>NC_136411.1:346369592-347073342 GCF_051521515.1 Lactuca serriola
AATGATTTTTCTATGATTTTTCTAAAAACATGGACATAATTGCCCTTTTGATTTATCTTGCTGTTTGGACTTTCAAATATATATCCAAAGTGTTGTGGTAAATAAGAAGTACACAAATTATGATATTGTTTAGTTCACACATACTTTAATAGTTACAAAAGTGTAAATTATAACAAGTATTTCTAATATGATCATGTTGAAAACCTCATAAGATATGATGATTTGGACTATGTCGATTTTGGTTACTCACAGCCGGGGTGCTGTATAAACTTTGTTATTCACTTACAGTCGGAGTACTGTCTAAACATATATATGGTCACTTACAGTCGACGTACTGTTTAAACTCGTATAGGGACACATATGACCGTTGTCCTGTTAGAACTTTGGTAGTTTTACATTTTTAAGCATTACAGCCAAAAGTCTTTAAATCCAAACAATCGGGAATTATAACAAAGTCCCGGAAATAAATATACTAAGATAAACTGGGATGAGGTTGTATGTAGTATGAATATTGTTTGTAGATTGTTAAAACGATTGTTAGTGTCTATCTATACAAACACTAAATATTTTGCTTCTCAAAAATATGTTAAAATTTTACTTTTATTGTAAGTAAGTAACATGGGTACTCATACTAGATTTCAAGTATCGGTTCTCACACGAAGCATATCGGTAATATTATTGACCATGTTTTGCACCACTTATTTTGTTAAACATTCCATGTTTTATAAAGATTTCTTTTTATGAAACTCATGGAGTCAAAACCTGTGGAACTCACCAACAATTTTTGTTGACGTATTTTAAAAAAATGTGTATTCTCAGGTAACTAAGGAGCTGGAGGTAGGACATCGGTTCTAAGGAAATTATAGTTCCTTTCTTTTGGAAATAATCTTAAACTGTTTTATTTACTGTTGTGTGTTTAAACTATGAATATGTAATTTCAATTCCAACACTTTAAGGTTTGTAACATATTGATTTAAATATATTAAGTGTTCGATATATGTGGTTTACTGTGATCCAATTGTATAACGTCGCAATCCCGGCAATTTCCACCGCGGGTCGGGGTGTGACATAATTACCTACGGAACAACTACAGATTAGCGACAAAAGAAAATTTGTAGGTATTCCGTAGGTAATTTGCTACCGAATAGCTACGGATTTCCAACAAAGAAAAATAACTATAGATTAGCTATGGAATACCATTTGATTTATGAATTTCCATTATTATTATTATTATTATTATTATTATTATTATTTTTTGTTTTCATTAATATTCGTCTTAAAACTTTTTTCGGATCGTTTTTTACACATATTAAGATACGAACAACTACAAATCATACTAATAATATTTATGAACATAATGATAATATATAATGATGGTAAAGAATGTGTTTAACACACAAACGATAAAACGAAAAAAAACTATGTTTAACATATAAATAAAGTGAAATAATCTACGTTCAATTTATAAATAATGAAAAATCTGATTATAACAAGGGGAAATATGTACATTTGTATGTGTATGTATGTATTTATGTATGTATGTGTATCTACATGTATTTAAAAAGGAAACAAAATAGTGTGTTAGTTAAAGTGTAACCATTACAATGTTAGATTGCCATTTTAGGTCAAATTCACTGTATTTAAATAAAAAAATTAGATAATAATAAATAATTTTTAAAAAAGAAATTCAAATATTAAGACAATTAGGATCTTTGAAGTCTTATTTTTGTGATTGTATATAAATACAAAAAGTACAACTAATAACAAAATTTATTAACAAAACAATTATAGATTTAATAAAAAAATAGATCTGACACTGACAAAAATTTTCATGTATGAGTGTAAGAAGTTTAACTCAAAAAGATGTGATTAAGTATTTTTAAATAATGTATTATGATTCTACTTATCGATAAATCATATATTTATAATTAAACAACATATATATATATATATATATATATATATATATATATATATATATATATAAAAGAAATCAAAAAGATATACAAAACAAAAGTTAGGTGCATGGGTTAAGAACATCAAGTACACAAACCCCTTACCGCAAAAGTAATATATATATATATATATATATATATATATATATATATATATATATATATATATATATATATATATATATATATATATATATATATATATAAATGAAATCAAAAAGATATACAAAACAAAAGTTAGGTGCATGGGTTAAGAACATCAAGTACACAAACCCCTTACCGCAAAAGTAATATATATATATATATATATATATATATATATATATATATATATATATCCCATTGGGGGTATAAAATCAGTAGTAGACCTAAAAATAGTTTTGGAAGGCGCAGGAAACATAACTAATATTGGCCGTTTCAAACACTACTAGAAAACAATATGTTTTGCTACAGAAAATAGCTACGGAATGGAATGTCGTAATTTAGTAACCGTATAGCTACGGAATAGCAACGAAATAGCGATGGAAGCAAATCCATTTCTATTCTGTAGGTAATTACCTACGAAATAGCTACAGATTAGCGTCAAAAGAAAATTTTGTAGGTATTCCGTAGGTAATTTGGTACCGAATAGCTACGGATTTCCAACGGAGAAAAATAACTACAGATTAGCTACCGAACACCTATTGATTTATTAATTTCTATTATTATTATTATTATTATTATTATTATTATTATTTGTCTTAAAACTATTTTTGGATAGTTTTTTGTAGATATTAAGATACGAACAACTACAAATCATACTAATAATAATATTTATGAACATAATGATAATATATAATGATGGTAAAGAATCTGTTTAACACACAAACGATTAAACGAAAAAAAAACTACGTTTAACATATAAATAAAGTGAAATAATCTACGTTCAATTTATAAATAATGAAAAATCTGATTATAATAAGCAGAAATATGTACATTTGTATGTGTATGTATGTATTTACGTATGTATGTGTATCTACATGTATTTAAAAAGGAAACAAAATAGTTTGTTAGTTAAAATGTAACCATTACAATGTTAGATTGCCATTTTAGGTCATTTTCACTTTATTTAAATAAAAAAGTAAGATAATAATAAATATTTATTAATAAAGGAATTCAAATATCAAGACAATTAGGATCTTTGAAGTCTTATTTTTGTGATTGTATATAAATACAAAAAATACAACTAATAACAAAATTTATTAACAAAATAATTATAGGTTAAATAAAAAGTAGATCTGACACTGACAAAATTTTTCATGTATGAGTGTAAGAAGTTTAACTCGAAAAGATGTGACTAAATATTTTTAAATAATGTATTATGATTCTACTTATCGATAAATCATATATTTATAATTAAATAATATATATATATATATATATATATATATATATATATATCTATATATATACTATATTATAATACATACATCCCATTAGTCTTAATTACAATTTATTAAACACAATTTACAACAAAATAAAGCATCTCTTAAAAAAATGTCTTAAAAACAACTTATGCAGCTCTCTATACAAGTAACTGATGCATAAAAATGATAAGGGACAAATATATGTGGAAAAAGCAACTAATTTGACTGGACATCACATGGATCGATCATGTTCTAATTATATCCGTCGATTACTCTCTACGATCAAATACGATCCAATGGTTCCAAACACCTTCACTCTTCTTAGAATCTTATTTCAAATTTTGAAACCAGACATACTCTCTCTCTCTCTCTCTCTCTCTCATCCTCACCAATCCACCATCCTCATCGATGTAGGAAAAAACCTACACCAGTCGCCACCGTCTCTACCCCTCTCGATCTTTCTGTCACCCACCATTAAAACCCTAAAGATTCACCGCTCAGATCTTCCACGTTCTCTCCGATTGGAGGGTAATGACTGTTGTTCAGACTTCAGAGGTTTTTGTTTGGGTTCTTATAAAGAGCCATAACCCTAACCACAAAGAAACAATCACTGCCCATATCTCCTATGTTGCTTCAACACGAACACCAAACATCCATGTTCCGGTAAGAACTTTTCAGATCTCTATGTCTGTTATAAACCCTTAATGTTTGTTATTATATTTTGTCTATGTCTATTTCCTCATCTTATACTATTCATCTGACAAAACTTGAAATTAAAGATGGAAATTGCATCAAGATTCTGGTCCACAGAGAGACCTAGAGGATCATAACATACCATAGCATCCCAGGTGATTTATTAATCAGGTAGGCCTTTTGATTTTTATTTTCATGTGATTTGTTGATCAATTTTTGGGTTTTATATAAAAACAGGATGTTCCTGAGGGAAGGAAAGAGATCCATGAAGGACCATGTTAGTTTATAGATGTCATGCCTCTCTTTGATCCACCAAGCCATGATAATGTTGATACAATACTACACAATAGGAAGGGCCATAAATATTTAAGCTACGAACATTTTAAATGTGTGTTGTGTGTTTATTATACTCTTAACATTATTTTTTCATTGTTTTTGATGCTTAATCTTAGTTTTGTTTCTGTTTTTCATTAATTTAACATAATTTGGTTGTTATGGTTATGATTTGGTAGTGTTTCTCAAGGTGTTTGTTCCAGGAGTTTTTAGTGGGTTTGTTGAGACTGTAGGATCTGCTTTAAAGCATTATCGAATTGCAAGTGTGCAAATATGGCGGATATGGATCTAAAACACATCGTGGTTTTCAATTTTTATCTAAAAGATAGTAGATATCGGTTTGTATTTTTTTAAAGCATTATATGATTGAAAATATTGAAATAGCTCATACTCTCTCTTTCCAATGATTTAGTATTTGATGTAATGTTGGAGCATTTGTATTTTTTGTAGTGATTAAGGAGTTTTAATAAAATCTAGCTTCTACGCTTTTTTTTTTTTGTTAATATTTCATATAATGATATTGTTGTGTTAATATACATATCTTAACTATACATCTTTTAATTATGTGCAACTTTCCGTCAATTGGTTTTTAGATTTAAACTATAAATAAAATGGTGATATATCTTTTAATATATTAAAAACTAAATACGAAGAATGCTAATTAGTTCTCACTATTATGTCTAATATATTATATTTAAAAAATATAGCGAAAGACATACAAATTTTCTCCTGATACAAATTATGTGGAAAACCAAATTTTTTATAAACAAATTACCTACTATAAAATATAAATTTTGATTTAATAATTGAAAAAGTAATGCAAATTTATCTTTTTAAGTTACGAAAAAATGAAAAAAAAAACATCGTACAACTTTATACAACTACTGTTACTATTACCTATGTAGTTGAAATGACATTTTTAAAACACATATACGAATTCGAGTAATTAACTTGAGCTTTGGGCCACAGCCTCATTACCACTACATCATATCATCACTGCCCACACTTAAAAGTGAAACCATCCATCATTCAAATTTACAAAGAATATAATTTTTAATTTATTTTATAATTAGTCAAATATTGATAAATATATTAATTTATATAATACACAATGCATTATTACGTTTTTTTTTATAAATATCTTCACTATTTCTAATAAGAAAACAATGAGTTCAATCCCAGACATACACAAACTCTCCGTTAAAAAATATATTTCAGAAACAAAATTAATCGTCAAAAGAATAATTTTTCTTCGCTGCATTGTGAAATGAAAACCAAAACAATAGATGAAATAACAACGTAATTTTATTTTTAACAAAAATAATAATGTATATAGAAAGGAAACTATACATCGAAAGGAAACAATTTGATGACCACCGAAACGAAAAAAAATTTGGACGAAAATTAATCACTGGAATGAAACAAATCTCCGCCGCCGCATCGCGCGGGTATCCGGAAATCACTTGACGACCGCCGAAATGACACTAACTTTCGTTCGGAAACTAATCGCCAGAATGAAACAAATCGCCGCCGCCGCATCGCGCGGGTACGCTACTAGTATATATATATATATATATATATATATATATATATATATATATATATATATATATATATATATATATATATATATATATATAAGAAATCAAAAAGATATAGAAAACAAAAGTTAGGTGCATGGGTTAAGAACTCCAAGTACACAAACCCCTTAACGTAAAAGTAACATCTATATATATATATATATATATATATATATATATATATATATATATATATATATATATATATATATATATATATATATATATATATATATATATATATATATCCCATTGGGGGTATATAATAAGTAGTAGACCTAAAAATAGTTTTGGAAGGCGCAGGAAATACGACTAATATTGGCCGTTTCAAACACTACTAGAAAACAATATGTTTTGCTACAGAAAATAGCTACGGAATGGAATGTCGTAATTTAATAACCGTATTGCTACGTAATAGCAACGGAATAGCGATGGAAGTAAATCCGTTTCTATTCCGTAGGTAATAACTACGGAATAGCTATAGATTAGCGACAAAAGAAAATTTTGTAACGATTCCGTAGGTAATTTGCTACCGAATAGCAACGGATTTCTAATAGAGAAAAATAAGTACAGATTAGCTACGGAATACCAATTGATTTATTAATTTCCATTATTATTATTATTATTATTATTATTATTATTATTATTATTATTATTATTATTCATTAATATTCATGTTAAAACTTTTTTTTAGATTGTTTTTTGTACATATTAAGATACGAACAACTACAAATCATATTAATAATACAATTTATGAACATAATGATAATATATAATGATGGTATAGAGTGTGTTTAACACACAAACGATTAAACGAAAAAAAAGCTACGTTTAACATATGAAATAATCTACGTTCAATTTATAAATAATGAAAAATCTGATTATAATAAGGGGAAATATGTACCTTTGAATTTGTATGTATGTATTTACGTATGTATGTGTATCTATATGTATTTAAAAAGGAAACAAAAAAGTTTGTTAGTTAAAGTGTAACCATTACAATGTTAGATTGCCATTTTAGGTCATTTTCATTGTATTCAAATAAAAAAGTAAGATAATAATAAATATTTATTAATAAAGGAATTCAACTATTAAGACAATTAGTATCTTTGAAGTCTTATTTTTGTGATTGTATATAAATACATAAAATACAACTAATAACAAAATTTATTAACAAAATAATTATAGATTTAATAAAAAAGTAGATCTGACACTGACAAAACTTTTCATGTATGAGTGTAAGAAGTTTAACTCGAAAAGATGTGATTACGTATTTTTAAATAATGTATAATGATTCTACTTATCGATAAATCATATATTTATAATTAAACAACATATATATATATATATATATATATATATATATATATATATATATATATATATAAGAAATCAAAAAGATATAGAAAAAAAGTTAGTTAAGAACAGAAAGCACACAAACCCCTTAACGCAAAAGTAACCTTTATATATATATATATATATATATATATATATATATATATATATATATATATATATATATATATATATCCCATTGGGGGTATACAATCAGTAGTAGACCTAAAAATAGTTTTGGAAGGCGCATGAAACATGACTAATATTGGCCGTTTCAAACACTACTTGAAAACAATATGTTTTGCTACAGAAAATAGCTGCGGAGTGGAATGTCGTAATTTAGTAATAGTATAGCTACGGAATAGCGATGTAAGCAACTCTGTTGCTATTTCGTAGCTAATTACCTACGGCATAGCTACAGATTAGCGATAAAAGAAAATTTGTAGGTATTCCGTAGGTAATTTGCTACCGAATAGCTACGGATTTTCAACGGAGAAAAATAACTACAGATTAGCTACGGAATACCAATTGATTTATTAATTTCCATTACTATTATTATTATTATTATTATTATTATTATTATTATTATTATTCCCAATATTATTATTTTTCATTAGTATTCTTCTTAAAACTTTTTTTGGATCGTTTTTTTGTACATATTTAAGATACGAACAACTACAAATCATACTAATAATAATATTTATGAACATAATGATAATATATAATGATGGTAAAGAATGTGTTTAACATACAAACGATTAAACGAAAAAAAAAAACTACGTTTGTATGTGTATGTATTTATTTATGTATGTATGTTTATCTACATGTATTTAAAAAGGAAACAAAATAGTTTGTTAGTTAAAGTGTAACCATTACAATGTTACTGTATTTAAATAAAAAAGTAAGATAATAATAAATATTTATTAATAAAGGAATTTAAATATTAATACAATTAGGATCTTTCAAGTCTTATTTTTGTGATCGTATATAAATACAAAAAATACAACTAATAACAAAATTTATTAACAAAATAATTATATATTTAATAAAAAAGTAGACTTGACATTGAAATAACACGAACATGACAAAAATTTTCATGTATCGGTGTAAGAAGTTTAACTCGAAAAGAGGTGATGACGTATTTTTAAATAATGTCTTATGATTTTACTTATCGATAAAGATATTGAAAAAAATAAGTTAGGTGCATGGGTTCAGAACAGCAAGTACACAAACCCCTTAGTGCATAAGTAATATATATATATCCCATTGCGGATATATCATCAGTAGTAAACCTAGAAATAGTTTTGGAAGGCGGAGGATACATGACTAATATTGGCCTTTTAAAAAACTACTAGAAAACAAAATGTTTTGCTACAGAAAATAGCTACGGAGAATTTCCTTAGGTAAATTACCTTCAGAATATCTACAGTTTAACTACAGAATGGGATATTCTAACTTAATAACGGGATAACTATGAAATATCGACGGTAGTGAATCCGTAGCTATTCTGTAGGTAATTACCTACGGAATAGCTATAGATTAGCAATGGATACATATCATTATGTATTATGTAGGTAATTTGCTACCGAATTCCGTAGGTAATTACTTACGGAATAGCTAAAGATTAGCTATGGATGTAAATCGGTAGGTATTCTATGGGTAATTTGCTACCGAATAGCTACGGATTTTCAACGGAGGAAAATAACTACATAATTGCTACGGAATACCAATTGATTTATTAATTTCTATTATTATTATTATTATTATTATTTTTTATTATTATTATTATTCCAAATATTATTATTTTTCATTAATATTCGTCTTAAAGCTTTGTTTTTGATCATTTTTTTACATATTTCCGACACGAACAATTAAAAATCATACTAAAAATAATATTAATGAACAAAATGATAATATAAAATAATGGTAAAGAATGTGTTTAACACACAAACGATTAAACGAAAAACACCTACATTTAACATATATATATATATATATATATATATATATATATATATATATATATATATATATATATATAAGGTGAAATAATATACATTCAATTTATAAAAAATAAAAAATGATTATAATAAGGGGAAACATGTACATTTGTATGTGTATATATGTATTTATGTATTTATGTATGTGTATCTATTTATATATATATATATATATATATATATATATATATATATATATATATTTATATGGATGCATATATATGTGTACGTGCGTGTATGTGTATGTATCTGTGTATGTGCACATATGTATGTGTATCAAAAAGCGCAACTATTAATAGAAATTACAATGTCGTTGAAAGTGAACATGCATTTGTGAATGATATTAATAACTATAAATAGGTGAAAGTATAGATTAACACGTATAACATAGATGGGAAAAAACGAACCAAGAAAAACAACGTTTGGTGCCCAAAAAAATCGTAAATAAAAAAAAATCTATAGTTAATATGTCGGTAATTACCAAAAGGATTTCTGACGAAAATGATTTTCCGTAACTATTCTATAGGTTATTAGCTACAGAATATGTCTTCCGTGAGTATTCTGTAGGTAATCTGAATGTAATTACCTACGGATTAGCTAAGGGTTTTTTCTTATTTTTGATTTTTTGGGTACCGAACGTCGTTATTTCCGCTTCGTTTTTTCACACCTCTATTATAAATGTTTAATTATATTTTCACCAACTTATAGTTATTAATAATGTTCATAAAGTCATGTGCACCTTCGATATCCATTACTCGTTTCTTGGTTTCACATTGTAATGTCTATTTGTACTTGTGGTATTTGATACACCTACATACATCCATACCTATAGACTCATACACACATACATACATATATACACATACAGATGTACATCATTATCTAAACTTTCACCAACTTATAGCTATTAATATCGTTCATAAATTTGTGTACACCTTCGGGATCTATTACTCATTTCATGGTTTAACATTGTAATGGATATGCATGTATGTATGTTATGTATGTATGTATGTCTATATGTGTACGTATGTGCGAATGTATATGTATATGTGTATGTGTATGTGTATGTGTGTATTTAAATTTGTATGTATATTTATATGTTTATGTGTATGTATATATGTATGTATTTGTGTAGGTCTATCTACATGTTTTTAAAAAGAAATAAAATAGTTTGTTAGTTAATGTCTAACCATTACAACGTTAGATTGCATTTTAATTCATTTTCATTGTATTTAAATAAAAAAATAAGATAATAATAAATATTTATTAATAAAATAATTAAATTATAATAGAATTAGGATATTTGAAGTCTTGTTTTTGTGATTGAATATAAATACATACAATACAACTAATAACAAAATTTATTAACAAAATAATTAGAGATTTAATAAAAAAGTAGACCTAACACTGACATAACTTGAACATGACAAAAATATTCATGTATGAGTGTAAGAAGTTTAACTCGAAAAGATGTGATTAAGTATTTTTAAATAATGTATTATGATTCTACTTATCGATAAATCATATATTTATAAATAAACAACATATATATATATATATATATATATATATATATATATATATATATATATATATATATATATATATATATATAAGAAATCAAAAAGATATTGAAAAAAAAGTTAGGTGCATGGGTTAAGAACAACAAGTACACAAACCCCTTAACGCAAAAGTAACCTATATATATATATATATATATATATATATATATATATATATATATATATATATATATATATATATATATATATATATGCTAAGTTTATTTTGTTTTTATTAAGTATTGTGTGCCAGAATGCACAGATCTGGACCAACGGATAAAATTAATCAATGGACATGATTTGAGAGTGTATGATATTACAATGGGGTAACATGTACCATATAATCACATAATTTTTAGCAAAAGGGTATTTTGGACAATTAATTACATATATAAAAGGAAATTTTCGGATTTTTAGGGATGATTAACTCTCCTAATTTAAAAAAATCTAAATTTTTTAATTAATTCAATTTAAATTTTTACCGATTTTATTCTATCAGAATATTTTTTGTTAGAATGATACTTTTCCAGAATTTTATTCTACTAGAATATTATTGAAGAAAAACAAAATTTTTTAATCAGATGTTGAAAAATAACAAACATTCTAATATATTCTTATACATCCGAACTTAAATACAAATTCATACATATTTTTACAGACTAAAAGTCTTATACATTTTAATATAGTTATAAAGTATTCTAAATGAATATCAACAAAAATGAATAACATTCTTAAAAAATAACAACATTCTGCTAGAATACTCTCGTTCTCCATGTTTTCTTCATTTTCCACATCAATGGCAGCCCCGTCAAAACCTAAATCCAAAAAAAAAACATAATCAACTTTAAAATAGTATAACTTTCAGTATATTCTAAAAGAATAAAACTATAATTCTAACAGAATGTGTTAGACATTAAAGATTTTTAATTTATTCTAACAGAATGTACTCAAGTCACTTGATCAAGTATTCCCCGAGTCACCTGATCCAAATTATTGACTTAATCTGATTACCATTACTACATTTTAGCTAACACATAGGACAATACTTTGGAAAAAGGTCAACTTATTACAAGCTAGAATGTGGTAAATATGACAGTTCAAAGATCTCAAATGTTTCTGAACAAAGAGTGCTAAAAATACAGCTGTAAAATCGCATGTTCGAAGGACTATAACTCAACCAATATTAATCAAATTTAAATGACTTATGAACCTAACTTGTAGCTAACACAACGGAGAATATGCAGAAACAAATTTCAAATCATTCCAAGGTAGTATGAGTGAGATATAATAGTTCAAATATTACAAAAAACTGGCTGAAATATTTGATTCAGGCATTTTAACAAACATTTGGCGGGCAAAATCAGATGCACAAATCTTTATACTCCATTTGATGAAACATACAACATATGTAATTAATAAATACATGAATGTGACTAAATTTACAATAAAAAAGATAATAGAGTGCATACCTGGAAGCCGATTCCAGAATCTCTCATAGATAGAAGAACACATCCAAGGCTGGAAAATCAAGAACCATCTATCATTAAAATAAAATCAAATAACCTTGGATTCGCCTTCAACTTACCTTCGCATAATTAAAATAAAATTAGTGCACTTAAAACATACACAAATTGACCCTTGTTGAAGTCCCAAATAATAGCTGTTGAAATCCTTGAAAATCAAACCACCTTACGATCGGAAAATGGTCGCTCCAGTTGAAGATTCCGAGAAGTTCATAGCCTTTGCTGAAAATCAAACCACCTTAACCCGATGTTTTGCCTTAAAGACCCAAACCCAGCAACCCTCTCAGGGCTAACAAACGGGTCGCCGAGATTCTTCGAAGGTTACACCAGTAGTCACCGTAGAGAGCGAAACCCATGGCACGGTGAAACAACAGCTTGTACGCCGACTCTTTCACCGGATGATCAGCAAAGGCCGAGTTGTTTAGTATTTCCTTGGCTGTTTCTGGGACGATCAGAAAACGCCATGAGAGGTTTAACGTTAAAAGAAGTAGAGAGCTTCGCCAGGGACCTGCTCGGTTTTGCACAACCAAATATCATTAACTGTATGAGATGTAGAGGGAGCGTAGAACCCTAATCTGGGGTTGAGGTTTTAGATCTGATATCCTAATTTAAAAAGGGATATTATTTAATTTTATCAATTTACCATAATTAATTATAGTATAGATTACTATTATACCCTTATATTTATTATTACCGATTTATTTTTTTCCTAAATTCCTATTGGTGCATTTATGCACACAATAGTTGCTGAAAACATTTGAACCTAGCTCTCTCTCTCTCTCTCTCTCTCTCTCTCTTATATATATATATATATATATATATATATATATATATATATATATATCCCATTGGGGGTATATAATCATTAGTAGACCTAAAAATAGTTTTGGAAGGCGCTGGAAACATGACTAATATTGGCCGTTTCAAACACTACTTGAAAACAATATGTTTTGCTACAGAAAATAGCTACGGAATGGAATGTCGTAATTTAGTAAAGGTATAGCAACGGAATAGCGATGTAAGCAACTCCGTTGCTATTTCGTAGTTAATTACCTACAGAATAGCTACAGATTAGCGACAAAAGAAAATATGTAGGTATTCCGTAGGTAATTTGTTACCGAATAGCTACAGATTTCCAACGGAGAAAAATAACTACAGATTAGCTACGGAATACCAATTGATTTATTAATTTCCATTATTATTATTATTATTATTATTATTCCCAATATTATTATTTTTCATTAATATTCATCTTAAAACTTTTTTTGGATCGTTTTTTTGTACCTATTTAAGATACGAACTACTACAAATCATACTAATAATAATATTTATGAACATAATGATAATATATAATGATGGTAAAGAATGTGTTTAACACACAAACAATTAAACGAAAACAAAAACTACGTTTAACATATAAATAAGGTGAAATAATGTACGTTCAATTTAAAAATAATGAAAAATATGAATATAATAAGGGGAAATATGTACATTTGTATGTGTATGTATGTATGTGTATCTACATGTATTTAAAAAGGAAACAAAATAGTTTGTTAGTTAAAGTGTAACCATTACAATGTTAGATTGTCATTTTAATTCATTTTCACTGTATTTAAATAAAAAAGTAAGATAATAATAAATATTTATTAATAAAGGAATTCAAATATTAATACAATTAAGATCTTTCAAGTCTTATTTTTGTGATTGTATATAAATATAAAAAATACAACTAATAACAAAATTTATTAACAAAATAATTATAGATTTAATAAAAATGTAGACCTGACACTGAAATAACATGAACGTGACAAAAATTTTCATGTATCGGTGTAAGAAGTTTAACTCGAAAAGATATAATGACGTATTTTTAAATAATGTATTATGATTTTACTTATCGATAAATCATATATTTATAACTAAACAACATAAATCGTGTGTGTGTGTGTGTATATATATATATATATATATATATATATATATATATATATATATATATATATATATATATATATATATATATATATATATATAAGAAATCAAAAAGATATAGAAAAAAATAAGTTAGGTGCATGGGTTCAGAACAGCAAGTACACAAACCTCTTAGTGCAAAAGTAACATATATATATATATATATATATATATATATATATATATATATATATATATCCCATTGGGGGTATATCATCAGTAGTAGACCTAAAAATAGTTTTGGAAGGTGCAGGATACATGATTAATATTGGCCATTTAAAATACTACTAGAAAACAATATGTTTTGCTACAGAAAATAGCTACGGAAAATTTCCTTAGGTAATTACCTTCAGAATATCTACGGTTTACCTACAGAATAGGATATTCTAATTTAGTAACGGGATAAAAACGAAATAGCGATGGTAGTGAATCCGTAGCTATTCTGTAGGTAATTACCTACGGAATAGCTATAGATTAGCAATGGATATATATCCTTATGTATTCTGTAGGTAATTTGCTACCGAATTTCGTAGGTAATTACTTACGGAATAGCTAAAGATTAGCTATGGATGTAAATCGGTAGGTATTCTGTGAGTAATTTGCAACCGAATAACTATGGATTTCCAACTGAGGAAAATAGCTACAGATTTGCTACGGAATACCAATGGATTTATTAATTTCTATTATTATTATTATTATTATTATTATTATTATTATTATTATTATTATTATTATTATTATTATTCCAAATATTATTATTTTTCATTAATCTTCAACTTAAAACTTTGTTTTTGATCATTTTTTCTTACATATTTTCGACACGAACAATTAAAAAGCATAGTAAAAATAATATTTATGAACAAAATGATAATATATAATAATGGTAAAGAATGTGTTTAACACAAAAACGATTAAACGAAAAAAACCTACATTTAACATATATATGAAGTGAATGAATATACATTCAATTTATAAAAAATAAAAAATGATTATAATAAGGGGAAACATGTACCTTTGTATTTGTATGTATGTATTTACGTATTTATGTATGTGTATCTATTTATATATATGTATGTTTATGTATGTGTATGTACGTGTATGTGTTTATGTATGTGCGTGTGTGTGTGTGTGTGTATATATATATATATATATATATATATATATATGGATGCATATATATATGTGTGTATGTATGTGTACGTGTGTGTATGTGTATGTATGTGTGTATATGCATATATGTATGTGTATCAAAAAGCGCAACTATTAATAGAAATTACAATGTCGTTGAAAGTGAACATGCATTTGTGAATGATATTAGTAACTATAAATAGGTGAAAGTATAGATTAACATGTATAATGTAGGTGGGAAAAAACGAACCAAGAAAAACAACCTTTGGTGCCCAAAAAAATCGTAAATAAAAAAAATCTATAATTAATATGTCGGTAATTACCAACGGATTTTTGACGAAAATGATTTTCTGTAACTATTCTATAGGTAATTAGCTACAGAATATGTCTTCCGTGAGTATTCTGTAGGTAATCCGAATGTAATTACCTACGGATTAGCTAAGGGTTTTTTCTTATTTTCGATTTATTGGGCAACGAACGTCGTTATTTCCGCTTCGTTTTTTCACACCTCTATTATAAATGTTTGTCTATATTTTCACCAACTTATAGTTATTAATAATGGTCATAAAGTCATGTGCACCTTCGGTATCCATTACTCGTTTCTTGGTTTCACATTGTAATGTCTATTTGTACTTGTGGTATTTGATACACCTACATACATCCATACCTATAGACTCATACACACATACAAACATATATAGACATACACACGTATGTAATTACCTAAACTTTCACCAACTTATAGCTATTAATATCGTTCATAAATCCGTGTACACCTTCGGGATCTATTACTCATTTCATGGTTTAACATTGTAATGCATATGCATGTATGTATGTTATGTATGTATGTATGTGTATATGTGTACGTATGTGCGAATCTATATGTGTATGTGTATATGTATGTGTGTATTTAAATTTGTATGTATATTTATATGTTTATGTGTATGTTTATATGTATGTATTTGTGTCTATCTACATGTTTTTAAAAAGAAATAAAATAGTTTGTTAGTTAATGTCTAACCATTACAACGTTAGATTGCATTTTAATTCATTTTCATTGTATTTAAATAAAAAAGTAAGATAATAATAAATATTTATTAATAAAATAATTAAATTATAATAGAATTAGGATATTTGAAGTCTTGTTTTTGTGATTGAATATAAATACATACAATACAACTAATCACAAAATTTATTAACAAAATAATTAGAGATTTAATAAAAAAGTAGACCTGACACTGACATAACTTGAACATGACAAAAATATTCATGTATGATTGTAAGAAGTTTAACTCGAAAAGATGTGATTAAGTATTTTTAAATAATGTGTTATGATTCTACTTATCGATAAATCATATATTTATAAATAAACAACATATATATATATATATATATATATATATATATATATATATATATATATATATATATATAAGAAATCAAAAAGATATAGAAAAAAAAGTTAGGTGCATGGGTTAAGAACAGCAAGTACACAAACCCCTTAACGCAAAAGTAACCTATATATATATATATATATATATATATATATATATATATATATATATATATATATATATATATATATATGCTAAGTTTATTTTGTTTTTATTAAGTATTGTGTGCCAGAATGCACAGATCTGGACCAACGGATAAAATTAATCAATGGACATGATTTGAGAGTGTATGATATTACAATGGGGTAACATGTACCATATAATCACATAATTTTTAGCAAAAAGGTATTTTGGACAATTAACTACATTTATAAAAGGAAATTTTCAGATTTTTAGGGATGATTAATTCTCCTAATTTAAAAAAATCTGAATTTTTTAATTAATTCAATTTAAATTTTTACCGATTTTATTCTATCAGAATATTTTTTGTTAGAATGATACTTTTCCAGAATTTTATTCTACTAGAATATTATTGAAGAAAAACAAAATTTTTTAATCAGATGTTGAAAAATAACAAACATTCTAATATATTCTTATACATCCGAACTTAAATACAAATTCATACATATTTTTACAGACTAAAAGTCTTATACATTTTAATATAGTTATAAAGTATTCTAAATGAATATCAACAAAAATGAATAACATTCTTAAAAAATAACAACATTCTGCTAGAATACTCTCGTTCTCCATGTTTTCTTCATTTTCCACATCAATGGCAGCCCCGTCAAAACCTAAATCCAAAAAAAAAAACATAATCAACTTTAAAATAGTATAACTTTCAGTATATTCTAAAAGAATAAAACTATAATTCTAACAGAATGTGTTAGACATTAAATATTTTTAATTTATTCTAACAGAATGTACTCAAGTCACTTGATCAAGTATTCCCCGAGTCACCTGATCCAAATTATTGACTTAATCTGATTACCATTACTACATTTTAGCTAACACATAGGACAATACTTTGGAAAAAGGTCAACTTATTACAAGCTAGAATGTGGTAAATATGACAGTTCAAAGATCTCAAATGTTTCTGAACAAAGAGTGCTAAAAATACAGCTGTAACATCGCATGTTCGAAGGACTATAACTCAACCAATATTAATCAAATTTAAATGACTTATGAACCTAACTTGTAGCTAACACAAAGGAGAATATGCAGAAACAAATTTCAAATCATTCCAAGGTAGTATGAGTGAGATATAATAGTTCAAATATTACAAAAAAATGGCTGAAATATTTGATTCAGGCATTTTAACAAACATTTGGCGGACAAAATCAGATGCACAAATCTTTATACTCCATTTGATGAAACATACAACATATGTAATTAATAAATACATGAATGTGACTAAATTTACAATAAAAAAGATAATAGAGTGCATACCTGGAAGCCGATTCCAGAATCTCTCATAGATAGAAGAACACATCCAAGGCTGGAAAATCAAGAACCATCTATCATTAAAATAAAATCAAATAACCTTGGATTCGCCTTCAACTTACCTTCGCATAATTAAAATAAAATTAGTGCACTTAAAACACACACAAATTGACCCTTGTTGAAGTCCCAAATAATAGCTGTTGAAATCCTTGAAAATCAAACCACCTTACGATCGGAAAATGGTCGCTCCAGTTGAAGATTCCGAGAAGTTCATAGCCTTTGCTGAAAATCAAACCACCTTAACCCGATGTTTTGCCTTAAAGACCCAAACCCAGCAACCCTCTCAGGGCTAACAAACGGGTCGCCGAGATTCTTCGAAGGTTACACCAGTAGTCACCGTAGAGAGCGAAACCCATGGCACGGTGAAACAACAGCTTGTACGCCGACTCTTTCACCGGACGATCAGCAAAGGCCGAGTTGTTTAGTATTTCCTTGGATGTTTCCGGGACGATCAGAAAACGCCATGAGAGGTTTAACGTTAAAAGAAGTAGAGAGCTTCGCCAGGGACCTGCTCGATTTTGCACAACCAAATATCATTAACGGTATGAGATGTAGAGGGAGCGTAGAACCCTAATCTGGGGGTGAGGTTTTAGATCTGATATCCTAATTTAAAAAGGGATATTATTTAATTTTATCAATTTACCATAATTAATTATAGTATAGATTACTATTATACCCTTATATTTATTATTACCGATTTATTTTTTTTCCTAAATTCCTATTGGTGCATTTATGCACACAATAGTTGCTGAAAACATTTGAACCTAACTCTCTCTCTCTCTCTCTCTCTCTATATATATATATATATATATATATATATATATATATATATATATATATATATATATATATATATCCCATTGGGGGTATATAATCATTAGTAGACCTAAAAATAGTTTTGGAAGGCGCATGAAACATGACTAATATTGGCCGTTTCAAACACTACTTGAAAACAATATGTTTTGCTACAGAAAATAGCTACGGAATGGAATGTCGTAATTTAGTAACGGTATAGCAACGGAATAGCAACGGAATAGCGATGTAAGCAACTCCGTTGCTATTTCCTAGTTAATTACCTACGGAATAGCTACAGATTAGCGACAAAAGAAAATATGTAGGTATTCCGTAGGTAATTTGCTACCGAATAGCTACAGATTTCCAACGGAGAAAAATAACTACAGATTAGCTACGGAGTACCAATTGATTTATTAATTTCCATTATTATTATTATTATTATTATTATTATTATTATTATTCCCAATATTATTATTTTTCATTAATATTCGTCTTAAAAGTTTTTTTGGATCGTTTTTTTGTACATATTTAAGATACGACTAATAATAATATTTATGAACATAATGATAATATATAATGATGGTAAAGAATGTGTTTAACACACAAACGATTAAACGAAAAAAAAAACTACGTTTAACATATAAATAAGGTGAAATAATCTACGTTCAATTTAAAAATAATGAAAAATATGAATATAATAAGGGGAAATATGTACATTTGTATGTGTATGTATGTATGTGTATCTACATGTATTTAAAAAGGAAACAAAATAGTTTGTTAGTTAAAGTTTAACCATTACAATGTTAGATTGTCATTTTAATTCATTTTCACTTTATTTAAATAAAAAAGTAAGATAATAATAAATATTTATTAATAAATGAATTCAAATATTAATACAATTAAGATCTTTCAAGTCTTATTTTTGTGATTGTATATAAATACAAAAAATACAACTAATAACAAAATTTATTAACAAAATAATTATAGATTTTATAAAAAAGTAGAACTGACACTGAAATAACATGAACGTGACAAAAATTTTCATGTATCGGTGTAAGAAGTTTAACTCGAAAAGATGTGATGACGTATTTTTTAATAATGTATTATGATTTTACTTATCGATAAATCATATATTTATAACTAAACAACATAAATCGTGTGTGTATATATATATATATATATATATATATATATATATATATATATATATATATATATATATATATACATATATAAATAAGAAATCAAAAAGATATAGAAAAAAATAAGTTAGGTGCATGGGTTCAGAACAGTAAGTACACAAACCTCTTAGTGCAAAAGTAATATATATATATATATATATATATATATATATATATATATATATATATATATATATATATATATATATATATATATATATATATATCCCATTGGGGGTATATAATCAGTAGTAGACCTAAAAATAGTTTTGAAAGGTGCAGGATACATGATTAATATTGGCCATTTAAAACACTACTAGAAAACAATATGTTTTGCTACAGAAAATAGCTACGGAAAATTTCCTTAGGTAATTACCTTCAGAATATCTATGGTTTACCTACAGAATAGGATATTCTAATTTAGTAACGGGATAAAAATGAAATAGCGACGGTAGTGAATCCGTAGCTATTCTGTAGGTAATTACCTACGGAATAGCTATAGATTAGCAATGGGTAGGTAATTTGCTACCGAATTTCGTAGGTAATTACTTACGGAATAGCTAAAGATTAGCTATGGATGTAAATCGGTAGGTATTCTGTGAGTAATTTGCAACCGAATAACTACGGATTTCCAACGGAGGAAAATAACTACAAAATTGCTACGGAATACCAATGGATTTATTAATTTCTATTATTATTATTATTATTATTATTATTATTATTATTATTATTATTATTATTATTCCAAATATTATTATTTTTCATTAATCTTCATCTTAAAACTTTGTTTTTGATCATTTTTTTTACATATTTCCGACACGAACAATTAAAAATCATACTAAAAATAATATTTATGAACAAAATGATAATATATAATAATGGTAAAGAATGTGTTTAACACACACACGATTAAACGAAAAAAACCTACATTTAACATATATATAATGTGAAATAATATACATTCAATTTATAAAAAATAAAAAATGATTATAATAAGGGGAAACATGTACCTTTGTATTTGTATGTATGTATTTACGTATTTATGTATGTGTATCTATTTATATATATGTATGTTTATGTATGTGTATGTACGTGTATGTGTGTATGTATGTGCGTGTGTGTGTGTGTGTGTATATATATATATATATATATATATATATGGATGCATATATATGTGTGTATGTATGTGTACGTGTGTGTATGTGTATGTATGTGTGTATATGCATATATGTATGTGTATCAAAAAGCGCAACTATTAATAGAAATTACAATGTCGTTGAAAGTGAACATGCATTTGTGAATGATATTAGTAACTATAAATAGGTGAAAGTATAGATTAACATGTATAATGTAGGTGGGAAAAAACGAACGAAGAAAAACAACCTTTGGTGCCCCAAAAAAATCGTAAATAAAAAAAATCTATAGTTAATATGTCGGTAATTACCAACGGATTTCTGACGAAAATGATTTTCTGTAACTATTCTATAGGTAATTAGCTACAGAATATGTCTTCCGTGAATATTCTGTAGGTAATCCGAATGTAATTACCTACGGATTAGCTAAGGGTTTTTTCTTATTTTCGATTTATTGGGCAACGAATGTCGTTATTTCCGCTTCGTTTTTTCACACCTCTATTATAAATGTTTGTCTATATTTTCACCAACTTATAGTTATTAATAATGGTCATAAAGTCATGTGCACCTTCGGTATCCATTACTCGTTTCTTGGTTTCACATTGTAATGTCTATTTGTACTTGTGGTATTTGATACACCTACATACATCCATACCTATAGACTCATACACACATACATACATATATACACATACACACGTACATAATTACCTAAACTTTCACCAACTTATAGCTATTAATATCGTTCATAAATCCGTGTACACCTTCGGGATCTATTACACATTTCATGGTTTAACATTGTAATGCATATGCATGTATGTATGTTATGTATGTATGTATGTCTATATGTGTACGTATGTACGAATGTATATGTGTATGTGTATGTGTATGTGTGTATTTAAATTTGTATGTATATTTATATGTTTATGTGTATGTTTATATGTATGTATTTGTGTAGGTCTATCTACATGTTTTTAAAAAGAAATAAAATAGTTTGTTAGTTAATGTCTAACCATTACAACGTTAGATTGCTTTTTAATTCATTTTCATTGTATTTAATAAAAGGTAAGATAATAATAAATATTTATTAATAAAATAATTAAATTATAATACAATATCTGAAGTCTTGTTTTTGTGATTGAATATAAATACATACAATACAACTAATAATAATGTATTATGATTCTACTTATCAATAAATCATATATTTATAATTAGACAACATATATATATATATATATATATATATATATATATATATATATATATATATATATATATATATATATATATATAAAAGAGATCAAAAGATATAGAAAAAAAAGTTAGGTGCATGGGTTAAAGAATAACAAGTACACAAAACCCCTTAATGCAAAAGTAACCTATATATTCCATTGGGGTATATATTCAGTAGTAGACCTAAAAATAGTTTTGGTAGGCGCAGGAAACATAACTAATATTGGCCTTTTCAAACACTACTAGAAAACAATATGTTTTGCTAGAGAAAATAGCTACGGAAAATTTCTGTAGGTAGTTACGTAACGGGATAGTTACGCAATAGCAACGGACTAGCGATGGAAGTAAATCAGTCGCTATTCCGTAGGTAATTATTAATTTCTGTAGGTATTCTGTAGGTAATTTGTTAACGAATAGCTACGGATTTCCAACGGAGAAAAATAACTACAGATTAGGCACGGAATACCAATGGATTTATTAATTTCCACTATTATTTTTTTTTTTATTGTTGTTGTTGTTATTATTATTATTATTCCCAAATATTATTATTTTTCAATAATATTCTTCTTAAAACTTTTATTTGGATCGTTTTTTGTACATATTTAAGATATGAATAATTAAAAATCATACTAATAATAATATTTATGAACATAATGATAATATATAATAATGGTAAAGAATGTGTTTAACACACAAACGATTAAACGAAAAAAAACTACGTTTAACATATAAATAAAGTGAAATAATATACGTTCAATTTATAAATAATGAAAAATCTGATTATAATAAGGGGAAATATGTAAATTTGTATGTGTATGTATATATTTATGTGTGTATTTGTATCTACATGTATTTGTTATTTAAAGTGTAATTATATATAAATACAAAAAATAAAACTAATAACAAAATTTATAACAAAATAATTATAGATTTACTAAAAAAGCAGACCTGACATAACACGAAGATGACAAAATTTTTCATGTATGAGTGTAAGAAGTTTAACTCGAAAAGATGTGATTAAGTATTTATAAATAATGTATTATGATTTTACTTATCGATAAATCATATATTATAATTAAATAACATAAATATATATATATATATATATATATATATATATATATATATATATATATATATATATATATATATATATATATATATATATATATATATATATATATATATATATATATATATGAAAGAAATCAAAAAGATGTAGAAAAAAAATAAGTTGGGTACATGGGTTAAGAACAGCAAGTTCACAAACCCCTTAATGCAAAAGTAACATATATATCTCATTGGGGGTATATCATGTAGTTGACCTAAAAATAGTTTTGGAAGGCGCAGGATACATGACTAATATTGGCCGTTTAAAACACTACTAGAAAACAATATGTTTTGCTACGAAAATAGCTACGGAAAATTTCCGTAGGTAATTACCTACGGAGTATCTACGGTTTACCTACAGAATGGGATGTTCTAATTTAGTAACGGGATAACTGCGAAGTAGGTATGGAATAGCGAGTGTAGTGAATCCGTAGTTATTTCGTAGGAAATTAGCTACGGAATAGCTACAGATTAGCAATGAATGTAAATCCTTATGTATTCCAATTTCTAGATGTAATGACCATCTTTTTTCTAGATGTAGTGAGTTGATTGACATATGGTCGCGTATTGTAATTTGGTGGGGTGTTCAGAATTGACACAGTTGACCATCTTTTTTCTAGATATAGTGAGTTGATTGACATATGGTCACGTATTGCAATTTGGTGGGGTGTTCAGACTCCAACTTAGATTACAGTGCAATCTCTTCTTTCTTGGTCAGATTCGATTGCTTTAAGGGATGGTCAACGGAAAGTCTTTCAAGCGGTGATTTTTACTTTTTTTTGGTATTTGTGGAACTTCCGTAATAATTTGGTTGTTGGCAAGAATCTTCCTAGGAAATCGAGCATTTTTGATGATATTGTTCATAAGACATTTTTTTCGATTTCAAATAGGTGTAGGAAAGCAAAGTTTGGATGGTCTTCTTTGTTGCATAATCCATCTTCTGCTACTTTATTTATGTAATTGTTCTTTTCTAGCTTCTTTCTAGTTTTTATAATGTTTCCGCCGTTCAAAAAAAAATCCTTATGTATTCCGTAGGTAATTTGCTACCGAATTTCGTAGGTAATTACCTACGGAATAACTACAAATTAGCGATGGATATAAATCGGTAGGTATTCCATGGGTAATTTTCTACCGAATAGCTACGGATTTCCAACAGAGGAAAATAACTACATAATTGCTAAGAATACCAATAGATTTATTAATTTCTATTATTATTATTATTATAATATTAATATTAATAATAATAATTATTATTATTATTCCCAATATTAATATTATTATTATTATTATTATTATTATTATTATTATTATTATTATTCCCAATACTAATAATAATATTTATAAACATAATGATAATATATAATAATGGTAAAGAATGTGTTTAACACACAAACGATTAAACGAAAAAAAACCTACGTTTAACATATAAATAAGGTGAAATAATCTACGTTCAATTTATAAATAAAAAAAATGATTTTAATAAGGGGAAACATGAACATTTGTATGTGTATGTATGTATGTGTATGTGTATCTATGTACATATATATATATATATATATATATATATATATATATATGTTTAGGTATGTGTACGTACGTGTATGTGTGTATGTATGTGCGTGTGTGTGTGTAAATATATATATATATATATATATATATATATATAATATATATATATATATATGGATGCATATATATGTGTGTGTATATATTTATGTGAATGTATATATGTATGTATACGTGTGTGTGTGTCACACCCCGAAACCGAAGGCGGAAACGTTCCGGGCGGAGGTGACGTCATGCGTAGTATCACAACTAATGTACATAGTAAGCAAAGTAAACAACCATTACATTACATAGGAAAATTTACATTTGTTTGAAAGTAAAGTGTTACAAGTTTTATACGTATACATCATATGAACAAAAGATAAGACGAGTCTTCAGTACGCTCCGTCTTCTCCAAAAGATCTCAGGGTACCTGTCTAATGTGGACCTGAGAATACAAGCAGTTTGAAAATTAGCATAAAGCAGGTGAGTTCATAAGAGGTTTGTTTTCTGAAAATGAACAAGTTTCCTTTGGTTTTCTGTAAAAATTTCGAATCTAAGAAAATCCCATATTTTCTTATAAGTAATGTTTAGTTATCTGTTTGTTACACAAGTTTGGTTATGAACAGTTCAGTTATCCCAGGAAAAACCCTTATTTTCCTAAAAGTTGGTTACCAATCCGGAATGAAAAGTACAAGTATCTACCATACTTGCAGTGTTAAGAGATGTGTTCTGAAAACATGGTTATCCTTGTAAAGTGCATTAGTTTTAACACGTATATAAAACTAATATGTAAGTAGGAAAGTTTTCATAATCTAGATTGCGAGTTCTATAACCATACTAAAGACTAGATAAGGCTCGAAACGGGGCCCGTATCGTTTTATGACTTTTGTCACCCTTGAACCTTTCGGTTCGGCTGTAGCTAGCAGCCAGGTGCGGGATAGTCAATCCCGTATAGATCTATACACTCAAGTCACGCTCTCCCTCCAAGAGATTCTGGTTACAGGGATAGTCCTCCACTCTCGTTTCTAGGGGGAGTGTTACAAAGGACGTGTCTCCAATCTTAAGATTAATGAATTTAAAACTGAATTTAATAATATGGAAAATTCTGTTTTATTAGTCCTTTACTCTCGTATCTAGGGGAGTATTAACAAGGACCTGTCAAAAGTTCTACTGATATCTGTCCTTCACTCTCGTATCTAGGGGGAGTTTTACCAAGGACGTATCAAAGTTCTAAGGTTAATGCTTTTAACAGAAATAACGTGGAATAATCATTTGTGGAATATAAAATATAACACTATATGATAAGATTTGAAATCGCTTTGAAAACTAACTCTGCAAGTCAAATAGTTGGTTAATATGGTTTCGATTGTTAAAAGCATACGAATTATGAAACATTTCAAAAGAAATATTAAATTTGAGTACAAGATATTCTTGTACTTTTGCTTGTATTCCCCCTGAAAACATTGAAAAACACTGAAAAATGGTAGGGGTATGAACTCACCAGAGGAGGGATGTGTCGGTTTGGATGCTAAGTGTCAGTTCAGGGATTTATTACACGCGAGGTTCCTATGTAATATGAAGAGATACACAAATTTATCTAATTAGACTTTGAACGACTAATTAGGTATGAATATACACCCCAAGACGCGAAAACACTTCAAATCAAGTGTTCGAAGTGACCCGGATGGCATCTAAGGGCGGGTAGGGACTAAATTTGGAGTTTACTCTTCAAGAGTAAACTCCTTGAGGAGTTTACGTCCCATTAACCATATTCGCATGATTTTATGGGTGTAAACTCATGAGTGGTGTGTTCTTGGATGCCAAATGGTTTTACAATGCACACAGGAAGGTTCTAGGGTTGATTCCATGGCTTAGGAAGTGATCGGGACTTGAAATGACCTTGGATAAGGAGTTTACGGTTTATGAAGATGTTCATGGGGAGTTTACTACTTTAAACACATGAGTTTACAACAATAAACTCATGTTTATCCATGATTCATGGGTTTTAGTGGTTGTAGGTTTAGCATACAAAGTTCTAGGTCCAATTCGAAGCCATACAAGGTGTTAAAGGCACTTTAACACCCTTTGGGGGTGTTTATGGTCTAAGAAGGGTTGTTTATGGTCCAAGAATGTTATTGGGCCATAAACTCAAGTTTGACTCATTTGTGTATGTTTTGGTGCATCTCATGAAGGAATTTAAGGTTGTATGAACTCATGGAAGCTCATGGAAGCTTTTGGAGGTGTTTAAGGGCAATTTAACACCTTAAAAAGGTGTTTATGGTCCATGAATGAGGGTTTACGGTCCAAGCATGTTCTTGGACCATAAAATCATGTCCATACCTCTAATGGTACGATTTTGGGGTCCTAATCTCATGCATGCAAGTTTCTAAGCCATATCTAAGCACTAGAAGCGATTTGGAAGGGTTTTGGGGCTTCAAAACCATCTTTAGGGGTGTTCACAGTTTTGGGAGGGTTCCCAAACCGTAAAAACTTGTTCTTGAGTGTTTTTGGGTGATTCAAACTTAGATTTGCATGATAAGAAAGATTAACAACAAGCTAGGATAGATTGCTTACCAAATTGAAGCTTGAAAGGGGGTTTTTGGATCAAAAATCAGATTTTTAGAGAGAGAGTAGTGAGAGAAAGTGTTTTAAGAGGGAGAAAAAGCTTCAAAATGATGTCACTCAATCCCTTATATAGGGGTTGAGTTTGTGGCCCGGTGGAATTCTACCCGATACCGACGTTAAACGGTGCTTTTGGTCGTACCCGATTAATTTGCCGTAACCCGACGTAGTCGTAACTAAATACTTTCTAAATAATAATTTTGGGATGTTTTCATGTGTTTCTAATGTTTTGAACACCCATTAGGTCATAATAGAAGTCTTAAAATTAATGACTTAATTTAAAAACGTAACGGAAACAAATAAAAAAAAAAGATGAATTTTATTGACGGAACGGGTTACAATGACGGAACGAACTTCGGGTTGTCACAGTGTGTATGTGTATGTATGTGTGTATGTGTCTATATGTATGTGTATCAAAAATCACAAATATTAATAGAAATTACAATGTCGTTGAAGGTGCACATGCCTTTGTGAATGATATTAATAACTATAAATATAGGTGGGAAAAAGCCGAGCAAAAAAAAAAAAAAAAACAACGTTCGGTGCCCAAAAAAATTGTAAATAAAAAAAATCTATAGCTAATCGATAGGTAATTACCAACAGATTACCTACGGATTTCTGACGAAAAGGATTTGATTCTTTCGTTTGTGGAAGTGTTAGAATTTACCAAATAAGGAAAGATTCTCACCCAAGCTTCAGTTGGATAGAAACTTGGAATCATACAAATTGTATTGTTTGATGAATGAGAAACTTTATCTTTGGGAAATTAAGACTAATTCCTTGTTCACATGAATATGTGAGTCAAGTGAAGGACTAGGAGATTGGGTACACTTGGTTGTGCTCTGGTCAGGTCCACCACAAAGATCGATAAAACTATTCGTCATGATTTACTAAAAGCTAGTAGATATGGTTATGCTTATAAGTTTAAGTATAATTTTGAAACATTGAAAAGTTTCAATATATGGCAGAACGAATGAGAAGAATCAAATTAGGCAGAAAGAGAAAGTTTCTTCAATCTGAAAAGATGGGAGACTACTTTAGTATCATGTTTTATGATCATCTTAATGATTATGGAAAACCATATCACAATTGATCCTCTAAGGATATCTTAGTGCATTTGTGTGGCTAAAAAGAGTAATCGTGAATTGTTGAAATAGTTAAATCAAGAAGATGAGTCATACTTCGTTCCAAAACAAGTCTTAGAGTCATACTCAAGAATTGTGTCTTGAGTGACATATCTTAAGTAGGTTTATAACACATCATGAAATATGGGATATGAATGTTTTCTAACTCTTGCATATTTCAAATTGGTGGTTGTGATGTTTTGGATAAAGCAAAGACCAACTAAGACCAATTATATGAAGTGTCATTCTTGATAAGAATCCACACTAACTCTTGAATATTTGTTTGTCAAGGAATAGATCTTCACAGAGAATGTTATATGTAAAGAGGTTAGTGGGAGCCTTAATGGTCCTGGATAGTTTCAAGAACTAATCAAGAATAAAACCTATTGTTTATCACGAGCACACGACTTGAGGTTTGCAACCTACCGTGTTGACATATTCTTGTTTTTGTGCCCATTCCAGTTAAAGTTGACCATGCATGTGAGTTCTATGAGTTCTTAATTGTTTGCATAAGATACAACACCTGGATCAATGAAAGTTTCATTGATTAGTATGGGTGAGCCACTTAACAACTTGGAAGACATGGTAGGCGATTGTGCTACCAAGTAGCAGGAAATTAAGATTAAATAAGTTCAGTCCATATGAGTTTGGATTTGTCACAAATCTTGTCTTATGATTATGGTTTGACAAATTCACATGGATAGGAACACATACACCATAAAATCTAAGTGTCATAAGCTTTCTCTCTGCTTCATGAAAATGATTGTGAGGAAACGCTTTCACTAAGTAGAATCTAAGGAGATAGCAATTGTGGAACTTGCATTCTCAAATTTGATTATGATTACGACATCCTTCTTCATAGTTCGAATTGTGAGAAATGACAAAGGTCTAAACATTTGAGACTTATTGTTGTAAGTTCTTAAATTGTCTAGACACACATGTGAGCTATCTAAGGAAATGTGTATGAGCTTCAGAAGCCTAGATAAAGTCTTATTGAAGCATCTCGTATCAGAAATTTGAACTTTGGTAATGAAAGTCAATAAGTATTGATTTCTAGAGGTCCAGTTGATTTTTGGGTACATGTCAAAGCTAGTGGGAGCATAAGTGTTATGCAAATAAGAATATAATTATTATGCTAGTGGGAGCGTAATTATTTTGGTAGGTGTTGAAAGTTAGCAATGTTAATTATAGAAAACAAAAGTTTCAAATTGCACAGTTGCAGGGTTTGAAAAGTTGTTTTACTATAATAAGGGAGAGGAATTCATACTTCATTTCAAATCTAAAAGCTTAGATTGAGATTTTAATCAAATTTAGTCAAAAACATATATGGATGTTATCATGAAATGGTTCAACATAAGAAAATTCTATATGTGGAAATGTTGTAGCATGAGACTGATAAAGTATCATGTCTTTATGTGAGACATTATGAATCATATCCCATATGCTTCGGGTATAGGATCGTTTACATATGCTATAATATTTAAGTGTTCCATTTTTCCAAATGCCTAGGAATTAAGAGGGAAAAGGACTAGAACTGGATATACCTAAAATGATTAAGCGGTTGTCGAGGACAATCTGAGGTTTACCATAGATTGATTGCTTATGAACAGTTGGAAGTATAGTGTAAATTTTGGAAGGACCATATTGACATATTCTGAAAAGAGGCAACTCTTGTTTAGAAGTGATAGTCAAAATGGGAATATGGAAATGTTTCCATAGGTGGAAGTTATTCATTAAATCTGTGTAATATTAGAAAGTTTAATTGAATGAGGATGTTCAAAGGAATGTACTTTGTGATGGGTTTTGAGCACTACATCATTCGTATGGTGTACATGCAAACCCTAATAGCTTTTGGATCTAGTTTGTCTAATGAACATGCAATTGAGTATCCACAGCCATAAACCCTAGTTCTAATAATTAAAATATAACTGAAATGAGGGTTTAGATGTTACCTTTGATTGTTATGTAGCAATAACAATCTATTCCTTGGCTTCAGAAAGCTTAGTGCCTTAAGTGTTGCACCTCTAATGGAGTCACAAACACCACTAAGCAACTAGGATGAAGAGGGAGGAGAGAGGAGGCACCAAAAATGGCTGGAAACTCTAAAGGAACACATAGCCACGTTTTTGGGGCCTTAGGGGTCTTTATATACATAGGCTTTTAGGGTTTTGCACTTAGGAAACGCTAATCTGACTGCTTAGGCCCTAAGCAGCGCATGGACTCCTTTAATCATATCCCTTGGACGAATTCCTTATGGGCTTCCCATATAATTCGCCCAACCTATATTATTAAGTGATCCATAGCCCAATTGTAATTATCTTATAAATATAATTCCAGTCCCCTAAGTTTAATTAATCTCTTTTAGCCACAAAATTATTTCTTAATTAATTCTTGACTAATATTAATTAAACATTATGATTTCTCCTTTAATATATTATTAATAAATCATAATCAAACCTTTCTCTCCTTAATTCATCCTACATATTGCTATGGTGAAGGCAACACAAAAGGACCATGCTCATAGTCGTGTCAAGTACATACCAAAATAGTTATGGACTTAGACACTAATCCAATAGTCTCCCACTTGGATAAGTCTAATAACTATTTTGTATAACATCAGAACCTAATCAACAATCATAGCTTTCAAAAGGCGCTGTCAATTCTGATCTTTTCAGATAGCGTGTCCTTTAGATAAGGGATTATATATTCCTCCATTCTCAAGATATCATATAGACATGAGACATGGATTTAAATCATTCTCTCTGTCTATGTATTGTTTCCCGACATCTGGTTTATGACCACTGACAACAGACTACAATTCACATCAACTTAGTCCCGGCTTGGCCAAGCGCTTAGGGTGTCACCACTAAATCATCGAGGGGCCCATAGATATCGCTTTTATCCCACTTTGGGTAAAAGGAATGGATAAACTTTGACTCAAATGCTTGCTTGCACCTACCAATCAAATCACACACAACAATAAGTTTTATAACACCAAGTTACTAGTGCGCTTACTTATCATCAATGTGCAACTGACCAGCAAATAACAACTCACACGTCTCGGTTTCAAGAATATACAATGTTATCGTCTCACTAATAACTCGTGATAAATCCATGAAGTGATTGAAGTGAGCGTGGGTTTAATCCAATACTTTAATCTTATCAAAGCACTCATGAACTCTGCAGCAAACTTGTGCTATGTATAAACACTTTAGACAATCTACAAACAGATTCATGACAGTCTTCCTTCATAACTACTTCCAGCGTATGACCGACTGTGGAGGTTTGAATAACCCAGTTATTCTGGAAGTCAGAACATGCAAAATGAAACACAACGATAATACGTAATCCTATATGGCCCCAAAACTTTTGAGTGTAAATAAAACACTTTTATTTAAACACCATATTGACCACTCATTATTCATTGTTTAATGTTTCGTATAATCAACTTATTACTTGAATTACAACAATAGCTGTCCCATGCTCCGAGCATGCACACTATGTTACCTATGATCCTTAGTTTGTGAAATAGATCAATTGAAAACCTTTCCAATGAAACTCATTTCACAATTCCCAATCCTTATCATTAGTGTAAGAACACAACATTCTTGCCAGTAATAGAATATGTTAGATTCTAACATTTTATGCAATGATCCTTTCGTAATGTCATAGCACAAAAGTCACCAATACTCGGCTAATGAAATTCCAAGGTATTCTATCGGAAATTGTTACAAGACAATTCCATATACGCGAAGTCTCACATTCAAAGTACATTCCTTTGAAAATCCTTCTTGCATAAAAGTTTCTAATCTAGACATAGACTCTCAATATCCAACTCCCAATATGGAAACATTTCCATATTTGCCATATGACAACTCATTCTAAATAGAATCTTATTTATTCAAAATAATGTCAGCATGGTCCATCCAATACTATACTTCCAACTACTCACAAGCAACAAATCCTTAGCGAACCTCAGATTGTCCTTTCACAATTGTTTAATTATTTTATTCAAACTTGGTTCTAGTCCTTTTCCCTCTTAATGCCCTAGGCACTTGGAAAATTAGAACGGTCGAATATTATGGCATATGCAATTGATCCTATACCCAAAGCGTATAGAAGACGATTGATAATGTCTCACATGAAGATGTGATACTTTACCAGTCTTCTGCTATAATATTTCTAATTGCCATGTTCTCACAATTTTGATTATGAAAAGGGATGTTGTAATCATAACCAAATTTTGAGAATGCAATTATCCTTTCCATATATAGAATTTCCTCATGCTGAACCATTCCAACACAACATTCATATATATTTGACTAAATTTGATTAAAATTCCACAATCTAAGCCTCTAGATTTGAAATGAAGTATAATATTCTATCCCTTAATTATAGCAAAACAACTTTTCAACCCCTACAACTTGGCAAAGTGAATCTTTGTTTTCTATAATTAATATTGCTAACTTGCAATACTTGATAATAATCATGCTCCTACTAACACGATGATTATTACCATACAAGCATAACACTTATGCTCCCACTAGCTTTGACATATATTCAGAAAACATCTGAACTTGCAAAAAATAATGCTTATTGAATTCCTTAAGTTCATATTTCTAAATATCCGATTCTTTGATAAGCCTTTATCTAAGCTTCTTAACCTCATACACCTTTGCCTTAGAAAGCTCACATCTGTGTCTAAAGAAATTCAGAACTTATGTTACCGAGTCCCAAATGTTCAGACCAATTGCCAAGTCACACAATTCGAACCATGAAAAGGGATGCCGTAATCATAATCAAATTTGAGAATAGAATATTCACAATTGAAATCTTCTTAAACTCTCTCTTAGTGAAAGCATTTCCTCACAATCATTTTCATGATGGAGAGAAAACTTATGACACTTAGATTTTAAAGTGTATGTGTTCCTCTCCATGTGAATTTGTCATAACAACAATCATAAGACGATGTTTGTGACAAATCCAACTCATATGGATTGAACTTGTTCAATCATGATTTCTTGCCTTATGGCAGCATGAATGCCCACCATTGCTTCTAGGTTGTTAAGCAGCTCACCCTTACCTTATCAATGTACTTTCCATTGATTTGGGTGCCTTGCCTTTATGGAATCCAATTGAGAACTCATAGAACTCATATTGCATAGTTGACTTAATCTGGAATGGCACAGAAACAAAATTATGTCAACACGATAGGTTGCCAACCTCAAGTCGTGTGCTAGTGATTAACTATTGGTTTATTCTTGATTAGCTCTTGAACTTTTCAAGACAATTGAGACTCCCACTGGCTTCTTGACATATATGGTTCTCTTGTCAAGGAACTTTCTTTGACAAAACAAATATTCAATAGTTGTGCAAAAACCTATCAAGACTAATACTTCACTCAATTGGTTATAGTTGGTCTTTGTCTTCTTCAAGACATTACAACTTACCAAGTTCAAATGTACAAGATAAGATAAACTCTCCTTATTCCACATTTTATAAGTGTTACAAACCTACTAAAGATGAGTCACTGAATGTCGCAATCTTAGCTTTAAGACTCGATATTGGAACAAAGTACGATTGACCTTTTGATTTAACCATTTCAACAATTCCACTTCCTCTTCTTAGGCATACAAGTGAACTAAGATTCACTTAGAGGATCAATTGAGATATGGTTCTTAATCATTAAGACTTATCATAAAACACAATAAAAGGTACTCTCACTTCTTCTTAGAATGGAGAAACTTTTATCTTTCTGCCTATTTGATTCTTCTTATTTGTTCTACCATTTATTGAAACCTTTTCACTCAAATTAGAATTACACTCAATCTTATAAGTATAATCATATTTACTAAACTTTAGTAAATCATGACGAATATCTTTATCAGTCTTGTGGTGGACTTGATCAACGCACAACCTAGTGTACTCGATCTCCTAGTCCTTCACTTGACACTTTGTCAAGGAATTAGTTTAATTTCCAAATATGAAGTTTCTCATTCATCACATAACCAAGTTGTATGATTCCAAGTTTCTGTCCACTTGAAACTTGGGCGATGAGAATTTTTCCTTATTTGGAAAATTCTCGAGATGTCCACAAATAACATAATTAAGAATTAAATCCATCATTGCTAATAATAGAAATATTCAAACATCAATTTTTCATACATGCCACCGTAAGGATAAATAAATACGACAAAATCAAAATTTATTTTATTGCAGAAAATATTTGTCCTTACAGTGCAATTCAACTAAAAACTATGCTATTACATATTTCTTAGCAATCTACCCTAACTCTAAAGTAGCAGCTCAAAAATCTGATCTTTGAACCCATGCGATCGAAATCCATTTCTTCTATATCAGATTCAGCATGCTTCTTTCTTAAGCTTCCTCTCTTTTCTTCGATCCTGCAAAACATCAAAATGTAATCTTATCACATCATGTATTAAGAATCAAAAATAGGAACTTATAGAGTTAGTTATTGGATTTTACCTGAAGTATAGCCATACGTCTTGACTCTCCCATCTCTTAGATCTCTCAAGTAAACAGGGAAGCTTTGTCTCCAATGCCCCTTTTCTTGGCAATAAAAGCAAATGGACTCCTTTGGCAAAGCACATGGGACAATCTCATAATTAGTCCTTTCCGTACTTCCAATGTTGCCAGTGTCCATTGAAGTTAGGGAGTTTGATTCACCAGACAAGTTTGCTTGATCAACATGCCAAATCATTGCTGATTCGGCAGTTATAAGCAAATAGGTCAAATCAATGAGGGTCACGTCGTGGTCCATCATATAGTACTCTCTAACGAACTCACTATATGATTCAGGAAGTGATTGAAGAACCTAGTCAATAACCAACTCACCTGAAATCTCGAAACCCAACATCCTTAACCTGTCAATGTGTGACTTCATCTCTAAGACGTGCACACACACAGGTTTCCCATATTCGTGTTTACTTGCCCAAAGGGCTTGAGTCTGCTTGAACCTTTCAAGCCTTTGAACTTGTGGGTCAGGGAGAATAATCGGTGGAGGTGGAGGAAGTGAAGCATGATCTCTGGTTCCTCGATCATATCATGGAATATCATCTTCATTTGGAAAACTTGTTCCATGGGATTTGGGAAGGCCATTGTTAGATTCAGACATCTACAAAATGGGAGAAATTCAATTTAGTTGATAAGAATACTTGATGTAACACCCAAATGAAACATCAAGGCTAGGATCCAACATAATACTCTACAACCTAGAAGAGGGATGTTGTAATCTAGTTGCAGAATATTTGAAGGTAGGTAAATGACGATTTACCAATTTCCACCATGAAAAACAAAAAAAAAATGAAGTTTAAGTTTTAAATGAATTGAAACTCCCAGATCTTTTGAGATTCATTGAACTTTTCAATGGCATGTTTAATCTCGATTATGCCCTTCATTTGTGACTGGGATGCCGAAGATCACAAATAAGGTGTGAATAACCATGCGAATGTACGTGGTGCACTCAATGTTACTATCACCTAATCAGTGTGCTGGTTAACCGCACACGCTCCATTGATCTATGTAAAACATCAAGCCACCCTTCCCCACCAAAGCCAATCCCAAATTTGTGTGCCGATTAACCACACACGCTCCACTAACGTTTCGGCAAGGATACAAAGTGTAATTCCATGGATTCGCATACAATTTCCCATTTTTCCTAAAGTAACTATGATTTGGGAATTTGTAAAAGCATTTAGTTACTTTGTGCTTCATTATACTTATAATGGAAGGTTTCATCCTATCCTACCCTTTCGGCTAACGATCCTCCACTAGTCAAGAGTGCGGTGGGTAAGAGTGGATACCCATTCAATCGCCATTTTATAGGCAATTTCCTTAAACACCCCTTATAGACTAGCATCGTGAATGAAGCCTACTAGCGGTAAGACTGACATTTTACTCATACATATATATATATATATATATATATATATATATATATATATATATATATAATACTAGACTTTTAATTTTATATATAGTATAGGGTGTATTTTACACTTTTAAAATACTAGGTGGTCTAATTTAACAAATTACACTTTTAATTTAGATGTAACTTAAATTTATGGGTTTATTAAATCTCCTTTAATTATACACTTTAATTAATTAATAAAACCATAAGGATGTAATTTGAAGTTTTTTTAAATTACTAGGGTTTTAGAATTTAACATTTCAAAATTAAACTTTTAATCCACTTTTAAATTCCAAAAATTGAGGGAAAGTTTTGAAACTTTTAAAAATTATCTATATCAAATTACAAATAATTAAATTAAACAAATAATTGGTAATTATCTAAATTTGATCTAACTCAATTTCCTATAAGATAATTCATCAAATAACTCAAATAATTAAAGGTTATCTTATAAGGCAATAAATATTTGATTAATTGATAATTATCTTCTATTTTGGTAAGGATATTCACCAAAAATCAATAGAAATCGGATTTTATTAATTAAAAACATTTATGGTAAGTATCCCAAGCCAAAACATCAAGAAAATCGCCAAAAATCGCTGCCAGACCCTGGGACTCGCCGAGTCAGCCTGACTCGCCGAGTTCATCTACTGACTTGTCGAGTTAGTCAAGCAGACGACGCAAAAATCAATTTTTCAGCCAATAAACAATCAAATAAGCATCAATTCATCAACAAACAGCCCTAGGCTCTGATACCACTGATGGATTTTGAGCACTCCATCATTCCTATGGTGTACATGCAAACCCTAATAGCTTTTGGATCTACTTTGTCTAATGAACATGAAATTGAGTAGCCAAAGCCATAAACCCTAGATTTAATAAACTATAACCGAAATTAGGGTTTAGATCTTACCTTTGATTGTTATGTAGCAATAACAATCTATTCCTTGGCTTCAGAAAGCTTAGTGCCTCAAGTATGGCACCTCTAATGGAGTTACAAACACCACTAAGCAACTAGGATGAAGTGGGAGGAGAGAGGAGGCACCAAAAACGGCTGGAAACCCTAAAGGAATACATAGATACGTTTTTGGGGCCTTAGGGGTCTTTATATACATAGGCTTTTAGGGTTTTGCACTTAGGAAACCCTAATCTAACTGCTTAGGCCCTAAGCAACGCATGGACTCCTTTAATCATATCCCTTGGACGAATTCCTTGTGGGTTTCCCATAGAATTCATCCAACCTATATTATTAAGTGAGCCATAGCCCAATTGTAGTTATCTTATAATTACAATTCCTGTCCCCTAAGTTTAATTAATTTCTTTTAGCCACAAAATTAATTCTTGACTAATATTAATTAAACATTATGATTTCTCCTTTAATATATATTATTAATAAATCATAATTAAACCTTTCTCTCCTTAGTTCATCCTACATATTGCTATGGTGAAGGCAACCCAAAAGGACCATGCTTATAATCGGGTCAAGTACATACCAAAATAGTTTTGGATTGACACTAATCCAACAATTTGAATGTGAGACTTCGTTTCCATGGAATTGGTCTCCATTGGAATACATTGTAATGTATGTTGCCAACTCTCTGTGACTTTTGTGCATATTCATTACAAGAGGGTCATTGCATATAAGTTTAGAATCTAATAGATTACAGTAAATTGATAGAATTGGTATTCGTACATTTACGGTAAAGATTTGGAATTTTGAAATGAGTTTCATTGAAGATGTTTTAAATTGATCTATTTCATAAAGTAAGAACCATAGATAAACATAGTGTGCATGTTTGGAGCATGGGAAAACTATTGTTTTAGTTCAAGTATTAAGTTGATTAGTTGAAACATTATACAATGAATAATGTGTAATCAATATGGTGATTAAATAAAATGTGTTTTATTTATATTCATAAGTTATGAGACCATATTGGATTCGATTATTCTTGTGTTTCACTTTGCATGTTTGACTTCCCGAAGAATAAGATTATTTAAACTATCCACAGTCGATCATACTTTGGAAGTAGGTATTGAGGCAAGACTGTCTTGAATTTGGATTGTAGATTGTCTTAAGTGCTTAGACATAGCAAAAGATTGCTACAACATTCATGAGTGCTCATAAGTTTTGAGTATTGGATTAAACCCACAGTCATCAGAATCACTATCACGAGTGGTTGGTGAGACGATAATATCTTATGTTCTTGAAACTGAGAGATATGAGTTGCAGTCTACAAATCAGTTGCACATTGATGATGTGTAAACACACCAGTAACTTGGTGTTATAAAACATATCATTGTGTGTGATTTGATGAGTAGATAGAGAAAGCATATGAGTCGAAGTTTATCCATTCCTTTTACCCTTAGAGGGATAAAAGCGATATTCGTGTGCCCTCGATGATTTAGTGATGACAACCCTAAGCGCTTGGCCAAGACTGAACTGATTTGATTTGTTCAATTAGTTGGTCGTCATAAATCAGAAATCAAGAAACAACAGATGGAGAAAAAGAATGATTATAATCCATGTCTTATGTCCATATGATATCTAGAATGGAGGAATATACGATCCATTATCTAATGGATGCGTCATTGACTAGGTCAGAGTTCGACAGCGGCTTTTAAGAGCTACGATTGCTAGTCGAGATTTTGGAGTCGTACTTGCAATAATAGTTATTAGACTTATCCAAGTGGAAGACTATTGGATTAGGTTTCTAAGCCCGTAACTATAATTGGTATGTACTTGACCCGAGAGTAGCATGGTCCATTTCGGGTTGCATATCACCAGGACAATTTGATAGGGTGGATACTTGATTAAGAGGTTACTTATGATTTATTAATATATTATAAGGTCTAATATATTAATATGAAATCATATTATTTAATTAGTATTGATCAAGAATCAATTTGGAATTATTCATGTGATCAAAAGAGACTGATTAAATATATGGGGATTGATTTGGTAAATCGATGATTCTTATAGTGTGGGCCAATTGTTATTTAGGATGGGCTAAACCAATATGGTAGTCCATGGATAGTCTATGGAGGTTTAACCCATTGAGCCTAAGTAATATGAAAAGGTCATGGCCATTAGGGTTTGCATGAATGTAATCCTAGACTTTGCCACACTATAAAAGGACTCCCTTAGCACCCAAAATCAGCCACTAGAGTTCTTAGAGTTCATTAGAGCCAATTTTAGAGCTAGCAATATCTCTCTCAAGTTCTCCTTTGTCCTAGGTGTGTTGTGAAATGTTTGAGGCATCACACATGGGGTGCTAAGTTCTTAAAATCCAAATACAACAAGTTATACAAGCTACATAAAGAGGTAAACTCCTAACTAGTATTTTATGTTGTTTATGTCAACTGTATGCTAGTTGTAGGCATAATGCTTTGGAAGCAATATTGCATGTATAATTAGAGAAAACATAGATCTAAAGCATTTAGGGTTATATGTGCACCATAGGATGTTGTAGCATACCAAAACCAAACAGTCTTGTCCAACAAGGAGAATTTGAATCATGTTCATGGAGCATTTGGAGCACTTGGAACTCAATGGAGAACTTGAGCTTCTTGGAGCATGTAACAAAGGAACGGATCATCTAAGAAGGGTATGGATCGTTTGAAAAAGGAATAAGATAAAGTGCCAAAGGAACATATCATATAGAAGGGGGTTTAGAGTATCTGGAAGAGGTTTGGAGCACTTAGGAGTGATATGGAGCAACAAGTTGTTGCTCCATCTGTTGAAGGGTTGGGCCAAGAAGGGTGTTGTTGCGCCAAAGGTACTCCTTTTTGCGCCAAACTACCCCTTCTTACGCCATGGGGTACCTCTCTTGCACCATGAGGTAATCATGTTGTGCCATGGAGTATTTTGTTATGCCAAGCATGGCCTTATTGCAGCATGCATGTTGTTGTTGTGCCAAGATGGTGATGTTGCTCTAAACTAAAAGTTCTTGCGACATACTTGAAGCCTATAATGCTATCGTTGCACATGTTGCGCCATCATGGTACAAGATGGGCCATTTTGGTTCCTTGATGAGCCATGGTATCCCTGATGAGCCAAGTATGCTATGAAGTCCTCTATGATGCTCTAAATCATTCAAGCCACTAAGTATTTCTAGAAGCCTAAAATCGGTGGAAGTCATGGATTGGATCTCCGAGATGGAGATGATTTTTGAAAGTTGTGACTGCAACAACAAACTAAAGACCACTCTCGCGGTTACACTATTGAAGACTAGGGTATTAAGCTGGTGGAAGTTATTGGCTGATACCATGCCAAAGAGAGAAGCTAACAAGATGTCTTGGGAAGACTTTTTTGTGAAACTGAAAATGCAATACTGCTCTGAGCAGGATCTTCTGGAGATTAACAATGAGTTCCAGAATCTGAAGAAGGGAAGGAAGAGCATGAACGAGTATGCTGCAAGTTTTACGGAGAAAATTAAGCTTATTACTTAGTTCCAACTAAACTCTCCAAGGTCAACAAAGTTGCTAATGGTTTACCAGCAAACTTCGGTCCAATGGACAAACAAGCAACCACCTTGAAAGTTGTCATCTAGGCAACTAAGAATGTAGAGACCCAGATAAGAGAAAAGGGTCTAGAAAAAGATAAGGCAGGAGAAAAGGGGAAATTTAGAGGTATCCTCAAGATCTGATAAGAAAGGAAGATTCTCGAAGTCCAACCTGGATGACCAAAACTATGGGGGTGGTGGTGGAGCCAAGTGGTGTGAGAAGTGCCAGAAGAAGCATTATGGGAGATGCGACAGAGAAGTAACTTGTTATAAATGTGGGAGGATTGGTCACTATTCCAAATATTGTACATTTATTGATAAGGTATACTATAAATGTGGAGACAAGGGGCATATTTCAAAAGATTGCCCAAAGAAAAATTATGCCATAAGACCAAATATGCCATTGAAGCCAAAGGCATGAGCATTCCGGATGACACTTGATGAAGCATATAATGATGCAAGGGATTAGGAGTATGGATCTATAAAGTATCCACATAGATGGTATCATATGGTGTAGCCTAATATAAGAGGCATAGTATAGGGTGAGCTTAAATATTTATGTAGTCGTTTCAAGAAATAATATTAACCTTGGTTATGTTATCTGATGTGTTAAGTAGCTATATGATTTTTCTTGTATGGTGACTTGGTGAACTGAGAGATAATACTTGGGACGAGTATGAGTAGGTGTGATAGGTAGTAGAGGCCTAGACTACCGGAAGCATAAGACTCACACTTAGATCAGGCAAAGTCACAAGGTTAAGAAGGCACAAGTAATTGGTTATGTTTTGTTTATGTATGCCGTTACCATCGTTTTGGTAATCACAATAAAATAATGGTTATTCCGACCCTAGTGGTCATATCAAATCGAGTCTGACTAAGATTAGTATGTTACATGGTTCCGAGAACCAAGTTCGATGTAACATCCGACTTAAGCCAGAAGATTGAAGTGAAAGATAATCAAAGCAATAAATTGAAGTATCACAATCACATTGAAAGTAAGAATCTTGTAGTTAGAAGTTTTACATGCTAGAATGTGATTATACCACATTAGAACATGAACAAAGGTATACTCTATTCTGGAATCATACTTAAAAAGACCTGAGGCTAAGCGTTGCATCATACAATGAGAGGTCATTAGAACATAACCCATCGGTCTGTTATGATAATCGAAGTAAAGAACTTATCTTAAGTTAAGTCTGTTTAAGAAGGAGAAGGAGTCTCCAATAAGGATCGAGTTTGTAACTCGAAGCTTACAATTGAAAGTTCAACACAGTATGAAGAGCGGGTGCAAGATTGAGCACAACCAATAATCAAGAGTTAGATACTCATTTGAAAGCACATAAGAGTTACGATTATTGCCTAGGATGAAAAGATAATGTATGGAGTCATTATACAAGCCATATTTTGCTGATGATTCCAGGACATAGTCATCCTAAGGGGGAGATAACTGTAATGCCCGCATATTCAGACTAGTCGATTTAGAGATAATAAGTGTTCAAAATGACTTTTTGATAGAAGATTATTTAGCATAAATAATCTTAACCAAAGTTATAGTATATTTCACAAGGATTCCTTACACATAAAGAACGCTGAAATCCGACTTATGACAAAGAAGTTATGACCCGTCGAAGTTTTGCGATTAACCTTACACGGCTTCACGTATCGTAAAAAGTAAAATTTTTATGAAATACTTTTTAACCTTAGCAATCTAAACAAAAGTCGTTGTATACGTTAAACCGAGAGCGTGAACATAGAGAACGTCCAAATCTGACTTCGTTTGAGGAAGTTATGATTTTTATAAGATTTTGCATAGCAGTATACAACCTAGAAATTGAATTTTAGTCGATCGATTTTCAGCCAACACAACTTAAATGAGAATTAAAGATCTCGTTAATAATAACTCAAAGATATAAATACACTCGAAAACGAATGTCGGATGACTAAGTTATGAATTTTTAATGGATTTTAACTGTCTAAGACTGTTAAAATATAACATTAAAAATAATGTCAAAATTAGCCGATGGAGTCTAAATGAAAGTTGTAGATCACATCGATATATATATATATATATATATATATATATATATATATATATATATATATATATATATATATATATATATGCGTGGATATAAAGAACGTAAAAAACGGAGCCCGTATGTGAAAGTTACGGATATTAGAAGATAATTAGTTTTTGGAGTAACCATCGAGTAACACATGGTAAAATTTGGGCCGCACCTACTTCCCCACGGCTTGCCAGTAGATGGTGACACGTGGCCACGAACGCCCAACATACGGCTAGGGAATGATCAACGTTTGGCCTTTAGAAATCCTATAAATAGACGTGCAAATCACTCCATTCTTCACACCTGTTCACCCATTTCTCTCCCAAATACCCCTAAGCCCTCTAAGCCTTTCCCTAGCACCTCCTAGGTGTTAGTAGTAAGTGCCAGAGTGCCAGAAGGCCCCAAAAGGAAGAGCTTTCTGTTGGATAAGGTGTCTAAGTCCATAACTATTTCTGCTATATACTTGAACCAGTTTGGCATGGTCCATTTGGGTTGCATGACATCATGCATTTGGATAGACTAAAATGAGAGAAATAACACTTATGGTTTATAAATATATTATAAGTTCTAATATATTAATAATATTATTTAATTAGTATTGATTAAGAATTAATTTAGAATTAATTATGTGATCAAAAGGTTACTATAAATATATGGATTGATTGTGTAAATCATCCATAACTTGTATAGTGGGCTTAAGGCTTCATGGTTTATCAAGATGGGCTAAGACCCATAGGATGCTCCATGGGAGTTACAAACCCATGGGTCATGGAAATGAAGAGTCATGTCACATTAGGGTTTACATGGTGTAACCCTAGATGTAGCACACTATATAAAGGATATGAAGCTCACCAAAATCAGCCACTAGAGAGAATAGAGAGGGCAAACCGATTTTAGAAGTGTGACATTTCTCTCAAAGTTTATTCCAAGTGCATTTGGTGTTGTGTGAGACATTTGATGCATCAAACTTGGGGTGCTAGGCTCACAAGGTTTTCAAGGAATCCAAATCACTACAAGGTATGTATTTCTAGCTATCTTTTATGTTTAAAGTTCCCCATGTATGCTAGTTAGGATTAAGAACCTTGGAAATCAAATTTTGCATGTATTTTAGACAAACATAAATCCAAGGTTTCTAGGGTTGCATGTACACCTTAGGAGTGTTAGAATGCTCAAAACCCTATAGTGGTATCAGAGCCTAGGCTTGTTTGTTTGCTACTTGATGCAAAATAGTGAAAAAAGTCGAAATTCATGCTATCTGCATAGGGGACTCGCCGAGTCCATGGGGGAATCGACGAGTCCAAGTGATTCTTCAACCAACTCAGCGAGTCAGTTCTTGCACTCGACGAGTTGGGCATGCAGAGTGTAGATTTTTTATTTTTACTGCTGCAAAATAGACTAGAAACATTACCCTAAACTGTTTTGGTGCTTTAAAACTTGTTTTAGATGGTGTAATGGTTGTTCTAATCCATTTACAATAGCTAATATCAAAATTCCATGATTATATGTGTTCATATGTTCTTGAAATTTTTGATATGAATATTCATGACCTTATGAGTTTTTGTTACATCATAGGAATTAACTGTTTAATGCTTAATTCATGATCTTTATGTGTTTTAATGGAGTCCATAACTTGTCTTCAAGTTATGGATAACCAAAAGGCACCTTGTATTAAATCCATTAAAAGAACACATAAGTTACAAAAAAATGAAGAGTCTTCATTTTTAATAACTCATAAATTATGAATTGAAAGGTTTTGTAAAGTTACAAAACATGCCCTCAAGTTTTGGAACATGTAAAGTCATCTAGTAAACTTTAGTTCCAATCCCTCGAATTTTAAAAGTTAAAATTCAACCCTTATACTTTATAATATTATAAGTTAATAATATATATATATATATATATATATATATATATATATATATATATATATATATGTATGTATCTATGTATGTATGTATAAGAACAAAGAGTCGTTTTACCGTTAGTAGGCCTCATTCACGAAGTCGGTCTATAAGGGGGGTATAAGGTAGTTTCTTATAAAATGGCAGCTTAATGGGTGTCCACTCTCACCCACCAGTTCCTTGGATAGTGGAGGGTCGTTAGCCTAACGGGTAAGACAATGACTTAAAATTCTCATTAAAAGTATAATGATTATTACAAAGTAACTAAATGTTTTATAAATTCCCAATATTAGTTACTTTAGGAAAATGTGAATAAGGTGCTAACCCATGAAATTACAGTTTGCACTTTGATTAAGTCATTAGTGGAGCGTGTGTGGTTAACCGACACACTAACTTGGACTTAACAAGGTAGGCAAAGGGTGACTTAAGATTTTTCATAGCTTGGTGGAGCGCATATGGTTAACCAGCACATCTATTGAGTGAAAAACAATAAGGGTACCAAGTAATTTGCATGGTTACTTCACACTTTGTTTTGTGATCCTCGGCGTCTCAGTCACAAAACCTGAAGGGCACACTCGAGATTGAAACATGCCTTTGAAAAGTTCAATGAAACTCAAAAGAATCTAGGAATTTTGTAACATCCGGATTCCAGGTTGTGACAACCCAAGTTGTCCCGTTACATTTCCCCGTTACCGTTAACGAAATATTCCACTATATAAAAGTTCCGTTAATTAGAGGGCGTCAATTTAATAAACATTCCATTTGGTTACATTTAAAATGCTGTTAATTCGTGATAAAAGGGAATAAAAACACAGGACACCCATTTCCATTTATTTGGAAAATGTTAAGTTTTATAGTTACGACCACTAAATCGGGTGCGACCAAAAGCCCCGTTTAACGGCAGTATCGGGTAAAATTCCACTAAGCCCCGACTCGGAACCCTATATAAGGGTGAGTGGAGTCCATTTGGAGACTTTTTACACACTCTCTCTATACTCTCTCTCTAGACCCGTTTTCGCCCCGAATCTGCAACCAAACGCTTCCAAATTGTAAGTCCGCTTACCCTAGCTTGTTCTAAACATTACTAGCTGTAGTTATAGCCCAAAAACCATCCAAGAAGTCATGGGATAAGGAGTTTACGGCCCAGGAACACTCTAGGGCCGTAAACCCCTAAAATGGTGCCAAACATGCCTTTAAACTTGCCCTTAAGCTTGGAAACTAATTAGGGATCTAGCCTAGGAGTGTTTAAACATCAAAACTCAATGATTTAGGGCATAAAAGTGAGTTTACGGGACAAGCACATGCTTAGGCCGTAAACCCCTCAAAACCTTGTCAAAATGCCTCCAAATCACTCCCAAACCACACTAGGGCTTAACACATAAATTAGGGGCTTATTCTCTTGGGTTTAGATCACTTAAACATTAAGAATTGGAGGATTTATAGGAGTTTACGGCCCATACATGTGTCAAGGCCGTAAACTCCCCAAACCAAGCCAAAATGTTGGTTTTTGTCCCCCAAATGACCTTAGACTATTTCTATAAAATGATAGGAAGGATTTAAGGACTTAAACACATGAAATGGAGGGGTAAAAAGGAGTTTACGGCCCAAGCAAGTGTCTAGGCCGTAAACTCCCCAAAACACATCCAAATGATAGATTTAATCCCCCAAAATGGCATCACACTTCATTAGAAATTGCTAGAAAGGTAATAGGGGATTAACTTCACTTAACTCAAAGATTGAGAGTTTACGGCCGTAAACTGCCATAGGAGTGTCCCCAGGCCGTAAACTCCTATAAAGTGCCCTTAGAAGCCTCAAACCCACTCATGCCTTTTATGAAAAGTACTTAGAATAATTCCATGAGCAAGCTAGAAGCCTTAAACACCCTAGAACCCATCACCATGAGTTTACGACCGTAAACTCATGGTGAGTAGTCCCTAGACCGTAAACTATGTAATAACGGTTTATTCTTGGAGAGTAAACTCCATTCCTTAGCCATACACACCCTTAAACGCTACCCGGGACACCCAAACACTTAACCAAAGTGTTTTCCGCTCCTGTGAGCGCGTATATTTGTTTAATTAGTATTAAATATGCTAATTGTATGTAAACATATGTTATCATATGTTAAATAGGTCATTGTGTGTGTTCGAGTCCTTGCGTGTCACCGAACGCCCAAACGACACTTTCGTCGGACCTACTTACACCAGGTGAGTTCATACCCCTGAATGAACCTTTTAAATGTTTTTACATGTTTTATAAGGGGGGAATACAAGTTAAACATGCCAGTTATCATATCAATCACATGTGATTGATAACCCGCATGCACAAGATTTTACCACTGTACACTGTTTTACCGAGTAGGACACTATAATGGTTTTCAATTGTTTCATAACTCTTACTTATACTGTTTTAACTAGATTCATTCTAAACTGGTTTATGAAAGATTTTCTAAGGTTTTCAAACATATTTTACAAAAGAATACAATTTGTGAACTTCTCTGGAAATATAAAGGTTTTTCATCAAAGATGCCCTTTTTCGACCTATACTTTACTTGTTAAATGCTGCTGCTTCGCTTATACTTATTTTATACTCCTACTTAGTAACGCTTTCACTTATACTTGAAGTCACTTATACCTGATGGACGTTTATAATTATTCACACTCTTACTTAGTGATACGATTCTACTTCGCTTATACTTGAGATCGAATCTACTTTACTTATACTCGATACGCTCTTACTTCACTTATTGTCGTCTCTACTTTGCGATATGCTTATACTTATTCGACACTTATACTTCACTTGCGACCACTCCTACTTCACTTGTTAGACACTCCTACTTCACAAGAATCACTTCTACTTAATACACACTCAAGCATAGTTAGATGTATGTCGGTGCTTGTATAGAGGCATATAAATAATGATTGAAGGACTTAGGAAGGCTTGTCCGCCCTATTTCCTTTTCTTCGTTGAGATGTGGTCTGGTGGGATCGGATGTCCATCCGAAGGTCATTTGATTCATTAGTTATATACTATGTATACAAGCTTAGAAATATGGGGTTACTTTAGTAAATTCAGTTAAGAGTCCCTACCTCTAGTCTACACTTACATTAGAAACCCACTATTGGGAAGTCTCTACCTCTAGTTCAGCACTTTCATTAGAAACCCACTATTTGGAAGTCTCTACCCACTATTTGGGATGCATCTTCAGGAAACAGCCATCTCCGTCATCTAGTTAGTAACCAGAGTCTCCTATAGGGAGAGCGGACATTGTGTGTATAGATCTATACGGGATTGAAAACCCCGCACCCAGACTGCTAGCTACAGTCCCGGCCTACCAAGACAACGGGTGACAAATGTCACATCTTATAGACGCTTGTAGGGCGTCTGGTACTCTAGTCAGTATGGTTACGAGTATCCCGGGTTATCCTATAATTCATTGGCTTTAAGGTAACGGTATTTCGCCAGCTATTTACACTATATGCTGGTAACTCATTTTCATAGTCACACTGTTTTGACCTTACAAGACGTATCTTTCATTTGATACTGTCTGGGGTCCGTCTCCTCTGTTTTGACCTTACAAGACGTATCTTTCATTTGATACTGTCTGGGGTCTGTCTCCTCTGTTTTGACCTTACAAGACGTATCTTTCATTTGATGCTGTCTGGGGTCTGTATCTACTGTATTCACAGAATCCATTGTATTCACTGTGTTCACTGCGTTCATTGTTTTAGACCTTACTAGTTGTACCTTTCATTTGGTATATTCTGGGGTCTGTGTCTCCACTTGTTAGACTGAACCAGGCGTGTCGTTCGTTTGATACTTTCCTAGAGTCTATGGTTCCTTGCCTTAGTTAGCAGTCCTCACTGCTGAGGCATATAATATTCTCTAATGTTGTTTGCTTTCCTCAATAATCAAATTCAGTATTTTGATAATGATAGGAACTTAGGGAAAACTACTTTTTACCACATAACATTGACCAGCCTTGGTAGAAGGCTGCTTTATTAAAGAAAATATAGGATTTTATGGAAAGAACTTTAATACACAGTAAACACTTAAACTACTACTTTTATTAAAGTTATTTGAATGAAAACGTCACTAAATGCTTATGAACTCACCAACATTTGTAAAAATGTTGATACTCGCTTTTCAAATAACTTGTATTCTCAGGTTAGCATTAGACAGGTACATCCCCGGAGCTGTTGATGAAGATAACTTAGTGCCATGCTGTATTTATTCTATTACTTGTATTACTTTGATACCTTGTAATGTAACCATGTAAAATTATTCTATTAATGCAATGTTTTGTTGTACTTGATTACTATAATGCATGTGTTGTGATACTTGACATGACGTCATCCACCCCAGAACGTTTCCGTCGTTCCGGTTTTGGGGTGTGACAGATTGGTATCAGAGCATTGTTTATAGGGGAAAATGACTTATTAAGGTAACTAACTATTCCAATTGTCCATATATAGGTAATGTTCTTTTTTTTTTTGTACACATTAAGGTAACTTACTTGTTTTGTTTGTTCACATTTAGGTAATATGACCGGCTATCACCTGTTTTTGCTTATGTGGCATCCACCTGGCATATAACTTGAATATGTTGCACCTACGTGGCATGGTGCATATATAGGAAAAAGACTTATTAAGGTAACTAACTATTTCAGTTGTCCATATATAGGTAATGTTCTTTTTTTTGTACACATTAAGGTAACTAACTTGTTTTGTTTGTTCACATTTAGGTAATATGACCGGCTATCACCTGTTTTTGCTTATGTGGCATCCACCTGACATATGACTTGAATACGTTGCACCTACGTGGCATCCACCCTGGTCCACTTCAGTTAGGATCAAGTCCGCCCTGGTCCACTTCAGTTAGGATCAAGTCAACAGTCCATGTTGACCTTAACTCGTCGAGTGCAACTAGTGACTCGCCGAGTTTCCCGGGATAACATCTACTCGCCGAGTCATCGAGGTGACTCGCCGTGTTCATACGGTCTTGACTGATAATCTAAGGTCCACTCATCGAGTTTCCTTGCTTGCCACTCGACACGTTTATGACCATTGAATTCATTGGGGAAACTCACTTGACTCGCCGAGTTGTTCCTTCAACTCGTCGAGTTCTAGGCAAACTTCATTCGGCTTGCCGAGTTGTTCATCCAACTTGTCGAGTTCATAGCAATATTCATCGGGCTCGCCGAGTTGTTCATTCAACTCGCCGAGTCTCCCCCTGAGACTCGCCGAGTCCTATCAGTTCTTGAGCCATATAGACCCCTTGGAGCCATGCAATGCTTCCGAATTACAGATCTAGGCTCCTAGGGCATGCTTTTCACGTAAAGTTGCAAACTTTACGTGCATGCAAGGCTTTAAGGCCCCAAAATAGCAAATCTAAGCTTGGAATTGAGTCATACACTTGAGGGGAGGCTCATGCTAGGCTAAAAGGATAACTTTATGCATCTCAAGGTCAAAACGAGTCCAGATCTGAAGTTACAACTTCAGATCTTGGCTTAAACACAAAAGCCCTTTCCTAGAATCCATGCACAAAAGGGTTTTGGAAGGAATGAGTCAAGGAACAACTTAATACCTTCAGAGAGTGCTCCACAGAGGTAAATCTTGAATCACCACGAGTCCTTTGCTTCTTCTAACTTGTTTCCTCAAGTGCTTCGTTCATCAAATCTCTTATTCAAGCTTAAACCACCAAGAAACACACTCACACTCAAATCAGGGTTTTTGAGAGGAAAGGAACTGTAAAGGGAAGGCTAAAGGAGGCTTATGACCCTCTAAATAAGGAAGGCTGGAATCGTATGACACAGTTATAGTGTAATCGAATGAAGACAATATATGCACCATGCCACGTAGGTGCAACGTATTCAAGTCATATGTCAGGTGGATGCCACATAAGCAAAAACAGGTGATAGCCGGTCATATTACCTAAATGTGAACAAACAAAACAAGTTAGTTACCTTAATGTGTACAAAAAAAAGAACATTACCTATATATGGACAACTGAAATAGTTTGTTACCTTAATAAGTCATTTTCCTATATATGCACCATGCCACATAGGTGCAACGTATTCAAATCATATGCCAGGTGGATGCCACATAAGCAAAAATAGGTGATAGTCGGTCATATTACCTAAATGTGAACAAACAAAACAAGTTAGTTACCTTAATGTGTACAAAAAAAAGAACATTACCTATATATGGACAATTGAAAAATAGTTAGTTACCTTAATAAGTCATTTTCCCTTGTTTATAGTGAGCTATGTATATCAATTCATAAAAGATATACAACCTATAAACACATTGGGATAAAACACTCTGACCAAGAATTATACTTTAAAATATAACCATATTTTACCAAAGTATAATAACATCCAGAATGTAAACACTCGAACAAAAGTATCACAAGAAGAACAATAATAAAAGTCTTCGGATGTTGAGCACTACAGTCAAACCTGGACAATTATGTAATCGTAAGCTGGGATAAATGTAACCTGATCAACTACATTTATCCGAGATGCGATGAACGTGTGCTTGGGAGTGATAGTGGTGTACAACAGGTCTGAGACTTACCAACTAGGAATGCTAGAGCCAAACATAAAGTTAAAATACTATAGGAGTATTTTAGAACGCTAAAAGATCCACACTAATTCCAGAATGATATTCAGAAGATAAGAATCAAACAAGAATTAGAATACCATAGGGGTATTTTAGAATCCATTAACAACTTTGCGTGAATAACTAAAAAGATCCTTATTGATATACCTACAACTACAGAGAGTATACTCCCAAGGTTATATATAATAAGCATCCCATAGGCTGAGAATGTGTGGTTTCGCTCTGTTTCCTTTTCCTCGTTGGGATGTGGTTCTAGGGTAGTATCACATATTCGAAGGCCTATCGGATCTAAGCTATATATGATTTGTATACCCTGTGTAATCATAGCAGGACTCGATATGGATCATACAGTGAAATGTTAATAATCTCTTAGGATTCTTTAGACATTTCCATTCTCGCGCGAACCCTGTAGAAAACCCTACCCACTTCAGTGCTTGACAGAAGAGTTGATTCCTACCCCGAGGAGGTTCATTGAGAAGATTTCCTGTTCGGAAATAAATGAACTGGGTCGAGACTATTGAATTCACCAGGTGCCTATATTCTTTTAAGGACATTGGTGAGGAATTCGCCTAAACTTCGGAGATTCCCAGTCATCCATCATGAAGTGATGACACCCATAGTTGGAATCAGAAGGAAGGCGGAGTAGAAATTCAATATGTCCATACGAGAAGAGAACCCTAGGAAACTACCCGAAGGAAACCAACGCTGATTCCAGTCAAAGATACGAGGCAGACCGAGGGAGCCAGTACATGGAACCCGGGAATTGTCTTTTCCTCGTGTTCGTCACGCTAATACACCCATAAAATAATACAATTTAGTGAGTTAGTGGTTACACTACTCACGCTATGTGTTAGGTAAATCGTCGATTCCCGTTGCCAGACACACGATTAGGGCGGGTCCCCGCACCTTTATTAAGAGTGCTTAGTCATGAGCTTTCATGAGCCTCTCCTTCCACAGTTTCGTTCCAAACCGTTCTCAAATCTCTCCAGGCCGGAGAGTGAAACCTTTTCCAGTATAAAGGTAACTTAGTAGGAACGACTCGCATCTTATGGCCTTTCCGATACTCATACACCCACTTCGATTACCAGGACTACATCATAGGGATGTAGGTCGACACTTAGACGACCAGTACCCAGGGCACGGGAAAAATTTATGCCTAATACGTTCAGGACAGAAATGTCCAGGGTTAGCCATCGCCTCTCATTACCTTGTATTCCATTCCATGTAGGAAAAACCATGCCACCGAAGAAGCGTAACCAATCCACAAGCAAGAAACCTGCTCTCTTATTCGATGAAGCTACGTTCCAAGCTGCAGTCTCAGCAGCCGTAGCAGCTGTCATGGCTCACCTGAATGCTAACACCGCCAAAGTTAGCAAGGGCCCTGTCGGGATTTCCAATCCTGGCGATGGACAGCAGCAACCAACACTTCCATACTCAGCCACCCAAGAACCTCCACTGAACCCACTAAAGAGAAAACTCAAGATAAAGGAGGGAAGTACCTCGGCTCAAGGACTTTCCGAAGGGCAACGAGCTGAGGTAGTCTATACCCCTGTCAATCCTTCCCTCCCGACCTCAAGAAGACCATACCTAGGAGACCTTCCCCACTGCAGCAAGTGCAACTACCATCATCATGGGATCTGCCGAGAGCTCTATTGTGCTAGGTGCCACATGTTGGGGCATACTGCTCGCCTCTGCAGAACCCTGGTTGAATTCATTACATCAACCACCAATGTGGTGACCCGTACAGTTTGCCACCTATGTCGTAAAATGGGACACTTCAAGAAGGATTGCCCAAACGAAGAGAAAGACAAAGACACAGAAGGAGCCTGACAACTACTGCTTAGAGAGAAGCGGCAAGGAACTCATTAGATTTTGGTACGTCTCTCGATCTCGGATAACTAAACTAAGAACAATAAAAGACTAATTCAAATGTAAATTCTTCTCCAATAAGGCAAAAGTCACAGCACTGTTATAAAATTTAAAATTCATTAGGTAAAACTGTAATGGCTAAACATATACGTTACGGACATGTATATTCAAGATGGACAGACCTAGAGTGAGCGAATGCCGCCTCATTTCCTGTTCCTCGTTTGGTTGTGGATTTAGGGCGGGGTCGCTCAGTCAACAGTCCTCCCCACCTTAAATATACATGACTAGTATTGTGAGGTGATTATAGAAATGCCTCGTGAGAATTCGTTCATGAAAAGATACTCTATTCGGAAACACTTAGGACTCTCTATAGTTCCGCGTCGACTCTATCGGTCCAAGTATCCGCGGTAGTGATACATTGGATGAAACCCGAGACGCCTAGAACTTGTGTGCCTGTTCGGCACATGACTCTATCGACCTTCACTTTATATCAGGTCGAAGTGTGCCAACTTCGACGACCCTATCGATCATGGTTTGACTTCGTTCAACCATGTGTTCACCTTTAGTGCTGTGTAAAAGAACTTTCTCCGTAGCCATGTCGGCAAATAAAGGTTTATCAGAACCTAAACATAACACAAATAACCAAACATAATGCGATCCGTCAATCGTCCCTCTTATTTCAAACTTTCCGAAGTACCCAAGGGAAGTTACCGCACACTGTTGACCGACCCCTCGTAGTCAGATAAACACCAAAATGAAAGGCACTGCAGATACTCTAAGAAGACGACCACCATCCGAAGCATACTCCGTAGAATCCCCCGGGAGACCCTATACCCACTAGATTTGACCCAGACCGAGAAAACTCAGAACCTTCAGAGGAGTACTTGCAAATTGTGCTCGCGTTACTCAGGCACTTCGTCCGCCCAGTTTTAGACGAGCAGTGCCTATCATCCTCCACCCTCTCGTATGGAGGAAATCGTCGTCGCCCGGTAGACGGTAGACTTCATTCTCCGAAGTGAACACTAGGATACCGAGAACCACAGGGTAACCTTCGCTGCCAAGAATACTTGGTAAAGTGCGAACGTAGTTGCGTTAAGCCTCGTGACCCTGATCCCGAAGAGATTATAGACTTGACACCAGCCTTGGTGTTAGTCGAGGGGTTATGCAGGAGCACGCACTTTCCACGCTAGAGTAAACCGAAGTCTTAGAGATTCATTGGACTATTAGGTGTTCCACGAATACTATCTCACGCACAGATAGTAGAACCACCTCCCGAGATAGTCCAACACTCGTCTAGTGAAACCTTATCCTTCCGACCCTCAGGGTTTCCGTATCTCAAGATTCTTAAGTGCAGGTCCATTTTGCACAAGCTTCAGATAGACACTCTACAGCAAACCGATAACCATAGTCACGCAACCCGCTCGACGATCTAGGAAGTCTCTATCAGCCAGATGACAGGAAACGCGAGACCAAAGACCACTCGAGATTTCTAAAAACCAACCTGAAGGACTACACTACCAATACGAGAGAGAACGTTAGGAACTTCGGAATGGCGATCATGCCAGTGATGATCTCGCCATAGAAGTACACTATGTTCTTAGTACTGAAAAGCTCTACCCATCCCGAGAGCCTAGGACCATAAGAGAATCTTCATGGAGATTTGGTCCAACCCTATTCAGGCCACTACTACCTTCGGATATACCACAAGATTCACACCCGGTCGACCCACTTCTTAGACTTGATATGTGATTTCCCGACAGCACTCTTCGTGCCTCACTCATCTTGATAGAATACATTAAGAACCCTAACCATGAGAATACACCAGTTGAAAACCCACTAGTTACACTAGACGAAATCCGCATCCCGGAGGTGAGAGTCTGTTGGAATGACAAACACAGACCAGAGATCACTTAGGACGATGTGACATTCATACCTACTTCCTTGCCTCTACTTGGCCATTCATACCTACTTCCTTGCCTAGACCTGAATTTCGGGACGATGTGACAACCCAAGTAGTCCCGTTACATTTCCCCGTTACCGTTAACGGAATATTCCACTGTATAAAAGTTTCGTTAATTAGAGGGCGTCAATTTAATAAACATTCCATTTGGTTACATTTAAAATGCCGTTAAGTCGTGATAAAAGGGAATAAAAACATAGGACACCCATTTCCATTTATTTGGAAAATGTTAAGTTTTATAGTTACGACCACTAAATCGGGTGCGACCAAAAGCCCCGTTTAACGGCAGTATCGGCTAAAATTTCAATGAGCCCCGACTCGGAACCCTATATAAGGGTGAGTGGAGTCCATTTGGAGACTTTTTACACACTCTCTCTATACTCTCTCTAGACCCGTTTTCACCCCGAATCCGCAACCAAACTCTTCCAAATTGTATGTCCGCTTACCCTAGCTTGTTCTAAACATTACTAGCTATAGTTATAGCCTAAAAACCATCCAAGAAGGCATGGGATAAGGAGTTTACGGCCCAGGAACACTCTAGGGCCGTAAACCCCTAAAATGGTGCCAAACATGCCTTTAAACTCGCCCTTAAGCTTGGAAACTAATTAGGGATCTAGCCTAGGAGTGTTTAAACATCAAAACTCAATGATTTAGGGCATAAAAGTGAGTTTATGGCCCAAGCACATGCTTAGGCCGTAAACCCCTCAAAACCTTGTCAAAATGCCTCCAAAACACTCCTAAACCACACTAGGGCTTAACACAAAAATTAGGGGCTTATTCTCTTGGGTTTAGATCACTTAAACATTAAGAATTGGAGGATTTATAGGAGTTTACAGCCCATACATGTGTCAAGGCCGTAAACTCCCCAAACCAAGCCAAAATGTTGGTTTTTGTCCCCCAAATGACCTTAGACTATTTCTATAAAATGCTAGGAAGGATTTAAGGACTTAAACACATGAAATGGAGGGGTAAAAAGGAGTTTACGGCCCAAGCAAGTGTCTAGGCCGTAAACTCCCCAAAACACCACCAAATGATAGATTTAATCCCCAAAAATGGCATCACACTTCATTAGAAATTGCTAGAAAGGTAATAGAGGCTTAAAACTTCACTTAACTCAAAGATTGAGAGTTTACGGCCGTAAACTCCCATAGGAGTGTCCCTAGGCCGTAAACTCCTATAAAGTGCCCTTAGAAGCCTCAAACCCACCAATGCCCTTTATGAAAAGTACTTAGAATAATTCCATGAGCAAGCTAGAAGCCTTAAACACCCTAGAACCCATCACCATGAGTTTACGGCCGTAAAATCATGGTGAGTAGTCCCTGGGCCGTAAACTATGTAATAAGGGTTTATTCTTGGAGAGTAAATTCCATTCCTTAGTCATACACACCCTTAAACGCTACCCGGGACACCCAAACACTTAACCAAAGTGTTTTCTGCTCCTGTGAGCGCGTACATTTGTTTAATTAGTATTAAATATGCTAATTGTATGTAAACATATGTTATCATATGTTAAATAGGTCATTGTGTGTGTTCGAGTCCTTGCGTGTCACCGAACGCCCAAACGGCACTTTCGTCGGACCTACTTACACCAGGTGAGTTCATACCCCTGAATGAACCTTTTAAATGTTTTTACATGTTTTATAGGGGGGAATACAAGTTAAACATGCCAGTTATCATATCAATCACATGTGATTGATAACTTGCATGCACAAGATTTTACCACTGTACACTGTTTTACCGAGTAGGACACTATAATGGTTTTCAATTGTTTCAAAACTCTTACTTATACTGTTTTAACTAGATTCATTCTAAACTGGTTTATGAAAGATTTTCTAAGGTTTTCAAACATATTTTACAAAACAATACAATTTGTGAACTTCTCTGGAAATATAAAGGTTTTTCATCAAAGATGCCCTTTTTCGACGTATACTTTACTTGTTAAATACTGCTGCTTCGCTTATACTTATTTTATACTCCTACTCTGTAACGCTTTCACTTATACTTCAAGTCACTTATACTTGATGGACGTTTATACTTATTCACACTCTTACTTAGTGATACGATTCTACTTCGCTTATACTTGAGATCGACTCTACTTCACTTATACTCGATACGCTCTAACTTCACTTATTGTCGTCTCTACTTCGCGATACGATTATACTTATTCGACACTTATACTTCACTTGCGAACACTCCTACTTCACTTGTTAGACACTCCTACTTCACAAGAATCACTTCTACTTGATACACACTCAAGCGTAGTTAGATGTATGTCGGTGCTTGTATAGAGGCATATAAATAATGATTGAAGGAATTAGGAAGGCTTGTCCGCCCTATTTCCTTTTCTTCGTTGAGATGTGGTCTGGTGGGATCGGATGTCCATCCGAAGGTCATTGGATTCATTAGTTATATACTATGTATACAAGCTTAGACATACGGGGTTACTTCAGTAAATTCAGTTAAGAGTCCCTTCCTCTAGTCTACACTTACATTAGAAACCCACTATTGGGAAGTCTCTACCTCTAGTTCAACACTTTCATTAGAAACCCACTATTTGGAAGTCTCTACCCACTATTTGGGATGGATCTTCAGGACACGGCCATCTCCGTCGTCTAGTTGGTAACCAGAGTCTCCTGTAGGGAGAGCGGACATTGTGTGTATAGATCTATACGGGATTGACAACCCCGCACCCTGACTGGTAGCTACAGTCCCGGCCTACCAAGCCAATGGGTGACTAATTTCACATCTTATAGACGCTTGTAGGGCGTTTGGTACTCTAGTCAGTATGGTTACGAGTATCCTGGGTTACCTTATAATTCATTGGCTTTAAGGTAACGGTATTTCGCCAGCTATTTACACTGTATGCTGGTAACTCATTTTCAGAGTCACACTGTTTTGACCTTACAAGACGTATCTTTCATTTGATACTGTCTGGGGTCTGTCTCCTCTGTTTTGACCTTACAAGACGTATCTTTCATTTGATGCTGTCTGGGGTCTGTATCTACTGTATTCACAAAATCCACTGTATTCACTGTGTTCACTGCGTTCATTGTTTTAGACCTTACTAGTTGTACCTTTCATTTGGTATATTCTGGGGTCTGTGTCTCCACTTGTTAGACTGAATCAGGCGTGTCGTTCGTTTGATACTTTCCTAGAGTCTATGGTTCCTTGCCTTAGTCAGCAGTCCTCACTGCTGAGGCATATAATGTTCTCTAATGTTGTTCGCTTTCCTCAATAATCAAATACAGTATTTTGATAATGATAGCAACTTAGGGAAAACTACTTTTTACCACATAACACTGACCAGCCTTGGTAGAAGGCTGCTTTATTAAAGAAAATATAGGATTTTCTGGAAAGAACTTTAATACACAGTAAACACTTAAAACTACTACTTTTATTAAAGTTATTTGAATGAAAACGTCACTAAATGCTTATGAACTCACCAGCATTTGTAAAAATGCTGATACTCGCTTTTCAAATAACTTGTATTCTCAGGTTAGCATTAGACAGGTACATCCATGGAGCTGGTGATGAAGATAGCTTAGTGCCATGCTGTATTTATTCTATTACTTGTATTACTTTGATACCTTGTAATGTAACCATGTAAAATTATTCTATTAATGCAATGTTTTGTTGTACTTGATTACTATAATGCATGTGTTGTGATACTTGACATGACGTCATCCACCCCATAACGTTTCCGCCGTTCCGGTTTTGGGGTGTGACACATGTATCTTTTTTTAAGTATATATCTTAAGTTTTAGGGAGGGACTCGACGAGTAGGCGCTCATACTCGCCGAGCAGGATCGCGAATTATGTCCAGATTAATGACCGGACTCGACGACTCCGCGTTGTTAAGTGAAATCGTAAATCTCAGGGCCTGGGCCCTATTTAAAGGCCCTTATGGTCGTCATTTGTGGCCATTACTCCCCTGTGAAAACCTTAGAGAGCAAAGAGAGCTTTGAGATCATTTTGGAGGCTAATTCTTCATTCTTTGGTGTGATCTTGCAAGAAGGAGTGGGTAAATCCAAGCTAGATCGATTGTGGAGCTTGGATCTATGTTGTCCATGCTGAGATTCACGTTTTGAGGTACAAGTTCCTTCCCATTTCGTGTATTTGATAGATTCCTTGAATCTAGGGTTTCCTTTGTGCCATTTTGAGTTCGATAGTGAAGCATTTGAGGTCCCTTTGGGTATAGATGATAGATATGGACAGTGAGAGGTCCAAAAGGTCCCAAGCTTCTTGCTTTACGAGGTTTCATGTGAGCCTTGAGAGTTGAACCCCATTTTTTAGGTTATTTCTCCATTTTTGGTCTTATAAGGATTGCATGAACGTAAAGTTTGAACCTTTACGTGACTTTCGAGTGTTAGGAGGATAGATCTACTGGTTGGTGAAGTAGATCTGACCTTAAAGGATCATTTGAGTGTTTTCATGGGAGAAACTCGCCGAGCCCATAAGGGACTCAACGAATCGAGTTGGGTTTCCCTACGATTCGCGACCTGAGATGACCCGTTGAGTGTAGGGTTGACTCAGCGAGTCGAGTGAGGACCAGGGGCGAAGAGGACATGCATGGACTCGCCGAGTCTCACGAGTGCACTCGACGAGTCTGGTCAAAGTTTGACCATTGACTTTTGTTGACTTTTAGGGTTTGGTCAACGATCGGACTTGTGGACCATTTGAAGGGTAAAAATGGTCTTTTAGCCTTCTTAGGTGTCATGGAAGAGACTAGTCTAGCCTAGAGAGCCGTTATTGATTTGAGATAATTGTCTATGTGTTTACGCGGAGGCTAGATCAGTTGATACGTGTGCGAGATTATCCGAGATAGTCGACATGAGTCTTCTCACTATATTATACCTGGAAGGGTACCTATGTGTAACCGGAAGGACTTATATGTGCTATATGTGCTGAAATGTGATATGTATGTGTTATGTATGCTATGTATGAAAAGGACCGGAAGGTAAAGATGATATGGACCGGAAGGTCAAGAGGACATGGACTGGAAGGTCAGGAGGTTACAGACTGGAAGGTTGATACGGGTAGGACCGGAAGGTCTACCGGGATTTGAGACGGAAGTCCCCTGAGACACTCAGACCGGAAGGTCCCACAGAGTTATGGCCTGGAAAGGCATATGTGTTGTATGTGGTATTTTGGGGAACTCACTAAGCATTTATGCTTACAGTTATTGTGTTGGGTGTTTCAGTTACTAGCGAGGACCGTGGAAGGTGCCGGCATGATCTGTACACACTGAGAGGATTTATGTAGTTGAGATCTTTTGAGATTTTGGGATTTGTTTATTATGATGATATTGGATACAATTGTTGGATATTGTTTTTGGTGATTGAAAATATGATTTAAAACTGAAAAATTGTTTTGAAAATTTACGTCGTTACAAGTTGTTATCAGAGCCTTGGTTTTAGGGATTCGGGTGCATCTTCGGGTGTATCTGAACTCAAGGTGAGGATTTGAGAAAGTTTTTTAATAAAATAAACAATTTTTCCAAAAGAGTAGAAGATTTTGAGAAAAAAAGAAAGGAGCAGTGTGTACGATCAGCCAGCTCCCGAACGGTGATTTCCCAAAATACCCTTACATTATGTGTTATGAGATATGTTATGATATGATATGCATGCTAGAGTAGGCTAGGTATTCATATTAGGACTGGAGTGGCCTGATTTGTGATGCCTTAGCCTAGGAAGATTTCTGCTGCTATTAGATGCTTGAGAGTGAGTAGGTAGCAGTAAGGAGATTATGAGAGGTCTACCGAAGGGTAGCTTGTGCTAGCGATATGTAGAGTACTTGTGATTTGGGATCCAAGGAGGAGGACTTTGGGTGAATACTGATGCGGTGTGGATGGTAGTATAAGGGCCTGTACTACTGAAGACACCGTATCAGTACGCAGTCCAAGTAAGAATTCTTAGGGTACTAGGGGAAGAAGTAGGGTTGTGTTATCGAGTGCGGGTATGCTCGAGCGGATATATGATATTTTATGTTGTATTTAAGAGAGACATCATGGTTGGGGCACGCCACACACCTGAGAGCAGTGGTGTTAGCGATGAGGAGATCCGCAGGTTGATTCATGAGGAAGTGGCTGTGACCATCCGAGCTGAGATACCAGAGATTTTCGGGTCTATCAAGACCACGTCGATCGAGACTTTTGATGAGCGGTTCGCAGTAGTGACAGAGGCTGCGACTGCTGCCAGGCCTCAGGGAGGTGACTCGTTATTGTTTTGAGAGTTTAGCAACACGAAGCCACCAGAGTTTGATGGGACGCAGGACCCGATCGCTGCGATGTGATGGATTTCTGACATCGAGGGATGCTTCTACACGTGTTCATGTGCGGAGCATCTGATGGTACAGTTCGTGCTGAACTAGCTTCGCTTGGGAGCGAAGGACTGGTGGAAGTTCGTGATGGAGAGCTTCACTCTTGCAGAGATTTCAGAGGTGACCTAGGAGAGGTTCACCACCATGTTCAGAGATGAGTATGTTCCCCCAGTGGAGAGGGAACGGTTGACTCATGATTTCTTGACCCGCAAGTAGGGTACTGATTCTTTTACTGTGGTTACCAGGAAGTTTCATGAGAGGGCGATGTTCTGCCCTGAACAGGTGTCTACTGAGCAGACACGCATGAGCCGGTATTTGGGAATTTTGAGGAGGGACATTTGGGAGTTCGTATCGAACTCGACTTACCGAACATTTGCCAAGCTCCAGGAAAGTGCCCGGAAGAGGGAGATTGAGTTGGAGACTCAGGCCAGGGAGGAGGTCGAGTCTCAGGGGATGGATCGGTGGCCGACACAGTCTCAACCGGCAGCCAAGCGGGCAAAGCCTGCTGATTCTAGATCTGGAGGCCAGAAGGGCCGCACTTGCGGAAAGTGCGGCAAGGGTCATGAGGGGGTCTGTTTGTGACAACCTGTAATTTATTCCGTAACTAAAACCGTTCCCGTTAAATAAAACCGTTGTATTCAATTTGTACCATTAACCTTTGCGTTAAATTAATTTAATCGCGACTTTTAATTCGTTTTTGTAAGTGTTGGGATGCGATATAAACATTAAAATATTTTCCATATTCGTTAGGAAAATTATTATTTTCATCTAAGTCGTGATTACGTCAAATTTATCGGGTACGACCAAAAGCACAGTCTAACCGCAGTATCGGGTAGAATTCCATCGGGCCACAAACTAAACCCCGGTATAAGGGATTCAATGACATCATTTTGAAGATTTCTCTCTCTCTAAAAACTTTCTCTCACTACTCTCTCTCTCTAGAACTCGAAATTGGTCCAAAAACCTCATTTCAAGCCTCATTTGGTAAGCAATCCATCCTAAACTTGTTGTTTAACTTGAATAGTATGCATATTCATGTTGGAATCACCCAAAAACACCATGAACATGTGTTTACGGTTTGGGGACCCTCCCAAAACCGTGAACACCTCTTATGAGGGTTTTGAAGCCTCAAAACCCCACCAAAACACTTATAGAGCTTAGATTCGACTTAGAAACTTGCATGCATGAGCTGAGGACCCCAAAATCGTATCATTTGATGTATGGACATGAGTTTACGGCCCAAGCACATGCTTGGACCGTAAAACCTCATTCATGGACCATAAACTCATATTAAGTTGTCAAAATGCCATTAAACACCTTCAAATGCTTCCCTGAGAGTGTAGAACCTCATAATCCTTCATGTGATGCACCAAAACATCCTCAAATGTGTCAAACTTGAGTTTATGGCCCAAGAAAATTCTTGGACCGTAAACACATCTTCTTAGACCTTAAACACCCCCAAAAAGGTGTTAAAGTGCCCTTAACACCTTGTATGGCTTGTATGCAGGTCTAGAATCACATGTGATTGACTTACAACTACCAAAAGCCATGAATCATGTACAAACATGAGTTTATGGTTGTAAACTCATGATTTTAAGGTAGTAAACTCCCCAAGAACATCTCCTTAGACCGTAAACTCATTTTCCAAAGCCATTTCAAGTCCAAATCACTTCCTAAGCCATGGAATCAACCCTAGAAGTTTCCCGTGTCCATTGTATGACCATTTGGCATCCAAGAACCCACCAACCATGAGTTTACGGTCGTAAACTCATGGGGATATGGTCAATGGACCTTAAACTCCTCAAGGAGTTTACTCTTGAAGAGTAAACTCGATATCTAGGCCCTATACATTCTTAGATGCTACTCGGATCACTCCTAACACTTGAATTGAAGTGTTTTGCTCCTTGGAGTGTTTATTCTTATCTAAATTAGTGGTTCAAAGTCTAATTAGATACATTTGTATATCATTTCATATTACATAGGAACCTCACACGTTATCAAGCCCCGAACCGACACTTAGCATCCGACCGTCACGTTTTCTCGACTGGTGAGTTCATACCCCTACCCTTTTTCAATGTTTTTCACTGTTTTTCACTGTTTTCTAGGGGGAATACAAGCAAAGTACAAGGAATACTTGTACTCAAAACTGGTTTTACATGTGTTGTGTTTCATATTACATATGGTTTTAACATTGATAATCATAACAGATAACCGTTTGAACTTGCAGAACACATTACCGTATTATTTGTGAAAAACATTATAAAATGTTGTATTTTATATTTTCAAAAATGGTTTTCTACATTATATAAGTTAAAAGCATAACATTTGAGCTTTTAACATGAAACCTAGTACATTGTTTTGTCCTCGGTAACACTCCACAGAGATATGCGAGTGGAGGATCATCGTTTGTAACAGGATCTTTCTATATTATTACTAGAATAATTTGTTATTCCTATAAATTGGAGACACGTCGTCGGGAACACTCCACAGAGATACGCGAGTGGAGGACCGTACCCGTAACCAGAATCTCTTAGATAGGGAGCGTGACTTGAGTGTATAGATCTATACGGGGCTGACTACCCCGCACCTTGCTGCTAGCTACAGCCGAACCAAAAGGTTCAAGGGTGACGAAAGTCATAATGTGATTTGGACTACTTATTGTCATATCTAGTCTATCGTATGGTTATGGAACTCGCAATTTGGATAACAGAGATTTACTTGATAGTAATAATGAATAAAGTAATTGGTTTACTTTGTACCTATTAGTTTTATATACATGTTAAAACTAATACATTTCACAAGGATAACCAGGTTTTCGGTATACATCTTTTACATTACGATTCGGATTGGTAACCAACTTTTAGGAAAATATGGGATTTTCCTGGGATAATATTTGTACATAACCATATTCGTGTAAGAAACCAGATAACTAAACTTTACAATTCACAAGGGTAACCATGTTTTCAGTATACATCTTTTACATTACATTTCGGTTTGGTAACCAACTTTTAAGAAAATATGGGATTTTCTTGGGTTCGTAACTTTTCCAAAAACAGAAAGGAACTTGTACATTTTTAGAAAACAAAACCGCTTATGAACTCACCGACTTTATGCTGATTTTCAAACTGCTTGTATTCTCAGGTCCGCATTAGACAGGTACCCGATGATCCTTTTGGCGAAGACGGAGTACATAGATGACACGTCATACTTTTGTTCATATATACTTATGTATAACACTTGTACAACTTTACTTTCAAACAAATGTAAACTTTTATATGTAATTTAATGGTTGTTTACTTTGCTTACTATGTACATTGGTTATGATATTCAACATGAAGTTACCTCCGCCCCGGAACGTTTCCGCCCTGGGTTTCGGGGTGTGACAGATTGGTATCAGAGCCGTTGTTTATAGTGAATAAAGTATACCAAACCTTACATGGTATAAGACTATAAACAATAAGGGGCCTAAGTGCTCTGAACTAAAAGTATACTTTAAAATATAAGTATTTTAAAAAGTATACAAGTATAACCGTCGAGATCCGTAACTACAAGTAGAACAAAACATAAGTAAATGGGTGTTGTACATTGCGGTTAAACCTGGGCAGTTATGTAGTCGTGTCTAGGATTAATATAGCCTGGCCAACTATATTCATTCGAGACACGGCCAACATGCTCTTGGGAGTGACTGTGGTGTTCAGCATGCCTAAATCTTATCCTAATACCCCAAACATCGAGCCAATGTCGTAGCGAATCATGAAATACTATGGGAGTATTTCTTGAGCCAATTCTTTGTAGAAATCCTCATTCAAGCGTTGTTCCTTGATCATTCCTTTAGCGATAATTTATCTGCTATGATAACTCTTCCATGCTTTATCGCTTATTCGGAATATATATCTGTCATATCTCTTGATTCAATTTAGAGAACTTACCATCCTCTCTTTCCTAATCTTATTAGATCAAGATGCCTCCAAGAAAGAGACCCAGCTCAAAGATCAACAACCCTCCGCCACCACCTCCTCCTGAATTTGACCCTGTGATGTTCCATGCAGCTGTTACTGCCACGGCGGCAGCTGCTATGTCTTAAATGAACACCGGTGGTTCCGGTGGTTCGGGAGGTGGTACCCAAACCCAAAACCAAGAAGGCAGTCAGCGACACCGAAAGGAGGGTTCTTATAAAGATTTCATGAATGCAAAACCCACATCCTTCGATGGAACTGGAGGTGTCATTTCCTTAACCCGATGGTTCGAGAAAATCGAATCTATCTTTGAAATCTGTGCCTGTTTGGAATCTGACAAGGTGAAGTTTTCTGCCTGCACCTTCATCGATAAAGCCCTGACTTGGTGGAACGGCCGAGTCAAATCCTTGACCCTACCTGTGGCCAATGCTATGGGATGGGAAGCCATGAAAGAACTTCTTCTAGCTGAGTACTTCCCTCGGGGTGAAATGCAAAAATTAGAGCACGAGCTCTGGAACCTGAAGATGAAGGGTTCCAATATCACCGCTTACACTTCTCGATTCGATGATCTAGCAATACTCTGTCCGGGATTAGTTACCCCAGAGAGTAAGAAGATAGAGAGATTTATTTAGGGGTTGACCCAACCAACCAAAGGAAATGTCTTAGCTGCAAGGCCGGATACATATGACAGTGCCAAAAACCTAGCCCACACGCTGATTGACCACAACGATGATGTTGAGGAAAAAACCACCACTCCTGAACCGACCAAGAGGAGTGGTGAGAAAAGTAAGTTTTGGAAGAAGAAGAAATGCCAACCTTCTCAAGGATCTTCAAAGAAACAGCAGACTGTAGCAGTCAATGATGCTACTACCCCTGTTGCTGCTGCTTCTGTTGTGGGATCCACAACTCAAACACATACTAGCAGGTATGCTGGTAACCTTCCCCAATGTGAAAAGTGCAAATACCACCATAACCCCGGCCCCTGCCGTGAATTGTCATGCACCAATTATGGTAAAAAGGGGAACACGATCTGATTCTTCAAAGCACCAGCCCAATCAGCCAATCAAACTTCTGGAGCAAGTGTTGGTCAAGCCTGCTATAATTGTGGAGAAGTTGGGAATTTCAAGAGAAACTGCCCCAAGAAGGTGACAGCTAATAACACCGGGAGAGTCCTAGCCATGGAACGAGAGGAGGCAGTCGCCGATCCTGCTGTTGTCTCAGGTACGTTCCTTCTCGACAACTCTTATGCTAGTATCCTTTTTGATTCGGGTGCTGAAAGAAGCTTTGTTAGTCATTCGTTCAAACATAAACTTAAGCATAATCCCCAACCATTAACCGAAACGTTTACTGTCAAGATGGCTAATGGTGAGAAAGAAAGCGCTCGCGATATATTCATAGGCTGCACCCTTACCCTAAACGATCATTTGTTTCCCATCGATCTTATGCCAGTTTCCATAAAGAGCTTTGATGTTATCATTGACATGGATTGGTTGAGTCCCAATCATGTTGATATCCTTTGCTACGAAAAAGCCATCCGTCTCAATCTTCCCTCTGGTCAGACTCTCATGATCTATGGCGATAAGCTTAACTCCAATCTTCGCATTATTTCCTACATCAAAGCTCAAAAGCTTCTGCGAAAGGAGTGCCATGCATTCCTAGCCCATGTAATCAAAGAGAAACAGGAAGTTAAAGACCTCAACAACATCCTTGAAGTCTGTAACTTTCCTGATGTCTTTCCTGAAGAGCTCCCGGGAATTCCTCCCGAACGTCAAGTCGAATTTTGCATTGACCTAATTCCTAGAGCTACCCCCATAGCCAAATCTCTGTATCGCTTAGCTCCAACAGAAATGCAGGAGTTATCTAGTTAGCTTAATGAGTTGCTCAGCAAAGGGTTCATCAGACCGAGTTCCTCACCCTGGGGAGCTCCGGTATTGTTTGTAAAGAAGAAAGATGGATCCTTCCGGATGTGTATCGACTACCGTGAGTTGAACAAGTTGATCGTCAAAAACCGATATCCTCTTCCGCGAATAAATGACCTATTCGATCAACTTCAGGGAGCCAGATACTTCTCAAAGATAGACCTTCGGTTAGGTACCATTAGCTACGAGTTCATGAGAGTGATGTTTCCAAAACAGCTTCCAGGACTCGATATGGACACTACGAATTTGTAGTAATGCCCTTCGGTCTAACCAACGCACCGGCAGTGTTCATGGACCTGATGAACCGGGTGTGTCACCCTTTTCTGGATAAGTTCGTCATTGTGTTCATTGATGACATACTTGTCTACTCCAAAAGTGAAGAAGACCACAAGCAGCACTCGAGGTTAGTGTTGGAAACCCTTAGAGCCGAAAAGCTGTACGCGAAATTTTCTAAGTGTGAATTCTGGATTCGGAAGGTAACTTTCCTTGGTCACGTGGTAAGCGAGGAGGGTATTCACGTGGATCCATCGAAGATCAAAGCGATAGAGAATTGGTCGGCACCGAAGACACCCACAGAAATCCGTCAATTCTTGGGTCTCGCCGGCTATTATTTAAGATTTATTCAGAATTTTTCCAGAATCGCCAAACCTCTAACAACTCTGACACAGAAAGGTGTACCCTTTTGTTGGAGTGAAAAAGCAAGAGATTGCGTTCCAAATATTAAATCAAGCCTTGTGCAGCGCGCCTGTTCTGTCCCTACCCAAAGGAACAGAAGACTTCGTTGTCTATTGTGATGCGTCTAATCAGGGCTTAGGGTGTGTGCTTATGCAAAGAGGAAAAGTAATTGCTTATGCCCCGAGACAGCTGAAGGCACACGAGGTCAACTATACCAACCACGATCTGGAGTTAGGTGCCGTAGTTTTTACACTGAAAATTTGGAGACATTATCTCTACGGAACCAAGTGTACGATCTTCACTGACCAGAAGAGCCTGCAGCACATCTTCGATCAGAAAGACTTAAACATGAGGCAACGGCAATGGGTAGAGCTACTCAGTGACTATGTGTGCGAGATTCGCTACCATCCCGGCAAGGCCAATGTGGTAGCAGATGCCCTTAGCCGAAAAGAAAGTTCAAGCCGTAAGGTGAAGACGCTGACGATGACTATCCATTCCTACTTATCCATGCAAATCCGAGAAGCACAGTTAGAAGCCCTCAAACCAGAGAACGTGTCAAGCGAAGCCTTGAGGGGAATGGATAAGAAACTTGAGATCAGAGGTGACGGAGTCTACTGTTTCAAGGACCGAATCTGGACCCCAAAGTTTGGAGGATTCATGGAGGTTGTCATGGAGGAAGCACACAAGACCAGATGCTCTGTTCACCCAGGTTCGAATAAGATGTACCTGGATCTCAAGAAACAATACTGGTGGCCAAACATGAAAGCGGAGATCACTACATTCGTGGGCAAGTGCCTGAATTGCGCCAAGGTGAAAGTCAAGTACCAGAAACCCTCGAGTCTGCTCCAGCAACCCGAGATACCCGAGTGGAAATGAGAGATGATTACCATGGATTTCATCACCATGTTACCCAAATGTCCGAGTGGGTACGATACCATTTGGGTAATTGTCGATCGTTTTACAAAATCCGCTCACTTCATTCTGATCAAAGAATCATTCAAGATGGAAAGACTCACGCGAATCTACATCCAGGAGATAGTTCGACTGCACGGTGTACTTGCATCCATTATCTCTGATCGAGATAGCAGGTTTACCTCCAGATTTTGGTAGTCTCTCCAAAAGGCTCTTGGAACCAAACTAGACATGAGTACGACTTATCATCCTCAGACCGATGGACAGAGTGAGAGAACTACCCAAACCCTGGAAGACATGATTAGAGCATGTGTCATCGATTTCGGAAAGTCGTGGGACATACATTTGCCTTTGATCAAGTTCTCGTACAACAACAGTTACCACACCACCATCAAGGTTGCCCCGTTTGAAGCCCTCTACGGTCGCAAGTGCAGATCCCCTCTGTGCTGGGCCGAGGTAGGGGACACGTAGCTAGCTAAGAGTCAAGTCCCCGACAGTGCTCTCACTGGTCCTAAAATCATTCGTGAAACCACCGAAAAGATCATCCAAATCCAGGAACGATTGAAAGCCTCACGAGATCGCCAAATGAGTTACGCTGATAATCGATGGAAACCTCTGGAGTCTAGGTTGGAGACCGTGTACTGTTGAAGGTCTCACCCTGGAAAGACATGGTACGCTTTGGAAAGCGTGGGAAACTTAACCCGAGGTACATAGGACCCTTCGAGATCCTCGCTAGGATTGGTCCTGTGGCCTATAAACTTCGATTACCCCGTGAGCTTAGTAACATCCATCCTGTCTTTCATGTCTCGAACCTTAAAAAATGTTTATCCAATGAAACCCTCCTTATCCCTCTAGACGAGATCGTGATCAATGAGAACCTGAACTTCGTGGAGGAACCAATCGAAATCATCGATCGAGAGATCAAACGTACGAAACAAAGTCGCATCCCGATAGTGACGGTTCGCTAAAATTCCAAGCGGGGACCGGAATTCACTTGGGAGCGCGAAGACTTGATGAAACAGAAGTATCCGCATCTCTTTCCAAATCAATGATTTGTATCTTAATTTTGAATTTCGGGACAAAATTCCCTCTAACGGGGGGATAATGTGACAACCTGTAATTTATTCCGTCACTAAAACCGTCACGTTAAATAAAACCATTGTATTCAATTTGTACCGTTAACCTTTGCGTTAAATTAATTTAATCGCGACTTTCAATTCGTTTTCGTAAGTGTCGGGATGCGATATAAACATTAAAATATTTTCCATATTTGTTTGGAAAATTATTATTTTCATCTAAGTCGTGAATACGTCAAATTTATCGGGTACGACCAAAAGCACCGTCTAACGGCAGTATTGGGTAGAATTCCATCGGGCCACAAACTAAACCCCTATATAAGGGATTCAATGACATCATTTTGAAGCTTTTTTTTTATCTCTCTCTCTCTCTCTAAAAACTTTCTCTCACTACTCTCTCTCTCTCTAGAACTCGAAATTGGTCCAAAAACCTCATTTCAAGCCTCATTTGGTAAGCAATCCATCCTAAACTTGTTGTTTAACTTCAATAGTATTCAAATTCATGTTGGAATCACCCAAAAACATCATGAAAATGTGTTTACGGTTTGGGGACCCTCCCAAAACCGTGAACACCTCTTATGAGGGTTTTGAAGCCTCAAAACCCCTCAAAAACACTTCAAGGGCTTAGATTCGAGTTAGAAACTTGCATGCATGAGCTTAGGACCCCAAAATCGTATCATTTGATGTATGGACATGAGTTTACGGACCAAGCACATGCTTGGACCGTAAACCCTCATTCTTGGACCATAAACTCATATTAAGTTGTCAAAATGCCATTAAACACCTTTAAATGCTTCCATGAGAGTGTAAAACCTTATAACCCTTCATGTGATGCACCAAAACATCCTCAAATGTGTCAAACTTTAGTTTACGGCCCAAGAACATTCTTAGACCGTAAACACATCTTCTTAGACCTTAAACACCCCCAAAAAGGTGTTAAAGTGTGTCACACCCCAAAACCGAGAACGGCGGAAACGTTCTGGGGCGGAGGACGTCATGTATGCATCACAACAAATGTAAAGTAGTAAACAAGCAACAACATCATCCATTGCATTAATAGTATAATTTTAGTTACAATTGTTTTCTTTCATAGTACAAGACAACAAGATAACTTATCAAAAATAAAAGACGTGTCTTGACTGCTCCATTTTCTCTAAACCTTGCATCGGCACCTGTCTATTTGTAACCTGAGAATACAAGTTATTTTGAAAGTGTAGGTTAGCATTTAAGCTGGTGAGTTCATAAGTATTTAATGTCATTGCTTTGATTAGTTGTTATGAAAGACTGGTGAATGATTGATGAAACATTTAGTATAAGTATGAAAACTCTAGAAAATCCCATATTTCCTACTAGTATAAAAGTAGTCTTCTACCAAGACCCGAATGTTTTGAAAGTGTATTTTACTAAGACCTTACTATTTTGTAAGTACGCATCACTTGAAAATGTGACGATTTTTCCCTGTTTAACTATTATTATAAAACTCTAAAAGTAATAATAACTTATGTTGTATCCTTTGGTAATAAGATACACACGGCGTGGAAACTCATCGTAAACTGATCAACTGTAGACATCCGTAGATGTGCATTTACCTCTGTTGCTAACAGCTGGGTTTAGGAATAGTTAGTCCCTTAAGTAAAGATACACATGGCGTGGAAACTTGCCATAAACTGATCAACCGTAGACATCCGTAGATATGTCATCATCCTCTGTAGCTAACAGTGGCTATAGGAATGGTTAGTCCCTCAAGGTATCCTTTGGTACTAGGATATAAAGTCTAATTCATCTTGTCGATTATGTGATTACATCACAAGGTAAAGATAAGAAGGTGATCTATATAACAGTATCTACACATATCATATGTAGTAGTAACTCGTCATATATGATCTATGTAAATGTAGTCAGCTAAGCATATCTATGTACACGTATTCATGTAAGCGGAAGCTCTGTAAGAGTATCCTTTCATATAGCATGTAGTCTAGACTCATGAATGAACTGACTCTGGTGTAATTTCTTGTAATAGAGATAATGTTTTATATACCCTAAACTATTCCTATAATAGTTTACTAGAATGTAATTGATGAGTGTCCAAGTAGGTTTATACACCCTTGTTACCCAAGAGTATCGGAACTAAATTAACTGATGGAACATTTATGACCATATATGTACACATGATATATAACTAATATTTAAACGACCTTCGGAAGAGTACCCGATATCCCACCAGACCACATCCAAATCGAGGAAAAGGAAACAGGGTGGATAGCCTTCCTAAGTATTTTAAACATTTCTTATATAACTATAGCTATAGAGGCATGCAATTTATAATATAAAAGCATAAAAGAAGTTTTGTAGAACCTTTGAAAAGTTTAATAAATAGGAATTTATGACTTGATGTCAGTTTATAAATCAGTTAGAAAGACCGTTTGACAATACAGTTTAAGTGTGAGAAAACCTTTGTTTGAAAACACAAATATAACAGACTCAAAAGGAAACCTACAGTTTGTAAGACAGTTTCTAAAAGTGTTTCAACATGTAAAAACGTTTGTGAAAACTATTTGAAGTATCTATGAAAATATTCGTTTATTCTTGTATATGAATGTATCTCCTTGCAATAGTATTTCTAGTATATAAAAGTTCGTGATGTTCTCACAAAACTATACTTATTATAGTTTTGTAAAAGTGTGTCTCGTTTGTATAATGATCCCTAGTGAAATGCTCGCTTGTTATGAAAGGTATAATTTTTGTAGTGCCTAAGATGGACACATATATATACAGTATAAGCAGTGTGTTTGATTTATACAATAATAACAACACTTTTCATTTCAAAAGATATGATGTTATCGTGATACATTTTGCATATGAAAGCTTCCTTATAATAGTTATAAATCACATGCGATTCCGTTGATAAACAGTGTATAATGAAACTTTATATAACATACGATAATCATCGTGTGTTTTACTTGTATCCCCCCCCCCCTTAAAAGCTTATAAAAACATTTATAAAACATGTAAAAGTGTGGATTATAGGGGTATGAACTCACTTGGAAGTTTGAAGATAGCGAGATGGAAAACCGGGCAGAGTTTCGTCTCGGGAAACGGATTTTTCTTGGGATTCTCGGGAATCTCGGGTGTAAAATCGACCCTCGGGACTTGAGTAAAATGACCAGGGCTTCGGGTCTGAACGGGCACGGAAAACGAGGCAAAACACAAGAAAATAGAGAGAGAATGAGCAAAATTTCCGGAAAGCCTCGCATCCCTTTTATAGGGGCTGAGAAGCCTTGCGTACGCGGGGCGTACGCTCGTACGCAGGGCGTACGAGACGTCACTGCTTACCGCATCCTCGGAAGAAACATCGGAGCGACATGGACAGTTCGGAGCCCTTGATTCGAGTACACAGGGCGTACGAGGGTACGCAGGGCGTACTCCGGTCCTATCTGTTGACTCCCTTTCGGATATTATCAAGAGTTTTTATTTATTTTTATATTTATTTTAAATAAATTTCTAAAATTCATATCTCCTTCATACGAACTCCGTTTTCGACGTTCTTTATATCCACGCGTAGGTGAGACTAAGATCTACAACTTTCGTTTAGATTCCGTTGTCAAATTTCGAAATTATTTTTATTATTTATTTATTAAAATGACGTGATTAAGGAATTTCTTCAAAAATTCATAACTTCTTTATCTGAAGTCGGTTTTTGCCAGACTTTTTACCGCTGGAATACCATTGTCGAGACCTTCGATTCTCGTTTAGGTCATTCCGGCCAAAAGTCGCTCGATCTCTATTTCGAGTTTTTAGCTGTCTACTGTTATGTCTGTAACTTAGATAAATCACAACTTCCTCATACGAAGTCAGATTTGGATGTTCTTTTTATTTATGTTGACGGTTTAATGATATCTAAAACTTTCATTTAGATATCTAAGGCTAAAAACTATTGTATTGAAACTTCGTATTTTACGTCTATCAGTATTGCCGGTTTTGCCGAGAATCTTCGGTTGGTCATAACTTCTTCGTTATAACTTGGATTTTTGGGTTCTTTACATGTATGAAAACCTTGATACGATTCCTACTACTTTATTTAACCCAAATAAGTTTTTTGGAAGGTTATTTTTTGACCTAAATTTGACTTGCGTTCCATCGTATTATCTTGAAATATCGGGTTGTCACAAAGTGCCCTTAACACATTGTATCGCTTGTATGTTGTTCTAGAATCACATGTGATTGACTTACAACTACCAAAAGCCATGAATCATGTACAAACATGAGTTTACGGCTGTAAACTCATGAGTTTAAGGTAGTAAATTCCCCAAGAACATCTCCTTAGACCGTAAACTCATTTTCCAAAGCCATTTCAAGTCCCGATCACTTCCTAAGCCATGGAATCAACCCTAGAACCTTCCCGTGTGCATTGTATGACCATTTGGCATCCAAGAACCCACCAACCATGAGTTTACGGTCGTAAACTCATGGGGATATGGTCAATGGACCATAAACTCCTCAAGGAGTTTACTCTTGAAGAGTAAACTCCATATCTAGGCCCTATACATTCTTAGATGCTACCCGGATTACTCCTAACACTTGAATTGAAGTGTTTTGCTCCTCGGAGTGTTTATTATGTTCTAAATTAGTGTTTTAAAGTCTAATTAGATACATTTGTATATCATTTCATATTACATAGGAACCTCACGCGTTATCAAGCCCCGAACCGACACTTAGCATCCGAACCGTCACGTTTTCTCGACTGGTGAGTTCATACCCCTACCCTTTTTTCAATGTTTTTCACTGTTTTTTGGGGGGAATACAAGCAAAGTACAAGGAATACTTGTACTTAAAACTGGTTTTACAGGTGTTGTGTTTCGTATTACATATGCTTTTAACATTGACAATCATAACAGATAACCGTTTGAACTTGCAGAACACATTACCGTATTATTTGTGAAAAACATTATAAAATGTTTTATTTTATATTTTCACAAATGGTTTTCAAAATTATATCAGTTAAAAGCATAACATTTGAACTTTGAACATGAAACCTAGTACATTGTTTTGTCCTCGGTAACACTCCACAAAGATACGCGAGTGGAGGATCATCGTTTGTAACAGGATCTTTCTATATTATTACTAGTAAATTTGTTATTCCTATAAATCGGAGACACGTCGTCAGGAACACTCCACAGAGATACATGAGTGGGGGACCGTACCCGTAACCAGAATCTCTTAGATAGGGAGCGTGACTTGAGTGTATAGATCTATACAGGGCTGACTAACCTGCACCTAGCTGCTAGCTACAGCCGAACAGAAAGGTTCAAGGGTGACGGAAGTCATAAAGTGATTTGGACTACTTATTGCCATATCTAGTCTATCGTATGGTTATGGAACTCGCAATTTGGATAACAGAGATTTACTTGATAGTAATAATGAATAAAGTAATTAGTTTACTTTGTACCTATTAGTTTTATATACATGTTAAAACTAATACATTTCACAAGGATAACCAGGTTTTCGGTATACATCTTTTACATTACGATTCGGATTGGTAACCAACTTTTAGGAAAATATGGGATTTTCCTGGGATAACATTTGTACATAACCAGATTCGTGTAAGAAACCAGATAACTAAACTTTACAATTCACAAGGGTAACCATGTTTTCAGTATACATCTTTTACATTACATTTCGGTTTGGTAACCAACTTTTAAGAAAATATGGGATTTTCTTGGGTTCGTAAATTTTCCAAAAACAGAAAGGAACTTGTACATTTTTAGAAAACAAAACCGCTTATGAACTCACCGGCTTTATGCTGATTTTCAAACTGCTTGTATTCTCAGGTCCGCATTAAACAGGTACCCGATGATCCTTTTGGCGAAGACGGAGTACATAGAAGACACGTCATACTTTTGTTCATATATACTTATGTATAACACTTGTACAACTTTACTTTTAAACAAATGTAAATTTCTATATGTAATGTAATGGTTGTTTACTTTGCTTACTATGTACATTGGTTATGATATTCAACATGAAGTCACCTCCGCCCCGGAACGTTTCCGCCCTGGGTTTCGGGGTATGACACTGTCGATATGGTGCTTGCTACAAATGTGGCAAGGAGGGGCATATAGCCAAGGATTGCCCCAATGGATTCATGGTTTGTTTTTATTGTGATCAGACGGGCCACCGGAGGGCCGAGTGTCCGCAGCTGCGGGGGACATCACAGGGAGCACAGCAGGGATCTTCCCCTGCCGCCGTGTGAGCTACTGAGTTTCGGCCGGTGAAGGCCGAGGCACCGAATGCTCGCGGGAGAGCCTTCCAGTTGACAATGGAGGAGGTCCGCGCAACGCCCGATGTCGTGGCTGGTTTGTATTCTTTCATTTATTTATGTTGAGTTAAAGGTGTTGTCCTTATATCATGATATGTGTAGGTACTTTTCTTGTGAATTTTGTACCTGCTTTGGTGTTATTTGACTTGGGTGCGAGTTGGTCATTTATTTCCTTAACGTTTAGTCAGCACATCAGTATCCGATGAGAGGCGTTGAGTTGACCTCTACGAGTTTCTGTAGCTGACGAGCGAGCAGTGTATGCTACGGATTTCATTCGAGGATGTGTAATTGAGATCTTCAGTGTGGAGTTCCCGATAAATGTGGTCCCGATTGCAATGGGGGACGTGTGTGTCATAGTGGGCATGGATTGGTTGAGCCGATTTGGGGATGTTATAGACTGCGAGCGACATTTGGTGGGGATACGAGACCCCAGTGGGGGAGTACTTACGGTGTATGGCGAGGGTACCCAATGAGGGTCAGTGTTTTGTTTGGCTGCCAGGGCGAGGCAGAGTTTATAGTAGGGATGCAATGGGTTTGTAGCCTATGTGATGGACACACGAGTGGCCGCTGGGAGGCTAAGTTCGATTGATGAGGTTCCGATAGTGCGCGAGTTCCCGAATGTTTTTCCCGAGGAGTTGCTGAGTGTGCTTCCCAAGAGGCAGGTAGACTTCCGTATTGATTTGGTTCCGAGGGCAGCGCCTATCGCAAAGGAACCTTGTCGCCTTGCGCCGCCGGAGATGCAGGAGTTATCATCGTAGCTTCAAGAGCTGTTGGGGAAGGGGTTTATTAGACCGATTAGCTCACCATGGGGAGCGCCAATCATTTTTGTCAAGAAAAAGGATGGTTCACACCGGATGTGCATCGATTACCAGGAGTTGAACAAGTTGACGGTCAAGAACCGTTATCCTTTACCGAGGATCGATGATTTGTTTGATCATTTGCAGGGAGCGTCTTGGTTCTCCAAGATTGATCTGAGGTCGGGATATCATCAGATGAGAGTGCGGGATGAGGATACCCAGAAGATGGTGTTTAGAACTTGTTGTGGGCATTACAAGTTCGTGGTGATGCCTTTTGCGCTCCCCAATGCACCGACAACGTTCATGGATCTCATGAACAGGGTGTGCAGGCCAATGCTGAATCGGTCGGTGATTGTGTTCATTGATGATATTTTGTTGTATTCGAGATCTAGAGAGCAGCACGAGGAGCATCTGAGAGAGATTCTTGGGGTATTGAGGTCGGAGAGGCTTTATGCCAAATTCTCCAAGTGTGATTTTTGGTTACGAGAGGTCCAGTTCTTGGGATACCTTGTTAACTAGAATGGGATTTTGGTCGATCCGGCCAAGATTGGGGCGGTTATGAGGTGGGAGGTGCCAAGATCACCCACCGAGATCAGGAGTTTTCTAGGATTTGCCGGCTAATATCGGAGATTTATCAGAGATTTCTCCAAAATCGCCGTGCCTCTCACCAGGTTGACCCGGAAGGGTGCTGCTTTTTCATAGGGTCTGGAGCAGCAGACCTCGTTTGAGACACTTCGCCAGATTTTGTGCGAAGCCCCGGTACTAGCCCTCTCGGAAGGGATGGAGGATTTTGTGGTGTATTGTGATGCATCGATATTGGGGTTGGGTGCAGTACTTATGCAGAGGGGGCATGTGATAGCGTATGTATCAAGGTAGCTGAAGCCTCATGAGACGAGGTATCCCACCCACGATTTGGAGTTACGGGCAGTGGTGTTCGCCCTCAAGATCTGGCGTCACCATTTGTATGGGTTCGGTGTACCATCTACATGGACCACAAGAGTTTAAAGTATTTGATGGACCAGCCCAATCTGAATATGCGCCAGAGGAGATGGTTAGACGTGGTAAAGGATTATGATTGTGAGATCCTATACCACCCGGGTAAGGCTAATGTTGTAGCTGATGCCCTGAGCCGTAGGGCGGAGAGCGCCCTGATTCGAGACATTTGTATGTGGTTGACAGTGATGACTCTAGTGTTGGATGCCATTCGGGAGGCCCATGCAGAGGCTGTGAGACCGGAGAACCGTAAGAGAGAGCAAATGATTGGGCAGATACCAGAGTTCATTACCGATAGCCGCAGGCTTATGACCTTTTACGGTCGGATTTGGGTGATGTATGAAAGTGGGGCGCGCACCACTTTAATGGAGGAGGAGCATAGATCGAGATTTTCGATCCATCCCGGGGCCACTAAGATGTATTTGGATCTGAATAAAGATTATTGGTGGCCCTGTATGAAGAGGGATGTAGCATGGTTTGTTGAGAGGTGCTTAACCTTTCGCAGGGTTAATGCCGAGCACCAGTGTCCACACGACATGTTGCAGCCACTTGAGGTTCCCCAATGGAAGTGGGAATAGATTTCTATGGATTTCATCACCAAGTTTCCGAGGATTGCGAGGGGTTTCGACGCGATTTTGGTGATCATCGACCGGCTGGCGAAGAGCGCTCACTTTCTTGCTATTAGTGAGAGCTCTTTTGCTGAAAGGCTAGCAGATTTGTTTGTGAGGGAGGTGGTATCGCGGCATGGAGTGCCGATCTCGATTGTATCAGATCGGGATGTATGTTTCACTACCAGGTTCTGGAAGAAGTTCCACGAGGAGTTGGGCACGAGGCTGGATTTCAATACCGCTTACCACCCTTATTCGGACGGACAGAGTGAGTTGACAATTCAGACGCTCGAGGACATGCTTCGGGCACATGTGTTGTACCACGGAGGGAGTTGGGACACATATTTGCCGTTGGCTGAGTTTTCCTATAACAACAGTGACCATTCGAGCATTGGTATGCCTCCCTTCGAGTTTTTGTATGGGAGGAGGTGTCGAACTCCCATCTGTTGGGGAGAGGTAGGGCTGCGAGTGATGGGCAACACTGAGATAATGCTTCAAACGACAGAGCAGATACAATTGGTCAGGCAGAGGTTGTTGACAGCTCAGAGTTGCCAGAAGAGTTACGCGGATAGGTGACGATCCGAGCTCGAGTTTCAGGTCGGAGACTTCATACTCCTGAAAGTGTCTCCTTGGAAAAGAGTGATTCGATTTAGGAAGAGGGGCAAGCTGGGGCCCCGATATATTGGGCCGTTCAGGGCGACAACGTGGGTGGGCAGGGTAGCTTATCGGTTGGAGCTACCTGCGGAGTTGAGTCAGATACATGATACCTTCCACGTGTCTCAGCTGAGGAAGTGTATAGCCAACGAGTCGGCGGTGGTACCATTGGAGGATATTCAGGTGGATGTGAGCCTAAATTATGTTGAGAGGCCAGTCGCGATGGTGGATCGGAAGATCAAGGTTTTGAGAAACAAGGAAGTGCCATTGGTTCTGATTCCGTGGCGGCATCACAAAGGATCTGAGCTGATCTGGGAGCCGGAGGCGGAGATGCGGAAGCTTCATCCAGAGCTGTTTGTAGAATGAGACTTTGGGGGCGAATTCTATTTCTAGTGGGGGAGAATTGTAACATCCGGATTCCCATGTATCTTATTTTTAGTATATATCTTAAGTTTCAGGGAGGGACTCGGCGAGTAAGCGTCCAGACTCGATGAGCAGGATCGCGAATTCTGTCCAGATTAATGACCGGACTCGACGAGTCAATGAGTGGACTCGGCGAGTCCGCGGTGTTAAGTGAAACCCTAAATCTCAGGGCTTGGGCCCTATTTAAAGGCCCTTATGGTCGTCATTTGCGGCCATTACTCCCTTGTGAAAACCCTAGAGAGCAAAGAGAGCTTAGACAACATTTTGGAGGCTAATTCTTCATCCTTTGGTGTGATCTTGCAAGAAGGAGTGGGGAAATCCAAGCTAGATCGATTGTGGAGCTTGGATCTATGTTGTTCACGCTAAGATTCACGTTTTGAGGTACAAGTTCCTTCCCATTTCGTGTATTTGATAGATTCCTTGAATCTAGGGTTTCCTTTGTGCCATTTTGAGTTGGATAGTGAAGCATTTGAGGTCCCTTTGGGTATAGATGATAGATCTGGACAGTGAGAGGTCCAAAAGGTCCCAAGCTTCCAGCTTTATGAGGTTTCATGTGAACCTTGAGAGTTGAACCCCATTTTTAAGGTTATTTCTCCATTTTTGGTCTTATAAGCATTTCATGAACGTAGAGTTTGAACCTTTACGTGACCTTCGAGTGTTAGGAGGACAGATCTACTGGTTGGTGAAGTAGATCTGACCTTAAAGGATCGTTTGAGTGCTTTCATGGGAGAAACTCGCCGAGCCCATAAGGGACTCGACGAATCGAGTCGGGTTGCCGTACGATTCGTGACCTGAGATGACCCATTAAGTGTAGGGTTTACTCAACAAGTTGAGTGAGGACCAGGGGTGAAGAGGACATGCACAGACTCACCGAGTCGCATGAGTTCACTCTACGAGTCTGGGCAAAGTTTGACAGTTGACTTTTGTTGAATTTTAGGGTTTGGTCAATGATTGGACTTATGGACCATTTGAAGGGTAAAAATGCTAGCCTTCTTAGGGGTCATGGAAGAGACTAGTCTATCCTAGAGAGTCGTTACTGATTTGAGATAATTGTCTATGTGTTTAGGCGGAGGCTAGATTAGTTGATACGTGTGAGACATTATCCGAGATAATCCAGTTGAGTCTTCTCACTATATTGTACCTGGAAGGGTACCTATGTGTAACCGGAAGGTCAGGAGGTTACTGTTGCGTTTTGAGCATTCTAACACTCCTAAGTGTACATGCAACCCTAAATACCTTGGAACTTTGTTTTCTCTATTATACATGCAAATATGAACTTTCCATGGTATTCATCCTAACTAGCATAATAACTTTGATCCATATGAATATCTTAAGTTATAATTACATACCTCTTTGATGTAGAATGTCTTCATGAAGCTTGAGTGCCTAGTGCCCCAAGTGTGACACCTCAAATGGTTCACACAACACCAAATACACATGGAATGACTTGAGAGAACATACACACTTCATGAAATCGGCTAGCCCTTTTTCACCACACATAGTGACCGATTTCTTGAGCCATGGGATTCTTTTATATGGTGGCTATTAGGGTTACACCATGTAACTCATAACTTTACCCATTCCTTATGCTCCATGCATTTTAACCTCCATGGAGTATCCATGGGTCACCCCATGGACTTAGTCCAACATAAGGAATCTTGGATCACAAGCCCACATATATAAGAATGGATGATTTACACAATCAACCCATATATTTAATTAGTCTTCTTGTAACGCCCTGATCCTCAGGCATTAATCTTAATAATTTGGTTTGTCTTTTTAGAACCTACTCGGTGAGTTGGCCTCCCTACTCGTCGAGTAGTAGCAGGTTTGCCCGTGAAGTTTAATGATCTACTCGCCGAGTTCGCTATGGGACTCGACGAGTAGATGCTGGCAGATGAAACCCTAAACTTCGGGGCCTTGCACCCTATTTAAAGGGTCATAAGCCTCCCCTAGCCTCCCCATTACATTTATTTTCCTCCCAAAAACCCTGATTCGAGTGTGAGTGTGTTTCTTGGTGGTTTAAGCTTGAAGGAGAGATTTGGTGAAGGAAGCACTTGAGGAAACAAGTTAGAAGAAGCAAAGGACTCGTGGGGATTCAAGATTTACCTCTGTGGAGCACTTTCTGAAGGTATTAAGTTGTTCCCTGACTCATTTATTCCAAAACCCTTTTGTGCATGGATTCTAGGAAAGGGCTTCTAAAGTTGTAACTTCATATCTGGACTCCTTTTGACCTTGAGATGCATAAAGTTATCCATTTAGCCTAGCTCAAGCCTTCCCTCAAGTGTATGACTCAATTCCAAGCTTAGTTTTGCTATTTTGGAGCCTTAAAGCCTTGCATGCACGTAAAGTTTGCAACTTTACGTGAAAAGCATGCCCCAGGAGCCTAGATCTATAATTTGGAAGCATTGCATGGCTCCATGGAGTCTGTATGGCTCGAGATTTGATAGGACTCGGCGAGTCTCAAGGGGAGACTCGACGAGTCATATGAAGACAGGCATGGACTCGGCGAGTTGATTGAACAACTCAGCGAGCCCGATGAATATTGCTATGAACTTGACGAGTTGGATGAACAACTCGGCGAGCCGGATGAAGATTGTCTAGAACTCGACGAGTTGAAGGAACAACTCGGCGAGTCAAGTAAGATTTCCCAATTGATTCGATGGTCATAAACGTGTCGAGTGGCAAGCAAAGAAACTCGACGAGTGGACCTTAGATTATCTGTCAAGACCATATGAACTCGGCGAGTCATCTCGACGACGCGGCGAGTAGATGTTATCTCGGGAAACTCGACGACTCATTTGTTGTACTCGGCGAGTTAGGGTCAACATGGACTGTTGACTTGATCCTAACTGAAGTGGACCAGGGCGGACTTTAAGGTTAATGATCGGGTATTATATGTCACTTTTAGGTAGTGAGTTGGAGCAGTTCGTGGGGCATATCCAGTCGAAAAAGTATTAGTTCAACATTCATATCAGGCGAGTCTTCTGACCATACCTATGGGCCTAAGGCACCAAGTCCGACCCATTATGTGATTATGGTAGATGTGCTAGATACTATGTGTTTGCTTTGCTATGAGATTACATGTTGTATGAAGACCCCCGGGGGGGGAGCCCGTGGCATTGGATGTAAGACCATGTAGGGTAGCCTATGGCAGTCCTAGGTGAAGACCCTGTGGGGTAGCCCATGGCACTGGATGTAAGACAATGTGGGGTAGCGCATGGCAGTCCTAGGTAAAGTCCATGTGGGGTAGCCCATGGCACTATCATAGATTTTATGTATGCATGGTTTATGTGTTATGTGGGTAGCTTTATGGCTATGAGGATATGTGATTGTGTGTGGTATGCTCTGGGAAACTCACTAAGCATTTCGCTTACAGGTTGTTGATTATTGTAGGTACTTCGGAGCTTAAGGGCAAAGGTAAGGTGTGATGACGTGGCGTGTACTCTACCTCTCTTTTGGACGTTTTTGGGACTCTCTGATGATTTCATAAAAACACAACAATGATGTAATGAATGTGAATTGGAAACAAATGTTTTGAAAACTTATGGAATATGTAATTGGATTATTTATTAAAATGAAAAATTTTCTTTGTAAAATTTGGGTTGTTACACTTCTTTTGATGACTTAATTAATCCTAGATTAATTTTTGATAAATACTAATTAAATAAACTTATTAATATATTAGAACCTATAATATATTAATCAACCTTCAGTGTTATTTCTCTCATTATTGTCTATCCAAATGCATGATGCTATGCAACCCAAATGGACCATGCCAGGTCGGGTCAAGTCTCACCAATTATAGTTATAGACTTAGACATTAATCCAACAGTCTCCCGCTTGGATAAGTCTAAAACTATTGTTGCGTATGACTTCAGGAACCGATCAGCAATCGTAGCTCACAAAAGCTTCTATCGAACTCTGACCTTGTCGATGAACTCTGACCTTTGTCAATGACTTGTCCATTAGATAAGGGATCATATATTCCTCCATTCTATATATCATATGGACTGAGACATGGATTATAATCATTCTCTCTGTCCATTTGTTGTTTCCCGATTTCCAATTTATGACGACTGACTAATTGAACAAATAAAATCAGTCCAGGCCCGGCCGAGCACTTGCATTTGTCATCACCAAATCATCGAGGAGCCCACAGATATCGCTTTTATCCCGAAGGTAAAAGGAATGGATGAACTTTGACTCATATAGCTTGTTCTACTACTTGTTGAATCATACACAAAGGCACGTTTTATAGCATCGAGTTACCAATGCGTTTTCGAGCAATCAATGTATAACCAACACATAGTAACAACTCATGTATCTAGGTTTGAAGAATATAAGATATTATCGTCTTATGATCACTCGTGATAAAATCCATGAAGTGATTCCAATGAGCGCGGGTTAAATCCAATACTCAGAACTTATGAGCACTCATGAGTGTTGTAGCGCTTTGTCCAACATCTTAGACCTCTACAAGCCAACCCATGGCAGTCTTAATTCATATTTACTTCCAACATATGGCCGAATGTGGATGGTTTGAATAACTTAGTCATCCAGAACAATGACCTAGTTATTCTGGAAGTTAAAACATGAAAAGTGAAACACAATAATAATTGAATCTAATATGGTATCAAAACCTATGAACATAAATAAAAGACCTTTTATTTATCACCATATGATTACACATTATTCATTGTATACTGTTTCAGCTATCAACTTTATTCTTGAATTTAAAACAATAGTTGTCCCATGCTCCAGGCATGTACACTATGTTTTCTAAACACTAGTAAGGCCATACACCAAGTATGCAAACTATGTTTGTCTATGATCTTTACTTTGTGAAATAGATCAATTGAACATAACTCGAATGATCCAATTTTCACAGTCCCAAATCCTTACTACAAATGCAAGAATCCCAAATTCATGCCATTTACTAAAATTTGTTAGATTCTAAACTTATATGCATTGATACTCTTGTAATAATTATGCATAAAGTCAGAAAGACTTGACAACAACCATTATAGAGCATTCCAAAGGAGATCAGCTCCTTGGAAATATCCTTCTTGCATTAAGTTTCCTAATCTTACACAGATTGAATAATTTCTAACTTTGAAACATATCCGGATTCCATTTTGACTATCACTTCTAAACAAGAGTTGCCTCCTTATAGATTATGTCAATATGGTCCTTCTAGCATTATCACTATACTTCCAACTATCCTTGAGCAACCAATCTTTGGTAAACCTTAGATTGTCCTCGACAATTTTTTAATCCTTTTAGTCATATCCAATTCTAGACCTTTTCCCTTATTAATGCCCCAGGCATTTGGAAAATTTTAGAAAGGATGAATATTATAGCACATGCAATCAATCCTATATCCGAAGCATATGGGACACGATTCATGATGTCTCACATAAAGACTAAACCAGGCTTTTGCTATAACATTTCCATTTCTATTTGCCAAGTTCTCATAATTCAGAATATGAAAAGGGATGCCATAATCATAATCGAATTTAAGAAAGAAAATAATGAACCTATATATAGAATTTCCTTATGTTGAGCCATTCCAACATTAAATTAATATATATATATATATATATATATATATATATATATATATTTATATATATATATATATATATATATATATATATATATATATATATATATATATATATATATATAATTGACTAAATACGATTAAAACCTCAATCTAAACTTTTAGATTTGAGATGAAGTATAATTTCCTCTCCCTTAATTATAACAAAACAACTTTTTCCCAATTGAAACCTTTTTTTTTCTATAATTAACATTGCTAACTAGCAATACTTATCATAATTATCATGCTTTCACTAAAATGATTATTATTAGCATAACATATATGCTCCCACTAGCTTAGACATGTACTCAGAAATTAGCTGGACTTCTAGAAATCAATACTTTATTGACTTTCTTACCAAAGTTCAGATTTCTGATACTAGATTGTTTTGATAAAACTTTATCAATATCATACACTTTATCTTAGATAGCTCACAGGTGTGTCTAAGCAATTTTAAGAACTATGAAAAAGGATGTCGTAATCATAGTCTCGATTGTTTAGACCTTTGCCACTTCTCACACGTCCATGTTAGTGTGCCGGTTAACCACACACGCTCCACTGATGACTTTGAGAATGCAAATATCACAATTGCTATCTAGCTAAATCTACTTAGTGAAAGTGTTTCCTCACCATCATTTTCATGAATCGGAGAGAAACCTTATGACACTTAGATTTAATGATGTATGTGTTCTTATCCATCTGAATTTTCAAACAATAATCACAACACTAGGTTAGTGACAAATCCTATCTCATATGGATTGAACTTGTGCAATCTTAAATTCTTGCCATCTGGCAGCTCAAGGGCCTATCGTTGCTTCCAAGTTGGTGTGCAGCCAATTGAGAAATGTAAGAACTCATATGCAAAGACAACTTTAATTGGAATGGGAACAGAAAATGTCAACACAATAGGTTATAAACCTCAAGTCGTGTGCTAGTGAAGAACTTCTGGTTTTATTCTTGATTAGTTCTTGAGACTTTCAAGACCTTTAAGACTCCCACACTCCTCTTGACATATAAGACTCTCTTGTCAAATATTTAAGAGATAGTTTGGAATCTAATCAAGACAAACACTTCACACAATTGGCCTTAGTTGGTCTTTGTTTTATCAAAAACATCACAACTTACCAATTTCAAATGTACAAGAGTAGAAAACTTTTACACTTACATTTGACAAGTGTTCTAAACCTTCTTTAAGACATGTCACTCAAGTTACATTCTTAGAGTATAACTCTAAGAGTTGTTTTTGGAACGCTGTTTGAATCATCTTCTTGATTTAACCACTTCAACAATTCATAACTCCTCTTCTTAACTATCATAATGCACTTAGAGGATGAATTGTGATAAGGTCTCAAAATCATTAAGATGGTCTTAAAACATAATAATAAAGTACTCTCCCATCTTTTCATATTTGAGAAACTTTTTATCTTTCTTCCTAATTTAATTCTTCTTATTCGCTCTGCCATATATTGGATCTTTTCCAATGTTTCAGAACTTATACTTAAGCTTGTAAGTATAACCATATTAAGTAAGCTATAGTAAATTATGACGAATATTCTTATCGATCTTTTGTGGTGGACTTAACTAGTGCACAAGAATGTGTACTCGCTCCCTTAGTCCTTACTTGAGTCACACCCATGTGAAAAAGTAGTTAGTCTTAGTTTTTCCAATGTCTGAAAGTTCTCATTCATCATGCTATACAACTTCCGTGATTCCAAGTTTCGGTCCAATTGAAACTTGGGTGATGAGAATCTTTGCTTATTTGGTAAATTTAGACATTACCACAAATGAAAGAATCAAATTCACTTTCCAATATTGCTATCAGTGGAATCTTGTTTTTAACTATTCCTAAGCAATATCTCATAACTCCTAAGAAGTAGCTCAAGAATTCGATCTTCAAACCATGCGATAGAAATCCATCTGCGCGATCAGATTCAACATATTCTTTCTTTAAGTTCCTTCACTTTTCTTTGATTCTTGAAACATCAACATGTGACCTAGTCACATCATGTATCAAGAATCTCAGAATAGAAACTTAGCAGAGCTAGATAGTGGACTTTACTTGAAGTATAGTCAAACTTATTGACTTTAACATCCTTAGGTAAATTTGGTAGCTTCGCAACCAATGCCCCTTTCTTTGGCAATGGACCCTTGATAATGGGACTATCTCAGACTTAGCCTCTCTCTTTACCATTTGGTCAACCAAGTTGACTATGGCCGATCCCTTTCCATTGGGAAGAGATAGCTTTACTGGATATCCAATGTCATCATTGTCAATGTCCATAAAGTTTTAGGAAGTTGATCTTAGCAAATAGATAAGATCATTAATGGTCTTGTCATAGTCTGTTTCATAGGAGTCCCAAAGGAACTCACTATGTGACTTAGAAAGTAGTTGAGCCACCAACTTTCTCAAGACTTTGACACCCAGCTCTCCCGGCTTCTCAATATGTGACTACATCTCCAAGATGTGACCACACATAAACCTTTACTTGCCAATAGGGCTTGAGTGACCTTAAACTTTTCAAGAACTTGTGGGTTAGGGAGAATAATTGGAGGAGGTGAAAGAAGTATGATTTATATGGGACATCATCTTCATTTTGGAAAACTTGTTTCAACAGATTTGGGGAGATCATAAATGTCTAAACCAGACATCTTTCTGGGAGATATTCAATATAGTTGATTTAAAGTCCTTAGTATAACACCTGATACGAAATATTAAGGCTAGGACCCAACACAATACTTTTATAACTTGGAAGAGGGAGCCGTAATCCAAGCTATAAAATATTTGAAGGTAGGCGAATGACGATTCACTAATTTCCACCATGAAAACGAAATATTTATTATTAGGTTTTAATTGGTTTTTGAAACTCCTAGATCTTTGAGATTCATTGAACTGTTCAATGGCATGTTTCAATCTCGAGTGTACCCTTCAGGTTTTGTGATTGGGATGCTGAGGATCACAAACCAAGGTGTGAAGTAATCATGCAAATATACTTGGTACCCTTAATATTTACCCCTTAATCGATGTGCCGGTTAACCACACACGCTCCACCGATACTATGATAAATATTAAGTTACCTTTCACCTACCTTGTTTAGTCCAGGTTAGTGTGCCGGTTAACCACACACGCTCCACTAACGGCTTAAACAAAGTGCAAAGTGTAATTTCATGGATTAGCACCTTATTCACATTTTCCTAAGTAACTTAGATTGGGTATTAATAAGAGTTTAGTTACTTAGTATTTATCATTAATACTTTTAGTGAAGGGAGAATTCTAGTCCTTTTCCTACCCGTTCGGCTAACGACCCTCCACCGGTCAAGGAAGCGGTGGGTGAGAGTGGACACCCATTAAACTGCCATTTTATAGGCAGTAACCTTATACCCCCCCCCCCCTTATAGACCGACTTCGTGAATGAGGCATACTAACGGTAAGACTGACTTTACTCTTATATATATATATATATATATATATATATATATATATATATATATATATATATATATATATATATATATATATATATATATATTATTAACTTATAATATTATAAAGTATAAGGGTTGAATTTTAACTTTAAAAATTCTAAGGGCTAAGCTGGAATTAAAGTATTCATAAGTGAAAATTTTTCAAATTCCAGAACTTGAGGGCAAGTTTTGAAACTATTCAAAACTAATTAGTTCCATAACTTATGTGTTTAAAGTAGTTTTAATTAAAAACTCTTCAAGTTCTGTAACTTGAGGACAAGTTATGGAAGACTTTAAACCAATAAAAGAATGTAACTTTCCTTTATTTTATAACTTATGGAATTAATTAAGGTTAGACATTTTATTACTTAATGAAGTGACTCTTGAAACTCCATAACTTGAGGACAAAACTCTTCATTTTTTTGTAACCATTGCCAACTTTTATGAGTTTTATGAAACTTAAATGTGACCTTTCATGTGACTTGAGGACAAGTTACACAAACACATTTTAGAATCATCTCTTAGATTAAAATGGATTGAAAACACATAATCAATTAACTTATCTATTAATCTAAGCAACTCATATGAACAAAGATAATTCACATCAAACTTTTTCATGTAATTAGCATAACTCTTAAAATAATACAAAACATGAATCTATTGACAATTATCGTTGAAATTGGATTAGCATAAACATTACCACATCAAAAACAAGTTTATAAGGTCAAAAGCAGCTTAAGGTAATGTTCCTAGTCCAATTTCAGCCAAGAAACATGAAGAAATGCTGTCTGGAGGCGAAACTCGTCGAGTTCATGCTCTAATACATGAACTCGTCAAGTTTTTGGCATAAACTCGTCGATTTTTATGGTCCGCATAGATTCAACTTTAAAAAAACACATTTGCATCAAGTATAACTGAAAACAAGCCTAGGCTCTGATACCACTGTTGGGTTTAGAGCATTCTTACACTCCTAAGTGTACATGGAACCCTAAATACCTTGGATTTATGTTTTCTCTATGATACATGCAAATATGAACTTTCCAAGGTATTCATCTTAACTAGCATAATAATATTGATCCATATGAATATCTCAAGTTAAAATTACATACCTCTTTAATGTAGAATGTCTTCATGAAGCTTGAATGCCTAGTGCCCCAAGTGTGACACCTCAAATGGTTCACACAACACCAAATACGCATGGAATGACTTGAGAGAACATACACACTTCATGAAATCGACTAGCCCTTTTTCACCACACATAGTAACCGATTTCTTGAGCCATGAGATTCTTTTATACGGTGGCTATTAGGGTTACACCATGTAACTCATAACTTTACCCATTCCTTATGCTCCATGGATTTTAACCTCCATGGAGTATCTATGGGTCACCCCATGGACTTAGTCCAACATAAGGAATCTTGGATCACAAGCCCACATATATAAGAATGGATGATTTACACAATCAACCCATATATTTAATTAGTCTTCTTTTGATCACTTAATTTATCGTTGATTAATTCTTGATCAATACTAATTAAATAATCTTATTAATATATTAGAACTTATAATATATTAATCAACCTTAAGTGTTATTTTTCTCATTATTGTCTATCAAAATGCATGATGCCATGCAACCCAAATGGACCATGCTAGGTCGGGTCAAGTCTCACCAATTATAATTATGGACTTAGACATTAATCCAATAGTTACGGACCGGAAGGTCGATACGGGTTGGACCGGAAGGTCTAACGGGATTTGGGACGGAAGTACCCTGAGACACTTGGACCGGAAGGCCCCACAGAGTTATGGCCTGGAAAGGCGTATGTGTTGTATGTGGTATTTTGGGGAACTCACAAAGCATTTATGCTTACAGTTGTTGTGTTGGGTGTTTCATGTACTAGCGAGGACCGTGGGAAAATGACGACATGCTCCGTACATACTGAGAGGATTTATCTAGTTGAAATATTTTGAGATTCTGGGATTTGTTTATTATGATGATATTGGATACAGTTGTTGGATATTGTTTTTGGTGATTAAAAATATGATTTAAAAATGAAAAATTGTTTTGAAAATTTACGTTGTTAGAAATTTCTAAAAACCAATTAAAACCTTATAATTTATATTTCATTTTTCATGGTGGAAATTAGTGAATCGTCATTCACCTACCTTTCAAATATGTCATAGCTTAGATTACGACATCCCTCTTCTAAGTTATAATATATTGTGATTGGATCCTAACCTTAATATTACATGTAGGTGTTTTATTAAGGACTATCTTTATATCTAATCTAAAGTTGTTTTCTTCTTTTTCAGATGTCTTCCAACAATGCTGCTTTTGGCTCAAACCCTACTGGCTCCTTCTCTCTCACGAACCTTTGTGGGAGAGTCATATTTGATGGTTCCAACTTTATGGATTGGATCTGGAACATCAGGATGGTCACTTGTTACGAGGATAAAGAATATGTCCTCGATACGGAGCTAAAGGAAATTGAGTAGTCAACTGTTACTTCAGAGGAAATCGCTGAATTCCAGACTCATGAGAGAGATGACACGAAAGTGGCTTGTATCATGATGGCCACCATGACAGCCGAGCTCCAAAAGTCCTATGAGGACTATAATCCTTTTGAGATACACCAGGACTTGATGGACTGCTACAATCAGAGTGCTCGCCAAGAGAGGTATGACATCATCTGTTCCATGATAACAGCCCGAATGAAGGATGGTGAACCCATCACCGGCCACTTGCAGAAAATGCAAAGGTATGTGGACCGGTTGCTGAAGCTTAATGTGAACTTCCCCGGGGAGTTGGCAATAGATATCATATTACACTCCTTACCCTCGTGTTATGATCAATTCTGCATGACATACCACATGAACAAGGAGGAAGTTACCCTCAGCAAGCTTCAAGGACTCCTTAAGACCGCTGAAACAAGTCTTAAGGGAAAGTCGGTTGTTACCACTCCTACTCCTACTCCAAACTCCGCCCCTGTCCTGGTAATTGGGAAAGGTAGAGGGAAAAAGAGGAAGAACCCTTCGAAGGGTACCAAGGGTAAGACCCTTGAAGGCTTCTCTTGAAATGGAACCAATAAAGAGTTTGTCACTCCTTCTTCCGACCCAAAAGAGGCTGAATGCTTCTATTGCCATGAAAAGTCGCATTGGAAGCGGAACTGCCCAAAGTACCAGCATGATATTAAGGATGGGAAAATAAGACCCACCCATGCAGGTATTTACACAATATTGTCTACAACAAAAGCAGCTTCATACACACCATCACAAGGTAATGCTTTAAAATAAAGAACATTATTAAATAAAGCATTTATTCCACCAACATCATTATCAAAAGAAAAGGTAAAACCTTGTTTGTACAAAGCATGAAAAGAAATAATATTTCTTTCCATTTCAAGCGAGTAACAACATTTATTCAAATCTAATGTAAACCCACTACTCATGGGGAATAGGAAAGCTTCGCCTATCACCAAGATTGGAGTTTATTCTTTGTTGCTAAGTAGTGGGTTTACATTAGATTTGAATAGATGTTGTTACTCGCTTGAAATGGAAAGAGATATTATTTCTTTTCATGCTTTGTACAAACAAGGTTTTACCTTTTCTTTTGATAATGATGTTGGTGGAATAAATGCTTTATTTAATAATGTTCTTTATTTTAAAGCATTACCTTGTGATGGTGTGTATGAAGATGCTTTTGTTGTAGATAACCTAGGAAAAATGACAAAGTCACCCTTTACTGGTTCTTCTAATGATGTTGTGTATTGATTCTTCTAATAATAATATCTTGGATAAAGCATCATTATAGCATTGTCGTCTTCGATACGTAAGCAAGAAACGCATAGGCCAACTCCAAAAGGATGGAGTCTTGGAGTCATTTGACCTAAAGTCAGATGATAGTTGTGAATCATGCTTACTTGGAAAAATGACAAAGTCACCCTTTATTAGTTCTTGTGCAAGGGGTGAAGGTTTGTTGGATCTAGTGCACACAGATGTCTGTGGACCCTTCAAAACTGCCACAAGGGATGCTAATCGTTATTATGTGACTTTTACAGATGATTATAGTATGTATGGATATGTATACTTAATCAAGCATAAGTCAGAGACTTTTGAAAGGTTTAAAGAGTTTAAAAAAGAAGTTGAGAATCAATAGGGTAGGAACATTAAGATGCTTCAATCCGTTAGAGGTGGTGAGTATCTTAGTACATAGTTACTCGACTATCTTAAGGAATGTGGGATTGTCTCACAATTAACACCTCCCAGGACACCATAGTTGAATGGTGTGACTGAGAGGGGTAATCGAACTTTATTGGATATGGTTCGTTCCATGATGAGTTGAGCCTTGCTACCAATCTCATTCTCGGGGTATGCCTTAGAGACTGCTACCCATATCCTTAATCTAGTCCCAACAAAGAAGGTTGCCAAAACACCTCACGAGATGTGGACTGGAAAAGTTCCTAATCTAGACCACATCAAGATTTGGGGTTGCGAGGCTTTCGTGAGGCGTGAGACTCACGATAAGCTTAAACCTCAAAGTGAGAGGTGTATTTTCATCGGCTACCCACAAAAATCCTTTGGTTACCTTTTCTACAAACCCAATGAGAATGTGGTCTTTCTTGCAAGAAGGGGTGTTTTTCAAGAGAGAAAGTTCATAAGCCAAGGAAACAGTGGGAGGCAAATTGACCTTGAAGAAATTCAAGAGTCAAGTGGTGAAGGAACCTCAAACACCCGCAATCAACTTGAGGAGGAAACTCATGTTGATCCACTTGACGAATCTATACCTCTGAGGCGCTCCATAAGGGTTAGGAATGCACCTGAGCACTACTATGGTTTCCATATTACTATGGAAGGTGAGACACTTATCAGTGGTGAGACACTGATAAATCTGGATGAACCTAACAAATATGCGGAAGCCATGGCAGGCCCCGTGTCTGCTACATCGAAGGAGGCAATAGACAGCGAGATATTGTCCATGTATGACAACCAACTTTGGAACTTGGTTGACAACGTACCAGGTCGTAAAACAGTTGGGTGCAAAGCATCTTCAAGAAGAAGACTGACATGGATGGTAATGTACACACATATAAGGTGTGACTGGTTTCAAAGGACTTTTCTCAAACGCCGGGAGTTGATTATGATGAGACCTTTTCACCTGTAGCAAAGATTAAGTCTATTAGGGTTCGGTTAGCCATTGCTGCATTTCATGATTATGAAATATGGCAAATGGATGTTAAAACCGCCTTCCTTAATGGAAGTTTGGCTGAAGATGTTTACATGTGTCAGCCATAGGGTTTTGTTAGTACAAAATACCCTAATAGAGTGTGTAAGTTTGAGAAATCCATCTATGGATTGAAGCAAGCACCTCATGGATGGAATATTTGTTTCAATGAGAAAGTCTAGGAGCTTGGTTTTTTGAGAAGTGAAGATGAATCTTGGGTATATGTGAAGGCTAGTGGAAGTATAGTTAGCTTTTTGGTATTGTATGTGGATGACATACTACTCATAGGAGAAGCTGGGAAGTGTTTCGCTATGAAAGACCTAGGAGAAGCTGCCTATATTCTACGGATAAGGATTCTGAGAGACCGGAGTGAAAGACTAATTGGACATAGTCAGAGTACCTACTTACATAAGGTGCTGAAGAGGTTCAGCATGCAAGATTCCAAGAAAGGAGAGTTACCTATCTAGAGTAACGCCAGATTGAGTAAGACTCAGAGCCCAAGTACCGAGGCTGAGATAGCAGAAATGAGTCGAGTACCTTATGCTTCTGCTGTAGGCTCGATCATGTATGCTATGACTTGTACTCGTCCTGATGTGCCCTTTTCCTTGAGCATGGTCAGCAGATATCAGGGGAACCCTGGAAAGGCGCACTGGACTGTAGTGAAGAACAATCTCAAGTACTTACGGAGGACTAAGGACTGGGTTCTTACCCTCGGTGGGAGTGACAACTTGAGAGTTACACGGTATAGTGATGCTAGCTTCCAGACTGATAGGGATAATTTCCGCTCTCAGTGGGGCTGGGTCTTTACCTTGAATGAAGGAACAATTACTTGGAAAAGTTCCAAGCGGGAGACAGTGGCTGATTCAACTTGCGAATCAGAGTATATAGCAGCGAGCGAGGTAGAAAAGGAGGCAATATGGTTGAGGAACTTCATTGGAGACCTTGGAGTAGTACTAGATATAAAGGAGCCTATGGAAATTTTCTGTGATAGTGAAAGTGCAAGTGCCTAAGCGAAAGAACTAAGGGATCATGGAAGACCCAGACACATCGACAGAAAATACCATTTCATCAGACATCGAATAGAAGAAGGAATCCTCATGGAAAAGAGGGTATCAGCAGATGAGAACTCGGCAGATCCCCTCACGAAAGGACTGGGTACGGTTAAGAATCTCCATCATGTAACGCATATACGGCTGAAGGATGATATTAGTTTTAGTATGTCACAACCCAAAATCGGAAAGACAGAAACATTCTGGGGTGGAGGACGTCATGTACAATATCATAACAATGCAAAGTAGTAAAAAAGAAACAACATCATCCATTGCATTAATAGTATATTTTCATACATGTGTATTCTTTAACTGTAATAAGACACCAAAACATGAATCAGAATAAAAGACGAGTCTTGAACGCTCTGTCTTCTTAAAACCTGTTCATCATACCTGTCTACTGGTGACCTGAGAATACAAGTTATTTTGAAAGCGTAGATCAGCATTTAAGCTGGTGAGTTCATATGTATTTCATGTCAATGTTTATATAAGTTTGAATGTAAATGTTTGTGGAAGATTGAATGAAAATATTTGTAAATGTCCAATGTAAATGTTTGTATATGTTTGAAAACCCCTAGAAAATCCCATATTTCCTACTAGTATAAAAAGTAGACTTCTGCCAAGACTCGACTCTTTGAATGTTTGTTTCTCTATAAAAGTGGATGTTTTTCCCTAGTTTATAACTATATTAACTCGAAAATAGCTTGTATTGACTTTCAAGTGGAACTGTCACTATATGAGAGTAATGGGAAACTAAGTACTCAGGGGTCTTCAGAATTGACAACCTGCAGTACTAATTACCTGAAAACATATTTGTTTTATTAAGGTCATAATGTGATGAGTGGTTCCCATACTAAACGTTCTCCCTACAAGAGATTCTGGGAACCAAGCTTGACTTCCGCAACGAATTGCTAGATTGTATAATCCACATTAAAGATATATAATCATGTATACCCAATTTATTATCACCTTTTGTTTAGAACAATGTGTTAGTCATCATTAGTATAGTTAGATCCTGTAGTTGTTCCATGCTATAGCATCTTAGTATGTTCTTTCTGTTATAGTATCTTAGTATGTACTTGTATATAATAGTATTCTCTGTGTGTACTTGTATATGATAGTATTCTCTGTGTGTACTTGTATATAATAGTATTCTCTATTATAGTATTCTCTGTTATAGTATTCTCTGTCTAATAGTTGTATATGATAGTATTCTCCTAAACTATACCTCTAATAGCTAACTAGTAATTTCTGTTATAGTATTCTTCTTGGTAGTATTTGAATGATTGTCTGGTACTTTTATATCTACATATGTATACATAATAAATAACTAATGTTTAGACGACCTTCGGACAACTAACCGATTACTCTAAGTACACATCCAAACAAGGGAAAGGAAATAAAGTGGGTTAGCAGTTCTAAGTCCTTTAAACATTACTTACATAACTATACATATATAGGCATGCATTTGACAATATATAAGTTAAAAAGGAAGTTTTGTAAAACCTGTTGAAGAGTTTAATAATCAATATTAATGACTTGATGTCAATTTATAAAATGATTTAAGAGTAATTTGTTTGATAACACAATTTAATGTATGTGAAATCCTATTGTTAGAAAAACAGTTTGAAGTATATGAAATCCTATTGTTTGAAACACAGTTTGAAGTATATGAAATCCTATTGTTTGAAACACAGTCATAAATCACATGTGATTGATTATATAACTATATGTTTTCAACTTGTATCCCACCCCCCCATAAAAGCATTTAAAGTCATTTAAAAGGGTAGATTAAGGGGTATGAACTCACCTGTAGTGAGTGATACAAATGAAAGATCGGTAAAGGATGCTAAGTGTCAAGTGAAGACTTGAGCACACACGGATCCTATTTAACATATAATGACACATATAAGATTACAGTTAGTGTTTATAACAACTAATTATGTAAGGGAAACAACCTTAGGTACTAGGAAACACTTGTACTAAAGTGTTAAACCAGAACGAGTTGCATATAGGGGAGTAGGGCCTCACATTGGAGTTTACGGACCATATGGTAATACACACATAAGTTTACGACCCATGGGCTTATGGCCCAATGATTTTACGGCCGTAAACTCATGGTAACTAATACCATTTGGTGTTTAAGGTCCTATAGTTCACTAGGAAGTGTTCTAGACTTACTTCCAAGGCTTAGGAAGGGGTTGTGACCACTTTGCACCCAAAAATTAGGGTTTACGGCCTTAGGAGATGCCTTGTCCGTAAATACCTTTCACTTGTGATTTCTTGATGATTTCAAGGTGTTTAACATGTGATCCAAGCGTATATCAAGCTAAGGAAGGAGTAATTACAATATAGAAGCTTGAAAGGGTGATTATGGTCCAAAAACACTAGTGTGTGTTCTTGGTGTTCTTGGTCTTCTTGAAGATCTAACTCAAAATGATTGATTTCCTGGATGAAATCAATGGATTGTACTAGATAATGAGATGTATCAACAAACCAAAGGATGAAATACTTACATTTTTGGAAGATTGAAATGAAGATCTTATGACACTTGAGAGAGAAATGGAAGTTTTTGAACTTAGAATGAGAGAAATGAGGAAAAAGGGTGTAAACTCATGTATAAGGCATGAGTTTATGGACAAGAGGGGAGTTTACGACCCAAACTCATAAATTTTGGACGTAAACACCTCATATAGGGTTTAAGGTTTGTTTGTTGCATAATGAACCCTAGAAGATACTTCCTAACACTTGATTCTTGATTGTACTAGGCTTAGACACCCAAATAGACTCTAAATAGTGCTAAAAGTTAGCAGGTACAAGCCTGACTTTGATTGAATTGGATGGTTGAACAAGCTAAAAATTTCGGGTTCTCACATCATCCCCCCGTTTGAGAGAATTACGTCACAAAATTAGAATTCAAGCAGAATTGATAACTATGCTACAAATAGAAGTTTCATTTGATCCTCGCGTTCCCAAGTGAATTCAGGTCCTCGCTTGGCATTCCAGCGAGCCTTTCACTATCAGGATACAACTTTGCTTGTTTAGTTTGACTTCACTGTTATGATAACTCTTCTTGGTCGAATGTGTGTTGAATGTTTCTGGTGGTTTGTGAATATAGTACTTTTTGGAGATGTTGACTATGCTCCTCCTCATTTCGGGAGTAGATAAGTATGTCATCGACGAAGACAATGATAAACTAATACAAGTAAGGATTGCACACCTTATTCATTAGATCCATGAATACTACTGGTGCATTAGTTAACCTGAACGGGGTCACTGCAAACTCGTAGTGTCCCTAACGAGCTCGTAAGATTGTCTTGGGGACATCCTCCTCTAGTACCCGTAACTGGTGCTACCCAGATCTTAGATCTATCTTCTAGAAGTAGTTCGCTCCTTGAAGTTGATTAAGTAAGTCGTCAATTCAGGGTAGAGGATAATGGTTGTTGATAGTAGCTTGCTCTATTCTCTGTAGTTAATGCACATACGGAATGATCCGTCTTTCTTCTTTACGAACACGATTAGTGCTCGCCATTAGTGAAAAATTGGTCTAATAAATCCCTTTCTGAGAAGTTCGTTAAGCTGACTGGAAAGTTCTTCAATCTTTGCTGGAGGTAGGTGATAAGACGACTTGGCTACTGGGGTAGCCCCTGGAACGAAGTCGATTCGGACATCGACTTGACGCTGTGGTGGTAATCCCAGTAGTTCTTCTGGAAAAATGTCGGAAAATTCGCGTGCTTCTGGAGTGTTTTTACTTCTTGGCTCGTATCAACGATGTGTGCAAGGAATGCATGCTATTCCTTTCGTAAGCACTTCTGAGCTTGAATACTCGAAATAATGCAAAGGTTCGTACTTGGTTTGTCACCATAAATAACTAGAGGTTCGTTGAAAGGGAGGTTAATACGAATTTCTTTCTTGAAGCACTTGATGTCGGCTCGATGTAGACTCCACCAACTCATAATGATTAGACGTCAAAACCTTGTGGTAGATTAGATGTCGTGAAGATCGAAAAGAAAGTATGATTACTCATGAATTAAGGAAAAAGGATAGATACTTCTGTTCCATCTACATCTCTCGCCCTGATCGGTGGGAAGGCAGTTGTTTGGCTTCTAAGTTATTTGCATGGCGGCACGGTCACTCTTAGTCTTGAGCAGTCTCCGTCTTGAACTTCATAATAGGACTCATAACTGGTTCATCAATCAGCGTCTCGGGTATACAATTCGTATATAATTAAGATTGAAAAGGAAGTCGAATAAATGATTCCTCTTTAAGCTCACATCCAAAAAATGAAAAGAAGTTAAACCAGAATCATCAATTATAAACCTGTAGAACCTTGATTATGTACCAACCTTGCGTATACATTCCTCAGTGGTAGATCAACGTATGGGTCTTAGGATTGAAGTTGACGTACTGTACAAGTGGTATTCCAGGTAGGTTTGCTGAGGTTACCTCGGGAAAGCTACGAAGCCTAAGGCAATCTACATATGAGTGCCTCAGAGTTCTGGAACGACGGCTTTGCTAGAAAGTCGATTACGGGGAAAAGAATTTTCGCACGAAACTGCCATTGTGAGGATCGAATCGACTCAAGTCAAATGACAACGTCGGACTACTCGGAATAATTGGCGTTAGACTAGTTCAGAAAGGTGTTACAAGAACGTAACGGTGCAACTTATGATGGAGTTTCAATACTTTAGTTTTGTCTATGATGCTACTGCTGTGAATAAGGTATACTGCGTAAAGCATGTATAAGCAGCACGAGAGTCCCTAGAACTGATGGGATCTCGCAGAAAGATATGACTCGAGTTGCACTAGTCTTATACAAGTGTTACGAATTGATTCGATCGAGGGTGAAATTATAAGTGTAACTAATTACTGCGCTTTGGAAGTGTGCCCATAATATAGCAGGATCTTTTGATGCCTTTTGTTATTTTGGGGTCAAACTCCTCCTGTTCCCCCTTCTTTCTTATTTGTTGGGTAGTCCCTTTTGAAATGTCCCATTACGCCGCATAGATGGCATATCCGAGAACTTTCGACATTGGTGGTCGAAGTAATGTGTTGGATCCGAGTCCTACAGAAACGGGTAGCGTGCCCGTTCTTGTTGCAGTCCTTGCAGTGTAACTGACGACAACTACTTAGATGATGGAAGTTGCACTTATTGCACTTCGGTAGATTTCCAGCATACTGTCTGGTTGGGATAGGGGTAACCGGGATACTAGTAGGGATGGTAGTAGGAGTTATAGACGTCGTGGCCGCGAAGGCTGCCACAGGTCGTTGTCTTTTGTTCGTCCCTTAGGGTGATTTGCCTTTAAATCTATCCCATAACTTTCATTTATTGATCTTGGGTTTGAGATTCAGGGTGTCGTGGTAGTTTGATACTCATTGATGTACTTGGTTGTTAATTTGATTGGAATTATTGATAACCATCCCGCTAACATTTGCATTGTTAGCGTTAAGGTGAGTCATGACAGCTGTCACGGCAGCTGAGACTACAGCTTGAAAGGTAGTTGCATCTATCTGAAGAGTCGGTATGTTGTTGATGGGTTGATTACTGTTCTTCGACGACATGATGCTGTTACATGATAAGGAAAATGAGTTCTTGAGCTATTATTGTCGGCCCTAGACGTATTCTAGTCATCCATGTAAATGTAAATTTTTCGTTTTGTTAAACTGTTCTCGATTGTTTGACCTACATCCCTATGATGTAGTCGTAGTACAATGGTAGAAGTAGGTTCATAGAACGGCCACAAGATGATTGTCATCCAAACTAAGCTATCATGGGTTGGTGGATAACATGATCCAACTTTCAAAAAGAATTGGAAGTGATCTACGAGTTAAGTTACCATAGTTCGATAATTTGACTAAGGTGAGATTTATATAAAGTTCTAACGATATTAGAATGAAAGTATTTAGGCAAAGGTTCTTCAGGAACCAGCCGACTGTCACTATCTTTGGCATTTAAGATGTAATAAGTTTGGGAAAATTTGACCTTAGAGTAGTTCTTACATCTTATTAGGAGTTGGAAAACTTGGACAAAATAAAGTCTAAGCAAAATAGTACTTACCATTCTGGAATAGTTACATTGAAAACTGCTACTTAGAGCATAGATAAGAAAACTATTCTTTTAACCAAACTAGAAAGGATCAGTAGAATATCTTCTACTGACGACGGGAATCAATTAGACGAACTCTAAGTTCAGCCTGCTGACGCTCCACCTCAAGTAAGTGTCTTTCGTACACCATACGGCGTACTCGGAGTTCTATGGCTTCAACTCTTGTTTCGGCTAGTGTTTGCAGCAGTGTTTCATTGTCTCTTCTATGAGCAAGTTCTAGATTGTAAATTCTATCCATATTGGAATTTTTGTTAGCTTATAGCTCCGCTGTCTGTTGAATGGTTTCCACATTTAGATCGACATTTCAAGCTATTCGGCGAACCAAAATGGGAAGAACCCGGTCAGCAGGTCCTCCTTCACTTACGTTGTTGAAGCTTCGATCTCTGCCGTAGGGTAAGGGTTGACCTTGTTCATGGCTCCACCTACACAAGTACTCAGCCCATATAGGCATCGGGCCTTGAAATATCAGACGAAGTTCATGATTGGGGGTTTAAGCATCCCGAGATAGATTTTTTTCTTCTGGCTCGGGATCGAGATTCTCTGGGAGATTTTCTGCTATGTTATCGTCTAAGGGGATTTCTGGTTCTGCTTCTGATCCTGCATTAAGCTCTCCTCCATTCACTTGGTCGGAATAGCAAGGGTCGCCGGGGAGATGGAATCCATCCATTTATATTTAAGCAAGAATAATGGTAAGAAGAAAGTAGCAATTCTATAATAAAGCGATAAACAAATAAAAAGTTTCTAAGAAAGAAACTTACTGCAATTCCTATTAAGTTCATTCTTTGAATGAATAGTGTCTAAGACACTCCTATAGTATTTTACTTTATGTTTTGTTCCGTAGAATTCTTTGGGCCTAGAATTTGGTAAGTTTTAGGTTTGCTGAAACACCCCAATCGCTCCTGAACACACGTTCACCATATCTTAAATGAATATAGTTGATCAGGCTATATTGATCCGAGATATGATTACATAACTGCGCAAGTTTGACTATTGTGTCCAACAATTAAATGCTTTTGTTATGTTCTAGTATGACACTGTTCTATAGTTAGTATATAGGTATGTAGATATGTATACTTTCAGTTTAAGTATTTTAGTACTTATAAAGTATAAACTCTTAGTCAGAGTATTTTTAATCCCTATGTGTATATAGTTTGTATATCTTTTATGGGTTGATATACCTAATTTACTATAAACAATGCTCTAATACCAATCTGTCACAACCCAAAACCGGAACGGCAGAAACATTTGGGGGTGGAGGACGTCATGTACAGTATCATAACAATGCAAAGTAGTAAACAAGCAACAACATCATCCATTGCTTTAATAGTATACATTCATACATGTGTGTTCTTTAAATGTAATAAGACACCAAAACATGAATCAAAATAAAAGACGAGTCTTGAACGCTCCTTCTTCTCAAACCCTGGTCATCGTACCTGTCTAATGTGACCTGAGAATACAAGTTATTTTGAAAGCATAGATCAGCATTTAAGCTGGTGAGTTCATAGGTATTTAATGTCAATGTTTATATAAGTTTGAATGTAAATGTTTGTGAAAGTTTGAATGAAAATGTTTGTGAAAGTTTGAATGAAAATGTTTGTAAATGTTCAATGTAAATGCTTGAAAACCCTTAGAAAATCTCATATTTCCTACTAGTATAAAAAGTAGTCTTTTGCCAAGCCCGACTGTTTTGAATGGTTCTTTCTTTATAAAAGTGGATGTTTTTCCCTAGTTTATAACTATATTAACTCGAAAATAGCTTGTATTGACTTTCAAGTGGAACTGTCACTATATGAAAGTAATGGGAAAGTAAGTACTCAGGGGTTTTCAGAATTGACAACCTGCAGTACTAATTACCTGAAAACATATTTATTTTATTAGAGTCATAATGTGATGAGTAGTTCCCATACTAAACGTTCTCCCTACAAGAGATTCTGGGAACCAAGCTTGACTTCCGCAACGAATTGCAAGGCCGTATAATCCACATTAAAGATATATAATCATGTATACCCAACTTATTATCACCTTTTGTTTAGAACAATGCGTTAGTGATCATTAGTATAGTTAGATCTTGTGGTTGTTCCATGTTATAGCATCTTAGTATGTTCTTTCTGTTATAGTATGTTAGTATGTACTTGTATATAATAGTATTCTCTGTGTGTACTTGTATATGATAGTATTCTCTGTGTGTACTTGTATATAATAGTATTCTCTGTTATAGTATTCTCTGTCTAATATTTGTATATGATAGTATTCTCCTAAACTATACCTATAATAGCTAACTTGTCACACCCCAAAACCAAGAACGGCGGAAACGTTATGGGGCGGAGGACGTCATGTAAAGTATCACAACACAGTAAATGTAAATAAGCAAACAACATCATCCATTGCATTAAATATATAATTTTAATACAAGCGTGTTCTGTACAGTTTTAGACACCAAAAATATAAGGTAAATCAAAATAATAATATGATGAGTCTTGAATGCGCTGCATCCTCTCAAAAGCTGGCATCGGTACCTGTCTACTGATGACCTGAGAATACAAGTTATTTTGAAAGAGTTTATCAGCATTAAGCTGGTGAGTTCATAAGTATTTTAGTGTCGGTGTTTGTTATCAAAAACGTTTGAACGTGTCTCAAGTATAAGTTTGTAAAATGTATGTAAGTGTTTGTAAAAGTTTGAATCTCTCAAAAAAACCTATATTTTCTATTAAAGTAGCCTTCTACCAAGGCTTAACTGTTTTGTATATTCGTTTGTTGTAAAGGTGTGTAATTTCCCAAGTGCAACTATCTTTTAACAAAATATAGTTTGTACATTAAAGTTCAAGTGAGGTTATCACTAAAAATATGTAATGGGTAAATCATTGTAGTACTGTAGCTTAGTTTTATAGTAACTACTGTTGTACTAACTACCTTAAACCGGATTTATATTAAGGTAAAATGTGATAATTGCACCATGCTATCGACTCGTAACAACGACATACGAATGGTCGTAATAACGGAATGACGTTTGGCACCCGCATCCGGCTGTAGCTAGCAGCAAGGTGTAGGATAGTCAGTCCAGTATAGATCTATACGCAAAGTTACGCTCTCCCTCCAAGAGAATTCTGGCTACAACTCGGGCCATGACATTTAAGGCATGCTCTGATACAGTTGATCACAATTGTTAACGTATTAATGTAAGGGTAATGTTTCTCGTTCTAGTATAGTTGTATATGTTCTCATAGTATAGTTGTATATGTTCTCTTCCTAGTATAGTTGTATATGGAACTCATGAATGAACTGACTCATTGATCTAGCAGTTGTAATAGTATGATCCTGTGTTACCCCGATGGTAACTTACTAATGGTGTGTCTAGTACGTATGAATATGGAAGTACTTTTATGTCTATATATGTATATTTGATATATAATTAATATTGAAACGACCTTCGGATGGTCACCCGAAATCGCACCAGACCACATCCAAATCAAGAAAAAGGAAATAGGGCGGATGGCCTTCCTAAGCCCTTTAAACATTATTTATACATCTATATATATATATATATATATATATATATATATATATATATATATGGGCATGCAATTTATAATATAAAAGCATAAATAAGTTTTTATAAGACATTTAAAACATAAGTATTATTTTAAGAAAAGATCGACTTGATATCAATCTATAAAACAATTTGAAGGCATAGGTTTGATAAAACAGTTTAAGTATAAGGAACATTTGTTTGAATCACAGTTGTAAATAAGGTACAAAAGTAAAGGGGTTTTTAAAACATTTTGAAGTAAAACAGTTTGATAGACAGTTTGAACAGTGATAAAATCACTGGTTTCCCTAGTTATTAATCACATGTGATTAATGCAATCACATGTGATTGAAGCAATAACTATAAGTATTTAACTTGTATCCCCCCCATAAGTATTTAAAACATTTAAAATCATTTCCAAGGTTGATTAAAGGAGTATGAACTCACTTGAAAGTTCGAAGATAGCGAGATGGAAAACCAAGCAGAGTTTCGTCTTGGGAAAAGGATTTTTCTCGGGATTCTCGGGAATCTCGGGAGTAAAATCGACCCTCGGGACTTGAGCAAAAAGATCAGAGCTTCGGGTTTGAACGGGCACGGAAATCGAGGCAAGATCATGAGAGAAAGGAGAGAAATGAGCAATTTTTCCGGAAACCCTCGCATTCTATTTATAGGGGGTCTGAGAAGCGTCGGTATGCGGGGTCTACGCTCGTACGCAACACGTACGCGTACGTCATGCATGAGCGAGTCCTCGACTGCCTCGGCTTCGGATGGGACGGATCGGATGGGACGGGTCGGATGGGGCGGGTCGGTAGCTTCGCATAGGGGCGACGTGGACGGACCGAGACCAAGGCCCTCGGGTACGCGGGGCGTATGGGGTTACGCAACGCGTAACTCGGATGAGGATGCTGACTCCTTCTTCGGATATTACCGGATTTTTGATAAATATATATATATATATATATATATATATATATATATATATATATATATATATAAATTATTTAATAAACTTCAAAAAATCATATATCCTTCATTTGAACTCCGTTTTCGATGGTCTTTATATCCACGCGTAGGTGAGACTACGCTCTACAACTTTCGTTTAGACTCTGTTGGCAAATTCCGAAATTATTTTTATTATTTAATTATAAAATGACGTGATTAAGGAATTTCTTTAAAAATTCATAACTTCTTTATCTGACGTCGGTTTTTGCCAGACTTTTCACCGCTGAAATACCATTGTCGAGACCTTCGACTCTCATTTAGGTCATTCCGGCCAAAAGTCGCTCGATCTCCGATTCGAGTTTTTAGTTGTCTGTTGCTAAGCCAAACTTGGAAAAATCTTAACTTCAATATACGAAGTCGGATTTGGGCGCTCTTTTTACGTACGATCATGGTTTAATGACATTTAAACATAGAAGGAATTTAAATAGAACTTTTTGGACATTTTATTATCAAAGTTAATTTTATTAACTCAAAAGTGGTTACAATACTTGACTTTTTAGGTCATTACAAAGAGTTGAAATATCGGGTTGTCACATCATTCCCCCGTTAGAGGGAATTTCGTCCCGAAATTTAAAGTAGTAAAGATACTAGTGAACATGAAAGAGATGAGGGTACTTTTGTTTCATCTGATCTTCGCGTTCCCATGTGAATTCAGGTCCCTGCTTGGCGTTCCAGCGAACCTTCACGATGGGTATGCGACTTTGTTTTGTCTCCTTGACCTCACGGTCCATGATCTCTATAGGTTCTTCCACGAAGTTGAGGCTCTCGTTGATCTCGATCTCGTCGAGTGGGATTACAAGAGTCTCATCGGATAGACACTTTTTCAAGTTAGATACATGGAATGTAGAATGTACGTTACGAAGTGCGTCTGGTAGGTCGAGTTTGTAAGCTACGGGGCCGACTCTTGTAAGAATCTCGAAAGGCCCTATGTACCTCGGATTAAGCTTCCCACGCTTGCCGAAGCGTATCAAGCCCTTCCAGGGTGAGACTTTGAGAAGGACTCGGTCTCCCACCTGAAATTCCAAAGGTTTCCTTCGTTTATCAGCGTAGTTCTTCTGTCGGTCTCTAGAGGCTTTCAATCGTTCACGGATCTTAATGATTTTCTCTGTCGTTTCCCAAATGATCTCCGGACCGGTGAGAGTACTGTCGGAAGCTTGCCCCCTGGCTGGCTAATTGGGTATCACCCATCTCAGCCCAGCACAGAGGGGATCTGCACTTTTGGCCGTAGAGAGCTTCAAATGGAGCAGCCTTGATGCTCGTGTGATAATTGTTATTATAGGAAAACTCGACAAGTGGTAAATGAGTATCCCATGCGTTCCCAAAGTTAATCACGCAGGCTCACAACATATCTTCCAGTGTTTGGAAGGTCCTCTCACTCTCTCCATCGGTCTGAGGATGGTAGGTTGTGCTCATGTCCAGCCTTGTTCCTAGGGAATGTTGTAGTGATTGCCAAAATCTTGAGGTGAACCTACTATCTCTATCGGAGATAATGGACATAGGTACACCATGTAGCCGTACGATTTCCCTAATGTATGTTCTCGTAAGTTTCTCCATCTTGTCGGTTTCTTTGATAGGCAGGAAGTGTGCAGACTTGGTCAATCTATCAACGATGACCCATATGGTGTCAAGTCCACCCGTTGTCTTGGGCAACTTGGTTATGAAATCCATAGTGATCCACTCCCACTTCCATTCTGGGATCTCTGGTTGTTGCAATAAACCAGAGGGCTTTTGGTACTCGACCTTAACCTTTGCGCAAGTAAGGCATTTACTTACGAAGGTAGCAATCTCTGCTTTCATATTAGGCCACCAGTATAGCTTTTTAAGATCCAGATACATCTTATATGAACCTGGGTGGACGGAATATCGAGTGTTGTGCGCCTCGGTCATAACCAAGTCTCGGAAACCATCGTGTTTCGGTGTCAAGATCCGGTTCATGAAATATAAGGCTCCGTCACCCTTGGCTTCTAAATTCTTGTCCATTCCTCTAAGGGATTCATTCGTCACATTTTCAGGTTTCATGGCTTCAAGTTGAGCCTCCTGAATTTGCTTAGACAAGTGTGAATGGATGGTTATTGACAATGACTTGACTTTGCGACCAGAATATTCCTTCCGACTTAGGGCGTCTGCTACTACGTTGGCTTTACCCGGATGATAACGAATATCGCATTCGTAATCACTGAGTAGCTTGACCCATCGTCGTTGTCTCATGTTGAGCTCCTTTTGATCGAAAATGTGTTGTAAACTCTTGTGGTCGGTAAAGATAGTGCTCTTCGTTCCATACAAGTAATGTCTCCAGATCTTCAGAGCAAACACCACTGCTCCTAGTTCAAGATCATGGGTCGTGTAGTTAACCTCGTGTGTCTTCAACTGTCTCGAGGCGTAGGCGATGACCTTACCTCGCTGCATCAGGACACATCCGAGCCCTTGATTCGATGCATCGCAATAGACTACGAAGTCTTTTATTCCTTCGGGAAGGGATAGTATTGGTGCGGTGCACAAGGCTCGTTTGAGCGTTTGGAACGCTCTTTCTTCTTTCTCTTCCCAGTCAAAGGCCACACCTTTCTGGGTTAGGGTTGTAAGAGGTTTCACTATTCGAGAGAAGTTCTGAATGAATCTGCGGTAGTAGCCAGCAAGACCTAGAAATTGACGAATTTCTGTAGGCGTCTTAGGTGCTGACCAGTTCTTAATGGCTTTAATTTTGGATGGGTCCACGTGGATTCCCTCTTCGCTTACCATGTGTCCTAAGAATTCGATTCTCCGGATCCAAAATTCACATTTCGAGAACTTCGCATAAAGCTTCTCTTTTCGTAATGTCTCTAGAACTTGTCGCAGGTGATCGCCATGCTCTTTCTTACTTCGGGAGTAGATCAGGATGTCGTCAATGAAAACGATGACGAACTGATCCAAGTAAGGTCGACATACTCTATTCATCAGATCCATGAAGACTGCGGGCGCATTGGTCAATCCGAATGGCATCACCACGAACTCGTAATGTCCGTAACGAGTTCGGAAGGCTGTCTTCGGCACATCCTCCTCTAGCACTCGTAACTGGTGATATCCGGATCTCAGATCAATCTTAGAAAAATAGTTCGCCCCTTGCAGTTGGTCGAATAGATCATCTATGCGAGGCAGAGGGTAACGATTCTTGACCGTCAGTTTGTTGAGTTCTCTGTAGTCAATACACATACGGAATGATCCGTCTTTCTTCTTAATGAACAAGACCGGTGCTCCCCAAGGTGAGAAACTCGGTCTTATAAATCCCTTGCTGAGCAGTTCGTTAAGTTGACCAGAGAGTTCCTGCATCTCAGCTGGTGCTAAGCGGTAGGGCGACTTGGCTACTGGGGTAGCTCCTGGGACTAAGTCGATTCTGAACTCGACCTATCGTTGCGGAGGTAACCCGAGTAGTTCTTCTGGGAAAATGTCGGGGAAGTCGCTCACTACAGGGATGTTCTTTAGTTCTTTCGTTTCGAGGCTCGTGTCGACGACGTGAGCAAGGAATGCATGGTATTCCTTACGCAGATACTTCTGTGCTTGAATACGTGATATGATGCGAAGACTTGCACCGGGTTTGTTGTCGTAGACTATAAGAGTTTCGTTAGACGGAAGGTTTAGACAGACTGCTTTCTCGTAGCACATGACGTCGGCGCGATGAAGGCTTAACCAATCGATGCCAATGATAACGTCGAAACTTTTTATTGAGACTGACATGAGGTCGATTGGGAATGAATGGTTATCTAGAGTTAGGGTACAACCTAAGTATATGCTACTCGTACTTTCAGTTTTTCCATTAGCCATTTTCTACTGTGAATAGTTCTTTGAGTGCGTGCGGTGGTTGATTAAGCATGCGAGAAAATTTATGGTTTACGAAGCTTCGCTCCGCTCCACTATCAAACAGAATGCATGCATAGGAGTTATCGAGGAGGAACGTACCAGTCACCACTGTCGGGTCAACAACTGCTTCCCCGTGGCCTATAGCTAGTACCCTTCCTGCTCCACTAGCATTCTTTGCTTTGGGGCAGTCCCTCTTATAGTGGCCTGCTTCGCCACATCCATAACAGGTCGGGCTCGCGCCAGAGCCAGGGACTTGGTTGATAGGTCGTGCCGGGAACTTACAGAAACGGACGGTGTGTCCTTTCCTGTTGCAGTTAGAGCACTGCATTTCATGGTAGGGGCCGTTGTGGTGGTAGTTGCATTTGTTGCACTTGGGCGAACTTCTAGCATACCGACCCACCGGAGCAGTAGTAGCAGCAGCAGGGGTTATTGCGGCATGTATTGCCATAATTTGCTGCTTTTTGGCAGCCTGTTGCTTCTTCTTTTCATCCCAGAATTTCCGCTTAGAATCAGCGGGTTTGGAGGGTTCCGGGATGGCTAGGGTGGTTGTGGTTGCAGGGGTTTTGACTCCATGGTCAATGAGTCGTTGTGCCAATCGTTTGGCACTGTCGAAGGTAGCGGGGTTTGATGCTAGAACATTCCCCTGATACGGAGGCACTAGCCCCCATATGTACCTCTCGATCTTCTTCCCCTCTGTGGGAACCATATTGGGGCAGAGGGCTAGCAGCTCGCTGAATCGGGCAGTATAAGCGACCACGTTGGTGCCCTTCATCGTCAGGTTCCAAAGTTCCTGCTCCAGTTTCTGGATCTCGCCCCTCGGGCAGTATTCCTCAGTCATGAGGTCTTTCATTGTTTCCCAGCCTATGTCGTTGGCTACGACGAGAGTTAGTGCCTTAACATGGCCGTTCCACCATGTCAGGGCCTTTCCTTCAAAGGTGCATGCGGCGTACTTGACTTTACTCACCGCAGGGCATGAACAGATTTCGAAGACTGATTCAGTCTTCTCGAGCCATTGCGAGGGCAATGACTCCGCCGGTGCCGTAAAAAGGCTTCGGTTTGCAATTTGTGAAATCCTTGTATGAGCATTCTCTCGAGCGCACAGGGGTTTCAAACGGGGTTGATTCCACAGGGGTTCCACCTCTGGTGGCATCAGAAGAGTGATACTGAGCCATGGCAGTTGCCACTGCTGCAGCTACGGCAGCATTCAGGGCTACAGTATCGATGACCGGAGGCGGAGGAGGTGGTGGTGCAAGATTATTCCTGGGAGATTTGCGAGGAGGCATCTTTCAGCTATAAGTCTATAAAGATAAGAAAAATGGTAAGAATCAATTTGTAAGCAACGTGAGAGTGACACATGGACTAACTAACCATAGCCCAACAGTTGAATGAGTGTTTGAAATCACAATAAAAAATATTAGTAGGAAAGCACAAGTGTATAGATTTTTCCAACAGATTAGATAGATTTCAATAATACTGGTATTATTGATGTAATAAGTTCAGGGAAAATCGACCTAACAGTAGGTCTTACATCATACCATATAGAAAAGTTTGACAGTTCTTATATTCCTAATTAGAGTACTGAAAGTTAGGAATATTTTACAGACAAGTGCTACTTAGAGCATAGATGTTAAAGGCTATTCTTTAATCAAAAGACAGAGATGTACTAGACATCATCTAACGGCGATGGGAATTCCCCGGGCGAGCCCTGAGGTCGGACACTTGACGAAACACCTCTTGAAGGTGTCGATCCTGAGCCCTCTGACGAGCTCGAAGTTCCAAGATTTTACCTCGTAAGGCAGCCAGCTGCTGCTGCAGGGTTTCATTGGTTCTCCGGGTCCGTTCCAAGTCTTCTTCAAGACGGCGGATGCGGACTGTGTTGACACCTGAGTTGGCATCAATCTCCATGACCCGGTCGATGGCTGCTCGACCTTGCTCGACATTACGAGCTATTCTGCGGATAATGACAGACAGAGCTCGGTCAGCAGAGCCACCATCGCTGATGTTGTAAAAGCTTCGGTCCCCAAAGTATGGTAAGGGTTGACCCTGTTCATCACTCCAGCGATTCAAGTTGTTTGCCCACAAGGGAGTAGGACCTGGAAAAGCTGGTTGAGGGTTGTTGTTCGGGGCTTGACCTACAAGCGGTAGGTTGTTGACTTCAGGCTCGGAGTCGGATCCATCAAAAAAGCCTTCTGCGAGGTGATCATCCAAAGGGATTGGATGCTCATCTTCGGGCTCTTCATCGATCCACCCGGTATTGCCTTCATTTGGAAAGTACGGGTCGCCGTGATGGAATCCAGCCATTTAGATCTACGCGAGAAGAGAGGTATAAGAATATAGTATACGTGTAACTAGTAGTACAAAATACACCTATAGTATTTTAAGTTTAAGTTCTACTGATCTTCTTGTGGTATTGTTGATAAGTTTTTAGACTTGTTAACCTATCACAACCATTCTAGGGAAATTGCTAATCACTCCTAGGACCAGCATAGTTGATCAGGCTATGCCATTCCCAGGACTGACCATACATCACCGAGCTCATTTGTGATATTTAACAATCGTAATACTTTTGTTCTTGTCATTGTGACACTGATTTTAGTATGAATGCAGACTAGTATACTTAATTAAATATTTTAATATACTTGATTCAGAGTTTAATCCCTAATGGGTTTATAGTTTAGTATATCTTTTATGGGTTGATATACTTGATTCACTATAAACAATGCTCTGATACCAATCTGTCACACCCCAAAACCAAGAACGGCGGAAACGTTCTGGGCGGAGGACGTCATGTAAAGTATCACAACACAGTAAATGTAAATAAGCAAACAACATCATCCATTGCATTAAATATATAATTTTAATACAAGCGTGTTCTGTACAGTTTTAGACACCAAAAATATAAGGTAAATCAAAATAATAATATGATGAGTCTTGAATGCGCTCCATCCTCTCAAAAGCTGGCATTGGTACCTGTCTACTGATGACCTGAGAATACAAGTTATTTTGAAAGAGTTTATCAGCATTAAGCTGGTGAGTTCATAAGTATTTTAGTGTTGGTGTTTGTTATCAAAAACGTTTGAACGTGTCTCAAGTATAAGTTTGTAAAATGTATGTAAGTGTTTGTAAAAGTTTGAATCTCTCAGAAAAACCTATATTTTCTATTAAAGTAGCCTTCTACCAAGGCTTAACTGTTTTGTATATTCGTTTGTTGTATAGGTGTGTAATTTCCCAAGTGCAACTATCTTTTAACAAAATATAGTTTGTACATTAAAGTTCAAGTGAGGTTATCACTAAAAATATGTAATGGGTAAATCATTGTAGTACTGTAGCTTAGTTTTATAGTAACTACTGTTGTACTAACTACCTTAAACCGGATTTATATTAAGGTAAAATGTGATAATTGCACCATGCTATCAACTGGTGACAACGACATACGAATGGTCGTAATAATGGAATGACGTTTGGCACCCGCAGACCTGTAGGTCCGGCTGTAGCTAGCAGCAAGGTGTAGGATAGTCAATCCAGTATAGATCGATACGCAAACTTACGCTCTCCCTCCAAGAGAATTCTGGCTACAACTCGGGCCATGACATTTAAGGCATGCTCCGATATAGTTGATCACAATTGTTAACGTATTAATGTAAGGGTAATGTTTCTCGTTCTAGTATAGTTGTATATGTTCTCTTCCTAGTATAGTTGTATATGTTCTCATAGTATAGTTTTATATGTTATCTTCCTAGTATAGTTGTATATGGAACTCATGAATGAACTGACTCATTGATCTAGCAGTTGTAATAGTATGATCCTGTGTTACCCCGATGGTAACTTACTAATGGTGTGTCTAGTATGTATGAATATGGAAGTACTTTTATGTCTATATACGTATATTTGATATATAATTAATATTGAAACGACCTTCGGATGGTCACCCGAAATCCCACCAGACCACACCCAAATCGAGAAAAAGGAAATAGGGCGGATGGCCTTCCTAAGCCCTTTAAACATTATTTATACATCTATACATATATGGGCATGCAATTTATAATATAAAAGCATAAATAAGTTTTTATAAGACATTTGAAACATAAGTATTATTTTAAGAAAAGATCGACTTGAAGTCAATCTATAAAACAATTTGAAGGCATAGGTTTGATAAAACAGTTTAAGTATAAGGAACATTTGTTTGAATCACAGTTGTAAATAAGTTTGAAAAGTAGAAGGGTTTGTAAAACATTTTGAAGTAAAACAGTTTGATAGACAGTTTGAACAGTGATAAAATACTGGTTTCCCTAGTTATTAATCACATGTGATTAATGCAATCACATGTGATTGAAGTAATAACTATAAGTATTTAACTTGTATCCCCCGCCATAAGTATTTAAAACATTTAAAATCATTTCCAAGGTTGATTAAAGGGGTATGAACTCACTTGAAAGTTTGAAGATAACGAGATGGAAAACCGGGCAGAGTTTCGTCTTGGGAAACGGATTTTTCTCGGGATTCTCGGGAATCTCGGGAGTAAAATCGACCCTCGGGACTTGAGCAAAAAGATCAGAGCTTCGGGTTTGAACGGGCACGGAAATCGAGGCAAGATCGTGAGAGAAAGGAGAGAAATGAGCAATTTTTCCGGAAACCCTCGCATTCTATTTATAGGGGGTCTGAGAAGCCTCGGTACGCGGGGCGTACGCTCGTACGCAGCGCGTACGTGTACGTCATGCATGAGCGAGTCCTCGACTGCCTCGGCTTCGGATTGGACGGGTCGGATGGGGCGGGTCGGATGAGGCGGGTCGGTAACTTCGCATAGGGGCGACGTGGACGGACCGAGACCAAGGCCCTCGGGTACACGGGGTGTACGGGGTTACGCAGCACGTAACTCGGATGAGGATCCTGACTCCTTCTTCGGATATTACTGGATTTTTGATATATATATATATATATATATATATATATATATATATATATATATATATATATATATATATATATATATATATATATATATATATATATTATTTAATAAACTTCAAAAAATCATATCTCCTTCATACGAACTCCGTTTTCGATGGTTTTTATATCCACGCGTAGGTGAGACTACGCTCTACAACTTTTGTTTAGACTCCGTTGGCAAATTCCGAAATTATTTTTATTATTTAATTATAAAATGACGTGATTAAGGAATTTCTTTAAAAATTCATAACCTCTTTATCTGACGTCGGTTTTTGCCAGACTTTTCAGCGCTGAAATACCATTGTCGAGACCTTCGATTCTCATTTAGGTCATTCCTTCCAAAAGTCGCTTGATCTCCGATTCGAGTTTTTAGTTGTCTGTTGCTAAGCCAAACTTGGAAAAATCTTAACTTCAATATACGAAGTCGGATTTGGGCGCTCTTTTTATGTACGATCATGGTTTAATGACATTTAAACATAAAAGGAATTTAAATAGAACTTTTTGGACATTTTATTATCAAAGTTAATTTTATTAACTCAAAAGTGGTTACAATAATTGACTTTTTAGGTCATTACAAAGACTTGAAATATCGGGTTGTCACATAACTAGTAATTTCTGTTATAGTATTCTTCTTGGTAGTATTTGAATGATTGACTGGTACTTTTATATCTACATATGTATACATAATAAATAACTAATGTTTAGACGTCCTTCGGACAACTAACCGATTACTCTAAGTACACATCCAAACAAGGACAAGGAAATAAAGTGGGTTAGCAGTTCTAAGTCCTTTAAACATTACTTACATAACTATACATATATAGGCATGCATTTGACAATATATAAGTTAAAAAGGAAGTTTTGTAAAACCTGTTGAAGAGTTTAATAATAAATGTTAACGACTTGATGTCAATTTATAAAATGATTTAAGAGTAATTTGTTTGATAACACAATTTAATGTATATGAAATCCTATTGTTAGAAAAACAGTTTGAAGTATATGAAATCCTATTGTTTGAAACACAGTTTGAAGTATATGAAATCCTATTGTTTGAAACACAGTCATAAATCACATGTGATTGATTATATAACTATATGTTTTCAACTTGTATCCCACCCCCCCCCCCCATAAAAGCATTTAAAGTCATTTAAAAGGGTATATTAAGGGGTATGAACTCACCTATAGTGAGTGATACAAATGAAAGATTGGTAAAGGATGCTAAGTGTCAAGTGAAGACTTGAGCACACACGGATCCTATTTAACATATAATGACACATATAAGATTACAGTTAGTGTTTATAACGACTAATTATGTAAGGGAAACAACCTTAGGGACTAGGGAACACTTGTACTGAAGTGTTAAACCACAAAGGGTTGCATATAGTGGAGTAGGGCCTCGCATTGGAGTTTATGGCCCATATGGTAATATACACATGAGTTTACGGCCCATGGGCTTATGGCGCAATGATTCTACGACCGTAAGCTCATGGTAACTAATAACATTTGGTGTTTAAGGTCCTATAGTTCACTAGGAAGTGTTCTAGACTTAGTTCCAAGGCTTAGGAAGGGGTTGTGACCACTTTGCACCCAAAAATTAGGGTTTATGGACTTGGGAGATGCCTTGTCCGTAAACACCTTTCACTTGTGATTTCTTGATGATTTCAAGGTTTTTAACATGGGATCCAAGCATATATCTTGCTAAGGAAGGAGTACTTACTATATAGAAGCTTGAAAGGGTGATTAAGGTCCAAAAACACTAGTGTGTGTTCTTAGTGTTCTTGAAGATCTAACTCAAAATGATTGATTTCATGGATGAAATCAATGGATTGTACTAGATAATGAGATGTATCAACAAATCAAAGGATGAAATACTTACATTTTTGGAAGATTGAAATGAAGATCTTTTGATACTTCAGAGAGAAATGGAAGTTTTTGAACTTAGAATGAGAGAAATGAGGAAAAAGGGTGTAAACTCATGTATAAGGCATGAGTTTACAGCCAAGAGGCGAGTTTATGACCCAAACTCATAAAGTTTGGACGTAAAACCTCATACAGGATTTAAGGTTTGTTTGTTGCACAATGAACCCTAGAAGATACTTCCTAACACTTGATTCTTGATTGTACTAGGCTTAGAACACGCAAATAGACTCTAAATAGTGCTAAAAGTTAGCAGATACAAGCCTGATTTTATTGAATTGGATGGTTGAACAAGATAAAAATTTTGCGTTGTCAGATAGTAGTTAGATAACTCTGAAATTTGTAAAGTGTAATTGACATTTGATGATGAATAAAAGTTGTGTTTATTTATGAGTAAAGTGTTGCTATCTTTCATCAATCGTTTATTATTATTTCTTTTGCATGTTTTGACTTTCAAAACATTTATGTTTTGTATTATGTATTATTCAAATTCTCCACAGTCGATCATATGTCAGAAGTAGATATGAATCAAGACTGTCTTGAGGTTGGCTTGTAGAAAAGTGGTGCTACAACACTTCATGAGTTCTCATAAGTTCTGAGTATTAGACTCAACCCATGCTCACTAGTATCACTTCATGGAATTTATCTCGACTGATCATGAGATGGTAATATCATATAAGTCTTCAAACCTAGAGATATTACTTATTACCTATAAGTTGGTTATACATTGATTGTACGAAACTGCATTGGTAACCCGATGCTATAAAATGTACTTTTGTGTGTGATTCAACAAGTAGTAGAACAAGAATCTGAGTTGAAGTTTATATGTTCCTTCTTAGATTAGAAGTGATATCTGAGCCCCTCGATGATTTTGTTTTGACCTATGTATCGGGCCTGATCAGTAGTAAATTGATGTGTTCGATTAAGTTCTCTGTCAAACAAATCGGAAATTGGGTAACAAACTGCTGGACAATAAGTAAGTCATTGTTCCATGTATTTGTCCGACTGATATCTAGAACAGAGGATTATATGATCACTTATCTTGAATGGCATATCATCATCATCTCAGTTCTGAGAGACCTCAAAAGACATACGATTGTTGATCGGTTCCTGAAGTCATACTTGCAGTTATAGTTATTAGACTTATCCAAGTGGGAGACTGTTGGATAAGGTGTCTAAGTCCATAACTATTTCTGGTATGTACTTGACCCGGTTTGGCATGATCCATTTGGGTTGCATGACATCATGCATTTAGATACACTAAAATGAGAGAAATAACACTTATGGTTTATTAATATATTATAAGTTCTGATATATTAATAATATTATTTAATTAGTATTTATCAAGAATTAATTTAGAATTAATTAAATGATCAAAAGGTTAATAATTAACTATATGGATTGATTGTGTAAATCATCCAAACTTGTATAGTGGGCTTAAGGCTTCATGGTTTATCAAGATGGGCTAAGACCCATAGGATGCTGGTGAGTTCATAAGAATTTAGTGTGGTTGATAAGAATTTAGTGTGGTTGATGTATAAAATGTGTTAAAACTTATAGTGTGAAAAGCTACAATTTACATTTAAAAGTAGTAGAAAACCCTAGAAAATCCTATATTTTCTAGAAAGTACATTGTAAGTGAAATCCTTTAAGTTGCGTGTAAGTTTTATCATTTAAAACTGTTTATTGTAAAACTATAGTAGTAAATCTCCAGTATGTAGTGTAGATAAGGAAAAATTATGCCTGTTGTCAATAGTAGTGGTGCGGACTTCCTTTGGTGATAGATACTTACTTACTTCGGGATGTTAGCTTAGACTTTAGTCTTAGTGTTTTTGTGTGGATATAAGTGTATTCCTTTTATGTGACCAATAGTGTGAGAAATAGAGAGTCCGATGACCTTCCCGGTCATACGTAGTGTAGTGAAGTAGTGCCATCCCTAATCCTGATCGGCCCAGACTGTAATTAACAGTCGGGGATATAATAGTGTCTGCCCCGTATAGATCTATACATGTGGTGTCGACTTCCTTCCGGAAAGCCCTAGTCACAGGATGCAAGCGCGATAAAGTGTCTTATAGAGGGGTAGTGTGTTATACTCTGAATTAGTGTTTTCTCTTGTATTATAGAGTAGTAGTCTTTTGTATAGTTCATAGAGCGTTCTCTTATACATGTATTATCTTGTAATAATAATAGTTGTAGTGTGTATAGTAGTAGCGAAACGAGTAGTAGTAGCCTTAACTATACGTATTATAGTTAACTTAGTGTGTATGGTTCTCGACATTTGTATAACAAAGGTATTGAATATGATGAAGACTTTTATATCTAACACCAATATACCTGATATATAACTAAGAAATAAACGACAGTCGGAAGGATAACAAATACCCTAAGACCACATTAAACAAGAACAGGAAATAAGGCGAGCTATCGGTCCTAAGTCCTTCAAGTCTTACTTATATAAATATATTAACGTAGATAGATTTTTATAAGAAAAGTAACTTAAACACAGTTTGAAAATAATTAATAACAATTTATATATATATATATATATATATATATATATACATATATATATACATATTTTAAAATAGTTTTGTTCTCAAAGCAGTTTTAAAAATGTAGAGATATTTTATAAAGAATGGTGATAAATCACATGCGATGTGTACTATGAATTGTAAATCACATGTGATTGATTTCCATAAATTGTACAATTAACTTGTATCCCCCCCCCCCCTAAAACATGTAAAAACAGTTAAAAAGGTTCATTAAGGGGTATGAACTCACCTGAAACGAGTAAATCAGGTGAATGTTTCGGATGAGCGTTTGGTGTCAAGTAAGGACTTGTACATCCTTTAAGACCTTAGTAACATATGAGATATATGTTTTACAAGTAATTAGTGACTTATATTCTTATTAAAACATTTAGACATCGTAACTTGATTAAAGGTCTTATGGTTGAGTGCTAGAATGTTAATGAGTTGCTTGGAAGGAGTGTATGACCTCACATTGGAGTTTACTCTCCTAAAACCCACCCTAAGTGAGTTTGCGGTTGGGAGGCCACATCCCCCATGAGTTTACCGGTGTAAACTCATGGGAGGAGTGTTTTTGATAGCTTTTAAGTCTCATATGGATTTAGAAGTGGTTCTAGGGAATTATACAAGGCTAAAGGGGTGTTTAAGGGTCCAAGAGCTTACTCCCTTGGAGTTTACGTCCCAAAGGCCACTCCTTGTGAGTTTACGGCCGTAAGCCCCATGGCTTAGGCCGTGAACTCTTGTGCACCCTCCAATCTTTGATTTTAAAGTCCTTGTCTCAATCCCAACAATTTCTAGTGAAGGTATAGGGCCATTTAGGGGACTTAAACTCTCATTTGACATGGTTTGGGGGAGTTTATGGTCTAAGCATATGCTTGGGCCATAAACTCTAGTTTTCCCCTCAAATGATGATGTTTAATTGTTCAAAACTCGAAATAGAAATTCCCTAAGCCATATCTCAAGCCTAAACATGATTTGGAAGTGTTTTTGGGCATGTTTGCATGGTTAGAGGTTGTTTACGGCCTAATCATGTGCTTGGGCCGTAAACCCTCTTTTATACCCTAAAAATTATTGTTTTGAGATTTAAACACTCCTAGGTAAATTCCACAACTAGTATCTAAGCTCAAAAGAAGGAAAATCGGGACATTTGGCACCATTTTAGGTGTTTACGGCCTAAGGAGATTCTTAGGCCGTAAACTCCCTTTTGATTACCATTTTGTGTGATTTTTGAGCTATTTCAACAATAAATGATGTTTAGAACAAGTTAGGGTAGAAGATCCTATATTTTGGAGGCGGAAACTTGCGGTTTTGGAGTCGAAAATGAGTTAGAGAGAGAAAGTAGAGAGAGAGAGAGTGAAGCTAGAGTTGTAAAAAGCTTCTAAGAAGTGTTCCACCTTCTTTATATAGGTCTCGGGTGTTGCACCCAGTATACGACTACCCGATGCTAAAGCTTAATGAGGTTTAAACTTTTTACCCGGGTTAAATGGTCGTAATAATATAACTTTATCCCATTAAATGGAAATGAAATTTAGGAGTTATATTTATTTTGTTATGACAATAATCACATGAAATATAAATAAATAAATATTTATTTATTTATTTGACGACCCCAAATTTCGGAACTTTTTATAAAATGACATATTCCGTTAGCAGATACAGATTAATATAACGGAATAAACTTTGGGTTGTCACATCATCCCCCCATTTAGGGAATTTCGTCCCAAAATTTAGAATTCAAACAACTAAGTTATTACAGTACTACTAAGCGAAGAGATGGGGATATTTGTGTTTCATTTGATTCTCGCGCTCCCAAGTGAATTCCGGTCCTCGCTTGGCGTTCCACCGAACCTTCACAATTGGGATGCGGGTTTGTTTCGTTCGTTTTACTTCTCGATCCATGATCTCCGCAGGCTCTTCCACGAAGTTGAGGCTCTCGTTGACTTCGATCTCGTAAAGTGGAATCACGAGAGTCTCGTCGGACAGACATTTCTTCAAGTTTGAGACGTGGAAGGTAGGATGTATGTTACTTAGCTCGTGGGGTAAGTTGAGTTTGTAAGCTACGTGGCTGATTCTAGCGAGAATCTCAAAAGGCCCTATATACCTTGGGTTCAGCTTTCCACGCTTTCCAAAGCGTATCGTGCCCTTACAGGGTGAGACCTTCAAAAGGACTCGATCTCCCACCTGGAATTCCAAGGGTTTTCTTCGTTTGTCTGCGTAGCATTTCTATCGATCCCTGGCGGCTTTTAATCGTTCGTGAATCTGTACAACCTTCTCGGTTGTTTCTTGAATGATCTTCGGACCCGTGAGATCGCTGTCAGGAACTCGTCCTTTAGCTAACTGAGTGTCACCCACCTCAGCCCAGCATAGAGGAGATCTGCACTTCCGGCCGTAGAGGGCTTCGAATGGAGCTGCCTTGATGCTCGTATGATAACTATTGTTGTAGGAAAACTCCACAAGGGGTAAGTGGGTATCCCACGATTTACCAAAGTCAATCACACAAGCTCGCAGCATATCTTCTAAGGTTTGGATCGTCCTCTCACTTTGTCTGTCAGTCTGCAGATGGTAGGTTGTACTCATGTCCAACCTCGTCCCTAGTGCCTTTTATAGTGATTGCCAAAATCTCGAAGTAAACCTACTATCTCTATCCGAGATAATAGATATGGGGACGCCATGCAGCCGTACTATTTCCTTAATGTATGTTCTTGTGAGTTTCTCCATCTTGTCTATTTCCTTGATGGGTAGGAAGTGCGCGGACTTGGTCAATCTGTCGACGATGACCCAAATGGTATCCAACCCACCCGTTGTCTTGGGCTGCTTGGTTATGAAATCCATTGTGATCTGCTCCCACTTCCATTCCAGTATCTCTAGTTATTGGAGAAGACTCGATGGCTTCTAGTATTCGACCTTGACCTTTGCGCAAGTAAGGCACTTACTGATGAAGGTAGCAATCTCTGCTTTCATGTTAGGCCACCACTACAGCTTTTTGAGATCTAGGTACATCTTATACGATCCTGGGTGAATGGAGTATCGAGTGTTGTGTGCTTCCTTCATGACCCGGTCTCTGAAACCTCCATGGCGCGGAGTTTAGATTCGGTCCATGAGATAATAGGCTCCGTCACCTTTGATCTCCAAACTCTTATCCATTCCACGCAGGGATTCCCCTATCACATTCTCAGGCTTTAAGGTTTCAAGCTGAACCTCCTTAATCTGTGCAGATAGATGCAAATGGATAATTATTGTTAACGACTTGACTCTTCGACCAAAATACTCTTTTCTACTTAGGGTGTCTGCTACCACGTTGGCCTTCCCCGGGTGATAACGAATTTCGTAGTTGTAATCATTGAGTAGTTCGACCCATCGACGTTGTCTCATGTTGAGCTCTTTCAGGTTCGGTATGTGTTGGAGGCTTTTATGATCAGTGTATACTATGCTCTTCGTTCCATACAAGTAATGTCTCCTTATTTTTAGAGCGAAGACGACCGACCCTAACTCGAGGTCGTGAGTGGTGTAGTTTACCTCATGTGTCTTTAGCTGTCTTGAAGCATAGGCGATGACCTTACCTCGTTGCATCAAGACACAACCGAGCTCTTGATTCGATGCATCGCAGTATACCACAAAATCTTCTGTCCCTTCGGGAAGGGATAACACCGGCGCGATGCATAGGGCTCACTTCAGGGTCTGGAATGCCTTTTCTTATTTCTCTTCCCAGTCGAATATTACGCCCTTCTGTGTCAACATGGTGAGAGGTTTCGCAATCCAAGAGAAGTTTGAATGAATCTGCGGTAGTAGCCAGCGAGGCCTAGAAATTGACAAATTTCTGTAGGCGTCTTCGGTGCTGACCAGTTCTCGATAGCTTTAATTTTGGAGGGATCAACGTGCATTCCTTCTTCACTAACCACGTGTCCTAAGAATTCAACTCTTCGGATCCAAAATTCACACTTAGATAACTTCGCATATAACTTCTCTGATCGCAGGGTTTTTAGGACTCGTCGTAGATGATTCCTGTGTTCTTCCTCGCTCCGAGAGTAGACGAGTATATCGTCAATGAAAACGATGAAGAACTGATCTAAGTATGGACTACACACCCTATTCATCAAGTCCATGAACACTGCGGGTACGTTAGTCAGTCCAAAGGGCATCACTGCGAACTCGTAATGTCCGTAACGAGTTCGAAAGGCTGTCTTCGGAACATCCTCCTCAAGCACCTGTAACTGGTGATACCCGGACCTAAGATCAATCTTGGAGAATTAACTCGCCCCTTGAATTTGGTCGAATAAGTCGTCGATACGAGGGAGAGGGTAGCGATTTTTGACCGTGAGTTTGTTGAGTTCCCTATAATTGATGCACATACAAAACGATCCGTCCTTCTTCTTTACGAACAAGACCGGAGCTCCCCAGGGTGAGAAGCTCGGTCTTATAAAGCCCTTGCTGAGCAGCTCGTTAAGTTGACCGGATAGTTCTTGCATCTCGGCAGGCGCTAAATGATAGGGCGACTTAGCCACGGGAGTAGCTCCTGGGACTAGGTCGATTCTGAACTCAACCTGACGTTTGGGGGGTAGACCTGGAAGATCCCCTGTGAAGACGTCAGGGAAATCGCATACAACGGGGATGTCTTTTGGATCTTTCGCTTTCTGGCTTGTGTCAACAACGTGTGCGAGGAAGGCGCGGTATTCTTTAAGCAAGTATTTCTGGGCCTGAATACTGGAAATGATACGAAGGATCGTACCGGGTTTGTCTACATAGATCAGCAGAGTATCGTGATTCAGAAGATTTAGGCGAATGGCTTTGTCGAAGCATAGGATATCGGCGCGATGAAAACTCAACCAGTCCATACCAACAATGACATCGAAACTCGTAATTGAGACTGGTATGAGGTCGATTGGGAATGAGTGATCGTCTAACGTGAGAGTACATCCTATGTAGATTTCGTTAGAGCTTTCGGTCTTCCCGTTAGCCATTTCTACGACGAATGTTTCTTTTAGTGGTTGCGGGGATTGTTTATGTAAGTGTTTAAAGTTTTGGTTTATGAAACTTCTTTCTGCACCACTATCGAATCAGACACAGGCATAAGAGTTGTTGAGAAGGAACGTACCAGTGACTACTGCGGGATCCGCTACTGCTTCGTTGTGACCGATAGCGAGTAGTCTTCCGGTTCCTCCCGTATTCCCAGCCTTCGGACAATTTTTCTTGAATTGGCCAGCTTCACCGCAGCCATAACAAGTCTGGGTCACTCCCGAACCGGGAACTTGCGAGATAGATTTGGGTGGGGCTCTACAAAATGGGACAGTATGGCCCTTCCGGCCATATTTGGAGCATTGCAACTCACGGCAGGGGCCGTTGTGGTGGAAGGGGCACTTGGGACACTTGGGCAGGTTCCCAACATAAGCTTTTGCCAGTGCAAGAGTGGCTGGAGTGGTGGCAGCATGGACTGCCTCAATTTGTTGATCTTTGGAGGAGGTTTGAGTTTTCTTGCATTTCTTCTTATCCTAATGCTTCCTCTTTTTACCAGTTGGTTTGGGTGATGCAGTGGCAGTTGTGGTTGCTGTTGCTGGAGTGGAAGAGACTTCATGATTGATTAGACTCTGGGCCAATTCCTTGGCGCTGTCAAAGGTTGTAGGGCGTGACGCTAGAACATTTCCTCGATACGGGGGCATTAAACCCCATATGTATCGTTCAATCTTCTTGCTTTTAGAAGGGATCATGTTGGGACACATAGCCGCCAAGTCACAGAACCTAGCCGTGTAGGCTGTTATGTCGGTCCCTTTCATCTTGAGGTTCCAGAGTTCCTCTTCAAGTTTCTGAACTTCGCCCCTAGGGCAGTACTCCCCTCTCATGAGGTCCTTCAGTGTGTCCCAGCCCATGGCATTGGATGTTACCAAAGAGAGTGCACTGACATGGCCGTTCCACCATGTCAAGGCCCTGTTAGTGAGGGTGGCAGTAGCGAACTTGATTTTGCTCTCCTCGGGGCAGGAGCACATTTCAAAGATAGCCTCAGTTCTTTCAAACCAATGAGACAATGCTAGAATTCCTCCGGTACCATCGAAGAAGGTAGGTTTGTAGTTCATGAAGTCCTTATAAGTGCATCCCTGCACTCTTTGATGGGCTTCACCAAATCTACAGTTGCCACCACTCGCATCACCAGAGTTCATTTGAGCCATGGATGTCATCACAGCTATAGTCACAACAGTTTGAAACAGCACTGGATCGAACTGCGGAGGAGGAGGTGGTGGAGCAGGGGTTTGAGTTGCTAGTCTGCCTCTGTTGGGACGTTTGCGTGGAGGCATCTTTCACTGAAAGTTCATAGAAATGATAGAAATAGTAAGAGTCTATTGCTAATATGAATAGAGTGTTTTATAGATTAAATCAACATAATCCAAAGATCAGAAAGAGAGTCATAGCAATAGAGTAGTTAACTGCCAATTTACTGGTATTAATGATGTAATAGAAGTTCGTGAAAAGTGACCTAACAGTAGGTCTTACATCAAACCATAAGGAAATGTTGGCAGTCTAGAGGCCTAATTAGATTACTTTCAAAGCTAGGAATGTTTACAGACAAGTGCTCTGCGGAGCACAGAAAGGAAAGGCTAGTCCTTAAACCAAAGAGTGAGATAATTAGACATCTGCTACGGGCGACGGTTACTTGTTGGGCGAACCGTCAGGTCAGCTAGTTGACGCATAACTTCCTGAAGATGTCGTTCATGAGCCCTTTGACGTGCTCAAAGTTCCCTAACTTCAGCTCGGGATGCAGCTAGCTGTTGCTGTAGAGCCTCGTTGGTCCTCCTTGTCCTATCCATAGCTTCTTCAAGTTGGCGGATGCGAACAGTGTTGAGATTCGAGTTGGCATCTACTTCTACATGTAACACCCAAAGTCTTGAAAGCCCAGAAAGTAAAGGAAACCCTAGATTTAAGGGGGACTTGGCGAGTCCAAGGAGGAACTCGGCAAGTCCGAGCGGGATCCGAGTCGAGGAGTAAGTGACCGACTCGGCGAGTCGGCCAAGGTGACTCGGCGAGTCGGCCAAGGTGACTCGACGAGTCGGGTATGTGCAAGGAAAACCCTAAATCCGGGGCTTAGAGCCTATGTAATCACCTCATTCTTCTTCCTAGGGCTCCTTTACTACCTCTCCAACCCAGAACGCCGCACCCTAAGCCTCCATTGTGCTCATTCAAGCTTTTAGCCATTTTTTGAGTGGTTTTAAGGAAGAAGAAGAAGTGGGAATCCTTGAAGCATCAAGGAGTGGCCTTGGATCCGAAGTTTGTGGAACATTTCTAAGCATTTGAAGGTATTAAGTTGTTCCTCTCCTTTAGATCTTCTTTGGTTATGAGTTCTGGGGCTTTTAAGCCATGTCTAAGATCAATCTCGAGCTTGAGGTCCAGATCTGAGGTTGCTACCTCAGATCCATGCTTGTTTTGGTTTAGAATCCCGTAAAGTATCAGCCGTTGAGTGGATTTTGGAGCCCCTTGGCCTTAAACCCTAGTTTATGGTGCATTTTGCCTAGATCTCCATCTCTACACGTAAAGTTTGCAACTTTACATGGGGGATAGGCTTGGGAAGGGTAGATCTACAGTTTGGAGTCCATGCATGACTCGAAAGTCCTCTACATGTATGTGGATCTGAATGGACTCGGTGAGTCCTTCGAGTGGACTCGACGAGTGGCTTGAAGATGAGGAGGAACTCGACGAGTGCGATGAAAAGCTCGTCGAGTCGGATGAAGATGGGCATGAATTCGGCGAGTTGGATGAACAACTCGGCGAGTTGGATGAAGATTTCCTTGTGCTCGGCGAGAATGTTCTTAGACTCGGCGAGTCAGTTCACGTAGTCCCAAACCCCTCGAGTTAAGACTCGAGTCAGCTAGTCGAGCAAGGACTCAGTGAGTTGGACAGGGCAGGAATCGGGGATCAGTAGACTCGGTGACTCAGGGGCTGACTCGGCGAGTCATGTCGCGAATGGAAGGACCATGAGTATGTGAACTCGACGAGTCAGTAGGTGGACTCGACGAGTAGGGTTGACCTGGAAGGTTGACTTTGACCAGGACTTTGACTTAGACCAGAGTTGACTTGGTTGACCTTTGAAGCTCAGTTAGACTAAGTGATATGTTGATATTGGTAGCTCGGGGAGCTAGTGGAGCAGCAGTTCGGAGTCAGTGGTTAGGTAGCGGTCAAAGGGATTGGCAGCAGTATCAGGTGAGTTTCCCTTTTGTACGAATGGGTCTACGGCCACAATGACGGCCCATATAGTTATGAGTAGAAGACACGGGGGTTAGCCCTAGGCACAGTATGCTAGTATGATATTCGGACGAGGTCCAATGATAGACGGCGGGTGCCCAAGGAATGGTTTATGTGGTAGTTTATACTTGTTGTCTGTGTGATACTTGTATGTGCCTGGTAGGGAGGTGAGTATGGGCGAGGTCCCGTATATCACCAATAACAGAGTGTGGATGGAGTTCCACATCTCAGTAGCAGCAGATCAGGGGCGAGGCCCAAGATAGGGAGGGAGTGAGGGTGGGTTGGGCCCGTACCTCACTATCAGCAGGAGTATGGACGGGGTCCATGACTCATCAGTAGCAGGACAAGGGCGGGGACCAGAGATAGGTGAGGCCTTAGGACCAGATCCGTTAGTATATGTTAGCTTAGGTGATGTGATATGATATGTTTATGTGCTATTATATGTTAGTGGGCGAGGCCCTGTGACAGGCGAGGCCTAAGTGAAACAGATGTGTATCCGAGCGGGGCTCGAAGCCAGGCGGGGCCTGGAGCGGCGGGGCCATTGTAGAGGGCGAGGCCCGAGGTAGGGGCGAGGCCCAGGATAGCAGGCATGGCCCAGTATTTGCAGTATGTGTTAGTTGCAGCTAGATAGAGGGCGTGGCCCGGTATGTGCTGTGTGCAGTTATGCGCATGGTATGTGGTAGGGTAGGGAACTCACTAAGCTTCATGCTTACGGTTCTCAGTTTTTGTTTCAGGTACCTCCGGTAGAGGATGATGGAGCTCGGGATGATCGCATCGCACACACCATAGTTTAGACAGCCTGGGGATGTTTACTCTGATAAAGAATATGTATTTTGGAAACTAATACTTTGTTTATGTTTTAAAACGATGAATTTAATTAACGTAATGTTTTATTAAAAGAAATTTTTAGTCTTAAATTTCGGGATGTTACACTACAACTCGGCCAATGGCTGCTTGACCCTGCTCGACATTCCTGGCAATCCTTCGGACCATGATGGGTAGAACTCAGTCTGCTGATCCTCCTTCGCTTATGTTGTAGAAGCTTCGGTCTCCATTGTAAGGTAAAGGCTGGCACTGCTCCTCGCTCCATCGGTTCAAGGATATTGCCCACATGGGAGTGGGACCCTGAAATATCGGACGGGGGTTGGGGTTCGGAGCTTCAGGAGGTAGGTTGTTAAAATCTGGTTCGGAGTCGGAGCTATCCGAAAAGCCTTCTGCTCGGTGATCATCCAGAGGGATCTGGTGATCATCGTCCGACTCTTCTTCGAGCCATCCTCCATTGCCCTGGTTTGGGTAGTACGGATCGCCGGGAAGGTGGAAGCCAGCCATGCTATCTACGTGAGAAAGGGGAAAGGAAGGTTAATAGACGTACTAATCTAAAATACTTATAAGATGATCGTCACAAGTTAGACCAATACTTGCATAATGCATACTAATTACATGTGATCGAGGCAGGATAGTCCGTCGAATAAGTGACCCTAACTCTAAATCCACAATCAAACAAGGAACAGGAAGTAAAGCAAATATCACAGATTCTAAGTCTATAATGCCTTAATCACAGGTAACCGGAAAGTATCCACTTAGCAACTATTGCTCTACTAGTAACGACCCTTTTTAGTTCTCACATATGTATATTTTAGAGGCACAGAATACTCCTATAGTATTCTTATTCTAACGTGTAGTGTTGGTAAGTTTTAGACTTGTTGCAACACCACAATCGATCTTAGGCACATGCTAGTCACTCCTAAGAAAATGTAGTTGATCAGGCTACATTCCCCCAGATGTGACTATATGTCTCTAAGCCCAACTGTGCTGTCCAACAATCTTAATACTTTTGTTCTGTTCTAGTACGATACTGACTTCTGTATTTTATAGAGGTGTATATACATATATATATATATATATATATATACTTAATTAAATATTTTAATACTTAAAAGTATCTATTCTTGGTCAAAGTATTTTAGTCCCGAAGTGTTTATAGTTCGTATATCTTTTATAGGTTGATATACTTGATTCACTATAAACAATGCTCTGATACCAATCTATGACACCCCAAAACCGATAACGGCAGAATACGTTTCGGGGTGGAGGACGTCATGTACAGTATCATCACAATTGCATAATAGTAAAAACAAGAAACAACAACCATTTCATATACATAGTGAGTTTAATTACAAGCGTGTTTTGTAAAGTTTCAATAGACACCAAAAACCTAACAAAAATAAGAGACGGATCTTGTATGCTCCATCTTCTCCAAAATGATGCACCTGTAACTGTCTATCTTTGACATGAGGATACAAGTTATTTTGAAAACGAGTATCAGCATAAAGGTGGTGAGTTCATAAGAATTTAGTGTGGTTGATGTATAAAATGTGTTAAAACTTATAGTGCGAAAAGATGCAATTTACATTTAAAAGTAGTAGAAAACCCTAGAAAATCCTATATTTTCTAGAAAGTACATTACAAGTGAAATCCTTTTAGTTGCGTGTAAGTTTTATCATTTAAAAATTTTTATTGTAAAAGTATAGTAGTAAATCTCCAGTATGTAGTGTAGAATAAGGAAAAATTATGCCTGTTGTCAGTAGTAGTGGTGCGAACTTCCTTTAGTGATAGATACTTACTTACTTCGGGATGTTAGCTTAGACTTTAGTCTTAGTGTTTTGGTGTGGATATAAGTGTATTCCTTTTATGTGACCAATAGTGTGAGAAATAGAGAGTCCAATGACCTTCCCGGTCATACGTAGTGTAGTGAAGTAGTGCCATCCCTGAGCCTGATCAGCCCGGACTATAATTAACAGTCGGGATATAATAGTGTCTGCCCCGTATAGATCTATACATGTAGTGTCGCCTTCCTTCCGGAAAGCCCTGGTCACAGGATGTAAATGATAGAGTGTCTTATAGAGGGGTAGTGTGTTATACTTTGAATTAGTGTTTTCTCTTGTATTATAGAGTAGTAGTCTTTTGTATAGTTCATAGAGCGTTCTCTTATACATGTATTATCTTGTAATAATAATAGTTGTAGTGTGTATAGTAGTAGCAGTAACGAGTAGTAGTAGCCTTAACTATACCTATTATAGTTAACTTAGTGTGTATGGTTCTCGGCATTTGTATAACAAAGGTATTGAATATGATGAAGACTTTTATATCTAACACCAATATACCTGATATATAACTAAGAAATCACCGACAGTCAGACGGATAACAGATACCCTAAGACCACATCAAACAAGAACATGAAATAAGACGAGCTATCGGTCCTAAGTCCTTCAAGTCTTACTTATATTAATATATTAATGTAGATACATTTTTATAAGAAAAGTAACTTAAACACAGTTTGAAAATAATTTAATAATAATTTAACAGAAAGAATGCATTTAGATATTTTTTTTTAAAATAGTTTTGTTCTCAAAGCAGTTTTAAAAATGTAGAGATCTTTTATAAAGAATGGTGATAAATCACATGCGATTTGTACTATGAATTGTAAATTACATGTGATTGATTTCCATAAATTGTACAATTGACTTGTATCCCCCCCCCCCCTAAAACATGTAAAAATAGTTAAAAACGTTCATTAAGGGGTATGAACTCACCTGAAATGAGTAAATCGGGTAAATGTGTCGGATGAGCGTTTGGTGTCAAGTAAGGACTTGTACATCCTTTAAGACCTTAGTAACATATGAGATATATGTTTTACAAGTAATTAGTCACTTATATTCTTATTAAAACATTTAGACATCCTAACTTGATTAAAGGTCTTATGGTTGAGTGCTAGAAGGTTAATGAGTTGCTTGTAAGGAGTATATGACCTCACATTGGAGTTTACTCTCCTAAAACCCACCCTAAGTGAGTTTACGGTTGGGAGGCCACATCCACCATGAGTTTACGGTCGTAAACTCATGGGAGGAGTGTTTTTGATAGCTTTTAAGTCTCATATGGATTTAGTAGTGGTTCTAGGGAATTATACAAGGCTAAAGGGGTGTTTAAGGGTCCAAGAGCTTACTCCCTTGGAGTTTACGTCCCAAAGTCCACTCCTTGTGAGTTTACGGCTGTAAGCCCCATGGCTTAGGCCGTGAACTCTTGTGCACCCTCCAATCTTTGATTTTAAAGTCCTTGTCTCAATCCCAACAATTTCTAGTGAAGGTATAGGGCCATTTAGGGGACTTAAACTCTCATTTGACATGGTTTGGGGGAGTTTATGGTCTAAGCATATGCTTGGGCCATAAACTCTAGTTTTCCCCTCAAATGATGATGTTTAATTGTTCAAAACTCGAAATAGAAATTCCCTAAGCCATATCTCAAGCCTAAACATGATTTGGAAGTGTTTTTGGGCATGTTTGCATGGTTAGAGGTTGTTTACGGCCTAATCATGTGCTTGGGCCGTAAACCCTCTTTTATACCCTAAAAATTATTGTTTTGAGGTTTACACACTCCTAGGTAAATTCCACAACTAGTATCTAAGCTCAAAAGAAGGAAAATGGGGACATTTGGCACCATTTTAGGTGTTTACGGCCTAAGGAGATTCTTTGGCCATAAACTCCCTTTTGATGGCCATTTTGTGTGATTTTTGAGCTATTGAAACAATAAATGATGTTTAGAACAAGTTAGGGTAGAAGATCTTACGTTTTGGAGGCGGAAACTTGCGGTTTTGGAGTCAAAAACGAGTTAGAGAGAGAAAGTAGAGAAAGAGTGAAGCTAGAGTTGTAAAAAGCTTCTAAGAAGTGTTCCACCTTCTTTATATAGGTCTCGGGTGTTGCACCCGGTATACGACTACCCGATGCTAAAGCTTAACGAGGTTTAAACTTTTTACCCGGGTTAAATGGTCGTAATAATATAACTTTATCCCATTAAATGGAAATGAAATTTACGAGTTATATTTATTTTTTTATGACAATAATCACATGAAATATAAATAAATAAATAAATATTTATTTATTTGACGACCCCAAATTACGGAACTTTTTATAAAATGACATATTCTGTTAGCGGATACGGATTAATATAATGAAATAAACTTTGGGTTGCCACATCACTTTAACTAGTGGGCGCATAGTTACTTTCATCTTACACATAGATATGAAGTATTTCATATGAATGCATGTTATATGTGTTTATTATATATGTTCCTGATATATATGCTAGATGAACGACTTACACATGTTTTATGTGATTTAAACTGTATATGTATTTTTATACCTATTAATATATTGGATAAAGATGGGTAAATGAATGATGAGAGATGAAAGATGATATAGACTATGCGAGGTGAAAGATAAAATGTAGCCCTGACTTTAAAGCTTATTCGGTCATCTAGCAGAGTATAGATGATAACCACAAAGTCTTCTAGACAGTTCAGTGGAACGCTAGTAGGCTCGCAACCTGTAGGTGTTTGTGAACGACATGTTCACCTGAAGTACTTCAAAAAATCTTGGCAGCTGCGCCTAATGGATAATATAGGCAGTTATGCCTAATATATAACCTTTGAACTACGTGTCCACTTGATGTATTCTAAAAACCCTGGCAGCTATGGACTTAGTGCCCTAAAAATGAACATTGGCATATGTACCTAATAGATAATATCAGCTGCTATGGACTTAGTGCATGTTGGATAAACCCTGGCAGTGATGAACTTCGTGCCTATTCCTTAGGAAACTCCTCATGAATAAATAAATGAAGAATATATAATTCTTAGTGTAGATCCTTAAGAAAAAAGAAGATAATGGGGAGGTGAAATTGAGTTAATTGTTTGATGATTAAACATAATAATAATATTATTTTGGGTTGAAAACCCTATGTACTCGTCAGGTTTTCCAACCTGACCCACTCAATTTATTGTATCACGATGGCTATATGAAAGATACATTGTGCTGAGAGATTCAAGAAATATTAGGCCACTAGTTTAATTACTTTAAGGCTTGTAATATTTCATTATGCTTATGTTTCTGTATGGACGATGACATCCCAATGTTTTAATATATATAAAAATGCATTTCTTTGGAAATTCTTTGATAGTGTTATTATGATGTTTTTCTGTGATCAAATTCCGCAATATTATTTATCAAAAAAGATACTTTAATTTTAAAATAAACATAAATAAATTTTTTAAAATGATCATGAATTTGGAGATGTCACAAAGGAGATGATGGGGGCTGGGGGTGGACTAACCCTAGCCATCACTTCTGTTAAATACGGAATAAGAGCCCCAAAATTAGGGTTTTCTCTCTGGCTAACCAAAGGTCGTGAGCCATATGTTCTTACATCGTGAGCGCAAAGGTAATGCATGACTGCACCAACCTCCTCACTGCGTGACACCGAAGATCTCACATTGTGAGTAGGGTCAAACCTTTGAATCTTTAAACCTGACAATTCCTCACCTAAACTGAATGTTACACCTACGAGAAGAATATGAGAAACAGAGTAGAATTTCGCTTTGTATAGATAACACTATGATAATTCCCATAAAAAAGATGTGTAGAAAATCAGGGTCGTTACACAAAAAGTGTTCTTTATGACACTGGATTTTTAATTGTATCGGATAAGAAAATCGATTTTTTATTTTGATTTTAAAATACCAACAATTATGACTTTTACTGATTAAAACGAAAAAGAACACAGTTAATGCCCTTGGCACATCTATCTAGAAGCCTCTTGTAATCATTTTTCTTAATTTGCACTTGATAATTATTAGCAACGACCATATTGTTTTGTGACCTCATCATTTTAATCGGTAAAAATCTATATAGTTAAGGTTGTGGTTTGAGAAAGTAACTATAATAAGTTATTCGTGAGACATGATAAGTACAATGACAATGGTCGTTGTCATTTTAACCAATAAGAATTGTAATAATTGATATTTTGAAACCAAAATAAAAATTTAGTTTGCTTAGTGGATATAATTAAAAGTTTAGTGACCTAAGGAGCAAACTTCAGGTTATTAGATTGTCATTTTAAGTCATTTGCATTGTATTTAAATAAAAAAGTAAGATAATAATGAATATTTACTAACAAAAAAATTAAAATTTTAATACAATTATGATCTTTGAAGTCTTATTTTTGTCATTGTATATAAATACAAAAAAATACAACTCATAACAAAATTTATTAACAAAATAATTATCAAATTAATAAAAAAGTAGACCTGCACTGACATCACATGAAGATGCCAAAAATTTTCATGTTTGAGTGTAGGAAGTTTAACTCGAAAAGATGTGATGACGTATTTTTAAATAATATATTATGATTTTACTTATCGATAAATCATATATTTATAATTAAACAGCATAAATCATGTGTGTGTGTGTGTATATATATATATATATATATATATATATATATATATATATATATGTATACATATATATTTATATATATATGTATATAAGAAATCAAAAAGATATAGAAAAAAATAAGTTGGGTGTATGGGTTAAGAAGAGCAAGTACACAAACCCCTTAATGCAAAAATAACTTTATGTCCCATTGTGGGTATATCATGAATAGTAGACCTAAAAATAGTTTTGGAAGGGGCGGGAAACATGACTAATATTGGCCGTTTCAAACACTACTAGAAAACAATATGTTTTGCTATGAGAAATAGCTATGAAAAATTTCCGTAGGTAATTTGCTACCAAATAGCTACGGATTTCCAACGGAGGAAAATAACTATTGAATAGCTACGGAATACCAATGGATTCATTAATTTACATTCTTATTTTTGTTATTGTAATTATTATTATAATTATTATTATTATTATTATTATTATTATTATTATTATTATTATTAATCCTAATATTATTATTTTTCATTAATATTCGTTTTAAAACTTTTTTTTGGATCATTTTTGTACGTATTTTAGATATGAACAATTAAAAATCATACTAATAACAATTTTTACGAATATAATGATAATATATAATAAAGGCAAAGAATGTGTTCAACAGACAAACGATTAAACGAAAAGAAACTATGTTTAACATATAAATAAGGTGAAATAATCTCCGTTGAATTTATAAATAATAAAAATTGATTATAATAAGGAGAAATATATACATGTGTATGTGTATGTACGTATTTATATATGTATGTATGTATGTATGTGTACGTACGTGTATGTGTGTATATATGTGCGTGTGTATGTATGTATATATATATATATATATATATGTGTGTGTGTGTGTATGTGTGTGTATACGTGTATGTGTGTATTTGAATGTGTGTGTAAGTATATATATGTGTATGTGTATGTGTATTTCTATTTGTACGTGTATGCGTATGTGTATGTATGTGTGTGTGTGTCTATATGTATGTGTATCAAAAATCACAACTATTAATACAAATTACAATGTCATTGATGGTGCACGTGCCTTTGTGGATGATATTAATAACTATAAATTGATGAAAGTATATATAAACATGTATAATATAGGTGGGAAAAAAAGAACCAAAGTATAGATAAACATGTAAAAGGATTTTCCGCAGCTATTCTGTAGGTAATTACCTTCGGAATATGTCTTCCGTCAGTTTGTTGTAGGTAATCAGTAGGTAATTACCTACATATTTTTCTTATTTTTGATTTCTCGGGCACCGAGCGTTGTTATTTCTGCTTCGTTTTTTTCACACCTGTATTATAAATATTTATCTATACTTTCACCAACTTATAGTTATTAATATTGTTCATAAGTTCGTGTGCACCTTCGGGATCCATTTCTTGTTTCATGGTTTCACATTGTAATGCCTATTATTACTTGTGGATTTGATACACATACATACATCCATACCTATAGACTCATACACACATACATACATACAGACACATACACGTATACATGATTATCTAAGCTTTCACCAACGTACAGCTATTAATATCGTTCATAAAGTCATGTACACCTTCGGGATCAATTATTCATTCATGCTTTAACATTGTAAGGTATATGTATGTATGTATGTATGTATGTATGTATGTATGTATGTATGTATGTATGTATGTATGTATGTATGTATGTACGTACGTATGCATGCTTATGTTTTTCTATATGTGTATGTGTGTGCGAATCTATATGTATATGTGTATGTGTATGTGTGTATTTAAATTTGTATGTATATTTATATGTTTATGTATATGTATACGTATGTATTTGTGTATGTGTATATACATCTATTTAAAAAAGAAACAAAATAGTTTGTTAGTTAAAGTGTAACCATTACAATGTTAGATTGACATTTTAAGTCATTTTCACTGTATTTAAATAAAAAAGTAAGATAATATAAATATTTATTAATAAAAGGATTAAAATTTTAATACAATAAGGATCTTTAAAGTCTTATTTTTGTGATTGTATATAAATACAAAAAATACAACTAATATTATTTTGATATTAGTCTAATAAAAATTTTTTATTAAAAAATAGACCTGACACTGACATAATGCGAACATGAATTTTTTTTTCATGTACGCGTGTAAGAAGTTTAACTCAAAAAGATGAGATTAAGTATTTTTAAATAATATATTATGATTTAAGTTATCGATAAATCATATATTTATAATTAAACAACATAATTCATATATATAGAAAATATTCAAAAAGATATAGAAAAAAAAATTAAGTTAGGTGCATGAGTTAAGAACAGCAAGTACACAAACCCCTTAATGCAAAAGTAACCAATACATCAAATTGGGGGTATATCATCAGTAGTAGACCTAAAAATAGCTTTGGAATTCTCAGGAAACATGACTAATATTGGCCGTTTCAAAACACTACTAGAAAACAATACGTTTTGCTACAGAAAATAGCTACGGAAAATTTTCGTAGGTAATTACCTACGGAATACCTACAGATTACCTACAAAATATGATGCCCTAATTTAGTAACGTGATAGCTACGGAATAGCGACGGAAGTGAATCTGCAGCTATTCCGTAGGTAATTACCTACGGAATCGCTACAGATTAGCAACGAAAGAAAATCCGTAGGTAATTTGCTACCGAATAACTATGGATTTCCAACGGAGGAAAAATAGCTACCGAAGAGCAACAGAATACCAATGGATATATATATATATATATATATATATATATATATATATATATATATATATATATATATATATATGTTTGTGTGTGTATACGTGTATGTGTGTATTTGATTGTGTGTGTAAGTATATATATGAGTATGTGTATGTGTATGTGTATCATAAATCACAACTATTAATAGAAATTACAATGCCGTCGAAGGTACACATGCCTTTATGAATGATACTAATAACTATAAATTGGTGAAAGTATATATATATATATATATATATATATATATATATGTGTGTGTGTGTGTGTGTGTGTGTGTACGTCTATGTGTGTATTTGAATGTGTGTGTAAGTATATATATGTGTATGTGTATGTATGTGTGTATGTGTCTATATGTATGTGTATAAAAAATCACAAATATTAATAGAAATTACAATGTCGTTGAAGGTGTACATGCCTTTGTGAATGATGTTAATAACTATAAATTGATGAAAGTACATATAAACATGTATAATATAGGTGGAAAAAAAACGAATCAAAGTATAGATAAACATGTATAACATGTATAAATGGATTTCCCGCATCTATTCTTTAGTTAATTACATACGGATTAGCTACAGAATATGTCTTCCGTCAGTTTGCTGTAGGTAGTCTGTAGGTAATTACCTACAGATTAGCTATAGATTTTTCTTATTTCAATTTCTCGGGCACGGAACGTCGATATTTTTTCTTCGTTTTTTTCACACCTCTATTATAAATGTTTATCTATACTTTCACCAACTTATAGTTATTAATATTGTTCATAAGGTCGTGTGCACCTTCGGGGTCCATTTCTTGTTTCATGGTTTCACATGTGTATACGTGTATGTGTATATTTGATTGTGTGTGTAAGTATATATATATATATATATATATATATGTGTGTGTGTATGTGTATGTGTATGTGTATGCGTACGTGTATGTGTATGTATTTGTGTATGTGTATATATTTATGTCTATCAAAAATCACAACTATTAATAGAAATTACAATCTCGTCGAAGGTGTACATGCCTTTTTGATTGATATTAATAACTATAAATTGGTGAAAGTATAGATAAACATGTATAATATAGGTGGGAAAAAAACGACGTTCGATGCCCCAAAAAAAACCGTAAATTAAAAAAAATTTGTGGCTAATCCGTAGGTAATTACTAATAGATTACGTACGGATTTCTGGCAAAAAGGATTTTCCGTAGCTATTCTGTAGGTAATTATCTACGGATTAGCTATGGAATATGTCTTCCGTCAGTATTCTATAGGATAAATTGTTGGATTAGTGTCTAAGCCTGTAACCATATTTGGTAAGTACTTGACCCGGTTATGCATGGTCCTTTTTGGTTGCCTTCACCAAAACAACTTCACTAGAGAAATAAATAATGAGAGAGGTTATTATGATTTATTAATATGTTATAAGAATAATATATTAAAGGAGAAATCATATTTGTTTAATTAATATTGGTCAATAATTAATTAGGAATTAATTTTGTGATCAAGTGTAATTAATTAAACTCGAGGGGCTGAATTGTAATTATGTGATAGTTACAAATTAGGCCAATGGTTATCCTTATTATGTGTTGGACGAAATCATGGGATAAGATATCCTTGAAATCGTCCAAGAGATAAAAGGATATGGGCTATTCAAGGCATATCTTATGATTGCTTGGTGGGCAAGCAACTGGATAAAGATAAGGACTGAAACCCTAATCACAACCCAATATAAAGACCCATTGGCCTTGAGAAATCAGCCACTTGCTTCTAAGAGATCCCAAGGCCTATTTCTACCTCCTCCTCCTCCTCCTCCTCTCTCTCTCTCTATATATATATATATATATAGCTTCTCCAATTGCTTGTGGTGTTTGTGAGCCATTAAAGGCATTACACTTGTGGTGCTTGCTTTCAAGACTTAGGCTTTGGAGATCTATGTTGTTATTACAATATAACAACAAGAGGTATGTGATATAACCTTATATGTGAATTTCGAAAATAGCATTACACATTAGGGTTTTATTCGTGTGTTCATAATGTTGTGTATCTAATAGTGAAAACATAGATCCAACTCTAAGGTTGCATGTACACATAGGATTGTTTGTATAAACCAATCAGTGGTATCGGAGCCATTGGTTAACTTGTGTCCAATTAGTTTATTCAATTGTATGAACTTGACATATTAGGGTTTATAGCCAATAAACCCTAGGAGGCTATAGATTTCGAGATTAGGGTTTCCTAACCCTAATTTGCAAAAATATCATGAAATGGTTTTATGAATCCTTTCCATTAGTCCAAGATATCGAAATTTACGGTTTGCAAACCCTTAGATTTTGAGATTAGCCTCCTTCCCCAAGATAAGATCCTAAATTTTAGGGAATTGGATAATCTCATATCTTGTAATTATCTTTTAATTGTTAAATATGGTAATTAAAGATCTTGAATTATCTCATACCTTATTTTCGAGATTTAGAGAGGGATTCAAGGGATTAGGATATCTTAAATGTATAAATGGTAATTATCCTCATGATCTAGATAATCCCTTGTGATTTAATAATTTAAATTAATTGTTTAATTTATGGTAATTATTAAATCAAGAGTTTTAATATTTAAAATTTTAATTTAAATGGTATTAAATTTCGAAAATTTTAAATTGAAGATTAAAACCCTAGTATTTTGAAATGTTTAAAATACACCCTATATTATTATATTATTACAAGCTTAATAAATATATATGTATAATTAAAATGCTAGTATTACCGTTAGTAGGCCTCATTCACGAAGCCGGTCTATAAGGTGGGTATAAGGTTGTTGCCTATAAAATGGCGCTTAACGGGTGTACACTCACACCCACTACTTGCTTGACTGGTGGAGGGTCGTTAGCCGAAAAGGTAGGATAGGTCAATCCTCTCTTCATTAATAAGTATAACGAACCTATATAAAGTAACTAAACAATTTTACAAATTCCCAATCCTAGTTACTTTAGGAAAAGTGAATTGATGCAATCCCATGAAATTACACTTTGCACCCTTGCTAAGAAGTTAGTGGAGCGTGTGTGGTTTACCGGCACACTAATTGGTTCCAAGCAAAGGTGGCAAAGGGTGATTCATTGTTTGTCATCATTCGATGGAGCGTGTGTGGTTTACCGGCACATCGAATAGGTGATTGTAACAATGAAGGCACCATGTAGATTTGCATGGTTATTCACACCCACTTTGTGATCCTCGGCATCCCAGTCACAAATGAGAGGGGCATATCGAGATTTAAACATGCCATTGAAAAGTTCAATGAATCTTCAAGAAAATCTAGGAATTCTCAATGCGTTTAACACTTAAGGTTATGTTTTTCATGGTGAAGAATTAGTGTATCGTCATTCACTTACCTCCAAATTATTTGCGTGTTAGATTACGACATCCCTTTTCTAATATGTGAATAATGTTGTTGGGTCCTAGCCCTAATTTTTCATTTTGGGTGTTCAATTAGGCATTCAATTCTTATCAACCTTATCCTTTCTATTTGTAGATGTCGAACGCGAACAACGTTGCTGCTAACTCATTTACATTAATGAGTCTTTGCCAAAAGGTGACTTTCGATGGAACGAACTTTAGCGAATGGATAAGATACATTCGCACAATTATGCGCTATGAGGACGAAGAGTATGTCCACGAAAAAAAGCTCGAGAATATCAATCCAGAAGTCACCACTCCCGGTGAAATGGCTGTCTTTCAGACCCACGAACGTGATGCAACGAAAGTACATTGCATCATGATAGCAATTATGAACCAAGAATTCCAAAAGTCCTATGAGGACATGTATCCATACGAAATACATCAAGACTTGATGGAGAGGTATCAATTAAAGCGCGAGGCAAGAGCGCTATGAGATCATTACGAATATGATCACCGCTAAGATGTGAAGTGGAGAATCTCTTACCGTGAACTTTCAAAAGATGCAAAGATATGTTGATCGTCTTTGCAAGTTAAATGTTAACTTTGGGGAGGATTTGGCTATCGACATTGTTCTTCACCCCTTGCCTTCATGCTACAACCAATTTAGGATGAGCTACCACATGAACAAGGAAGAGGTCATCCTAAGCAAACTCAAAGGACTCCTAAGGACTGCTGAGAGAAACCTAAAGGACAAGTCTGTTGCACCAACTCCCAATCCATCCACTGCTCCTGTTTTGGCTATATGGCAGGTAAGGGGCCAGAAGAGGAAGGCTCCGTCAAAGAACCACCACAAGGGAAATTCCCAAGATGGTTCCTCTTCTAGTGGTACCAAGGTTGATCCTGCTAAGCCCAACCCTAACCCGAAGGAGGCAGAGTGCCATCATTGCCACAAAATAGGGCATTGGAAGAGAAGCTGCCCGGAATAGCTGCAAGCCATCAAGGATGGAAAGATCAAGCCATCTTATGCAGGTATATACATAATTAAATCTAATGATTCATCTCATGCTATTTCTTGGGTCCTTGATACAGGATGTGGTTACCACATTTGTTCTGATTTGTAGGGACTAGGAAGAAATAGGGATGTGGAGCATGGAAGAATAAATCTAATCATGGGGAACAGAAGAATGTCAACTGTCACCAAGATTGGAGTGTATTCTTTAGTGCTTAGTAATGGATTAAATTTAGATTTGAGTAATTGTTGCTACTCGCCAGATATGGCAAGAAACATCATTTCATTTCCTGGTTTATTTAGACAAGGGTTTAGATATATGTTTAATAATGAGAATGGTTCTAATTATGCTTATCTAAATGGTGTCTTATACTTTGAAGCAATACATGTTGGATAAGGTGTCTAAGTCCATAACTATTTCTGGTATGTACTTGACCCGACCCGGCATGGTCTATTTGGGTTGCATGGCACCATGCAATTGGATAAACTAAAGGAGAGAAATAACACATATGGTTTATTAATATATTAATAATATTATTTAATTAGTTTTGATCAAGAATTAATTTAGAATTAATTAAGTGATCAAAAGGATAACTAATTAAATATATGGGTAGATTATGTAAATCTTCCATATCTTATATAATGGGCTAAAAGGCTCCATGGATTATCAAGTTCGGTTCCACCCATAGGATACTCCATGGAGTTAACCCATGGATTGAAAAATGAAGAGTCATGTTACATTAGGGTTTTACCTAATGCAACACACTATATAAAGACCATGTCTCTCCCCAAAATCGGTTACACTAAGTGAAACAAGAGGGCTTGGATGATTTTGAGTGTGTTAGAGTATTCTCTCAAGTTTATACTTTGCATTTGGTGGTGTGTGAAGCATTTGAGGCATCACACTTGAGGTGCTAGGCTCACAAGATTTCAAGGAACACTTTCTTCAACAAGGTATGTAGTTCTATCTTTTATACAAAGAAAAATTGTTCCCCATGTATGCTAGATAGGTTCATAACCTTGGAAAAACAACTTTGCATGATTATTAGACAAACATAGATCCAAGGTTATTAGGGTTGCATGTACACTTAGGAAGTGTTAGAATGCTCAAAACCCATCAGTGGTATCAAAGCCTAGGCTTGTTTGTTTGTTATTTGTGCTAAATAGTTGTAAAAGTCGATATTTTTACAATCTGACTGATGAACTCACCGAGTCCATGGGGGGACTCGCCAATTTCATGTGAATCTTCAACCTACTCGCCGAGTAGGTTCATGCACTCGGCGAGTAGGAGGCTCAAAATGTAGTTTTTCGACTTTAGTTGCTGGAAATGGACTAGGAACATTACCCTAAACTGCTTTGGTACTTGAAAACTTATTTTAGTTGGTGTAATGTTCATGCTAATCCATTTACAACAACAAGTTATCAAAATTACAAAGTTTTAAGTGTAATTTTTTTGATTTATGAAAGTGTTCATGTTCATGTTCTTGATCTTATGATGTTTAGATGATCATAGGAATTATTTGTAACCTATGTGGTAGATTAATTCTTGATCATTATGTGTTTTAATGGAGTCCATAACTTGACCTCAAGTTATGGAAAACCAAAAGTCACTTTGCTTTAAAACCATTAAAAGAACACATGGGTTATGAAAATGAAGAGTCTTCATTTTTAATACTCTAATTAACTCATAAGTTACAAGAAATGAAAAGTTTTGAAAGTTTACAAAACTTGTCCTCAAGTTTTGGAACAAGTAAAGTCATGTTAAAACTTTAGTTCCAACCGTTAGAATTTTAAAAGTTAAAATTCAACCCTTATACTTATAATATTACAAGTTAATAATATATATATATATATATATATATATATATATATATATATATATATGTATGTATAAGATCAAAGTCGTCTTACCGCTAGTACGCCTCATTCACGAAGCCGGTCTATAAGGTGGGTATAAGGTTGTTGCCTATAAAATGGCAACTTAATGGGTGTCCACTCTCACCCACCGTTTGCTTGACTGGTGGAGGGACGTTAGCCGAACGGGTAGGACAAGGACTTATAAATTCTCATTAGAAGTATAATGATAATTATAAAGTAACTAAATGTTTTATTAAATTCCCAATCTTAGTTACTTTAGGAAAATGTGAATAAGGTGCTAATCCATGAAATTACACTTTACACTTTGTCTAAGTTGTTAGTGGAGCGTGTGTGGTTAACCGGCACACTAACTTAAACTTAACAAGGTATGTAAAGGGTGACTTAATTTTTATCATAGTATCGGTGGAGCGTGTGTGGTTTACCGGCACATCGATTGAGGGGTAATCATTAAGGGTATCAAGTGATTTGCATGGTTACTTCACACCTCGTTTTTTGATCCTTGGTATCCCAATCCCAAAACTTGGAGGGCACACTCGAGATTGAAACATGCCTTTGAAAAGTTCATTGAATCTCAAAAAGAATCTAGGAATTTCTAAGTACCAAATTAAAACTTAATATTTAATATTTCGTTTTAGGTGAAAATTGGTGAATCGTCATTCACCTACCTTTCAAATATGTTTTAGCTTGGATTACGGCATACCTCTTCTAAGTTATAATATATTGTGATTGGATCCTAGCCTTAATATTACATTTGGGTGTTTTATTAAGTACTCTCTTAATTTCTAAAGTAAATTTTTCCTTCTTTTCAGATGTCTGCAAACAACACTGCTTCTGGCTCTAATCCTAATGGCTCCTTTACCCTTATGAACTTGTGTGGGAAAGTCACTTTTGATGGATCCAACTTTAATGAATGCATCAGAAACATCATAATGATTACTCGCTACGAGGACAACGAATATGTCCTCGATAAGGATCTTAAGGAGATTGATAAGACAGTTGCTGCTCCTCAAGAGATCGCTGACTTTAGGGCACATGAAAGGGATGCCACCAAAGTGGCATGCATCATGATGACCACCATGACCGCGGATCCCCAAAAATCCTATAAAGATTTCTACCCTTTTGAAATGCACCAAGATTTTATGGAAAGATACCATCAAAGTTCAAGACAAGAGAGGTATGAAATCATCTCCTCCATGATAACAACTCGCATGAAGGATGGTGAACCCATCACGGGTCACATGCAGAAAATGCAAAGATTTGTGGACCGGTTGCTGAAGCTTAATGTGAACTTCCCCGAGGAGCTAGCAATAGATATCATTTTGCACTCCTTACCTTCATGTTATGATCAATTCCGCATGACATACCACATGAACAAGGAAGAGGTCACTCTCAGCAAACTTCAAGGACTCTTAAAGACCGCGGAAAGTGGTCTTAAGGGTAAGGCGGTCGTTACTACTCCTACTCCTACCAACTTCGCTCCTGTCTTGGCAATCGGGAAAGGACGATGGAAGAAGAGAAAGAGTTCTTCGAAGGGTACCAAGGCTAGGACCCTTGATGGCTCTTTTTCAAGTGGAACCAAGAAAGGTTTCATCACTCCTTCTTCTGACCCAAAAGAGGCTGAATGCATCTATTGCCATGAAAAGGCACATTGGAAGCGGAACTGCCCAACGTACCGGCAAGATGTGAAGGATGGGAAAGTCAAACCCAACCATGCAGGTATTTACACTATCTTATCTAATAACTCACCCCATTCTAACTCATGGGTCGTTGATACCGGTTGTAGTATTCATATCTTTTCTGATTTGCAGGGACTAAGAAGAAGTGAGAATGTGGAGCAAGGAAGAATAAACTTGATCATGGGAAACAGGAAAGCTTCACCTGTCACCAAGATTGGAGTTTATACTTTATCGCTAAGTAGTGGGTTTAGTTTAGATTTGAATAAATGTGTCTATTTGCCAGAAATGGCAAGAAATATTATTTCCTTTCATGCATTGTACAAAGAAGGTTTTACCTTTTCATTTAATAATGAAGTTGGTTCTATTGATGCTTTCTTTAATAATGTTCTTTATTTTAAAGCATTCCCTTATGATGGTGTGTATGAAAATGTATCTGTGGTTGATAACATAGGAAATAATGTTTTGTGTATTGATTCTGTTAATAATAATAACTTGGATAAAGCATCATTATGGCATTGTCATCTTGGACATATAAGCAAGAAACGCATAGGCCAACTCCAGAAAGATGGAGTCTTGGAGTCATTTGACCTAAAGTCAGATGATAGTTGCGAATCATGCTTACTTGGAAAAAGGACAAAGTCACCCTTCACAGGTTCTTGTGAGAGGGGTGAAGGTTTGTTGGATCTTGTACAGACGGATGTGTGTGGACCATTCAAACATGCCACAAGGGATGCTAATCGTTATTATTTGACTTTTATTGATGATTACAGTAGATATGGATATGTCTACTTAATCAAGCATAAGTCAAAGACTTTCGAAAGGCTTAAGGAATTTAAACAGGAAGTCGAGAATCAATTGGGCAGGAACATTAAGATGCTTCGATCCGATGGAGGTGGTGAGTATCTTAGTTCAGAGTTCCTAGACTATCTTAGGGAATGTGGGATTGTCTCACAATTGACACCTCCCAGGACACCGCAGTTGAATGGTGTAGCTAAGAGGCGTAATCGAACCTTGTTGGATATGGTTCGTTCCATGATGAGTCGAGCTTCGCTACCAATCTCATTCTGGGGGTATGCCTTAGAGACTTCCGCCCATTTCCTTAACCTAGTCCCTACAAAGAAAGTTTCCAAAACTCCTCACGAGATGTGGACTAGTAAAGTACCCAAACTAGATCACATCAAGATTTGGGGTTGCGAGGCTTTTGTGAGGCGCGAGTCTCATGATAAGCTAGAACCCCGAAGCGAGAGGTGTATTTTCATCGGCTACCCACAAAGATCCTTTGGTTACCTCTTCTATAGACCCAGTGATAATGTGGTCTTTATAGCAAGAAGAGGAGTCTTGAGAGAGAGAGAGAGAGAGAGAGAGAGTTTATAAGCCAAGGGGACAGTGGGAGGAAAATTGACCTTGAAGAACTTCAAGAGTCAAGTGGTGAAGGAACTTCAAACCCTAGCCCTCAACTTGAGGAGGAAACTCCTGTTGAGCCAATTGAAGAATCTGTACCTCTGAGGCGTTCCACGAGAGTTAGGAATGCACCTGAGCACTACTATGGATTTCATATTACTGCAGAAGGTGAGACACTTATTAGTGATGAGACACTAGTAGGTCTGGATGAACCTAACAGTTACGCAGAAGCCATGGCAGGCCCCGATTCTGCGAAATGGAAAGAGGCTATGGATAGCGAGATACAATCCATGTATGACAATCAAGTTTGGAACTTGGTTGAGAATGTACCAGGTCATAAGATTGTAGGGTGCAAATGGATCTTCAAGAAAAAGACCGAAATGGATGGTAATGTACACACTTATAAGGTTCGATTGGTTGCAAAGGGTTTCTCTCAAATTCCTGGAGTGGATTATGACAAGACCTTTTCTCCAGTAGCCAAGATTAAGTCTATTAAGACGGTAGGGTGCAAATGGATCTTCAAGAAGAAGACCGACGTGGATGGGAATGTACACACTTATAAGGCGCGATTGGTGGTGAAGGGCTTTACTCAAACTCCCGGAGTTGACTATGATGAGACCTTCTCACCAGTTGCGAAAATAAAGTCTATTAGGGTGATGCTAGCCATTGCTGCATTTCATGACTATGAGATATGGCAGATAGATGTCAAGACCGCTTTCCTTAATGGGAAGTTGGCTGAGGATGTTTACATGGCTCATCCAGAGGGTTTTTGTCGATACGAAGCATCCCAATAGAGTGTGCAAGCTTGAAAAGTCCATTTATGGACTTAAGCAAGCATCTCGCAGATGGAATCTTTGCTTCGATGAGAAAGTCAAAGAGTTTGGATTTGTACGAAGGCGAAGATGAATCATGTGTATATGTCAAGGCCAGTGGGAGTATAGTTAGCTTCCTCGTTTTGTATGTGGATGACATACTACTCATAGGAAACGACATCCCGACCCTACAGGAGGTTAAGTCCTGGCTCGAGAAGTACTTCGCTATGAAGGACCTCGGAGAGGCTTCCTATATTTTGGGAATAAGGATAGTGAGAGAACAAAGTAAGAGACTAATAGGACTTAGTCAGAATACTTACTTGGAAAAGGTACTAAAACGTTTTAGTATGGAAAACTTGAAGAAGGGAGAACTACCGATACGGAGTAATGCCAAGTTGAGTAAGACTCAAAGTCCGAGTACCGAATCCGAGATAGCAGAGATGAGCCGAATACCTTACGCTTCCGCAGTTGGCTCAATCATGTATGCTATGACTTGTACTTGCCCTGATGTGGCCTTTGCTTTGAGCATGATCAGTAGATATCAAGGGAACCCAGGCAAAGCTCATTGGATTGCGGTCAAGAATATACTTAAGTACCTTCGGGAGGACCAAGGAATGGTTCTTAGTCCTCGGAGGGAGTGATGACTTAAAGGTGTGAGGGTATAGTCACGCCAGCTTCCAAACCGACAGAGACAACTACCGTTCGCAGTCGGGATGGATCTTTACTCTAAATGGTCAAGCAGTGACTTGGAAAAGTTCCAAGCAGGAAACTGTAGCTGATTCAATGTGCGAATCAGAGTACATTGCAGCAAGCGAAGCCTCGAAGGAGGCGATATGGTTGAAGAACTTCATTGGTGACCTTGGAGTTGTGCCTGCCATAAAGGAGCCTATGGAAATTTTCTGTGATAATGAAGGAGCGGTTGCCTTGACCAAGGAACCGAGGGATCTTTGTAGATCTCGACATATCGACAAAAGTATCACTTTATTAGACATCGAGTAGAAGAAGGACACCTCGTGGTTAAGAGGATATCATCAGAAGATAATTCAACAGATCCGCTTACGAAGGGACTGAGTAGGGTTAAGCACTTGCAGCATGCTACGAGCATTGGACTGAAGGATGATATTAGTTTAGATTAGATAGTTTTAGAAACATGTAATAGATAAATGTAATTGAAATTTGATGATTAAATAAAGGAGTATTATTTATAAGTAAAGTTACTGTCTTATGTTAATTATTTAACTATTGTTTCACTTTGTATGTTTTGACTTCCAGAATAATTGACTTTATTAAGAATAATTGAATTATTCAAACAGTCCACAATCGTTCATATGTTAGAAGTAGGTATGAATGAAGATTGTCATGAATTGGTGTGTAGATTGTCTAAATGGTATTAGACATGGAAAATGTTTGCTACAACGTTCATGAGTGCTTATGAAAAGGTTTTGAGCATTGGAATAAACCCGCACTTGCTGGAATCACTTTATGGAATGTGACAAAGGTGATCACAAGATGATAGTATCATATGGTCTTAAAACCTAGATATATGGTTTATTATTTGCTAATTGGTTGTGCATTGATAATGCAAAACCACATCAGTAAATTGATGTCATAAAACGCATTGTTGTGTATAATTGATGCGTGAATAACTAAATGCATATAAGTCGAAGTTTATCTGTTACATCTATCCTAAGAGGATAAAAGCGATATCACGGCCGCTCGATGATTTGATTTGACTTATGTGTCGGGCCCGGTCAGGACTGAATTGATGTGTTCAATTAAGTTCTATGTCGAATAAATCTGAGATCGAGAAACCAACTGCTAGACAATTAGTTCCATAAAATTGTCAGCACAATATCTAAACAGAGGACTGTACGATCCCTTATCTAAACGACAGGTTACTGATACGATCAGAGTTCAGCAGTGTCTTTGAGAGCTACGATTGCTAATCGAGTTGTACGTTACATTTTTGTTTACTAGACTTATCCAAGTGGGAGACTGTTGGATTAGTGTCTAAGCCTGTAACCATATTTGGTAAGTACTTGACCCGGTTGTGCATGGTCCTTTTGGGTTGCCTTCACCAAAGCAACTTGACTGGAGAAATAAATAATGAGAGAGGTTATTATGGTTTATTAATATGTTATAAGAATAAAATATTAAAGGAGAAATCATATTTGTTTAATTAATATTGGTCAATAATTAATTAGGAATTAATTTTGTGATCAAGTGTAATTAAGTAAACTAGAGGGGCTGAATTGTAATTATGTGATAGTTACAAATTAGGGCAATGGTTGTCCTTATTATGGATTGGACGAAATCAAGGGATAAGATATCCTTGAAATCGTCCAAGAGATAAAAGGATATGGGCTATTCAAGGCTTATCTTATGATTGCTTGGTGGGCAAGCAACTGGATAAAGATAAGGACTGAAACCCTAATCACAACCCTATATAAAGACCCCTTGGCCTTGAGAAATCGGCCACTTGCTTCTAAGAGATCCCAAGGGCAATTTGTACCTCCTCCTCTCTCTCTATATATAGCTTCTCCAATTGCTTGTGGTGTTTGTGAGCCATTAGAGGCATTACACTTGTGGTGCTTGCTTTCAAGACTTAGGGTTTGGAGATCTAAGTTGTTATTACAATATAACAACAAGAGGTATGTGATCTAACCTTCTATGTGAATTTCAAAAATAGAATTGCACATTAGGGTTTTATTCTTCTGTTCATAATGTTGTGTATCTAATAGTGAAAACATAGATCCAACTCTAGGGTTACATGTACACATAGGATTGTTTGTATAAAACCCATCAGGTAGGTAATTACCTACGGATTAGCTATGGATTTTTCTTATTTTTGATTTTTCAGGCAGCGAACGTCGTTATTTCCGATTCGTTTATTTCACACCTCTATTATAAATGTTTATCTATACTGTAACCAACTTATAGTTATTAATATTGTTCATAAAGTCGTGTGCACGTTCGGGATCCATTACTCGTTTCTTGGTTCACATTGTAATGCCTATTAGTACTTGTGGTATTTGATACACATACATACATCCATACCTATAGACTCATACACACATACATACATATAGACACATACGCGCATACATGATTATCTAAACTTTCACCAACTTATAGCTATTAATATCAGTCATAAAGTCGTGTACACCTTCGGGATCTATTACTCATTTCATGCTTTAAAATTTTAATACATATGTATGTATGTATGTATGTATGTATGTATGTATGTATATATGTATGCATGTATGTATGTATGTATGTATGTATGTATGTATGTATGCATGTATGTATGTATGTATGTATGTATGTATGTATGTATGTATGTATGTATATGTATGTCTATATGTGTACATATGTGCGAATATATATGTATTTGTGTATGTGTATGTGTGTATTTAAATCTATATGTATATTTATATGTTTATGTGTATGTGTATATGTATATATTTGTGTATGTGTAGCGACATGTATTTAAAAAGAAACAAAATAGTAGTTAGTGAAAGTCTAACCATTACAATGTTAAACAATGGAACGAGTAATGGACCCTGAAAGTGCACATGCCTTTATAAACGATATTAATAGCTATAAGTTGGTGAAATTATAGATAATAATGTATAATAGACATGTGAAAAAACGAAGCGGTAAAAACGACGTTCGGTGCCTGAAAATACCAAAAAAAGAAAAATCCGTAGCTAATACGTAGGTAATTACCTACAGATTTGTGATGGAATTGTGACAGAAAGTCATTTCCGTAGCTAATCTGTAGGTAATTACCGACGGATTAGCTACGGAAAAGGCTTTTTGTCACAATTCCGTTACAAATCCGTAGGTAATTACCTACGGATTAGATACAAAATTTTCTTATTTTCCTTTTTTCGGCTACGGATTAGCTACGGAAATGACTTTCTGTCACAATACCATCACAAATTTGTAGGTAATCACCTACGGATTAGATACAAATTTTTCTTATTTTCGTATTTTCGGGCACCGAATGTCGTTTTTTCTGCTTCATTTTTTTCACACGTCTATTATACAGCATTATCTATATTTTCACCAACTTATAGTTATTAATATCATTCATAAAGTCGTGTGCACCTTTGGGGTCCATTACTCGTTTCATCGTTTAACGTTATAATGCCTATTAGTACTTGTGGTTTTTGATACGCATAAATACATCCATACGTATAGACACATACACACATACATACATATAGACACATACACAAATACATGATTATCTATATTTTCACCGACTTATAGCTATTAATATCATTCATAAAGGTGTGTGCACCTTCGGGGTACATTACTCGTTTCATTGTTTAACGTTGTAATGCTTACACATACACATACACATACACACACATTCCAATGCACACATACACATACATATACACACAGATACGTATACACATACATACACTTACACATATATATACACACTAACAAGCTACTTTGTTTCTTTTAAATACATACACATACACGCATACATACACAAATAGATTCACATACACACATACATACACATACATACATAAACATAAACATACACATTCAAATACACAGATACACATATATATACACACACACATGCACATACATATACATATACATTTAAACATACATACATATACAGATGCATACATATACATATACTTACACACATACATTGTAACATCCCAACTGATGGGTTTTACGTAAATCAAATAAACTAGAAAGCAATTCCTAAGTTCACATGCAACCTAATTTGGATCTATGTTTTAACTATTGAATATATAACTTTGAATTGCAAAACAAGAACCTTAAGGAGAGAGGCTATTTTCGAAATTAACCAACTAGGGTTGAAGAGTTACATGCCTTTCAATTGTTATAGCAAACAATTGGTAATCCTTTTGATCTTGATCTTCTTGGAAGCTTAACACCACAAATGTAATGCCTCTAATGGAGTCACACCCAAAAGCTATAAAGAAGGAAACTTGAAGGAGAGAGAGATTAGGGTATGCAATTTTCGGCCCTAGGGTTTCTTCATGGAAGGAGTGACTGATTTTAAGTGCCTGGAGGCTCCTTATATAGCTGAGGGATCTAGGGTTAAGGGAAAACCCTAATGTTCCTTTCCTTGCGGACTAAGCTTATCCAAAGGCCTTATCCAAGCCCCTTGGACGAAATCATTAGGATTTCCCCTATATATTTCGTCCACCCCCTTCCAAGGAGGTTCTGGAACCTTCCACTCAACTATTTGATAATTGCAAAGTAATCCCCGCACTTTATAATTAATACAGTTAACCCCAAAATTTATTCTAATTAATTTCTGGCTAACTATTAATTAAACCTTATGATTTCTAATTAATATATTAATCTTTTAACATACAAATGAATCATTTATATTAATTTATTAATCTTATAACAAATCAATATCTCTCCTTTCATAATTTCCTTGTCCAGTTGCTAGGTTTGAGGGCAACCCAAAAGAACTGTGCTGTTATCAATTCAAGTACATACCAATTTTAGTTATGGGCTTAGACACCTAATCCAAAAGTCTCCCACTTGGATAAGTCTGTAACTATAATTGCTAGTATGACTTCTAAATTTGACCAATAAATTGTAGCTTCCAAAAGCTGTTGCCGAACTCGGACCCAGTCAGTTACGTGTCCTAAGATAAGTGATCACATGACCCTTCGTTCTACTAGATATCCCTAGACATAAGACTTGAAATATAATCAATCTCTTTGTCCAGAATCTATGTTTCCCGATTTCTGATTTCTGATGATGTAGGACTTCTAATTGAACACATCCATCTAGTCCTGGCTAGGCCCAGCACATAAGTCAACACCAAATAATCGAGGGGCCCACAGACTTCTCTTTTCCCGTTAGGGTACAAGGAACGAATAAGCATTGACTCCTATTCTTGTATCTTTCACTCATCAAACCATACATGACAATACGTTTTATAACACCAAGTTACTGATGTGTTTTCATATCACCAATGCATAGCCGACTTGCAAATTACAACTCATATATCTCTATTTCAAGATCATAAATATTATCGTCTTATTGTTACTCTTGATGAATTCCATGAAGTAATACTCTGAGTGTGGGTTTATCCAATATTCAAATCCAATTTCTGAGTACTCATGAACATTTCAACAATTCTATTGCTATGTTTATCCTTTGACAATCTGCAATCCAATTCATGACAGTCTTAATTCACTACTTACTTCCAAAAGTACGAGCGAGTGTGGAGTTTGAATAATCATAATATTCGGGAAGTAAAACATGCAAAATATGAAACACCATAATAAACAATTGACAAAAAGGCAGTAAACAAACTCATAAATATTACTTTATTATTTAATCACCAAAAGTCAACTACATTTACTTTGTAACAAGTTTCTGAATTAAACTAACCTAACTGCTAAAACTAATATCATCTTTCAGTCCTATGCTCCGAGCATGCTAAATATGCTTAACCCTACTCAGATCCTTTGTGAGGGGTTCTACTGGGTTATCTTCAGATGGCACCCTCTTTACAACAAGATGGCCTTCTTCTACTCTATGTCTGATGAAATGGTACTTTTTGTCGATATGCCTGGTTTTACCATGATCTCTGGGTTCCTTAGTTAAGGAAACCGCTCCCTCATTATCACATAATAGTTCCATAGGCTCCTGGATGGTTGGAACAACTCCGAGATCCCCGATGAAGTTCCTTAACGAAGATGCTTCTTTAGAAGCTTCACTCGCTGCTATGTACTCTGATTCACAAGTAGAATCAGCCATCATATCTTGCTTGGAACTTTTCCAAGTAACCACTCCTCCATTCAGTAGAAATACCCAGCCAGGTTAAGAATGGAAGTTATCTCTATCCGTTTGAAAGTTGGCGTCACTGTAACCATCTACTCTCAAGGTATCATTGCCACCAAGTAAAAGGAACCAGTCCTTTGTCCTTCACAAATACTTGAGTATATTCTTTACTGCTATCCAATGAGCTCTACCCGGGTTTCCCTTATAGCGATTGACCATGCTCAAAGCACAGGCCATATCAGTGCGAGTACATGTCATAGCGTACATGATCGATCCGACAGTGGAAGCATAAGGTACACGACTCATGTCAGATATTTCCTCATCTGTATTGGGGCATTGAGTCTTACTCAATTTGGTATTGCTCTGGATAGATAGCTCTCCCTTCTTGCAATTTTCCATACTAAACCTCTTTAGTACCTAATCCAAGTATGTGCTCTGACTAAGTCCAATTAGTCTCTTCTTTTTATCTCTCAATATTCTAATCCCAAGAATATAGGCAGCTTCTCCAAGGTCTTTCATGGAAAAACACTTTCCAAGCCATGACTTAACTTCTTTCAAGGTTGGAATGTCGTTACCAATGAGTAATATGTCATCGACATATAATACAAGTAAAGTCACTATACTCCCACTAGCCTTGATATACACACATAACTCATCTTCACTCCTAGAGAAGCCAAACTCTTTGACTTTCTCATGGAAGCAAAGATTCCAACAGCGAGATGCTTGTTTCAATCCATAAATGGATTTCTCAAGCTTACGCATTCTATTGGGAAACTTTGCATCAACAAAACCCTCTAGTTGATTCATATAAACATCCTTAGCCAACTTACCGTTAAGAAAATTAGTCTTGACATCCATCTGCCAAATTTCATAGTCATGAAAGGCAGCTATGGCGAGCAATATCCTGATAGATTTAATCTTGGTTACTGGTGAGAATGTTTCATCATAGTCAACCCCTGGAGTTTGTGTGAAACCTTTCGCAACCAGTCTAGCTTTGAATTTATGTACATTCCAATCCATGTCTGTGTTCTTCTTGAAGATTTCACCCAACTGTCTTACGACCTGGTGCATTATCAACCAAATTCTAAACTTGGTTGTCATACATGGACTTTATCTCGTTGTCCATTGCCTCTTTCCACTTGGAAACCTCTGGGCCTACCATTGCTTCCTTATAAGAAACTGGTTCATCTAAATTTACTAGTGTCCTATAACTGATGAATGTGTCACCGTCTGAAGTAATATGAAAACCATACAGCGCAGGTGGCACACTCACTCTAGTGGATCTTCGAAGAGGAAATGATTTATCAACTGGTTTAACAAGAACTATTTCCTCTGGTTGAGTGCTAGTGTCATCTAAAGTTCCTTCAGTATTTGACTCTTGAATATCTTCAAGGTCAATGGTACTCCCACTGTCCTCTTTGAATATGAGTTCTCTTTCTAGAAAGACTCCTCTTCGTGCTACAAAAACCACATTCTCACTAGGTCTGTAGAATAAATATCCAAAAGACTGTTTTGGGTAACCAATGAAAACACATTTCTCACTTCTTTCTGCTAGCTTGTCATGAGTTTCTCGTCTTACGAAAGATTCACAACCCCAAAATTTAATATGTGCTAACGAGGGAACTTTCCCGGTCCACATCTCGTGAGGTGTTTTGGCAACCTTCTTTGTCGGGACAAGATTGAATATGTGGGCGGCTGTCTCTAAAGCATAGCCCCAGAAATGAATTGGAAGTGAAGCACGACTCATCATTGAACAAACCATGTCTATCAAGGTTTAATTACGCCTCTCAGCTACACCATTTAACTGTGGTGTCCTAAGAGGAGTCAATTGTGATATTATCCCACATTCTTTTAGATAGTCGTTGAACTCAATACTAAGATACTCTCCACCTCTATCGGATCTAAGTATCATTATTTTCCTGCCCAATTAATTTTCGACCTCATGTTTAAACTCTTTGAACTTTTCAAAGGTTTTTGACTTATGTTCGATTAAGTATATATAGCCATATCTACTATAATCATCAGTGAAAGTCACATAAAATCGATTAGCATCTCTTGTGGTTGATCTGAAGGGTCCACACACATGTTTATGTATGAGGTCCAACAAACCTTCACCACTTTCACAAGATCCTATGAATGGTGATTTTGTCATCTTTCCCAAAAGACAAGATTCACACATATCATCCGATTTTAGGTCAAATGATTCCAACACTTCATCCTTTTGGAGTTGGGCTATGCATTTCTTGTTAATGTGTCCAAGACGACAATGCCACAAGCATGCCTTGTCACTATTAGACATTAAACACACTATTTCCTAAGCTATCAACACAATTCACTGTTTCATACAAACCATCACAAGGTAAAGCTTCAAACACAAAAACACCATTCTTATAAACAGAAATTGAACCATTCAAATCATTAAAAGAATATTTAAAACCTTGTCTGAATAATGCATGAAATGAAATAATGTTTCTCGTCATCTCAGACGAATAGAAATAGTTCAATAAATCTAATCTAACATCATTACTAAGAAAAAGCTGATAAACTCCGATCTTGGTCACCGGTGAAGACTTCTTGTTTCCCATGATCAGGTTTATCCTTCCTCCATCTATCTCCTCACTTTCTTTTAGCCCCTACAAATCAGAACAGATATGAAAACCACATCATGTATAAAGGACCCATGAATGAGAAGATAATGAGTTATTAGAAGAAATTTTGTAACTACCTGCTGAAGATGGCTTCACTTTTCCATCTTTGATATCCTGTAGATATTTTGGGCAGTTTCTCTTCCAGTTCCCTTTGTCATTGTAATAAAAGCAAATAGTATCCTTTGGATCAGAAACATGGAGAATGGTTGCACTGGGCTTATCCTTTGGGCCACTGCTAGATAACCCAACTTGGACCTTTCCCTTCCAATTTTGCTTAGGAGGACCTTTCCTCTTTTTCCCCTTTCCCTTTCCAATAGCTAAGACAGGAGCACTTGCAGGAGTGGAGGATATACTTTTACCCTTCATTCCTGCTTCACCTGTCTGCAACAAGTTGTGCAATTGGGCCAATGTTTGCTCAGTATTGTTCAAATGGTACGTTAGGATGAATTGACCATAACAATCAGGTAATGAGTTCAAGACCATATCAATGGCCAAATCCTCATCAAAGTGAAAGTTGAGCTTGATCAAATGCTCTGTGTAGCGTTGCATTCTTTGCACATGAGATACAACCGACTCTCCTTCTTTCATCTTACAACCGACGTTCCTTGTTCATCTCAAAAGGCCAGTAGTCCTCATAGTACCTCTGCAGTTCGAGGGACATGGTTGCTGTGACAACCCGATATTTCGAGTCAATGTAATGTAAAACCGATCAAATTTAGGTCAAAATGTAACCTTCCTAAAATCTTGTTCGGATTAAAGAAAGTAGTAGGAATCATATCAAGGTTTGCGTACATGAAAAGAACGTCCAAATCTGACCTCGGATGAGGAAGTTATGAAATTTTGAAGAAATTCCTTAATCACGTCATTTTAATAAATAAATAATAAAAATAATTTCGGAATTAGCCAACGGAATCTAAACGAAAGTCGTAGATCATGGTCTCACCTTCGCGTGAATATAAAGAACGTCAAAAACGGAGTTCGTATGAGAGAGATATGAATTTTTGAAGATTATTTAAAATAAATAAGAATTTAATTATAAATTCCCGGTAATATCCGAAGGGGAGTCATCGGATTGGACCGAAGTACGCCCTGCGTACCTTCGTACGCCCCGCGAACTGAGATCGAGGGTCTCGGATCGTCCACGTCGCGCTATCCGAAGAATCTAACCCGTCCGACCCGTCCGAAGCTCCGACCCGTCCGACCCGCTGTCCCGTCCGACCCGCCGTCCCATCCGACCCGCGTACCCAGCAACCCGTCCCATCCGAACCGAGGCAGTCGAGGCTTCGGTCATGCATGACGTACGCGTACGCGCTGCGTACGAGCGTACGCCCCGCGTTCGGAGGCGGTTCAGCCTTCCTATAAATAGGATGCGAGGCTTTCCGAAAATGTTGCTCATTTCTCTCCTCTCTCTCACAACTTTGTCTCGTTTTCCGTGCCCGTTATAACCCGAAGCTCTGGTCTTTTTGCTCAAGTCCCGAGGGTCGATTTTACTCCCGAGATTCCCGAGAATCCCGAGAAAAATCCGTTTTCTGAGACGAGACTCTGCCCGGTTTTCCATCTCGCTTTCTTCAATCAATCAAGTGAGTTTCATACCCCTTAGTCAACCTGTTAAATATTCTAAATGCTTTTATGCTTTTATATGCTTTCAAAAGGGGGGAATACAAGTTAAATACTTATAGTTATTGTTTCAATCACCTGTGATTGTACAAATCACATGTGATTAATAACTAGGGAAATCAGTGGTTTTATCACTATTCAAACTATCAATCAAACTGTTTTACTTCTAAATGTTTTCCAAACCCATTTACTTTTCGAATTTACACTGCAACTGTGATTTAAGCAAATGTTCCTTATACTTAAACTGTTTTAATCAAATCTACACCTTCAAATGGTTTTATAGATTGACATCAAGTCAATCTTTCTTTAAAAATAATACTTATGTTTCAAATGCCTTATAAATACTTATTTATGCTTTTATATTACAAATTGCATGCCCATATATGTATAGACGTATAAATAATGTTTAAAGGACTTAGGAAGGCTATCCACCTTGTTTCCTTTTCCTCGATTTGGATGTGGTCTGATAGGATTTTGGGTGACCATCCGAAGGTCGTTTCCATATTAATTATATATCAAATATACATATATAGACATGAAAGTACTTCCATAATCATATGTACTAAACGCACTGTTAACAAGTTACCATCGGGGTAACACAGAATCAAACTATTACAACTGCTAGATCAATGAGTCAGTTCATTCATGAGTCTATACTAGGAAGAGAATATATACAACTATACTACGAGAACATATACAACAATACTATAACAAGAAACATTTCATCACACATGCAAGAATACGATAACAAATGTGATCCACTGTATCGGAGCATGCCTTAAATGTCATGGCCCGAGTTGTAGCCAGAATTCTCTTGGAGGGAGAGCGTTGAGTTTGCGTATAGATCTATACTGGATTGACTATCCTACACCTTGCTGCTAGCTACAGCCGGACCTGCAGGTCTGCGGGTGCCAAACGTCATTCCGTTATTACGACCGTTCTTTATGTCGTTGTTATCAGTCGATAGTATGGTGCAATTATCACATTATACCTTAATATAAATCCGGTTTAAGGTAGTAGTAATTAGTACAACAGTAGTTCTTATTATACAAAACTACAGTACTACAATGATTTACCCATTACATATTTTGGTGATAATCTCACTTAAGCATTAATGTACAAACTATACTTTATCAAATGATAGTTATACTTGGGTAATCACACACTTTTACAACAGACGAGTTTACAAAACAGTTAAGCCTTGGTAGAAGGTTACTATTATAGAAAATATAGGATTTTCTGAGAGATTCAAACTTTTGCAAATACTTTTAAACATTTATTTACATTTTTACAACTTATACATTGGGACAAGTTCAAACGTTTTTGACAATGAACATTGACACTAAAATACTTATGAACTCACCAGCTTAATGCTGATAAACTCTTTCAAAATAACTTGTATTCCCAGGTCATCAGTAGACAGGTACCGATGCCAGCTTTTGAGATGATGGAGCGTACTCAAGACTCATCATTTTGTTATTTTGATTTACGTTATATTTTTGGTGTCTAAAATTTTACAGAACACACATGTATTAAATTTATATATTTAATGCAATGGATGATGTTGTTTGCCTATTTACATTTACTGTGTTGTGATTACCTTACATGACGTCCTCCGCCCCAGAACGTTTCCGCCGTTCTTGGTTTTGGGGTGTGACAGATTGGTATCAGAGCATTGTTTATAGTGAATTGAGTATATCAACCCATAAAAGATATACTAAACTATAAACCCATTGGGGATTAAACTCTGACCAAGAGTCTATACTTAAAATAATAAAATATTTAACTAAGTATACTAGTCTGCATTCATACTAAAATAAGTGTCACAATGACAAGAACAAAAGTATTACGATTGTTAAATATCACAAGTGAGCTCGGGGATGTATGGTCAGTCCTGGGAATGGCATAGCCTGATCAACTATGCTGATCCTAGGAGTGATTAGCACATGCCTTAGAATGGTTGTGATAGGTTAACAAGTCTAAAAACTTACCAACAATACCACAAAAAGATCAATAGAATTTAAACTTAAAATACTATAGGAGTATTTTGCGCTACTAGTTACACGTATACTATATTCTTATACCTCTATTCTCTCGTAGATCTTGATGGCTAGATATCCATCATGGCGACCCGTACTTTCCCAATGAAGGCAATGCCGGGTGGATCGATGAAGAGCCCGAAGTTGATCATCCAATCCCTTTGAATGATCACCTCGCAGAAGGCTTTTCAGATGGGTCCGACTCCGAGCCTGAAGTCAACAACCTACCGATTGTAGGTCAAGCCCCGAACAACAACCTGAACCGCTGGAGTGATGATCAGGGTCAACCCTTACCATACTTTGGGGACCGAACCTTTTACAACGTCAGCGATGGTGGCTCTACTGACCGAGCTCTGCCTGTCTTTATCCGCAGAATAGCTCGTATTGTCGAGCAAGGTGGAGCAGCCGTCGACCGGGTCATAGAGATTGATGCCGACTCAGGTGTCAACACAGTCAGCATCCGCCGTCTTGAAGAAGACATGGAACGGACCCGGAGGACAAATAAAACCCTGCAGTAGCAGTTGGCTGCCTCACGAGCTGAAATATTGGAACTTCGAGCTCGTTAGAGGACTCAGGATCGACCCATTCAAGAAGTGTTTCGTCAAGTATCCGACCGCAGTACTCGCCCGGGATTTTCCCATCGCCGTTGGTTGATGTCTAGTACAGCTCCGTCTCTTAAATTAAAGAATAGCCTTTAACATCTGTGCTCCAAGTAGCGCTTGTGTGTAAAATGTTTCTAACTTCCGTACTCAAATTTGAAATCTAAGAACTGTCAAACTTTTCTATATGGTATGATGTATGACCTACTGTTAGGTCGATTTTCACTGAACTTATTACATCGGTAATACCAGTATTTTTGAGACCTATCTATCTGGGAAAAGTCTATACACTTATGCTTTCCTTCAAATATTTCTTATTAAGGTTTCAAACACTCTTTCAACTGTTGGAGTATGGTTAGTTAGTCCGTGTGTCACTCTCACGTTGCTTACAAATTGATTCTTACCATCTTTCTTATCTTTATAAACTTTTAGCTGAAGGATGCCTCCTCGCAAGTCTCCCAGGAATAGGAATAATCCTGCACCTCCACCACCTCCTCCGCCCCCGGTCATCGATACTGTAGCCCTGAATGCTGTCGTAGCTGCAGCAGTGGCAACTGCCATGGCTCAGTATCACTCTTCTGATGCCAGCAGAGGTGGAACCCCTGTGGAATCTATTCCGATCGAAATCCCTGTGCGCTCAAGGGAGTGCTCTTACAAGGATTTTACAAACTGCAAGCCGAAGCCTTTCTATGGCACCGGCGGAGTCATTGCTCTCTCGCAATGGTTCGAGAAGACTGAATCAGTCTTCGAAATCTGTTCATGCCCTGTTGCGTGCAAAGTGAAATATGCCGCCTGCACCTTTGAGGGTAAAGCCCTAACGTGGTGGAACGGCCACATCAAAGCCCTAACTCTCGTCGTAGCCAACGACATGGGCTGGGAAACAATGAAAGACCTCATGACTGAGGAATACTGCCCGAGGGGCGAGATCCAGAAACTGGAGCAGGAACTCTGGAACCTGTCAATGAAGGGCACCAATGTGGTCGCTTATACTGCCCGCTTCAGCGAGCTGGTGGCCCTCTGCCCCAATATGGTTCCCACCGAGGGGAAGAAGATCGAGAGGTACATTTGGGGACTAGTGCCTCCGTATCAGGGGAATGTGCTAGCGTCAAACCCCGCTACCTTCGACAGTGCCAAACGATTGGCGCAACGACTCATTGACCATGGAGTCAAAACCCCTGCAACCACAACCACCCTAGCCATCTCGGAACCCTCCAAACCCGCCGATACTAAGCGGAAATTCTGGGATGAAAGGAAGAAGCATCAGGCTGCCAAAAAGCAGCAATTGGTGGCAATTCATGCCGCAGTAACCCCTACTGCTGCTACTACTGCCCCGGTTAGTCGGTATGCTGGAAGTTCGCCCAAGTGCACCAAATGCAGCTACCACCACAACGGCCCCTGCCGTGAATTGCAGTGCTCTAACTGCAACAGGAAAGGACACACCGTCCGATTCTGTAAGTTCCCGGCACAACCTATCAACCAAGTCCCTGGCTCTGGCGCAAGCCCAACCTGCTATGGATGTGGCGAAGCAGGCCACTTTAAGAGGGACTGCCCCAAAGCGAGGAATGCTGGAGGAGCAGGGAGGGTACTGGCTATAGGCCACGGGGAAGCAGTTGCTGACCCGACAGTAGTAACCGGTACGTTCCCCCTCGATAACTCCTATGCATGCATTCTATTCGATAGTGGAGCGGAGCGAAGCTTCGTAAACCATAAATTTGCTCGCATGCTTAATCAACCACCTCACGCACTCAAAGAACTATTTACAGTAGAAATGGCTAATGGAAAAACTGAAAATACGAGTAGCATATACTTAGGTTGTACCCTAACCCTAGACAACCATTCATTTCCAATCGACCTCATGCCAGTCTCAATAAAAAGTTTCGACGTCATCATTGGCATGGACTGGTTAAGCCTTCATCGTGCCGACATCATGTGCTTCGAGAAAGCAGTCCGTCTAAACCTTCCGTCTAACGAAACTCTTATAGTCTATGGCGACAAACCCGGTGCAAGTCTTCGCATCATATCAAGTATTCAAGCACAGAAATACCTGCGTAAGGAATACCACGCATTCCTTGCTCACGTCGTCGACACGAACCTAGAAACGAAAGAACTAAAGAACCTCCCAGTAGTGAGCGACTTCCCCGACGTTTTCCCAGAAGAACTACCCGGATTACCTCCGCAACGACAAGTCGAGTTCAGAATCGACTTAGTCCCAGGAGCTACCCCAGTAGCCAAGTCGCCCTACCGTTTAGCACCAGCCGAGATGCAAGAACTCTCTGGTCAACTTAACGAACTGCTCAGCAAGGGCTTTATAAGGCCAAGTTTCTCACCTTGGGGAGCACCGGTCTTGTTTGTTAAGAAGAAGGACGGATCCTTCCGTATGTGTATTGACTACAGAGAACTCAACAAACTGACGGTCAAGAATCGTTATCCTCTACCACGCATAGATGATCTATTCGACCAACTGCAAGGGGCGAACTATTTTTCTAAGATTGATCTGAGATCCGGATATCACCAGTTACGAGTGCTAGAGGAGGATGTGCCGAAGACCGCCTTCCGAACTCGTTACGGACATTACGAGTTCGTGGTGATGCCATTCGGATTGACCAATGCGCCCGCAGTCTTCATGGATCTGATGAATAGAGTATGCCGACCCTACTTGGATCAGTTCGTCATCGTTTTCATTGACGACATCCTAATCTACTCCCGAAGTAAGAAAGAACATGGCGATCATCTGCGACAAGTTCTAGGGACATTACGAAAAGAGAAACTTTATGCGAAGTTCTCGAAATGTGAATTTTGGATCCGAAGAGTCGAATTCTTAGGACACGTGGTAAGCGAAGAGGGAATCCACGTGGACCCATCCAAAATTAAGGCCATTGAGAACTGGTCAGCACCGAAGACTCCTACAGAAATTCGTCAATTTCTAGGTCTCGCTGGCTACTACCGCAGGTTCATTCAGAACTTCTCACGAATAGCGAAGCCTCTTACAACCCTAACCCAGAAAGGTGTGGCCTTTGACTGGGAAGAGAAACAAGAAAGAGCGTTCCAAACGCTCAAACGAGCCTTGTGCACCGCACCAATACTATCCCTTCCCGAAGGAATAGAAGACTTCGTAGTTTATTGCGATGCATCAAACCAAGGACTCGGATGTGTTCTGATGCAGCGAGGTAAGGTCATCGCCTACGCCTCAAGACAATTGAAGACACACGAGGTTAACTACACAACCCACGATCTTGAACTAGGAGCAGTAGTGTTTGCTCTGAAGATCTGGAGACATTACTTGTATGGAACGAAGAGCACTATCTTTACCGACCACAAGAGTTTACAACACATTTTCGATCAGAAGGAGCTCAACATGAGACAACGACGATGGGTCGAGCTACTCAGTGATTACGAATGCGATATTCGTTATCATCCGGGTAAAGCCAACGTAGTAGCAGACGCCCTAAGTCGGAAGGAATATTCTGGTCGCAAAGTCAAGTCATTATCGATAACCATCCATTCACACCTGACTAAGCAAATTCAGGCGGCTCAACTTGAGGCCATGAAATCTGAAAATGTGTCAAGTGAATCCCTTAGAGGAATGGACAAGAATTTAGAAGCCAAGGGTGACGGAGCTTTATATTTCATGAACCGGATCTGGACACCGAAACATGGTGGTTTCCGAGACTTGGTCATGACCGAGGCGCACAACACTCGGTATTCCGTCCACCCAGGTTCAGATAAGATGTATCTGGATCTTAAGAAGCTATACTAGTGGCCTAATATGAAAGCAGAGATTGCTACCTTCGTAAGTAAATGCCTTACTTGCGCAAAGGTTAAGGTCGAGTACCAGAAGCCCTCTGGTTTATTGCAGCAACCAGAGATCCCGGAATGGAAGTGGGAGCGGATCACTATGGATTTCATAACCAAGTTGCCCAAGACAACGGGTGGACTTGACACCATATGGGTCATCGTTGATAGATTGACCAAGTCTGCACACTTCCTGCCTATCAAAGAAACCGACAAGATGGAGAAGCTTACGAGAACATACATTAGGGAAATCGTACGGCTACATGGTGTACCTATGTCCATTATCTCCGATAGAGATAGTAGGTTCACCTCAAGATTTTGGCAATCACTACAACATTCCCTAGGAACGAGGCTGGACATGAGCACAGCCTACCATCCTCAGACCGACGGACAGAGTGAGAGGACCATCCAAACTCTGGAAGATATGTTGCGAGCCTGCGTGATTGACTTTGGGAAGGCATGGGATACTCATTTACCCCTTGTCGAGTTTTCCTATAATAACAGTTATCACACGAGCATCAAGGCTGCTCCATTTGAAGCTCTCTACGGCCGTAAGTGCAGATCCCCTCTGTGCTGGGCTGAGGTGGGTGATACCCAATTAGCCAGGGGGCAAACTTCCGACAGTACTCTCACCGGTCCGGAGATCATTCGGGAAACAACAGAGAAAATCGTTCAGATCCGTGAACGATTGAAAGCCTCCAGAGACCGACAGAAGAGCTACGCTGATAAACGAAGGAAACCTTTGGAATTTCAGGTGGGAGACCGAGTCCTCCTCAAAGTCTCACCCTGGAAGGGCTTGATACGCTTCGGCAAGCGTGGAAAGCTTAATCCGAGGTACATAGGGCCTTTCGAGATTCTTGCAAGAGTCGGCCCCGTAGCTTACAAACTCGAACTACCAGACGCACTTCGTAACGTACATTCTACATTCCACGTATCTAACTTGAAAAAGTGTCTATCCGACGAGACTCTTGTAATCCCACTCGACGAGATCGAAATCAACGAGAGCCTCAACTTCGTGGAAGAACCTGTAGAGATCATGGACCGTGAGGTCAAGCAGACAAAGCAAAGCCGTATCCCTATCGTGAAGGTTCGCTGGAATGCCAAGCGAGGACCGGAATTCACTTGGGAACGTGAGGATCAGATGAAACTGAAATACCCTCACCTTTTTGCTTAGTTATTCGTAATTTCTAACTTGCTTAAAATTCTAATTTCGGGACGAAATTAGTTCTAACGGGGGGATGATGTGACAACCCGATATTTCGAGTCAATGTAATGTAAAACCGATCAAATTTAGGTCAAAATGTAACCTTCCTAAAATCTTGTTCGGATTAAAGAAAGTAGTAGGAATCATATCAAGGTTTGCGTACATGAAAAGAACGTCCAAATCTGACCTCGGATGAGGAAGTTATGAAATTTTGAAGAAATTCCTTAATCACGTCATTTTAATAAATAAATAATAAAAATAATTTCGGAATTAGCCAACGGAATCTAAACGAAAGTCGTAAATCATGGTCTCACCTTCGCGTGAATATAAAGAACGTCAAAAACGGAGTTCGTATGAGAGAGATATGAATTTTTGAAGATTATTTAAAATAAATAAGAATTTAATTATAAATTCCCGGTAATATCCGAAGGGGAGTCATCGGATTGGACCGAAGTACGCCCTGCGTACCTTCGTACGCCCCGCGTACTGAGATCGAGGGTCTCGGATCGTCCACGTCGCGCTATCCGAAGAATCTAACCCGTCCGACCCGTCCGAAGCTCCGACCCGTCCGACCCGCTGTCCCGTCCGACCCGCCGTCCCATCCGACCCGCGTACCCAGCAACCCGTCCCATCCGAACCGAGGCAGTCGAGGCTTCGGTCATGCATGACGTACGCGTACGCGCTGCGTACGAGCGTACGCCCCGCGTTCGGAGGCGGTTCAGCCTTCCTATAAATAGGATGCGAGGCTTTCCGAAAATGTTGCTCATTTCTCTCCTCTCTCTCACAACTTTGTCTCGTTTTCCGTGCCCGTTATAACCCGAAGCTCTGGTCTTTTTGCTCAAGTCCCGAGGGTCGATTTTACTCCCGAGATTCCCGAGAATCCCGAGAAAAATCCGTTTTCTGAGACGAGACTCTGCCCGGTTTTCCATCTCGCTTTCTTCAATCAATCAAGTGAGTTTCATACCCCTTAGTCAACCTGTTAAATATTCTAAATGCTTTTATGCTTTTATATGCTTTCAAAAGGGGGGAATACAAGTTAAATACTTATAGTTATTGTTTCAATCACCTGTGATTGTACAAATCACATGTGATTAATAACTAGGGAAATCAGTGGTTTTATCACTATTCAAACTATCAATCAAACTGTTTTACTTCTAAATGTTTTCCAAACCCATTTACTTTTCGAATTTACACTGCAACTGTGATTTAAGCAAATGTTCCTTATACTTAAACTGTTTTAATCAAATCTACACCTTCAAATGGTTTTATAGATTGACATCAAGTCAATCTTTCTTTAAAAATAATACTTATGTTTCAAATGCCTTATAAATACTTATTTATGCTTTTATATTACAAATTGCATGCCCATATATGTATAGACGTATAAATAATGTTTAAAGGACTTAGGAAGGCTATCCACCTTGTTTCCTTTTCCTCGATTTGGATGTGGTCTGATAGGATTTTGGGTGACCATCCGAAGGTCGTTTCCATATTAATTATATATCAAATATACATATATAGACATGAAAGTACTTCCATAATCATATGTACTAAACGCACTGTTAACAAGTTACCATCGGGGTAACACAGAATCAAACTATTACAACTGCTAGATCAATGAGTCAGTTCATTCATGAGTCTATACTAGGAAGAGAATATATACAACTATACTACGAGAACGTATACAACAATACTAGAACAAGAAACATTTCATCACACATGCAAGAATACGATAACAAATGTGATCCACTGTATCGGAGCATGCCTTAAATGTCATGGCCCGAGTTGTAGCCAGAATTCTCTTGGAGGGAGAGCGTTGAGTTTGCGTATAGATCTATACTGGATTGACTATCCTACACCTTGCTGCTAGCTACAGCCGGACCTGCAGGTCTGCGGGTGCCAAACGTCATTCCGTTATTACGACCGTTCTTTATGTCGTTGTTATCAGTCGATAGTATGGTGCAATTATCACATTATACCTTAATATAAATCCGGTTTAAGGTAGTAGTAATTAGTACAACAGTAGTTCTTATTATACAAAACTACAGTACTACAATGATTTACCCATTACATATTTTGGTGATAATCTCACTTAAGCATTAATGTACAAACTATACTTTATCAAATGATAGTTATACTTGGGTAATCACACACTTTTACAACAGACGAGTTTACAAAACAGTTAAGCCTTGGTAGAAGGTTACTATTATAGAAAATATAGGATTTTCTGAGAGATTCAAACTTTTGCAAATACTTTTAAACATTTATTTACATTTTTACAACTTATACATTGGGACAAGTTCAAACGTTTTTGACAATGAACATTGACACTAAAATACTTATGAACTCACCAGCTTAATGCTGATAAACTCTTTCAAAATAACTTGTATTCCCAGGTCATCAGTAGACAGGTACCGATGCCAGCTTTTGAGATGATGGAGCGTACTCAAGACTCATCATTTTGTTATTTTGATTTACGTTATATTTTTGGTGTCTAAAATTTTACAGAACACACATGTATTAAATTTATATATTTAATGCAATGGATGATGTTGTTTGCCTATTTACATTTACTGTGTTGAGATTACCTTACATGACGTCCTCCGCCCCAGAACGTTTCCGCCGTTCTTGGTTTTGGGGTGTGACAGTTGCGACCATGATGCATGCCACTTTGGTAGCATCATCGTAGTGCTTCTTATAGGCAGCATATTCTTCAGGAGTGGCTTTGGATTCATCAAACTCTTTGAGCTCCTTTTCAAGGACATATTCTTTATCCTCAAATTGAAGCGCCATATTGATTCTATGCATCCAATCGTTATAGTTAGAGCCATCCATAACGACTTTGGAGCAAATATTGAGTAAAGAGAAGTTGTGGTTGGAGGATGATGAAGCAGAAGTGTTTCCAGGAGTAGACATTTGAAAAGAAAGATAGTTTTAGTTAGATTTTAAGACACCTTAATATAGTAACCCAAAAATACAATATCAAGGTTAGGATCCAACTATGATGATTCACAACTTAGAAATGGGATGCCAAGATCCAAGTGTAAATTTCATAAAGGTAAATGAATGTCGATTCACCAATTCCACCATAAGACGAAAACAAATGAAGCGAAATTCCTAATTCCTTTTGAGATACATTGAACTATTCAATGGCATGTTTTAATCTCGGATTATGCTCTTCTATTCGTGACTGGGATTGTAATGCCCCGATTATCGAATACCACTTTACGGTTATAAATTCTCATGAATTCAAGATCTACTCGACGAGTTGGTTGCTAGACTCATCGAGTAGCAGTGGGTTGGGCCACGTGTTTAAGTGACCAACTCGCCGAGTCGGAACAGTGACTCGACGGGTTGGAGATGGAGGGTGAAACTCTAATTTTCAGGGTTTGGAACTCTATTTAAGGGATCATTAGCCTCCCTCAGTTCCTTTGTAGCCTCTTGAGAGTCCAGAAACCCTAATTCGTGTGTGTGCTCCATATTGGTGTAAATTGCAAGATTGGAAAGAAGACTTTGATGCAAGAAACTTGAAGATCAACAAGTTGGAGGCAAGAACGTTTGTGGGTCTGAAGTCTATCTCAGCCAGCTTCATTTGAGGTATCAATTCATGATCTTGGCCTCATTCCTTTCTAGATCTCTTTGGATGAAGTTAGGGCTTCTTGGCTTGTTTTGTGAAGCTATTCTTGGGTATGAGCTCATATCTGAAGTTGTAACTTAAGATCTGAACTCTCTTTGATTTGTAAGTCCATAAAGCTATCAACTTTGGCATGTATGAAACCCCCCTTAAGTGTAAAACCCCATTTCAAGCTAGGTTTCGGCATTTTGAGTCATTAGAACCTTGCATGCACGTAAAGTTTCCAACTTTATGTGATAAGCATGCCTTGGGAAGTCGGATCTGTGGTATGAAGCCTTAACATGGCTTAAAAAGAATTTGTATGGATGAAGGATTGAAGGGACTAGGTGAGTCGCATGGTAGAATCGGCGAGTCATATGAAGATGGTCATGAACTCGACGGGTTGGATGAACAACTCGGCGAGTCCGATGAAGATTGCCTTGGGCTCGGCGAGTGGCATGGTGACTTGGCGAGTTGGCAAGTTATGCAAGGAACTCGGTGAGTTGACGAGGGTACTCGATCAGTTGAGGTCAACATCGACTGTTGACCTTGATAGTTGACTTTGAATTTGACCAAGGGTTGGCCGTTTTGACTTTTGAGGATAATTGGTAAGCGGGTATTTATGAATTGGATATTTGATGGTTAAAGGTGTTGCAGTTTGGGGTAGTGTTTCATGAGCGTGATTTTGTGGTTCAATCCGGCATTGCAAGGTGAGTTATCCTCACTATATCAATAGGGTCTAAGGCACCAAGGCTTACCCTTTATGTATTTGTATCTGGATTATGGCATGATATGTTTATTGATTACATCATGATAGTTAAATAGTGATATGCATATGCTTAGTGACCTGGTTAGGTCGGTGTGCTGGTTATAGGATGATGCTATGTTAGTGACCGGTTAAGTCTGTACCCCGGTTATTGGGATGTTGCTATGATTCGCGATCTGTTAGATCGGTTTGACTTTTATATGATATTAGATAGAGTATGATACTTATATGCACATGTTTGTTCGGTTGGGGGTTGGGTTGAGAAGGTCCTGCTTTATGTTGTAGGCCAACATACCCGGTGAGCGGTCCGGATAGGTTGGAGGCCCTGTGAGGCGGTCTTGTCTTGCTGAAGGCTCGGGAGCGGTCCAGTCAAGCTGAAGTCTCATTATGCATGTTGTTCTGTATTTGTTGATACAACATGATTATGATTATGGGTATATGAGGTTGGTATTTTACGGGTAACTCACTAAGCCTTCAGGATTACACTTTCAGTTTATTGTTTCAGGTTCAGCGGATAGCCGCGGGAAGGCAAAGACATGACCTTAGACTTCCTCGATTGACGATTATGATTTCTGGGAACTCTGATGTATAAACTATTTTGAAAACAAACTATAATAATTGAATGGTTTCAAATTGATTTAAAAAGTTTAAATTTGCTCAAATTTTGTGGGTGTTACAAGTTGGTATTAGAGCCTTGGTTTCGACTTCGATTGTGAAATGTCATATCATTGCAGGAAGAGTTGTAGTGGGTTTATGTAACGCCCGTAGATCCGGGCTAGTCAATTTAGAGATAATAGGGATCGAAAACGATTTTGCGACAAAAGATTATTTACAATAAATAATCTTAACCAAGTTGTAGAATAAGTCTCGAGGGTTCCATACATATAAAGAACGCCGAAATCCGAGTTATAACGAAGAAGTTATGGCCCATCAAAGTTTTACAACAAAACCGACACGACACCGGGAGACGTAAATAGTGAATTTAAGATGGAGGAATTTTTAACCTTAGAAATATAAACAAAAGTTTTAGTATACGTTAAACCAAGAGCATACAAAAAAAAAAGCCTAAATCTGACTTCGTATAAGGAAGTTATGAATTTTCTAAGATTTGGCTTAACAGTGCACAGCCCGAAACTCGAATTTTAGATCGAGCGGTTTTTGGCCTATGAGACCTAAATGAGTATTGAAGATCTCATTAATAGGAACTCAACGGTAAAAAGACAGACGAAAACAAAGTCTGTATGTGGAAGTTATGAATTTTACGTGGACATTTAACAGTATAATCTTCTCGTGCTGTTAAATTTAAGATCGGTCGAGAATTAGCCGACGGAGTCAAAATGAAAGTTGTAGATCATATTTTTACCTATGCGTGGATATAAAGAACGTCAAAACCAGTGCTCATATGTGAAAGGTACGGATTTTAGAAGTTGGAAGTGTGTTGTGCTAAAATGGGTGATGTGGCACAATCTTGGCCATTGCTTTCTCCCCAAGTCTTGCCACCAGATGGTGACATGTGGCACAACGTTCAGCCATATTTCACCCAATAAATAGAACCTCTCCCACCTCATTTTTTCACACCTTTCCCACTCTTTCTTCTCTTTACTCTCTCTGTAGAACCTCTCTCTAGCCCTGGAACCCCCCGAAAAGCCTAGGGAACCTCGCTAGCATGAGGCGGAAGCCCCGGAGTGCTCGACGGCTCCGAGAAGAAAAACTTTTTGGCTCAGGAATGTTGCTCCAAGAAAAGCCCGGTTTTCTATAAATCCCGTTGTAAATGAGCTACGCCTACGCTATTTTTAATATAGCTTTTATTTAATTATAGTAACGTTATTAGGAACTTATAATAAGTACTTAGCCTATTATTATGGGTTATATAAGTATTGTTTAGCGCTTATATAATAGTAATAATAGCTAGACTATTAATTCATCTCGGCAAATAATAGATTAAACTCTAGTGGTAATAATACTAGGTTTCATCGAAGGAACACTAGCATGCTCGCAACCTGTAAGTGTTGTGAACGATGTGTTCACCGGTGTACTCTAAAAACCCATTGACATGTATTGCGAGTGGACTCTTGAAAACAATACTGTCACTAAACAAGATAACCCAAGCAGCTGTACTCGAAGGATAATATTGGCCGCTGCGCCTCATATAGAATATCACAATTTTGGCAGTTGCGGTAAGTGATAGAATTAACAGTTGTTCTTGATAGATGTGTCATTGACAACGATGGACATCGTACCTATTCCATAGAATAATCCTTAGGAATGAACGAACGAGAAATAGCTTATTCTTAGGGTAGATCCTTAAGATTAAAGAAGATAATAGGGATAGGTAATTGGGTTAACTGTTCTATGATTAAACATAATAATTATATTATTGTGGGTTGAAAACCCTATGTACTCACCACGTTTCCCAACTTGACCCACTCAGTTTATTTATATCAAAGGTGTTGATATGAAGTCACATTACACTGAGAGATTAAGGAGATATAAATCACTAGTGATAATGAATGTAAGTTCTGTTTAAGTTTGTGTTTCTGTATTGACGATGACATCCCAAATGTTTTAAAATAAATAAAAATACTTTTCTTCGAAAATGCTTTGATAACATATTTATCATGTTTTACTGGGAACACATTCCGCAACATTTTTATTAAAAGAGGTACTCTGATTTTTATAAAGCATAAACAAAATCGGTCTTTTATGGCCGAGAAAATGGGGATGTGGCAGTTCGTATCAGAGCATTAGTTTAAGCGAACTAGGAATATGGATTTATGTCTAGACTTAAACTTAGAATGCTATGAAATGATTATGAGGAGTGTGTCTTAGGTAATACACCTAAATAGACACAAGCACTAGCTTATTTAGGGAAAATGTTTAACATGCTTTTATGTGCTAAATGATTTATGATGCTTTATGATGCTAAATGTATAATCGGATATATGGTCTATTGCCGACCGGATCTGGAAACTTTATGTGTTCAGATTTATAAACGTTTAATTACGGTATTAGAATTGGCAAGTAACTTTTCGGATTAATAGGGAGATTTACACGTCGATCGTAAATGAATTCTTTCCTATCTTAATTCTCGTCACTACACACCAAACGTCCGACTTGGTGTTAGATCGACATGGTGAGCACTCAAAGCGGAATTAGAAGTGGAAGCCCACAGCCCAAACCACAAGTGATTGAGCATGCACCAGAAGTAGCGGCTGCACCCGGGCCAATCACGATGGCAGGGGTACAGGAAATGGTGCGGATAATGCTGGATCAACAGATGGAAGAAACAAGGCATTTACTTCAACAAAGTAAAGACAAACTTACTGTTCCAGTACGCCAGGCACCTACTCTTGAGGCAGCCATCTGGGTTGAGGTTCGCAAGAAGAGGAAATTGGAGGGAACTTAAAGGTCCAACAAGAACAACATGTTCTCACAGTCTGGAGGAGGAAGAGGTGAAGCAAAATGGTGTTACAAGTATGGAAGGAAACACAATGGGGGATGCCATAAGGAAGTGATGACCTGCTGCAAATGTCGGAATACTGGTCACTATTGCCCCAAGTGCTCAACCAAGGAGGAAGTTTGCCTTAAGTGTAGTGGAAAGGGAAACTTCAAGAGAGATTGTTCGATAAGGGCTACAACACCAAATGTACTGCTGAAGCATTATGAAGGATGCGATGAATAAGTGACTTGTTACAGGTGTGGAAGAATCGGTCACTATTCCAAGGACTGTACACATAAGGATAAAGTATGTTACAGATGCAGAGACAAGAGGCACATGTCTAGGGACTGCCCGAAGAAAAATGAAGCAGCGAGACCGAATGTGCCTCTAGAGCCGAAGGAAAGAGCATTCCAGAGGCTCCTTGGCGAAGCTACTGACAATGCCAGGGTTCAGGAGTGAAGGCTTGATATCCAAAGATCGAGTTATGAAGTAGCCATAGTATCGTAGGGGTAGCCTATTAGAGGCATAGTCAAGGGTGAACTTGAACAGCTATGTAATCGTTTCAATAAATAATATAAAAACTTCGTTTAACAATCTGATGTGTTGAATGATTGTAAGATTTTATTGCATGGTGACTTGGATAAATTGCGAGACAATACTTGGGACGAGTATTAGTAGGTATGAAAGGTAGTAGAGGCCTATACTACCGGAAGCACAGGGCTCAGGCTTTGATCAGGGAAAGTCACAAGGTTACCAAGAAGCTAGTAATTGATACCGTCTTATTCGAATATGTCGCTACAATCATTTCGTTAATGACTAAGAGGATGATTGTTATTCCGACCCTAGTGGTCATATCGAATTGAGTTCGACTATGATAAGTATGTTACGTGGTTCAGAGAACCAAGTTTGATATAGCATCTGACTTAATCCGGAAGATTGAAATAAAAGAAAATCAAAGCGATCGGTAGAGGTATCGCAATAATTTCTTGTAGCTAGAAATGCTACCTTTTAATATGTGATTAGAACATGAAGAAATGTATAGTTTGTTCTGGAAGACTCTAAGAGACCTGAGTCTAAGTGTGGGAACATACGATGATAAGTCATTAGAGTATGACACATCAGTCCATTGTAGTAATAAAATAACTTATCTTAAGTTTGTTAAGAAGAAGAAGCAGTCTCCAGTAAGGATTGATATTGTGGCTTGAAGGTCATAATTTGGAGTCTAACGTGAGATAGGGTGCAAGTGCAAGATTGAGCTCCGCCTTCAATCAGGAAGTCTTAGAGTTAGATACTCGTTCGTAGAAACATCAAAGTAATGGTTATTACATAGGATGAAGAGATAACGTATGGAGTCATCATGTGAGCCTTGTTTCGTTGATGATTTCGGGACGTAATCATCCTAAGGGGGAGATAATTGTAACACCCATATATCCGGGCTAGTCTATTTAGAGATAATAGGGGTCGAAAATGACTTTTTGACAAAAGACTATTTAGAATAAATAATCTTAACCAAGTTGTAGAATACATCTCGAGGGTTCCGTACATATAAAGAACGCCGAAATCCGAGTTATAACAAAGAAGTTATGGCACGTCGAAGTTTTACGACAAAACTGGCACGACACCGGGAGACGTATATAGTGACTTTACGATGGAGGAATTTTTAGCCTTAGAAATATAAACAAAAGTTTTAGTATACGTTAAACCAAGAACATACAAAAAAAGAACACCAAAATCTGACTTCGTTTGAGGAAGTTATGAATTTTCTAAGATTTAGCTTAGCAATGCACAGCCTGAAACTTGAATTTTAGATTGAGCGGTTTTTGGCCTACGCGACCTAAATAAGAATTGAAGATCTCTTTAATAGGAACTCAATGGTAAAAAGACAGATGAAAACACAGTCTGTATGTAGAAGTTATGAATTTTACGTGGACATTTAACAGTATAATTTTCTCGTACTGTTAAATTTAAGATCGATCGAGAATTAGCTGACTGAGTCAAAACGAATGTTGTAGATCTTATTTTTACCTACACATGGAAATAAAGAACGTCAAAAACGGAGTTCATATGTGAAAGCTATGGATTTTAGAAGTCGGAAGTGTGTTGTGCGAAAATCGATGATGTGGCACAATCTTGGCCATTGCTTTCTCCCCAAGTCTTGCAACCAGATGGTGACATGTGGCACCACGTTCATCCATATTTCATCCTATAAATAGAACAACTCCCACCCTCATTTTTTTCACACCTTTCCCATTCTTTCTTCTCTTTACTCTCTCTGTAGAACCTCTCTCTAGCCCCGAAACCCCCCGAAAAGCCTAGGGATCCTCCCTAACACGAGGCGGAAGCCCCGGAGTGCTCGACGGCTCCGAGAAGAAGAGCTTTTCGACTCGGGAATGCTGCTCCAAGAAAAGCCCGGTTTTCTATAAAACCCATTGTAAGTGAGCTACGCCTACGCTATTTTTAATATAGCTTTTATTTAATTATAGTAACGTTAATAGGAACTTATAATAAGTACTTGGGCTATTATTATGGGTTATATAAATATTGTTTAACGCTTATATAATAGTAATAATAGCTAGACTATTAATTCGTGTCGGCGAATAATAGACTAAACTCTAGTGGTAATAATACTAGGTTTCGTCGAAGGAAATTACTTTTAAGAAGAGAAGCGCTGTCTGAGTTTGGAATCACCACCTTTTCAAGTGAGTGCATTGTCCCTTTCATCTTACACATAGATATGAAGTATTTTATATAAACTACGTGTTATGTGTGCATATTATCTGTATACTTGCTATCTATGTTGGATGAACGATTTTATACAAGTTTTATATGATTTAAACTGTATATGTATTTATATCTACAAAATATGTTGGGTAAAACATGGTTAGATGAAATATGAGTTGGATGATGAGTTGAGAGGTGATATAGACCGTGAGGTAAGGGTGAGAGGTGGACGATGTGAGAAGCCTTGTTCCCAAATGTTGGCCCCGTCATCTAGCATAGTATGGATGACAACCACGGACTATTCTAGACAGTCTAGTGGAACACTAGCAGGCTCACAACTTATAGGTTTTGTGAACGATGTGTACACCGGTGTACTCTAAAAACCCATTGACATGTATTGCGAGTTGACTCTCGAAAACGATAATGTCAATAAACAAGATAACCCTAGCAACTATGCTCGAAAGATAATACTGGCAGTTGCGCCTCATATAGAATATCACAATTATGGAAGCTGCGCCTAAGTGATAGAACTAGCAGCTGTGCTTGACAACTGTTGGGATTAAAACCCTAATTGAGATTTGATGAAAAAGATGTGGAAAATAAGAACAAACACAAATATGAAGATTATGTCGAATGATCACTCGATTTATTCAAACAAGAGGAATAAATTACACTTAAAGCATAGACTAAAGAATCTAACACTACATAAGAAACCTCACGTGGCGTCTACATTTTGCCTCACTCTTAACCCTAATAATGAATAATACATGACTATTTATAGGGAAAATACAAGTCTTGGTCTTTTAACCTACACTTCATCAAGGGGCCCATTGCCATCATCCATCGAGTGCTTTGAAACCCTACAATCTCCCCCTCAAAGTATGGAATGGATGATAATGCTTTAACTTCCAAAACAAGCATCTAGCAAATAAAAAGATCTGCAACAAGGAATATATGAAGCAATCCACGAATCTTGATTCTTCAATAGTCTTCAAACACGGGCTCTAGGATATCTAAATCAAGCACTGAAGTAATGTCTTTAAACTTCATTTTCGAATGTAATCCCAAAGAATCTTCATGAAAACCAAACCCGCCATAGAAACCCATTTCAGAACAAAGAAACCGAATCACTTCTTGTCTTTGAAGAGCTCCCCCTCCAAGTCACAATGATCTTCAAATAAGCTAATGATATAAGCCATCAAAAAATATCATGTAACAACCCAAGCTTTAAGATTCGTAACGCCACTTGATCGAGAAAATACAAGAATTCAGAGATATAACAAGTCTACCATCTCCAAAGCTGCCATTCAGAAGATTGTTGATGCTTTTTCCAAATCTCATCAAGTCTCTCTAGACTCCGCCACTACAGCCATTGATGCCTCAACCAAAGCCTGTGAGGCTGCGACCGAAAAAGTCGATAAACTATTCACTGATGCTTCTTCTTTGTTACAGTCATTACAGGAAAATGCTGAAGCCACCAAAACAAAGCTGGAACCAGTTGTCAACCAGCTGGCTACCTCAGTTGCATCAGAATTGAAGTCTTTTGCTTCTCTTCGTCAGACTCTCTCAGAAGACAACTCAGTGTTTAAGGCGACGATTGAGGAACGATTGACTAAGCTCCATGAGGACCTTGCTGTTGAAAACTCACACATGGACGCTCTTGCCAGAAAGACCACTGCTCTGAAGGTCAAGAGTCTTCAACTCTCCAATTCTCAACAGGAGATTGAGTCTCTTTGATCTGAGAGAGAGGTGATTTCATCGTGTATTTCGGATGTCCACGCATCCATTTCAAACATCCTGGAAGCACATGACCCAATACTCAACTATTCTGTGAGGCGTGATCTTGCAGAAAAACTTGCTCCTGCCCTCTCTCTCCTGAGCAAGATTGAAGGGCTCCTTGATTTCGTGTCCATTCCGAAACAAGGGGGAGAAAAAGAAAATGTGTCTCAACCGCCTCCTACTTCAACAGCAACCAAAACAACCGAACCTCCTCCTACAGGCCAAGCCTCAGGTTCGGGTGTTAAAGACAAGGGCAAGAAAATTGCTGAAGAGAGCGATGATGACAAAGAGACCATTGCCGATCTTTTGAAGAAACAGGGTCGAGACAAAGATGCTGACATCAGCGCTCGTGTAGCTAGAGAGGCTGAAGAAGCTGAAAGAAGACAGAAAGAAGCTCACGACCTTCTCGAGAGCAGGAAAACTCTCTTTCCTCCTTGGACTCTTGAGAAGTTGCTGAAAGAAGCTATCGATACTCCAAGCATCTTGTGGCTAGAACCGGTGATCTCTCTAGATCGTTCTAATACTCTCGATTCTCAATTCGACATGCCACTGACCCGAAAGGCGTTCGTATTCCATGCCTTTGACAACATTGCTGAGTTCCCTCATCCTCATCCAAAGGTTGACAGGGACTTAGTCGATTTCTATCTGAGGGCCGCTCAACCGCAGTACCAAACATGGAGCGCTCAGAAAATTATCAATGTTCGGGTTCTAAAGCCGTATAGGGAAGGAAACTTCACCAACGTTCAGTTTAAGGTGCTGAGAGGATCTGCCAAGACCGAACATGCCATCTCGCTTGCTGATCTTCCCAACTTGAATCCACACGACTGGATCATCTTGCACAATATCCTTCTTACAAACGAAGCAGAATATGGTCCGATCATTGACTACTTCAAGAGGATGCTTGTCTGCTATATCATGGAAGTTGCCAAGATGGATCAGGAGATAGCGAGCGTATCCAAGAGAAAGCCTACCATATCTCCTGTTGGCTTAGCAAGTGACCTAAACATGATGCAGATAGGAAAGATTGACCCGAAGAGAAACTCCGTTATGTTTACCAGAAACGAAGGCCAAAAATGCATGTTCGCTTTGGCAGACAAACATCTCTATACCACTGCATGTCTTAGGGATCATTCATCGGTGCAAGCAAAATTCGGCGGATGACAAGAAGTACTTTGATGATATGATTCAATGGTACATCCGCTTCAGACAGATAATTCTCGCACTTATCTCTCGTCTGTTTGATACAACCAAGAAGGTTCCAGCAGCTGGTCCAAGCAAGAAGAAATGATAGTCTCGCTCCAAATTGATGCAAAGGGGGAGATTGTTAGGTCTAGCTAAGTGTTGCGTCTTTTGGGCTCGTTAGCTAGTCCAAGTTTTGTCTTCGGTATGGGCCTGTCCATCCGTGAGTTTTATTTAGGGTTTATTATATATAGATGCTTGCATGCAATCTTAACGTAAGATTAATAGAGATTTGATAACGTACAAGTTCTTATCTTTTGTAACCCTAGAATCCTCTACAGCGGAAGTTCTTCATCGAGATCTGCTGAGGATTGAGTTAATCAAATCATTCGACACATTCAGATCCATACTTGTGTTTTTACATTACTATTTCTGTTTTACTAATTTACCTGTTACAAAGATCTAATCGATCAAAGAGTTTTTGAACTCATCAACAACTATGTGATTGACAACGATGGACTTCGTACCTATTCCTTAGGATAATCCTTAGGAATGAATGAACTAGAAATAGTTGATTCTTAGGGTAGATCAATAAGATTAAAGATGATAATGGGGATGGGTAATTGGGTTAACAGGTTGATGATTAAACATAATAATTATATTATTGTGGGTTGAAAACCCTATGTACTCACTAGGTTTCCCAACCTGACCCACTCAGTTTATTTATATCACAGGTGTTGATATGAAGTCACATTACAGTGAGAGATAAAGGAGATATAAATCACTAGTGATAATGAATGTAAGTTCTTTTTATGGTTATGTTTCTGTATTAACGATGACATCCCAAATGTTTTAAAATGAATAAAAATACTTTTCTTCGGAAATTCTTTGATAACGTATTTATCATGTTTTACTGGGAACAAATTCCGCAACATTTTTATTAAAAGAGGTACCCTGATTTTTATAAAGCATAAACAAAATCGGTCTTTTCTGGCCGAGAAAATGGCGATGTCATAGTTTATGACTTGAGATTCATGTGTGGTAGTAGTTTTTGTATCATTATGTTGTTGGTTGATGAGAGGAGTGTCGATTAGGCCCTTCGAATAGCGGAGGAAGTGAATATCTGCAAGGTCGGATTGTTGGGCAACTGAAGTGACGGCATTGGTGTCGATCGGTCATCGGGAGCATTCCAGTAATGAGCTGAGGGCCGGATAGGGCATACTAAACTCATGTTGTGGGCTCAAAGGCAATCCAGACCTATGCTGAGGACCACGTAGGGGTAATCTAGTTATAGGCTGTGGGCATAGAGATTGTGTTGGTTATGTCTGTTGTAGGAGCGTGTCCACGTTGGATGTATTATTGAAGATTCGGGGGAGATGCACTCGGTTGTGATGAATGTAAGGATGGTGGATGAGATGCAAGGATAGATCCTTTGATATCCAGTTATGAGTAGACCCGAGTTATGTTCTTGGAGGTTTTCCAATCTAGATTATTCCATCCTAAGGATGACGGGACCCTATGATAAACTGAATTTGATATGTTTGGTATTCCAACCCGGGGATTGATTGGGCCAAACATGTGAGGGATACAAGAGTATTCCCTCCTAGGGATGATAGGAGTCGTCGTAGGCTCGGCTGGTATTCTAGCCTGAGGTTGTTTGGGCCAAGCATGAGTGTTCGTATTCATTAGTGGATTGATTATCTTTGATATTCTTAGAGTTGAGAGATGCATTAACATGGCAGCAAAGAGGGTTCGCTCCAGGAAAAAGAAAAAGTTGAGTTTCTGATGCTTTGGATCATCAGGATTTTGTCAAGTTGGCAGAGTGGGATGAAGGGTAGAACTTATGAAAAGGTTCGATTGGGACTGACATCACCGTTCTAGATTTCGCACTTGCGAAAGTGCGGCATGGATCAGGAGATAGTAGTACCGTTGGATGATATTCAAGTCGGTGAGTGCCTGGATTATGTCGAGAGGCCTATGGCCATTCTGGAGAGAGGGGTGAAGGTTCTGCAAGTCAAAGATGTATGTTTGGTAAGGGTACAGTGGGAGCACCAAAGAGGGTCCGAGTGGGCCTAGGACCCGGAGACAAAGTTGCGGGAGCATTATCCAAGGATGTTCGCCGCAGCAGACTTCGAGGACAAAGTCTAGTTCAAGTGGGGGAGAATTGTAACGCCCTGATTCTCGAATACCAATTTATGGTTATAAATTCTCATGAATTCAAGATCTACTCGACGAGTTGGTTGCCTGACTCGTTGAGTAGCAGCGGGTAGGGCCACGTGTTTGTTGGATTAGTGTCTAAATCCATTTGGGTTGCATGGTATCATGCATTTGGATAGACTAAAATGAGAGGAATAACACTTAAGGTTTGGTAATATATTATAAGTTCTAATATATTAATAAGATTATTTAATTAGTATTGATCAAGAATTAATTTGGAATTAATTAAGTGATCAAAAGGAGACTAATTAAATATATTGGTTGATTGTGCAAATCATCCATATTTGTATAGTAGGCTAATGCTACATGGATTATCAAGTTGGGCTAAAACCTATAGGATGCTCCATGGATGCTCCATAATGTTTTTATAACCATGGATCATGCAAATGAAAGGTCATGAAAATTAGGGTTTACATGGTGTAACCCTCATTTTGACACACTATATACGCATCTTATTCTTGTCAAAATTGGCGACCATGAGAGACTATGAAAGAATAATGAGGGCTAACCGATTTCATGAAGTGTATCATTTCTCTCTAAGTTATTCCAAGTGAATTTGATGTTGTGTGAATCATTTGAGGTCTCACACTTGGGGCACTAGGCTCTCGAGCTTCATGGAGTCAAGCTACATCAAAAGGTATGTATTCTAACTTGTTATATTACCCAAGTATCAAAAGATTGTATGCTAGATAGGGTAATACCTTGGAATAACCATATTTGCATGTATAATAGAGAAAACATAGATCCAAGGTATTTAGGGTTGCATGTACACCATAGAAGTGTTAGAATGCTCAAAACCCAACAGTGGTATCAGATCCTAGGCTTGTTTTCAATTATACTTTATGCAAAAGTGCTGAAAAATGCTGAAAAAAATCGATTATGGGCTGTCTGGGCACTGGACTCGCTGAGTCCACTGATGGGCTCACCGAGTCCATGAAGAAACTCATCTTACTCGTCGAGTAGGTTCATACACTCGACGAGTAGGACCCCCAGACAACATATTTTCGACTTTTAAGGCTGGAATTGGACTAGAATCATTACCCTAAGCTGTTTTTGAGCCTATAAAACTATTTTTGATGTGGTAATGTTCATTCTAATCCAATTTCAAAGATAATTGTCAATAGATTGATGTTTTTGTATTAGCTTAACAATTATGCTAATTACATGGAAAAGTTTGATTTGAATTATCTTGTTCTTATGAGTTGCTTAAACTAATAGAAAAGTTATGTGAAATTATTGTTTTGAATCCAAATTAATCTAAGAGTTGATTCTAAAACGTGTTTTTGTAACTTGTCCTCAATTTATATGAGAAGGTACATTTAAGATTCATAAAACTCATAAATATTTCCATAGGTTATGAATAAAGAAAAGTCACATTCTTTAAATAGTTTAAATTCTTCCATAACTTGTCCTCAAGTTATGGAACTTGAAGAGTTTTTGGATTAAAACTACTTTAAAACATAAGTTATGGAATTGAATAGTTTTGAACAGTTTCAAAACTTGCCCTCAAGTTTTGGAATTTGAAAAGTTTTCCCTTATGAATACTATAATTCCAAGTTAAGCCCTTAGAATTTTAAAAGTTAAAATTCAACCCTTATACTTTATAGTATTATAAGTTATATAAATAAATAAATATATATATATATATATATATATATATATATATATATATATATATATATATAGGTGCAAGTCAGTCTTACCGTTAGTAGGCCTCATTCACGAAGCCGGTCTATAAGGGGGTATAAGGTTACTGCCTATAAAATGGCAATTTAATGGGTGTGCACTCTCACCCACCGCTTCCTTGACTGGTGGAGGGTCGTTAGCCGAACGGGTAGGACAAGGACTAAAACTCTCCCTTCATTCAAAGTATTAATGATAAAATATAAAGTAACTAAAATGTTTTTATAATTCCCAATCTTAGTTGCTTTAGGAAAATGTGAATAAGGGGCTAATCCATGAAATTACACTTTGCACTTTGCTTAAGTCGGTTAGTGGAGCGCATGTGGTTAACCGGCACACTAGCTGGATTTAACAATGTATGCAAAGGGTAACTTAATATTTATCATAGTATCGGTGCAGTGCGTGTGGTTAACCGGAACATCGATTAAGAGGTAAATATTAAGAGTACCAAGTAATTTTCATGGTTACTTCACACCTTGTTTTGTGATCCTCGGCATCCCAGTCACAAAATCTGAAGGGCACACTCGAGATTGAAACATGTCATTGAACAGTTCAATGAATCTCAAAAGATCTAGGAGTTTCAAATCCAATTAAAACCTAATAAATTATTTCGTTTTCATGGTGGAAATTGGTGAATAGTCATTCACCTACCTTCAAATATTCTATAGCTTGGATTACAGCATCCCTCTTCCAAGTTATAAAATATTGTGTTGGGTCCTAGCCTTAATATTTCATATTGGGTGTTATATTAAGGACTTTAAATCAACTATCTTGAATATCTCCCAAAAGATGTCTAGTTCAGACATCTATGATCTTCCCAAATCTCTTGGAACTTCATTTCCTCCACCTCTTCTAATTATTCTCCCTTACCCACAAGTTTAAGGTCACTCAAGCCCTAATGGCAAGCAAGGTCTATGTGTGCTCACATCTTGGAGATGAAGTCACATATTGACAAGTCGGGAGAGTTGGGTGTCAAAGCCTTAAGAAAGTTGGTTGTTCAATCACTTTCTAAGTCACATAGTGAGTTACCTCTAGGACTACTATGAAACAGACTATGGCATAACCCTTAATGATCTTATCTATTTGCTTGGGGCTACTGAGTCAGCAATAATTTGGAGCACTAGCAGAGCAAATTTGATTAAGAAGATCAACTTCCCAGACTTCAATGGACATTGACAATGGTTACATTGGATACCCAGTAAAAGCTTTCTCTTCCCATTGGAAAGCGATTGGCCATAGTCAACTCGGTTGACCAAATGGTATTCTGAGATTGTCCCATGTACCATACCCAAAGGGTCCATATGGTTCTATTGCTAAAAGGAAAGAGCATTGGTTACGATGCTACCAAATTTACCTGAAAGATCATAAGGCATGTAAAGTCAATAAGTTTGAATTTACTTCAGGTAAAGTCCACTATCTAACTCAATTAATTTTCTATTCTGAGATTCTTATTACATGATGTGATTCGGTCACATGTCGATGTTTTAATAATCAAAGGAAAAGTGAAGGAAACTTAAAGAAAGAGTATGCTGAATCTGACCGCGAAGATGAATTTCTATCGCTTGATTGAAGAACAAATTCTTGAGCTACTCTTAGGAGTTATGATAGATTGCTAGGAAACATGTAATAGCATAGTTTTCATCTAAAGTTGCATTGTAAGGAAAAGTTTTTTCCGCATTTTATAAATAAATAAAAGTTTGTTTTACTTTATTTTATATCTCCTTGCAATGGCATTTATGAAAACTTGATGTTTGTATGTTTCTAGCAATATTGAAAATATGAATTTCATTCTTTCATTTGTGGCAGTGTCTAAATTTACCAAATAAGGAAAGCTTCTCATCATCCAAGTTTTCAGTTGGATAGAAACTTGGAATCATACAAGTTATACAATATGATGAATGAGAACTTTCAGCTTTGGAAAATTAAGACTAATTCCTTGTTCACATGCATATGTGAGTCAAGTGAAGGAATAAGGGATCGAGTACACACTATTGTCTACAGGTCAAGTCCACCATAAAAGATCGATAAGACTATTCGTCAGGATTTACTAAAGTTTAGTAAATATGGTTATACTTACAGGCTTAAGTATAATTCTGATACATTGGAAAATTTTCGATGTATGGTAGAACGAATGAGAAGAATCAAATTAGGCAGAAGGATAAAAGTTTCTCAAATCTGAAAAGATGGGAGAGTACTTTAGTATCATGTTTTGTGATCATCTTAATGATTCAGAAATCATATCACAATTAGTCCTCTAAGGAAATATTAGTGCAATCTTATGACTAATAAGAGGAATCTTGAATTGTTAGAATGGTTAAATCACAAAGATGAGTCATACTTCATTCCAAAACAAGTGTTAGAGTTATACTCCAAGACTATAAGTTGAGTGACATATCTTAAAGAAAGGTTTAAAACACTTGTCAAATGTAAGAGTAAAAGTGTCCTACTCTTGTACATTTGAAATATGTAAGTTGTGATGTTTTGGATAAAACAAAGACCAACTTAGGCCAATTGTGTAGTGTTTGTCTTGATAAAGAATCCGCATTATCTCTTGAATATTTGGCAAGATAGCCTTATATGTCAAAAGGGCAGTGAGAGTCTTAAAGATCCTAGAAGAATTTTAAGATCTAATCAAGAATAAAAACATGTAGTTTAACACTAGCACACGACATGAGGTTTATAACCTATCATGTTGACATATTTCTATTTCTGAGCCCATTCAAGGTAAAGTTGGCTTTTCATATGATTTCTTAGAGTTCTCAATTGGTTTCATAACAACTTGGAAGCAATGGCAGGCCCATGAGCTGCAATGTGGCAAGAAATTAAGATTGAGTTCAGTCCATATGTGTTTGGATTTGTCATTATCCTTGTCTTGTGACTATGGTTTTGACAATTCACATGGATAAGAACACATACACCATACAATCTAAGGGTCATAAGGTTTCTCTCCGATTCATGAAAATGATGGTGAGGAAACACTTCCACCAAGTAGATTTGAAGCAGATGGCAAAAGGTCTAAACAATTGAGACTATGATTACGACATCCCTTTTCATTGTTCTGAAATTTTTTAGATACACATGCATGCTATCTAAGGAAAGATGTATGATTTTGATAAAGTTTTTATCAAAGCATCTCGTTTCCGAAGTCTGAACTTTGGGTAGAAAGTCAATAAAGTATTGATTCCTAGAAGTCCAACTACTTTCTGATTACATGTCAAAGCTAGTGGGAGCATAAGTGTTATGCTTATAATCTTCATGTTAGTGGGAACATGATAATTATGATAAGTGTTGCAAGTTAGCAATGTTAATTATAGAAAAAAAAATTAATTAGGAAAAAGTTGTTTTGCTATAATTAAGGGAGAGAAAATTATACTTCATCTCAAATCTATAAGCTAACAAAGTCTTTGAGACTTTGTGCATAATCATTACAAAAGGATCAATGCATATAAGTTTTGAATCTAACAGATTTTGGTAAATGGTAGGAATTTGGAATTCTTGCATTTGCGGTAAGGATTTGGGAGTATGAAAAGAGAATCATTAAAATTATGTTCAATCGATCTAGTTCACAAAGTAATGATCATAGAAAACTTAGCATGCATACTTGGTGTATGGAATAACTAATTTTTAGACAAACATAGTGTGCAAACTTGGAGTACGGCATGACTAGTGTTTAGAAAAACATAGTGTACATGCTTGGAGCATGGGACAACTATTGTTTTTAATTCAAGCATAAAAGTTGATAGTTTGAAATAGTATGTAATGAATGATGGGTAATCAATATGGTGATAAATAAAAGATGTTTTATTTATATTCATAAGTTCTGAGACCATATTGGATTCGATTATTCTTGTGTTTCACTTTGCATGTTTTGAATTCCAGAATAACTAGGTCGTTCTTCCTGAATGACTAAGTTATTCAAACTATCCACGGTCGGTCATATGTTGGAAGTAGATATTAATCAAGACTGTCATGGGTTGGCTTGTAGTAGTCTAAGTTGTTGGACAAAGTGGTGCTACAACACTCATGAGTGCTCATAAGTTCTGAGTGTTGGATTCAACCCATGCTCATTGGAATCACTTCATGGATTTTAGCACAAGTGATCGTGAGACGATAATAACTTATATTCTTCAAACCTAGACATATGAGTTGTTACTATGAGTTGGTTATACATTGATTGCATGAAAACGCATTGGTAACTCGATGTTATAAAAATGTTCCTTTGTGTATGATTCAACAAGTAGTAGAACAAGCCATATGAGTCAAAATTTATCCATTCCTTTTACCTTCGGCATAAAAGCGATATTTGTGGGCCCCTCGATGATTTAATGATGATACATGTGAGTGTTTGGCCAAGCCAGGACTGATTTGATATGTTCAATCAGTCAGTCGTCGTAAATCGGAAATGGGGAAACAACAAATGGACAGAGAGAATGATTTATAATCCATGTCTTAGTCCATATGATATCTAGAATGGAGGAATATATGATCCCTTATCTAATGGACAAGTCATTGACAAAGGTCAAAGTTCATCGACAAGGTTAGAGTTCGACAGTGGCTTTTGAGAGGTACGATTGCTAGTTAAGTTTTGAAGTCATACTCAATAATAGTTTTAGACTTATCCAAGTGGGAGGCTGTTGGATTAGTGTCTAAGTCCATAAATATATTTGGTATGTACTTGACCGGACTCGGCATGGTCCATTTGGGTTACATGGCATCATGCATTTGGATAGACTAAAATGAGAGAAATAACACTTAAGGTTTGGTAATATATTATAAGTTCTAATATATTAATAAGATTATTTAATTAGTATTGATCAAGAATTAATTTGGAATTAATTAAGTGATCAAAAGGATACTAATTAAATATATGGGTTGATTGTGCAAATCATCCATATTTGTATAGTGGGCTAATGCTCCATGGATTATCAAGTTGGGCTAAAACCCATAGGATGCTCCATGGATGATCCATGGTGTTTTTATAACCATGGATCATGGAAATGAAAGGCCATGACAATTAGGGTCTACATGGTGTAACCCTAATTGTGACAAACTATATAAGCATCTTATTCTTGTCAAAATTGGCGACCATGAGAGACTCTGAAGGAATGGTGAGGGCTAGCCAATTTCATGAAGTGTAGCATTTCTCTCTAAGTTATTCCAAGTGAATTTGATGATGTGTGAACCATTTGAGGTGTCACACTTGGGGCACTAGGCTCTCGAGCTTCATGGAGTCAAGCTACATCAAGAGGTATATATTCTAACTTGTTATATTACCCAAGTATTAAAAGATTGTATGCTAGATAGGGTAATACCTTGGAATAATCATATTTGCATGTATAATAGAGAAAACATAGATCCAAGGTATTTAGGGTTGCATGTACACCATAGGAGTGTTAGAATGCTCAAAACCCAACAGTGTTTAAGTGGCCAAATCCCCAAGTCGGAAGATTGATTCGACGAGTTGGAGCTGGAGGGTGAAACCCTAATTTCCAGGGTTTGGCACCCAATTTAAGGGATCTTTAGCCCCCCTTAGTTCCTTTGAAGCCTCTTGAGAGTCAAAAACCCTAATTCGTGTGTGTGCTCCATATTGGTGTAAATTGCAAGATAGGAAAGAAGACTTTGATGCAAGAAACTTGAAGATCAAAAAGTTGGAGGCAAGAATGTTTGTGGGTCTGAAGTCTATCTCAGCCAGCTTAATTTGAGGTATCAATTCATGATCTTGGCCTCATTCCTTTCTAGATCTCTTTGGATGAAGTTAGGGCTTCTTGGCTTGGTTGTGAATCTATTCTTGGGTATGAGCTCAGATCTAAAGTTATAACTTCATATCTGAACTCTCTTTGATTTGTAAGTCCATAAAGCTTTCAGATTTGGCAAGTATGAACCCCTCCTTAAGTGTAAAACCCCATTTCAAGCTTGGTTTTGGCATTTTGATTCATTAGAGCCTTGCTTGCATGTAAAGTTTGAAACTTTACGTGATAAGCATGCCTTGGGAAGTTGGATCTGTAGTATGGATCCTTAGCATGGCTTAAAAAGCATTTGTATGGATGAAGGACTAAACGGACTTGGCGAGTCGCATGGTAGACTCGTCGAGTCATATGAAGATGGTCATGAACTCGACGAGTTGGATGAACAACTCGGCGAGTCCGATGAAGATTACCTTGGGCTCGGCGAGTGGCATGATGACTCGGCGAGTTGGAAAGTTATGCAAGGAACTCGGTGAGTTGCTGAGGGTACTCAACGAGTTGAGGTCAACATGGACTGTTGACCTTGATAGTTGACTTCGACTTTGACCAAGGGTTGATCGTTTTGACTTTTGAGGATAATTGGTAAGCGAGTATTTATGAATTGGATCTTTGATTGTTATAGGTGCTGGAGTTTGGGGTAGTGTTTCGGGAGCGTGATTTCTTGGTTCAGTCTGGCATTGGAAGGTGATTTATCCTCACTATATCAATAGGGTCTAAGGCACCAAGGCCGACCCTTTATGTATTTGTATTTGGATTATGACATCATATGTTTATTGATTACATCCTGATAGTTAGGTGATGATATGCTTATGCTTAGTGACCTGGTTAGGTCGGTGTCCTGGTTATAAGATGATGCTATGTTAGTGATCGGTTAGGTCTGTACCCCGGTTATTGGGATGTTGCTATGATTAGTGATATGTTAGATCGGTTTGACTATTATATGATATGAGCTAGAGTATGATACTTAAGTGCACATGTTTGTTCGGTTGGGGGTTGGGTTGAGGCGGTCCTGCTTTATGTTGTAGGCCAATATACCCGGTGAGCGGTCCGGATAGGCTGTAGGCCCTGCGAGGCGGTCCAATCATGTCGAAGGCTCGGGAGCGGTCCCGTCAGGCTAAAGGCTCATTATACATGTTGTTCTGTATTTCTTGATACAATATGATTATGATTATGATTATATGAGGTTGGTATTTTGGTGGTAACTCACTAAGCTTTCGGGCTTACAGTTTCAGTTTATTGTTTCAGGTTTAGCGGATGGCCGCGGGAAGGAGAAGACGTGACCGTACACTTCCTCGATGGACGATTATGATTTCTGGGAACTTTGATGTATAAACTATTTTGGAAAACAAATTGTAATAAATTAATGGTTTCAAATGATTTAAAAAGTTTTTAAATTTGCTCGAATGTTGTGGGTGTTACAAGTATACCGAGGATCATAAACAAGATGTGAATAACCATGCAAATGTGCTTGGTAACCTCATTGTGTTTATAATTAACTATCGATGTGTCGGTAAACCACACACTCCATCAAAATGATAATTATGAGATACCCATTACTACTTTTTATTAGTGCCTGTTAGTGTGCTGGTAAACCACACACGCTCCACTAACAACCGATAAAGCATAATGTGCAATTTCATGGACTAGCGTAATTTTCACACTTTTCCTAAAGTAACTAGAGTTGGGATTTTGTAAAATAGTGTTCTAGTACTTTCTTAATAACATTATACTATTAATTAAATTTAGTTGTCCTATCAAATCCGTTCTGCTAACGAACCTCCACTAATCAAGGAAACGGTGGGCGAGAATGGACACCCATTCAACTACCATTTTATAGGCAGTTTCCTTATACCCCCCTTATAGACTAGCTTCGTGAATGAGGCATACTAGCGATTTGATTGACCATATTCTTATACATATATAATATTTAACTTTTCAGTACAATACATATATAAGGTGTGTTTTAAACTTTTTAAAACTTTAGCGTTTATCATAAAATTTTCTAAAATTAAACTTTTAATTTAAATTTAAAATAAACCAAATAACTAGATTTAATAATTATCTATTAATTAACTTTTAATTTATTTATTAAATCTTGTAAGGATTATCTAATTAAATTAAACATTTAATTTAATCCTAATCAATATCCCTCTAGATTTCGAAAAATAGGGTATAGGATAATTTCCTTGTTTTTCTCAATTATCCAATTAAGTAACAATTATCCAAAAATAAGAAACACTAAAAATACCATGTAAATTTCAAAATTCAAGGGAGGAGGCTAAGGTTTCCAAAACCCTAACCCTAATTTCGATTAGGGTTCATGGAGGCTAGGGTTTTTCGAAAAACCCTTTCAACCAAAAACCCTAAAAACGAAAATTGGCCTTTTAGGGTTTAATAGCTATAAATCCTAATTTGCAATTCAACTATTATAGCAATTCAATTTACAACAAAAACAATGGCTCTGATACCACTGATGGGTTTTAGGTAAAACAAATAAACTAGAAAGCAATTCCTAAGTTCACATGCAACCTACTTTGGATCTATGTTCTAACTATTGAACATGTAACTTTGAATTGCAAAACAAGAACCCTAAGGAGAGAGGCTATTTTCGAAATTAACCAATTAGGGTTGAAGATTTACACACCTTTCAGTTGTTATAGCAAACAATTGGTAATCCTTTTGATCTTGATCTTTTTGGAAGCTTAGCACCACAAATGTAATGCCTCTAATCGAGTCACACCCAATAGCTAGCACGAAGGAAACTTGAAGGAGAGAGAGAGTAGGGTATGCAATTTTCGGCCCTAGGGTTTCTTCAAGGAATGAGTGACCAATTTTAGGTGCCAGGAGGCTCCTTATATAACTGAGGGATCTAGGGTTAAGGGAAAACCCTAATGTTCCTTTGCTTGGGTCCTAAGCTTATCCAAAGGCCTTTTCCAAGCCCCTTGGACGAAATCATTAGGGTTTCCCCTATACATTTCGTCCACCCCCTTCCAAGGAGGTTCTGGAACCTTCCACTCAACTATTTGATAATTGCAAACTAGTCCCCGCACTTTATAATTAATATAGTTAACCCCAAAATTAATTCTAATTAATTTATGGCTAAATATTAATTAAACCTTATGATTTCTAATTAATATATTAATCTTTTAGCATATTTGTAACATCCAAAATTTTAAGCCAAATTTAAACTTTTCCGACCATTAAAAAAACAAATAGTGTTATAAAAATTGTTTTCAAAATATTATTCATCAGAGTGTCCCAGAATCTAAAATTATAAGGATGAGGAGCGGTATAGTCATGCCTTTGCCTTGCCACGATATCATGATGTACCTGACACAATAAACTGAAACTGTAAGCTCAAGAGCTTAGTGAATTACCCCCAAAATACCAATACTACACTGATAACACCATATCAATAACAAATAACATCATGCATACTGGGCCTCCTGATTGGACCGCCTTGCAAGGCCTACAGTCTATATGGATCTATCCCAAGTCTTCGGTGTGACTGGGCCATCATACAGGCTCACAGCCTATCCAGACTGCTCATCGAGTATAGTGGCCTTCAACACAAAGCAGGACCGCGTCAACCCCACCAAACCAATAACCATGTGCGCATAAATAACATATTCTATCATATATATATATATATATATATATATATATATATATATATATATGTGTGTGTGTGTGTGTGTGATAGAATATGTTATTTATGCGCACAACTATCTAACACATGATCAAACATAACAATCTCATATGGAATACCGACCTAACCAGGTCACTAACATACCAATCTATCGAATCATCAATTCATAACAACATCTTGCCTATCCTGATACCGAACTAACATATCATAATAATATACATTATACCATAATCAGAATATTGACCTAAAGGGTTGGCCTTGGTGCCTTGGACCCTATTGATATAGTGATAATAAGTCACCTCGCTAGCGGCTCGAGATAATACTGTTCACTCCTCCAGATATAGCTACAACCAACTCGCTTGTACCCAAGAGTGGCCCACTAAATAAATACTCAATTACCAAAATGCCCTTGGAAGGTACAAGACAATCCCCAGTCAAAGTCAAAGCCGTTGGTCAATGGTCAACAGTCCATGTTGTCCTATTGCTGAGTGCAACTTTCCCCTCATCGAGTCCCTACTGATTCAAGAAATACCCGACTCGACTCGTCGAGTCTGTAACAGACTCATTGAGTCAATATGCGACCCAGGGCTTGAAAACCCCAACTGACTCACTGAGTCATCTCCCAGACCCGCCGATTCCACACGGGACCAATTCGGACAAAGACCCTTCTCGAATCGCTGAGTCATCTCCCAGACTCGCCGGGTCCATACGGTTATTCCCATGATCAAACGATACAAAACTATTCTTTCGTTCCAACCAATAGATCTAGGTCCCTAGAGTGTATTAGCAACCTAAAGTTGCTCCCTAGAGTGTATTAGCAACGTAGAGTGTATTTGCATGCCTAAAAATCTGAATCCAAGCTTGAAATGAAGCTCTACTCATAAGGGAGGGTTCTTTCATGGCCATACAAGGAACTTTAGGAACTTAGGACCCAAGGGAGGTTCAGATCTAAAGTTTCAACTTCAGATCTAGTTCATGCACCACACTCCCTTCATGAATATGCTAAAGAAAACCCTAACTCCATCCATGAGAGGTTCTAAGAAGAAAGAGATCAAAGTAACAGCTGATTACCTCCAAAACGTGCCTAAACTGAGATGGATTCAAGATCTACACGAATTTCCTTGATGCTAGCCTCTTCATCTACAAGTTTCCTTCACTAAATCACTTCCCAAAGCTCCAAAACACTCACAAAGCTCACACACACGAAATTTAGGGTTTGGCTCCCACGTCCACTTGGATCCCCTCCGATGCTCCCACTGTATCTTCACCAAAGGTATCTCCTTGTTCCGAAAAACTTTCATCCTCCTCTCAGAATAGCCACCAGTTTCTCTACATAATTCAAAAACTCATTAACCTGAATGTCATTCAGTGGTATCACTGCCTCTTGATCCATACTGCATTTTCACCGCTGTGAAACGTGAAATGTGTTGTGAATGCGACTAAGCTCATCTGGAAGATCTAGTCTGTACGCCACCTTGCCGACCCTCGCAATGACCCTGAATGGCCCAATATATCGAGGGCCCAATTTTCCCCTTTTTCTGAAACGAATCACGCCCTTCCATGGTGAGACCTTCAAGAGCACCATATCATCAACCTGAAACTCCAAATCCGATCGTCGTCTGGTGAGACCTTCAAGAGCACCATATCATCAACCTGAAACTCCAAATCCGATCATCGTCTGTCAGCGTAAATCTTTTTCCAACTCTGAGCAGTCTGCAGCCGTTGTCTTATCTGCTGAATCTTTTCAGTAGTCTGCAAAACTACCTCCGTCCGACCCATTACCATGTGTCCAACCTCACCCCAACAGACTAGGGTTCTACATCTCCGACCATACAACAGCTCAAAAGGCGGGGCGCCAATACTGGAATGATAGTTGTTGTTGTAAGCAAATTCTGCAAGAGGTAGGTGGGAATCCCAACTTCCTCCAAAATCAATGAAACATGCCCTCAACATATCCTCGAGGGTCTAAATGGTCCACTCACTCTGTCCGTCAGTCTGAGGATGAAAAGCTATACTAAAGTGCAACCGCGTGCACAATTCCTCGTGGAACTTCTGCCAGAAACGAGAAGTAAACCTGACATTCCGGTCGAAAATAATGAAAACTGGTACCCCGTGCCAAGCAACGATCTCCCGAACATACACATCGGCCAATTTCTCGGCCGAAGAACCTTCCCGAATAGCCAAGAAGTGAGCACTCATGGTCAATCGATCAACAATAACCCATATAGCATTAATTCCCTTCGCTGTCTTCGGCAACTTAGTAATGAAATCCATCGAGATTCGCTCCCATTTCCACATGGGAATCTCCAAGGGCTGTAACAGACCATGCGGTCTCTAATGCTCGACCTTGACCATCCTACAACTCAGGCACCTCTCAACATAACCAATGATTTTTCGCTTCATACATGGCCACCAGTAATTCAAACTCAGGTCTCTAAACATCTTGGTGGCCCCTGGATGAATGGAGAAATGAGACTTATGAGCCTCCTCGAAAACGGTCTGTCTGACTCCCCCGGACATCGGGACCCATACACGACCATAATGGGTCATCAATCCCCGTCCATGCTGCACAAATCGATTGCTTTCACCCTTAATCCTTTCCTTCGTCCAATTCTCTGGTCTCATACCCTCAACCTGCACGTCCCTAATCAAACTCACAATCGGAGGATCCATGGCTATCCTCATACATCTCGCTAGGGTGGAAGACTGTTGGGTTTTGAGCATTCTAACTCTCCTATGGTGTACATGCAACCCTATAAACCTTGGATCTATGTTTTCTCTATTATACATGCAAATAAGAACTTTCCAAGGCTTTAATCCTAACTAGCATACTATGAGGTAACTATACTACAAAGACTAGTTAGATGACATACCTTTTGGTGTAGCTTGATGTCTTCAAGCTTTAAGAGCTTAGCCCCAATAGTGTGGAAGCCTCAAATAGAATCACAAATCACCAAAACACCTTGGAAGACTTTAGAGAATATGGATACTTGGTTCTCTCTAGTGAAATTGGCTAGCCCTCTTAGTGTACCCACACTAGTGCCAATTTCACCAACCAAGGACATCTTTATATAGTGTGGAGGATTAGGATTAAACCCTAATACCCATGACCTTTCATTTCCTAGGATCCATGGGTTAAAGCTCCATGGACTATCCATGAACACTTAGCCCAACCTAAATGAACTTGGCCCACTACACATATATATCTAGGAGTCCATATTTAATTAGTTCATTTTGATCACTTAATTAATTATAAATTAATTCTTGATCAATACTAATTAAATAATATGATTATATTAATATATTAGAACTTATAATATATTATTATAAATCATAAATATACTATTCTCAAAATACTATCCATATAAATTGTGACGATGAAGTGCAACCCAAATGGACCATGCCGGGTCGGGTCAAGTACATACCAAATATAGTTATGGACTTAGACATTAATCTAACAGTCTCCCACTTGGATAAGTCTAAAACTATTATTGAGTATGACTTCAAAACCTAACTGGCAATCGTAGCTCTTAATGCTACTGTCGAACTCTGATCTTGTCAACGAACATGTCCATTAGATAAGGGATCATATATTCCTCCATTCTAGATATCGGATGGACTGAGACATGGATTATAATCATTCTCTCTGTCCATTTCTTGTTTCCCGATTTCCGATTCATGATGACTGACTGATTGAACAAATCAAATCAGTCCTGGCTTGGCCAAGCACTCACATGTATCATCATTAAATCATCGAGGGGCCCACAGATATCGCTTTTATCCCGAAGGTAAAAGGAATGGATAAACTTCGACTCATATGGCTTGTTCTACTACTTGTTGAATCATACACAAAGTCACGTTTTATAACACCGAGTTACCGAATGCGTTTTCGTGCAATCAATGTACAACCAACTCATAGTAACAACTCATATCTCTAGGTTTGAAGAATATAAGATATTATCGTCTCATGATCACTCGTGATAAAATCCATGAAGTGATTCCAATGAGCGCGGGTTGAATCCAATACTCAGAACTTATGAGCACTCGTGAGTGTTGTAGCCCTTTGTCCAACATCTTAGACCTCTACAAGCCAACCCATGACAGTCTTAATTCATATCTACTTCCAACATATGACCGACTGTGGATGGTTTGAATAACTTAGTCATTCCAGAAGAATAACCTAGTTTATTCTGGAAGTCAAAACATTCAAAGTAAAACACAAAAATAAATGAATCAAATATGGTATCAAACCCTATGAATATAAATAAACACTTTTATTTATCACCATACTAATTACTCATTATTCATTGTTTCGGTTTTATCAACTTTATACTTGAATTTAAAACAATAGTTGTCCCATGCTCCAAGCATGTACACTATGTTTTCTAAACACTAGTCATGCCATACACAAAGTATGCATGTTATGTTTGTCTATGATCTTTACTTTGTGAAATAGATCAATTGAGCATAACTCCAATGATCATCTTCTCACAGTCCCAAACCCTTACTGCAAATGCAAGAATTCCAAATTCATGCCATTTACTGAAATCTGTTAGATTCTAAACTTATATGCATTGATCCTCTTGTAATGATTATGCACAAATTCAACCAGACTTGGCAACAATCATTACAGAGTATTCCAACGGAGGTCAACTCCTTGGAAACATCCTTCTTGCATTAAGTTTCCTAATCTTACAGATTGAATACTTTCTAACTTTGAACCATTTCCATATTCCATTTTGACTATCACTTCCGAACAAGAGTTGCCTCTTTTCAGACTATGTCAATATGGTCCTTCCAAAGTCAACACTATACTTCCAACTGTCCTTGAGCAACCAATCCTTGGTAAACCTTAGATTGTCCTCAACAATTGTTTAATCATTTTACTCATATCCAATTCTAGACCTTTTCCCTTCTTAATGCCCCAGGCATTTGGAAAATTTTAGAAAGGATGAATATAGCACATGTAATTGATTCTATATCCGAAGCATATGGGACATGATTCATGATGTCTCATGTGACATCCCCAAAATCTCGGCCAGCAAAGACCGATTTTCATTTATGCTTTTAAATATTTTCAGAGTAAATCCTTTTGATTTAAAAGAGTTGCGGAATTTGTTCCCAAAAACAAAACATGATAAAACAATGTTTACCGAAGCATTTCATAAAAGAAATGTATTTTTCATTATAATCAAAACTCGGGGTGTCATGTTCCGATACAGACCAATAAGCATAAACGAATACATTACAAGTCATATAACAAATATAAACATATGCAGACTTGTAAACAAAACAACTTGATGGTTCATCCATCTCATGCCCTTCCGCCACTTCCTGTAATACAATTTAAAACTGAGTGGGTCAGGCTTGGGAGCCTGGTGAGCATATAGGGTTTTCAACCCACAATAAATATCATATTTAATTTTCACCAACCAACAATAACCCAATTACCCATTCCCGTTATTCTCACTTTAATGTCCCTAAAACAACTAACATAAGGGACCTAGTCTAAGAATATTTCATCGGGGTGACAACACATGCTTCGGGGGTACCTCAGCAATATAAGTCAAATAAGGCAACCATGAGGGGGATGGAGTACAGCGAATGAACACCCAAGTTCATTAACACCTACAGGTGGCGAACCTGCTAATGTTTCCACAAGACTGTCTAGAATAGCCAGTGGTCGTCATCTAAACTCCGCTAGATGACTCAATCAAACAACAACGAGGCCTCTCATCTGTTTATTACACACCAACTGTCTACCCATGTTCTACCCAACATATTAGTAGATAAAAATATACATTTGTATACATAGTTTAAAGAAAACTTGTATAGCATGCTTTAATCAACACATATATCACATAACAGATGAGGCACACACACACATAACACGTATCTCATAAAGAAATAAGCAGATCTATAAGATAGAAGAGAGTGAATACTCATTCACACATAACACAACCAAATATATACACATAGCACGTATTTTATATTAGAATACTTCGTATTATTGTATTAGAAGAAATAACTACACACTCACTTGATCAGAAGATGATCGGACAGCACTACGGCTTATAAAAGTAGTATTCCTCAGCAGATCTGGAAGATCTCCTCGAAAATCGAACTTCTCGCGGGCAGAGCTTCGACTCGGGAACCGCACTTTTCGGGATCTTCGGGATCTCGGGACTTGCCTCGGGGATAAAGTATGATACCGGGGCTTCGGGGTAGCTTCGGCACGAAAAACGATGCAAAAGACTAGAGAGAAGAGAAGAAATTGAACAACAAAGAAGGCTGTCTTCGGATCCTTTATATAGAGGCTGGAACCTCGGAGTACGCGGGGCGTACTGCGTTACGCGGGGCGTACTGCCCAAAACGTCATTGCTTACGTATCCGAAGTGCTCGAGTGCGAGTGTCGACATCCCTCGGAGTACGCGGGGCGTACTCGAGTACGCGGGGCGTACCTCGGATCAGATCGGTGACTCCTTCGGATAATGCTTCCGAATTTTGATTTAAAAATAAATACAAAATGATTAATAAACTTCGGAAATTCATAACTTCTTCATACGAACTCCGTTTTCGACGTTCTTTATATCCACGGTAAGGTGAGACCATGCTCTACGACTTTCGTTTAGACTCCGTCGGCTAATTTTGACTTTATTTTTATTAATTATTTTTAATAGTCCGGGACAGAAACTTTCGTTATAAATTCATAACTTCTTCGTTTGACGTCCGTTCTCGCCTAACTTTTTATCGTTTCAATACCAACAATGAGATCTTCGATTCTCATTTAGATTGCTTCGGCTAACAACCGCTCGATCTCAAATCGAGTAAAACAGGCTGTATATCGCTAAGCCGGAACTTCGATAAATCATAACTTTCTCATACGAAGTCAGATTTGGGCGTTCTATATATATTCGGAAACCTCGTTTCAAATACTACAACACTAACCAAAGATATTAAGTTTATTTTACACTTAAATTTTGACGCTTATTTTTATTCTTAATTAATCAAACCACATAATTAAGCACAAAACACAAAATACTCAAATAATACAATCTTATTACTTCAAAATGGGTTACAAAGGTTAACCTAGACTATTACATTGCTACAAATGGCAAGCCCGGAAACACAGGCGTTACAATTCTCTCCACCTTAGAATGATTCCATCCCCGGAATCACACATCAACAAACAAATGCGGATAGCGACTCAACATGTCACTCTCCGTCTCCCAGGTGAGATTCGGCCCATTCGTGTGTTTCCATCGGACAAGCACTAACCCAACCATTTTGCGTCGCAACTTCTTAGTCTTTCGGTCAACAATTGCCTCTGGTTCTTCAATCAACCTTTTGTTCTCATCAATTCTCAATTCAGAAATTGGAATTATATCGGGAACTTCTCCCGTGAACTTCCTCAAATAACACACATGAAAGGTGTTGTGAATTTCATTCAGTTCTTCGGGTAATTCGAGCTTGTAAGCTTGGTTCCCAATCCTCTGAAGGACTTTAAACGGTCCAATAAACCTTGGACTCAACTTTCCCCTTTTACCAAATCTTATAAGTCCCTTCCACGGCGAGACTTTAAGCAAAACCGAATCTCCAACCTCAAAAGTCATCGGTCTTCGCTTCTTGTCAGCATAGCTCTTTTGACGATCTTGAGCTGCTAACATTCTTTCCCTAATTATTTTCAACTTTTCAGCAGTTTGATGAACCATCTCCGGTCCCATAAAATGCTTTTCCCCAGCCTCAAGCCAACAAGACGGCGCACGACACTTCTGTCCATACAAAGCTTGAAAAGGTGCCATCTTAATGCTCGAGTGAAAACTATTATTATAGGAAAATTCTACCAACGGTAAATGTTCATCCCAATTACCTAGGAATTCCAAGGTACATGCTCTCAGCATATCTTCAAGTGTTTGTATTGTTCTTTCACTCTGACCATCAGTCTGCGGATGGTAAGCTATGCTTAAACATAACTTGGTACCCATTTCCTCTTGTAGACTTTTCCAAAACCTTGAGGTGAAACGGCTATCACGATCCGATACAATCGTTAACGGAACACCGTGAAGCCTCACAATTTCCTTCACGTAAGAATTCGCAAGCTTCTCCATAGACCATTTCTCCCTGGCCGCTATGAAATGCGCACTCTTAGTGAATCGATCAACGACCACCCAAATCATGTCGTGACCATTCTTTGTTCTGGGCAGTTTAGTGACAAAATCCATAGCAATGTCTTCCCACTTACCCATAGGCACAGGCAATGGTTCTAAACTCCCGTAAGGTTTCTGATGTTGTGTCTTGACTCTCGCACAAGTCACACACTCGGCCACATACCTTGCAACATCAAGCTTCATCGTCGGCCACCAGTAGTAGGGTTTCAGGTCCCTATACATTTTAGTGCTACCTGGATGAATTGAGTACATGGTTTTGTGAGCTTCTTCCATCAGAAGATCCCTAATTCCTCCTGACTTAGGTACCCAAATACGATCTTGGAATACCTTCAGTCCATGACCGTTAGTACCAAACACCAACGTTTTACCCAAACGTTCCTCCTTTCGGTCATTTTTCTCAGAAGCTTCCTCTTGAGCTTTCTTTATACTTTCCACAATGGTCGAGACAACTTCAATTCTCAACGCTCTTGCCCTTTTCCTTTCAAGATTGACCTTCCGACTGAGAGCATCAGCAACAACATTAGCTTTACCGGGGTGGTAAAGTATCTCGCAATCGTAGTCTTTAAGTAATTCTAGCCAGCGTCGTTGCCTCATATTCAATTCTTTCTGATTAAAGAGGTATTGGAGACTCTTATGATCAGTGAAAAGTTTGCACTTCGTGCCATAGAGGTAATGCCTCCATATTTTCAGAGCGAAAACTACCGCTGCCAACTCCAAATCATGAGTAGGGTAATTCTTTTCATGCTCTTTCAGCTGTCGAGACGCATATGCTATCACCTTTTCTCTTTGGGTCAAAACACAACCCAATCCAACACCAGACGCATCGCTATAAACAGCGAAGTCTTCAACTCCATCGGGTAGAGAAAGTATCGGTGCTTCACATAGCTTCTTCTTTAACTTCTCGAATGCTTCTCTATGCTTATCACTCCAAGCATAAGTAGCTCCTTTGTGGGTCAAAGCTGTCAAGGGAGTAGCAATCGAAGAAAAGCCTTGGATAAACCTGCGGTAATATCCAGCTAATCCCAAAAAGCTTCGAATCTCCGTGGGACTTTTCGGTTGTTCCCACTTCGTCACAGCTTCGATCTTCGCTGGATCAACCATTATCCCTTCTTGGTTGACCACGTGACCCAAGAATTGGACCTCACGAATCCAAAAATCACATTTGGAGAACTTCGCATAAAGCTTCTCCTTCTTCAAAACTTCTAACACTTCTCGCAAGTGTCTGCCATGCTCCTCCTGGCTTTTCGAGTAGACCAGAATGTCGTCTATGAACACTATCACGGATTTATCAAGGAAAGGATTACAAACCCTATTCATCAAATCCATGAACGCTGCTGGAGCATTGGTTAGTCCAAACGACATAACCAAGAACTCGTAGTGTCCATATCTAGTTCTGAATGCAGTCTTCTCGATATCTTGCTCTCTTACTTTCAGCTGATGATATCCTGACCTAAGATCGATCTTCGAGAAATAGCTCGAACCTTGCAATTGATCAAACAGGTCATCAATCCTCGACAACGGATATCTATTCTTTATTGTTGCCTTGTTCAGCTCTCTGTAATCGATGCACATTCTCATACTTCCATCTTTCTTCTTTACAAATAACACCGGAGCTCCCCAGGGCGATGAACTAGGTCTAATGAAACCTTTGTCCAATAACTCCTGAAGTTGCATCATCAGCTCCTTCATCTCCGTCGGTGCTAATCGATAAGGTGCTTTTGCTATTGGCGTGGTTCCTGGTAACAAGTCTATTCTGAACTCCACTTGTCTATCAGGTGGTAATCCAGGAAGATCCTCGGGAAATACTTCCGGATAATCACACACCACTGGAATGCTCTGCATCACCTTCTTTTCCTTCTTAGCATCAATCACGAATGCTAAATATGATGTACATCCCTTGGTCAAACACTTTCTGGCTTTCATTAGAGAAATGATTCCAGAATTCACTCTGCGTTTGTCCCCATACACCATAAACGAATCTTTTCCAGGCGTGTTTACTTTAACTATCTTCTTCTTGCACAAAATTTCGGCATCATTGGCGCTAAGCCAATCCATTCCCAAGACGATGTCGAAACCATTTAGTTCGATAGGCAATAATTCCTCGAGAAACTTATTCCCATTAAGGTCGATCAAGACGTTTTTCATACGATGGCTAACAGGTACAAACTTGCCACTAGCTACTTCGACTAATAAAGCATTATTTAGTCTATCAACAGGCAAAGCTAGCTTTCTACCAAACTCATGCGAAATAAAGGAGTAGTTGGCTCCAGAATCAAACAATATATGAGCAGGTAATTCGTTTACGAGAAAGGTACCTGAAGCGACATCAGCTTCATCTTTAGCAGCCTCAAGTGTCATCTGGAAGGCTCTCGCCTTCGGCTTTGGTGGAATGTTGGGCCTAGCTGCCTCCTTCTTCTTCGGACAGTCTTTCAAAATATGCCCATCTTCATTACAACCAAAACACATCCTTTTGTTGTTCGGACATTCATTGGCAAAATGTCCAACCCTACCACACTTGTAGCAGGTCACATCCTCGCTACATTTCCCAAAGTGCCTTTTCTTACACTTATCACACCACTTTGCTTCGCCTCCTTTTCCCCCAAACTTTTTCGAATCAGATTTCGAAAATTTTCCTTTCTTACCGGAACCAGATGTTCCCTCAAACTTCCTTTTCTCACCAACCTCAACTTTGACGGTGGTTCTCCCCTTGATCATGTTCTCCACAGACTTGGCAGCCCAGATAGCTGCCTCTAGAGTAAGTGCCTGACGTACTGGCACCTCATACTCCCATGGAAGTCCCTTCGCATACCGATCCACCTTTGTCAGCTCGTCTGGAACGATACGCAAGGCAAACTCCATCTTATCGGTGAAGTTATTGGTGTACTCATCCACTGACATGCTACCCTTCGTCAATGTCAAAAACTTATTCTCCAACTCCAACAGATTTTGAGCCGAGCAGAACTTGCGCTTAAACTGCACCAAGAACTCTGCCCATGACAATTGCAGTGGCTCGCTAGGGCTTAAGGTCTTCCCTAGAGTGTTCCACCAACGAACGGCTCCACCTCGGAATTGTCGCACGGCATAGATAGTCTGCAACTTGCCTCTACAGCCACATGTCATAAAGGCTAACTCCATTTCGGAGATCCAATCCATAACCCCAATCGGATCCTCCTTTCCATTGAAGGTCGATGGTTTACAAGTCAAAAAGTCCTTGTACTTGCATCCCATTCCATCATTCCTTCCATCATGGTTATCTTGCCTAACTATCGGTGGGTTGGCTGGACCAACAGACCCACTGAAGTTTCCACCTTCCGAGTGCCCTTCATTCAGTTCAGGCTCTTCCACACGAATCGACAGTTCTTCACGATTTTGTTGAAGCAACCGTCTAGTTTCATCCATCTGACGATCCAACATCGTCTGAATCATCAATTGCACACCAGCCATGGTTATTGGCTCAGGTGCTGCTGCTACGACAGGTATTGGCTCAATCACTGGTGGTTGATTCCTGTTTTCGTCAGCATTTCCAACTCCACTTCTTGTTCTCACCATTTTGATCTACACCGAATAAGGTGAAATTAGATCCTCAATCATGATAGATATTCAGATCATCCTTATCACTCCGAAACGTTTACATGCTAGTTCTAATATCGTAGACGTACGCTTAGAATCCTACACACATAAGGTTTCTAGATCCGGTCGGCAACAGACCATAGATCCGAACAAATAATATCATATATGGCAACATATAACATTTAGCACATAAAGCATTTTAGGCAACTTTCCTAAAATAAACTAGTGTTCGTGTCTAAAACATAACAGACACGCATCTCAAAACTTCACTTAGCATTCTAAGTTTAAGTCTAGAAATCCTACAAATTCCTAGTTTGCTTAAACTAATGCTCTGATACCAACTGTGACATCCCCAAAATCTCGGCCAGCAAAGACCGATTTTCATTTATGCTTTTAAATATTTTCAGAGTAAATCCTTTTGATTTGAAAGAGTTGCGGAATTTGTTCCCAAAAACAAAACATGATAAAACAATGTTTACCGAAGCATTTCATAAAAGAAATGTATTTTTCATTATAATCAAAACTCGGGGTGTCATGTTCCGATACAGACCAATAAGCATAAACGAATACATTACAAGTCATATAACAAATATAAACATATGCAGACTTGTAAACAAAACAACTTGATGGTTCATCCATCTCATGCCCTTCCGCCACTTCCTGTAATACAATTTAAAACTGAGTGGGTCAGGCTTGGGAGCCTGGTGAGCATATAGGGTTTTCAACCCACAATAAATATCATATTTAATTTTCACCAACCAACAATAACCCAATTACCCATTCCCGTTATTCTCACTTTAATGTCCCTAAAACAACTAACATAAGGGACCTAGTCTAAGAATATTTCATCGGGGTGACAACACATGCTTCGGGGGTACCTCAGCAATATAAGTCAAATAAGGCAACCATGAGGGGGATGGAGTACAGCGAATGAACACCCAAGTTCATTAACACCTACAGGTGGCGAACCTGCTAATGTTTCCACAAGACTGTCTAGAATAGCCAGTGGTCGTCATCTAAACTCCGCTAGATGACTCAATCAAACAACAACGAGGCCTCTCATCTGTTTATTACACACCAACTGTCTACCCATGTTCTACCCAACATATTAGTAGATAAAAATATACATTTGTATACATAGTTTAAAGAAAACTTGTATAGCATGCTTTAATCAACACATATATCACATAACAGATGAGGCACACACACACATAACACGTATCTCATAAAGAAATAAGCAGATCTATAAGATAGAAGAGAGTGAATACTCATTCACACATAACACAACCAAATATATACACATAGCACGTATTTTATATTAGAATACTTCGTATTATTGTATTAGAAGAAATAACTACACACTCACTTGATCAGAAGATGATCGGACAGCACTACGGCTTATAAAAGTAGTATTCCTCAGCAGATCTGGAAGATCTCCTCGAAAATCGAACTTCTCGCGGGCAGAGCTTCGACTCGGGAACCGCACTTTTCGGGATCTTCGGGATCTCGGGACTTGCCTCGGGGATAAAGTATGATACCGGGGCTTCGGGGTAGCTTCGGCACGAAAAACGATGCAAAAGACTAGAGAGAAGAGAAGAAATTGAACAACAAAGAAGGCTGTCTTCGGATCCTTTATATAGAGGCTGGAACCTCGGAGTACGCGGGGCGTACTGCGTTACGCGGGGCGTACTGCCCAAAACGTCATTGCTTACGTATCCGAAGTGCTCGAGTGCGAGTGTCGACATCCCTCGGAGTACGCGGGGCGTACTCGAGTACGCGGGGCGTACCTCGGATCAGATCGGTGACTCCTTCGGATAATGCTTCCGAATTTTGATTTAAAAATAAATACAAAATGATTAATAAACTTCGGAAATTCATAACTTCTTCATACGAACTCCGTTTTCGACGTTCTTTATATCCACGGTAAGGTGAGACCATGCTCTACGACTTTCGTTTAGACTCCGTCGGCTAATTTTGACTTTATTTTTATTAATTATTTTTAATAGGCCGGGACAGAAACTTTCGTTATAAATTCATAACTTCTTCGTTTGACGTCCGTTCTCGCCTAACTTTTTATCGTTTCAATACCAACAATGAGATCTTCGATTCTCATTTAGATTGCTTCGGCTAACAACCGCTCGATCTCAAATCGAGTAAAACAGGCTGTATATCGCTAAGCCGGAACTTCGATAAATCATAACTTTCTCATACGAAGTCAGATTTGGGCGTTCTATATATATTCGGAAACCTCGTTTCAAATACTACAACACTAACCAAAGATATTAAGTTTATTTTACACTTAAATTTTGACGCTTATTTTTATTCTTAATTAATCAAACCACATAATTAAGCACAAAACACAAAATACTCAAATAATACAATCTTATTACTTCAAAATGGGTTACAAAGGTTAACCTAGACTATTACATTGCTACAAATGGCAAGCCCGGAAACACAGGCGTTACATCTCACATAAAGACTAAACCAGTCTTTTGCTATAATATTTCCATTTCTATTTGCCAAGTTCTCATAATTCAGATTATGAAAAGGGATGCCGTAATCATAATCGAATTTTAGAACGCAAATAACGAACCCATACATAGAATTTCCTTATGTTGAGCCATTCCAACATGAAATTCATATATATATTCTTGACTAAATACGATTAAGACCTCAATCTAAGCTTTTAGATTTGAGATGAAGTATAATTTCCTCTCCGTTAATTATAGCAAAACAACTTTTCCCAATTGAGACCTTTTGTTTTCTATAATTAACATTGCTAACTTGCAACCTTTATCATGCTCCCACTAACATGATGATTAATAGCATAAGACTTATGCTCCCACTAGCTTCGACATATACCCAAAAATCAACTGGACTTCTAGAAATCAATACTTTATTGACTTTCTTACCAAAGTTCAGATTTCTGATACTAGATTGCCTTGATAAGACTTTATCAATATCATACACCTCTCTTAGATAGCTCACATGTGTGTCTAAACAATTTCAGAACTATGAAAAGGGATGCCATAATCATAGTCTAAATTGTTTAGACCTTTTGCCATTTCCCATAAGTCAATGTTAGTGTGCCGGTTAACCACGCACGCTCCACTAACGACTTTGAGAACTGCAAATATCATAATTGCTATCTACTTAAAATCTACTTAGTGAAAGAGTTTCCTTACCATCATTTTCATGAATCGAAGAGAAACCTTATGACACTTAGATTTTATGGTGTAAGCATTCCTATGCATGTGAATTTGTCAAAACCATAACCACATGACTAGGTTAGTGACAAATCCTAACTCATATGGATTGAACTTGTGCAATCTTAACTTATTGCCACCTGGCAGCTCAAGGGCCTGCCATTGCTTCCAAGTAGTTATCCAAACAATTGAGAACATGTAGAACTCAAATGTATAGCCAATTTAACTGGAATGGGCACAGAAATGTCAACACGATAGGTTATAAACCTCTAGTTGTGTGCTAGTGATGAAATACAGGTTTTTGTTCTTGATTACTTCTTGAAACACTTTCAGGATCTTTTAGACTCCCACTGTCTCCTCGACCTATAAGACTTTCTGGCCAAATATTCAAGAGATAGTGTGTGGATTCTAATCAAGACAGACACTTAACACAATTAGCCTTAGTTGATCTTTGTTTTATCCAAAACATCACAACTTACCAATTTCAAATGTACAAGAGTAGAAAACTTTTACTCTTACATTTGACAAGTGTTTTAAACCTTCTTTAAGACATGTCACTCAAGTTACAATCTTAGAGTATAACTCTATGAACTGTTTTCGAATGAAGTATGAATCATCTTCTTGATTTAACCACTTCAACAATTCATAACTCCTCTTCTTAACTCTCAGAATGTACTTAGAGGATGAATTGTGATAAGGTCTCAAAATCATTAAGATGATCTTAAAACATGATACTAAAGGACTCTCCCATCTTTTCAGATTTGAGAAACTTTTATCCTTCTGCCTAATTTGATTCTTCTTATTCGTTCTGTCATACATTGAAAAAAATTTCAATGCTTCAGAATTATACTTAAGCTTCTAAGTATAATCATATTTACTAAACCTTAGTAAATCATGACGAATACTCTTATCCATCTTTTGTGGTGGACTTTGACAAGTGCACAAGAAAGTGTACTTGATCCCTTAGCCCTTCTCTTGACTCACACATCCATGTGAACAAGCAGTTAGTCTTAATTTTCCATTGCTAGAAAGTTCTCATTCATCATAATATACAACTTGCATGATTCCAAGTTTCTATCCAACTGAAACTTGGGTGATGAGAATCTTTCCTTATTTGGTAAATTTAGACACTACCACAAATGAAAGACTCAAATTCATATTTCCAATATTGCTATCAATGGAATCATATAAACAACATATTTTTCCCAAATGCTATTGTAAGGATATTTTTTTAAAATAAATAAAATTAAAAACTTTTCTTTTATTTTAAAACTTTGCGGAAAAACTAATCCTTACAATGCAGATGTATATGAAAACTTGTTGTCATCTATTCCTAAGCAATCTATCATAACGCTTAAGCACGTGCTCAAAATTTTGATCACTGAACCATGCGATCGAAATCCATCTTCGCGATCAGAATCAGCATATACTTCCTTTAAGTTTCTTTACTTTTCTTTGATTCTTAAAACATCAACATGTGACCCAGCCACATCATGTAATAAGAATCTCCAAGTAGGAACTTAATAGAGTTAGACCATGGACTTTACTTGAAATAAAGTCAAACTTATTGACTTTATCATCCTTAGGTAAGTTTGGCAGCTTCATAACTAAAGCCTTTCCTTTGGCAATAGAAATATATGGATCCTTAGGTAATAGTACATGGGACTATCTCAGACTTAGCCTTTCTCTTTACCATTTGGTCAACCAAGTTGACTATGGCCAATCCCTTTCCATTGGGAAGAGAATGCATTTCTGGATTTCCTGTGTCACTATTGTCCCTGTCCATAAAGTTTTGGGAAGTTGATCTCCTAATCAAATTTGCTTTACTAGTACACTAAATCATTTCTAATTTAGCAGAACCAAGCAAATAGATAAGATCATAAAGGGTCTTGTCATAGTCTATCTCATAGGAGTCCCAAAGGAACTCACTATGTGTCTTAGAAAGTGATTGAACCACTAACTTTCTCAAGACTTTGACACTCAACTCTCCCGGCTTGTCAATATGTGACTCCATCTCCAAGATGTGATCACACCTAGACCTTACCTTGCCAATAGGGCTTGAGTGACCTTGAACTTGTGGGTTAGGGAGAATAATTGGAGGAGGTGGAGGAAGTGAAGTTCCAAGATATTTGGGAAGATCATAGATGTCTGAACTAGACATCTTTTTGGAGATATTCAAGATAGTTGATTTAAAGTCCTTAATATAACACCCAATATGAAATATTAAGGCTAGGACCCAACAAACTATTTTATAACTTGGAAGAGGGATGTCGTAATCCAAGCTAAAGAATATTTAAAGGTAGGTGAATGACGATTCACCAATTTCCACCATGAAAAACAAACTAATTAATTAGGTTTTAATTGGATTTGAAATTCCTAGATCTTTGAGATTCATTGAACTTTCAATGGCATGTTTCAATCTCGAGTGTGCCCTTCAGGTTTTGTGACTGGGATGCCGAGGATCACAAAACAAGGTGTGAAGTAACCATGCAAATTACTTGGTACCCTTAAGTGTTTACCTCTCAATCGATGTGTTGGTTAACCACACACGCTCCATCGATACTATGATAAGCATTAAGTTACCCTTTGCCTACCTTGTTAAATACGAGTTAGTGTGCCGGTTAACCACACACGCTCCACTAACCGACTTAAACAAAGTGCAAAGTGTAATTTCATGGATTAGCACCTTATTCACATTTTCCTAAGTAACTAAGATTTGGTATTATTAAGAGTTTAGTTACTTAGTATTTATCATCAACACTTTTAATGAAGCGAGAATTATAGTCCTGTCAAACCCGTTCGGCTAACGACCCTCCACCAGTCAAGGAAGCGGTGGGTGAGAGTGGACACCCATTAAACTGCCATTTTATAGGCAGTAACCTTATATCCCCCTTATAGACCGGCTTTGCGAATGAGGCCTACTAACGGTAAGACTGAATTTACTCTTATACATACATATATATATATATATATATATATATATATATATATATATATATATATATATATATATTATTAACTTATAATATTATAAAGTATAAGGGTTGAATTTTAACTCTTAAAAATTCTAAGGGCTTAACTTGGAATTAAAGTATTCATAAAAGAAAACTTTTCAAATTCCAAAACTTGAGAGAAAGTTTTGAAACTATTCAAAACTCTTGGATTTTCTTAACTTATGAGTTTTAATTAAAGTATTAAAACTTTTAATGAAGAGACACTTGGACATCCATAACTTGAGGATAAGTTATGGAGCCATAAAAACTATTTATAAGAAAAAACTCTTCATTTTTTTATAACCTAAGGCATTTTTATGAGTTTTTAAGATTCATAAATGTGACTTTTCATATAACTTGAGGACAAGTTACAAAAACACATTTTATGAACAACTTTTAGATTAATTTGGATTGAAAACATCTAACACATATTTTTCATTAATCTAAAAAATAACTCATAAAACAAGGAAACATAAAACTTTTGGTAATCCATAACTTATGGAGTTAAATGTTTGTTTTATGATGAAACTTTTCATGTTCCATAACTTAAGAATAAGTTATGGAATTCTTTAAAACATTAACACCAAATTTTGTAACTCCATAAAAACTTTGAATCAATTTTTTTTAAACCTTTTCATATCCATAACTTATAGACGTTTCAAAAAACTCTTTAGATCAAACTTTTAAAACTAATCAAATAATCATATCATTTTATCCTTTACTAAATTTGACCTAATTCAACACATATAGCAAATGATTCAACTTTTGCAAATAAGTAATTTTTCACAAAAAAAAATTATCTTAAAATTTGACAAACGTCATGTTTTTATTCCTTTTTTTCAACTTTGAAAATAAAACATTTGCATCAATATAACAGAAAACAACCTCTGGCTCTGATACCACTGTTGGATTTTGAGCATTCTAACTCTCCTATGGTGTACATGCAACCCTATAAACCTTGGATCTATGTTTTCTCTATTATACATGCAAATAAGAACTTTCCAAGGCTTTAATCCTAACTAGCATACTATGAGGTAACTATACTACAAAGACTAGTTAGATGACATACCTTTTGGTGTAGCTTGATGTCTTCAAGCTTTAAGAGCTTAGCCCCAATAGTGTGGAATCCTCAAATAGAATCACAAATCACCAAAACACCTTGGAAGACTTTAGAGAATATGGATACTTGGTTCTCTCTAGTGAAATTGGCTAGCCCTCTTAGTGTACCCACACTAGTGCCAATTTCACCTACCAAGGACATCTTTATATAGTGTGGAGGATTAGGGTTAAACCCTAATACCCATGACCTTTCATTTCCTAGGATCCATGGGTTAAAGCTCCATGGACTATCCATGAAGACTTAGCCCAACCTAAATAAACTTGGCCCATTACACATATATATATCTAAGAGTCCATATTTAATTAGTTCATTTTGATCACTTAATTAATTATAAATTAATTCTTGATCAATACTAATTAAATAACATGATTATATTAATATATTAGAACTTATAATGTATTAATATAAATCATAAATATACTATTCTCAAAACACTATCCATATAAATTGTGCCGGTGAAGTGCAACCCAAATGGACCATGTCGGGTCAGGTCAAGTACATACCAAATATAGTTATGGACTTAGACATTAATCCAACAAAGACCCCACTACCTTGTGGCTCAAAGCGTCCGCTACCACATTCGCTTTACCAGGGTGGTAAAGGATCTCACAATCATAGTCCTTGACTACATCCAGCCACCTATGCTGCCTCATGTTCAGGTTTGGCTGGTCCATGATGTGCCTCAAACTCTTGTGATCCATATATATGGTACAATGGACCCCATATAGATAATGTCTCCATATCCTGAGGGCAAAAACCACCGACCCAACTCCAAATCATGAGTAGGATACCTAGTCTCATGCGGCTTCAACTCCCACGATGCATATACAATCACCCGTCCCCTCTGCATGAGGACCGCTCCCAGCCCTGTGATGGACTCATCACAGAATACCACAAAGTCTTCAAATCCTTCAGGGAGGGTCAATACTTGAGCTTCACACAAATGCTGCCTGAGGGTCTCAAACGTCGGCTGCTGCTCGGCGCCCCACCAGAAATCCACCCCCTTCCTCGTCAGATGTGTGAGAGGTACCACAATCTTGGAAAAATCCTGTATAAACCTCCGATAGTACCCTGCCAATCCCAAGAAGCTTCTGATATCTAAGGGAGGTTCTGGAATCTCCCACTGCATAACCGCCTCGATTTTAAACAGATCGACCAAAATCCCTTCCTGGTTAATGAGGTGTCCAAGGAACTAGACCTCTCACAACCAAAACTCACACTTCGAGAACTTGGCATAAAATCGTTCTTGCCTCAAAACTACCAACAACTCCTGTAGGTGATCCTTGTGCTAATCCCTGGTCTTGGAATACACTAAGATATCATTTATGAATACGATAACCGAGCGATCGAGCATCGACTTGCAGACTTGATTCATCAGAACCGTAAACATTGTTGGCACGTTGGTGAGCCCAAACGGCATCACCATGAACTCATAATGACCATAAAAAGTTTGAAACGCGGTCTTCTCCATGTTTTCCTCTCTCACCCTAACTTGGTAATATCCGGATCTCAAGTCGATATTGGAAAACCAAGATGCACCCTGCAACTGATCGAATAGATCATCTATCCTTGGGAGTGGATAACGGTTTTTCACCGTTAACTTGTTCAACTCCCTATAATCGATGCACATCCGATGCAAACCGTCCTTCTTCCTGACGAAAAGGATCGGTGCTCCCCATGAAGAACTACTCGGACGAATAAACTACTTACCCAACAGCTCCTGCAACTGAGATAACAACTCCTGCATCTTTGGCGGTGCCAAACGGTACGACGCCTTAGCGATAGGGGCCGCACCCGGCACAAGATCAATCCTAAACTCAACCTGCCTCTCCGGAGGCACCCCAGGTAATTCCTCTGGAAACACGTCAGAAAATTCTCTAACCACCGGCACCTCTAAAATTGAAGTCTGGTCCCTGACTCACGTATCCACCACATACGCTAAGTAACCAGAGCACCCGTGTTGAATATATTGTCGAGCCCGGGCTACTGAACAAAACCCTAATCCTACTCTGGTACCTTTACCATATACCACCAGTTCTCCCCCACTTGGGGTTCGAACTACAACCCGTTGCCCTTCACAATCGATCATGGCGCCAAAACGACCGATCCAATCCATCCCCATAATCACACATACTTCCCCCATGGGAATAGGAATCAAATCTATCAGGAAGGATACCCCGAAAATCTCCAACTCACATCCCCGGTAGACCGAAGAAGCAGAAGCCCCGTGTTCGTTGGCAATAGTAACTCGCAACGGACACTCAAGCTCACCTACTAGCACATTGAACCCCTTACTGAAAGTTTGAGATACGAACGACCGACTCGCCCCCGATTCGAATAAAACCAATGCAGGCAAGGAGTTTACTAAAAATGTACCTAAACATAGGTATAACAGATAAGTATAACACAGATATAAGGACTGAAAGAAAAGATAGAAACATACCAGCAACCACATCCGGTGTTGCCTTGGCCTCCATGACCGTGAGCTGGAAAGCAGGCCCCTGAGCCTTCGGAGGCTCCGCCTTGACCGGCCTCCCCTCTGCAATCCTCAAAGTAGTTGGTGTGGAAACCTGCACCGGTTTGGCCGCGAGCTGCAAACAGTTGGTCTTCACATGACCAACCTGATGACAATGATAACATATCCTCATATTTGCTGGAGGGGTGGACTAGCGACAGTCCCTGGCATAGTGTCCCTCCTAGCCACATTTGTGGCGCCCACCACCTGATCAACAAACCCCTGAATGACCCCTTCCGCACTTTCCACAAGCACGGCTTTGCTGACCCCTGATCCTAGAATCAGCGGTCTTAGACCGCTTAGGTGTCGGCTGAGACTGTGCCGAAACCTAAAGTTGCTCCTTCAACTGCAGCTCTAACTCCAAATCATGCTGCTTAGCGGCTTCCTGAAGATCTAGAAGAGTATCACAACATTACGTGGCAACAAACTGACAGATATCGGTCTTGAGCATGCTCAGATAATGAGTCATCTGAGACTGCTCGGAAGCAAACTCCGGGCAAAACATAGCACTCGATGTGAACATGCAGGAGATCTCCATCACCGACTCTCCATCATATTTCAAGGTCAAAAACTCCTGATCAAGTCACTCCCGCTCCACACGTGGAACGTAGCGAGCGCGGAACATATCCCTGAACCGCTCCCAAGTAATATAAGCTCTCTGATCATCAGTGTACGACCCAGTCGTCAGTCTCCACCAGTCCTTGGCCCCAAGCCTCAGCAGGTTAAGAGCGCGCCTGACCTTCTGGTCAGTGGGACATGAGCACGTGAAGAAACAACCCTCCACGTCGGATACCCACCTCATAGCCTTAATCGCATCCTGGGTACCATCAAATGTCGGGGGCTTCGTATTATCGAAGTCCCGGTATTGAAAATCCCGGTAGGCTCCTCCTCCACCCCCTGTCGCGGTTACAGCCGATGTGGCTGCAGCGGCAGCCATCTCTACTAAAGCTACATAGCGCTCAACAAAGTACTCGACCATAGCGGTCTTAATCGACCTAAACGTCTCTGGTAGTTGCGCTCGAAATGCTACGACAATCTCATCATGTAGGATCTCCCGAATCCTGGCATCCAACTCCTCTGTCCCTATCTGCACAACTAGCTCAGGTGCTACAGGCACACCCTGACCTCTGTCTCCTGATCCTGACCCGGATCCATTCGCAAAACGTCTCGTCATCACCATACTGAAAATATACCAAAGGCTTCAGATAAACGACATAATATCGGGAGACCATTTCTCACCAACTCTAGGGATCGTGACTTCCTTGCTACGCATATGGGTCATGTGCTTTTAGTAGTATAGGCCCATACTACCTTCCACACCTACCCATATTTGTCCCAAGTATCATCACAAACCCTAATAATATACATAATCATAACGAACTCTCCATCCTCACTTCTAGAGGAGAACTAAACATCTCATTACTGATCTATTGACTCTTCATAATTCTACCATCCATGAAACTTTCATCAACCCTGTAGTACTAGTGTATGCTAACCATACATAATGCTAGACCTCATAGACTTTCGAATATCCAACCTGGCCTTAAGCATAAGACCAAGTCTAACCTTCTCAGGCTATAAGATCTTAATTACATATAGCTGAGATACATACACCAGAAACCACAGTAATGATGTCAATATCATATAAAGAAAACCCTAGCAGGCATCATGTAATCAGTCAATTTCTATCATGCAATTCCTGAAGATCCCTAGCCTAGTACTAGCATGTTGTTCTAACATATCATAATATCAAATAACTGTATGGTATTTTTGGGTCTATTTACTGGCTCCGACTGATCGTACACTTTGCATCCTTCATCCTTTATTTTGAAAACCATTTAGAATTTATTCTGAAAATTCCTTGATTGACTGGATCCACATGAATGTTTCTCCAATTCACTCAAACCAAGGCTCTGATACCAACTTGTAACATCTAAAATTTTAAGCCAAATTTAAACTTTTCCAACCATTAAAAAAAATATTGTTATACAAATTGTTTTCAAAATATTATTCATCAGAGTGTCCCAGAAACTAAAATCATAAGGATAAGGAGCGGTATGGTTATGCCTTTGCCTTGCCACGATCTCCTGATGTACTTGAAACAATAAACTGAAACTGTAAGCTCGAGAGCATAGTGAAATATCGCCAAAATACTAATACTACATTGATAATACCATATCAATAACAAATAACAACATCATGCATATTGGGCCTCCTGACTGGATCGCCTTGCAACGCCTACAGTCTATCTAGATCTATCCCGAGCCTTCGGTGTGACTGGGCCGTCATACAGGCTCACAGCCTACCCGGACCGCTCATCAGGTATGTTGGCTTTCAGCACAAAGCATGACCGCCTCAACCCCACCAAACCAATAACCATGAGTGCATAAATAACATATTCTAGAATATATATCAGGCATAACTATCTCACGCATCATCAAACATAACAATCTAATATGGAATACCGACCTAACCAGGTCACTAACATACCAGTCTATCGGATCATCATAGCATAACAACATCCTGCCTATCCTGATACCGAACTAAGAGATCATAATCATATACATTATACCATAATCAGAATATCGACCCATAAGGGCCGACGTTGGTGCCTTAGACCCTATTGATATAGTGAGGATAACTCACCTCGCTAGCGTCTCGGGATAATACTCTTCACTCCTCCAGATATAGCTCCAACCACCTCGCCTGTACCCAAGAGTGAGCTACTAAATAAATACTCAATTACCAAAATGCCCTTTGAAGTCACAAGAAAATCAACAGTCAAAGTCAAAGTCACTGGTCAATGGTCAACAATCCATGTTGTCCTATTGTTGAGTGAAACTTTCCCCTCATCGAGTCCCCACTGATTCAAGAATTACCCGACTCGAATCGTCGAGTCTCTAAAAGACCCGTCGAGTCAATATACGACCCAGGGGTTGAAAACCCAAACTGACTCAGCGAGTCATCTCCCAGACCCGCCGAGTCCACACGGGACTAATTCGGACAAAAACCCTTCTCGACTCGCCTATTCCATACGGTTATTCCCATGATCAAATGATACATAACTATTCTTTCGTTCCAACCAGTAGATCTAGGTCCCTAGAGTGTATTAGCAACGTAAAGCTGCTACCTTTACGTATTTGCATGCCTAAAAATCTGAATCCAAGCTTGAAATGAAGCTCTACTCATAAGGGAGGGTTCTTTCATGGACATACAAGGAACATTATGAACTTAGGACCCTAAGGTGGTTCATATCTAAAGTTTCAACTTCAGATCTAGCTCATACACCACACTCCCTTCATGAAACTGCTAAAGAAAACCCTAATTCCATCCATGAGAGGTTCTAAGAAGAAAGAGATCAAAGTAACAACTGATTACCTCCAAAACGTGCCCAAACTGAGATGGATTCAAGATCTACATGAATTTCCTTGATGCTAGCCTCTTGATCTACAAGTTTCCTTCACTAAATCAGTTCCTAAAGCTCCAAAACGCTCACAAAGCTCACACACGAAATTTAGGGTTTCTGCCTCTCAAGGGGTAATGAGGGACAATGGGAGGCGCTAATGGTCCAATATACAGGGTGCAAAACCCCTAAAATTTAGGGTTTCCTCTGCCAGCTGCTACTCCTCGAGTCCCCCTCCCCGACTCGTCGAGTCAACTCATTAAATGACGTGTCCGAATCCGCTTCTACTCGATGAGTCATAGCATCAACTCGCCGAGTAAGTCTTTAAACATGAAAATTAAATTGAACAATAATGATACCTAACAATTGGGGCGTTACAATATTAATGAATCATTTATATTAATTTATTAATCTTATAACAAATTAATAGCTCTCCTTTCATAATTTCCTTGTCCAGTTGCTAGGTTTGAGGGCAACCCAAAAGGACTGTGTTGCTATCAATTCAAGTACATACCAATTATAGTTATGAGCTTAGACACCTAATCCAACAAAATTCATGTCCAAAATTTTCATTTTTAATTTACCGTTTCATAAAACTAATTCCTACCTTTTTATGAGTTTAGAGAAGCTAAATCGGATTTTGTGCGTGTGCTTGCAGTTGCACTTCAGATCTGGAACTATTGGGGGTCCTTATGGCATAAATGTGCCAACTTTGTTGCCATAAGCATCCCATTCATCTTGTGGACCTCTTTTTATAGCTTTTTGAGCCAAAGACCTCATGCATGGATATCAAGTTTGTAGCTTTACGTATAAACTGAACCCTAGGAGGCCAAATCTATGGTTTTGATGCATTAAGACCCATTATAATCGACTGAGTAGTTTTAGATAAAAGGGTGACTTGGAGAGTCGCTTGGGTGACTCAGTGAGTCGGGTCGCATACCCCCCCCCCCCACCCCACCCTAAATATCTTCTGGTAGTGGTCTTTGGTTGAGTGGAAGAAACACTCAGCCTATTATGGCTTTTTGATGGACTTGAAGATCAAAGGACTCAGCGAGTAGATGAACAGACTCAGCAGGGGTAGGTTAGGCACCCCGGTATACCTAGCAACTATGCTAGGCAGTATGATTAAGTTGTGTTAGTATGCGATATTAGTATGGGGTTAAATAGTCCCCATAACCGGTTGAGATAAACCGGAGGTAGGTCGGACACCCCGGTATCTCTGACAGGGGTAGGTTAGGCACCTGGGTATGCCTAGCAGGGTAGGTCGGGCACCCAGATATGACTGACAGTATGTTATAGTAGGGTATGTGGTATGATGGGGGAACTCACTAAGCTTGGTGCTTACAGTTTTTAGTTTTGTTTCAGGCACCTCTTCAGCGAAGGGGAAGGAGCCGGTGCTATAGCTACACATCACACGCACACCAAATTTTTGCATTTTGGTGATTCAAGGGATTGTACTCTGATTTTATTACTACATGATGATATGATTTCGGAAACATGATCACTATGGTTTATGGATTGTTATGTTAACAACTATGTTTTAAGGAATGATTTTATAAGTTATTTAATTAAAAACTAATTTTTTGGACTCGAAATTTAGGATGTTACATAGGGTTTCGTGAATAGGGTTTGGAGGTGATGGGTCTGGAATAGAGGCCATATAAGGTGTTTAAATAGGGTGCAAAACCTAAACATTATTGTTTCCCTCATACATATCTACTCGTCGAGTCGGGGCTTCCGACTCGTCAAGTAGGCTCGTCCACCCGCGTCTAAACTCTATCCTTACTCGACGAGTTTGGGCCTCCAACTCGTCCTCGAAGTCTGCTGCTGCCATTGCACCTTCACCAGCTCCACCCTCTTGTTCCTCATATCCTTTGACTTTTTTTCGAGGATAGCCACTGGTTGCTCGATGTAGTTCAGACTGTCATCCACCTGAATATCCTCTATAGGCACTACTGCGGAGTCATCTACCAAGCACTTCCGTAGCTGGAAAACATGAAAGGTATTGTGGATCTGACTAAGCTCGGCTAGTAGATCCAGCCTATACGCCACCTTACCAACTCGGGCCAATACTCTGAATGGTCCGATGTATCTGGGGCACAATTTGCCCCGCTTCCTGAATCAGATGTCACCTTTCCAAGGTGACACCTTCAAGAGGACCATATCCCCAACCTGGAACTCCAGGTCCGAACGGTGCTTGCCGGCATAACTTTTCTCCCGACTCTGAGCAGTCTGAAGCGTGCTTCAGACCTGTTGGATCCTCTCCGTAGTCTTGAGTACTACCTCGGTACTCCCCATGACCCTCTGTCCAACCTCACCCAACATATCGAAGCTCTACACTTCCTCCTATATTACATCTCAAAGGGAGGACGATCAATACTCCCGTATAACATCACTATTTAATTTATACATTAAACGTATATTATTTCACCCTATTGATGTGTTAAATGTAGTTTTTTTCGATTGTTCGTTTGTTTGAGTGTTAAGCACATTCTTTGAAATGTTAAATTAATTTGATAAATTTGTTTAAAATGTTAGATAAATGTTTATATATGGATATTTAGTTAATTTAAAATGTGTATTATGATATGGATCATTTGTTGAGATGTTAGGTTAATAGTATGTTATGAAAAACTATATTCTCATTAGTGCAATCCCAACTAATATCAACAACAACAACAACAACAACAACAACAACAACAATAATAATAATAATAATAATAATAATAATAATAATAATAATAATGGAAATAATAATAATAATAATAATAATAATAATAATAATAATAATAATAATAATAAAGGAGTGTATATATTTAATCAGATGCCATATGACCATGGATGTGGCATTCCCAGCCTGTTGGTAAATCGTTTGGTCGTTTCTGGTGGTGGAAGTGTAAGTTTGATTCCTATCTGCAACAATTTTTTCCCCTCACACATATTTGGAATTAGTTTTTATGTTGGATCCTCACGAAAAATTCCAATCTCCCCCCAATATGCATCACGAAAATTTTTAATATCCCCCCAATATACCTCTATATCCCTAATTATCCCGCTTTCCCTTCCATATGTTATCTTCTTTTTCACGAGACCCTCCATCTTTTGGGTGCTATCTCCGACGTCGATCCTAGAGACCTTCGGCTACCTCCAGCGCTCCATTCATCACCACCTCCGGCGTCGATCCCAGAGACCTTCCACCACCTCTGGCGCTCCGTTCATCACCATCTCCGACTTTCCCTCTTCGACCGTCGCAGACAGAGGTACGTATACATTCTAAAATCGTTTTTTTATGGCTGGCGTCGACGGCTATCTTAAACACTTTGCCCTAATAGTTAAACCCGTTCCATAAAAATCGCATATCCACTCCACATCGCAGCACACCCTCTGACCTCCCATCTTCGGCGTGCCCGTTCGTCACCATCTCCGGCTGTTGTTGGTGATGGCAGATAGCGATTTCGATGTTGTGGAGGCTGGAAAAACACGAAGAAACAACCCAATCGTTATGATTTTCAGCTTGTGAACACAAGATGAGAAGGTAATTTCTATAACCTAAGTTAACGTCGGTTTCGTTTGGAATTGTTGATTTCATGTTGAAACTGGTTGATAAATCCTAAAACTGTTTATGGATGGAAGGTTTTGAGGACATTAAAAACCTCAATACATGAATCAATTCTAGTTTCTTGAGGTTGAAAATGATGAATAATAGTAACATTAACTTTTCTGTTTTGGTCAAACCTGGATTTAGAGTAAAATAGCATCTAATGGTAATCATGAGCATGATTAGAAGCTTGAAATTTATGTAAAACCACAAATATGTTGCTATTATCTTCATGAACTTTATAACTTATTGTTTTTAGAAACTTTGTTGAAAGTCGATTGTCCAAATGGGTATAAGATGACTAATTTCAAAGGTGTTTGATAACCTAAGCATTGGTTCTTCTTAAAAACAGGTTGGCATGAAAGATTCATGAAATTTCACTCTAGAGCTTAAAGAAAACACATTCAGGCAAGTAGGATGCCTAAATGAGAAAAATGTCCAAAGGGATCACACCAAAAAATGGGTTAAAATATGCCTTGAAGTTTTATACATGTTTTGAACACCGTTTTCATATTATTTAACTATATGACATGGTTTTAAACACATTAACGCATGAAATTGGAGCAAACTATTAAAATTGGACAAAAAGGGTAAAATTGGCAAACTCGATTATGAAGCTTTGTGGAGCATAAATAATTATCAGAATAGAGTTGAAAGATTGTTACAAGGACTAGATGAGCATAGTCATTTTATTATATGAGAATTGAAGCAATATGCTTAGTTAAAGTCTATTGATAAAGAGAAATTACATTACTAAAATTGTGATTGTAAATATTGAAGGTTCAATGCAAATATCTTTTCATTATTAATTCTATTTGTTGTGTTTTAGGCAGTTACACTTATGTATACAGTTTTTTGTTTTTTCCGTTTTCTTTAGTTTGTAATTAACTCATGTATTAAATTTGATATTTTATTACATATCTTCGTCCAGGGTTTAAGGGCTACAAATAGTTATACTTCTATATAGATTTGCTCATGTAAGTGGACATTCATTTGTATGAATTTTGTATGTAAATTAAGTACTAGTAATATCTTGTACAAAGTAGGATAATGCATACTCAAATGTATTGTATGTGTATCAATTGTATTGGTTTGTATTTAAATTACTTTTTTGAAATAAATTGAGTAAATGCAAAGTACAATGTTGTAACCCACAATGTCTATTGTAATGTTTATTAGTTTTGTAGTTGAATAAGAATTTTATTATAAATTTAATGTATTGGGTTGTTTTTGTGCATTTTTAGCAAGGAAAAAAAAACTTGATTTATATATATATTTTTTACTAACTTAATGATAGATTTTTGATGGAAATATTCGTCGCTAAATAGGTCCGTAGAAAAAAAAAAGTCAATTTTAGTCAGGTTGATTCCCGTTGGTAATCCGTAGGAAATCCATAGCTATTTATTTTTGTAGCTATTCCGTAGGAAAAAGTCGAACTTGAATCCCGTTGGTCATCCGTAGAAAATCCGTAGTTGTTTATTTTCGTACCTATTCCGTAGCTATTATACCTACGGAAATAGCCGTAGGTAATCCGTCGCAAATCCGTAGGCATTATTTTCCCACGGACGTTTATGCTACAGTCCATTTTCCATAGCAATTCTGTAGTTATTACCGTATACCTACAGAATACCTACATATTATGCCGCAGCTAAAGCCTTAGTTTTCTCGTAGTGAAATTATGCACTTTACGTGGCGATTCCCTACTATTCATCATCTATGCAGGACCACCTTTCTATAACCGTAATCACTAGGGAGTTTGAAAATCATGGTTTAATTTGTCTTTTGTGTACATTTTCCATTTGAAGTTTTACAAACATTTGGCGCAACAAAAGGGTTTCTAGTGGTTTGCTTTTCTTTGTAGGGATCTATAATTTCATAAACATGGCGCACATATTTACCAAAATTTCAACCTTTTTAGAAGTAATTAGGACTTCATTTTAATGTTACAAACTCTTGGAGTACACCTGTCTTTATATGACATTCCATGTAAGAGGATGAACACTACACATAATGATCAATAAATATACATATTTTTTTTAGCAATAAGGCATTAGGATTTGTTTATTTAGGAAAAAATTACAAGTCAAATTCGATATACTTATTAAGGAACATGTTTACTTTGAAGATTAACTCATTAATATTCTTATACTAGTTTATAATCCGTAAGAACCACGGTTATAAAATTAATTAAACTTTTATAGTAAAAACTCAAAATTATTAATAAGTTATTTTAAATAAATTATTAATTTAAGAGATACTTTTATTAGTTATGTCAAATTATAATCATTGATTCAAATAAATATGTTAAATTAATTTTTAATATATATTAGACATTTTTTATTTGTGAATTAATGAAAACAATAATATAAATTTTAAATTTTAAAATAGATAATAAATACATTGACAAATAGCATCACATTAATGAAAATGTCTAATAAATTTAAAATGAAGAAATAATAGATTGACAAGTGACAACACATAAATTACGAGGTTTAATATAGTGACACATGACAAAAATTCTACTATTTTATTAATATAAGGAGAGGAGATTCGTTTTATCAAGTTAAGATCATTAATATGTTTATTGCATTTATGAGAATGTGCTTTAAAATTTGAAATATCGTTGTACCAAATTTGGTGCGAAAAACAATTATAATAACTATGACATTTTTTTTTCTTCTTGTTCGTTTTGGGCCTTTAAGAAAATTTGATTTTTCAGGACCGACCCTGATTTAAAGTTTAATCTCCGAACAAATTTATTTTGATTAGAAAGTAACATGGTTATATTTATGGTTTCAAACTAAAGTTCTTATGAGTCTTACTATTTAATTAATTGGTGTTGTCATGAAATTATAAATTTAACGGCTTGATCACTAAGCTAACCTAAGTGGACCAAGATAACCATATTTTTATGATTCATAAGTAATGTAACGCTCTATTCCAAAAAGAAAAAAAAAAAAAAAAAAAAAAAAAAAAATTAATTAGAAATGCATGTGATGATAAAATACATGCAAGATACGATTTTAATATACATATTTTACAAAGTAAGTTTATTTTTTTATAGTTCTTTCGCATATACCATATATATATATATATATATATATATATATATATATATATATATATATATATATATATATATATATATATATATATATATATATATTAAAGAACGACCATCTTTGGAATAATGAACATGCTGGTCTTTCGGAAAACTTGTCATTTGTGGTTGGGTGTTCTCTTCTTGGCTAATGTTGTTGTCAATTTTCATGTGGGCATTTTATACCATTTTGTATATTGTTTATGGACCGGTGTTCTTACTGTTGTGTTCACCGTTTTTTGGGCCAATCAGCTATCAATTTATGTTGTTCTAATCTCAAGGTATTCTTCATGGGGTTTAATTCGTCAACCATGGTCACCCCCCACCTCATCCGATATATTCACCGCTTCGTCTGATCCTTCCTCATTCCACTGTCCTACAAACCCACCGACTCATCTTATCTTCCTCAACCTGGGTTAATCTCCACCGCTTTTCTTTACCTGCTTTTGTTGCACCTCATGTCGTTTTCTTCTCTACTGATTGTGGAAATCGGGTCTCCACAAAAAAGCCCTACCTCTTCTATTCTGCTCTTCACCGGAGACCTGAAGTCAACTAACACAAATTACTGTCTTCACCTTGGAGCTCCCTCTTTCACTGAGAATCGGCGGCCTCGACCTCTGCTACATCCAGCTTCGTCTTCTACGAACTGTAGAAATCCGCTCTCCACAAAAAAAAAAAAAAAAAAAAAAAAAAAAGAAAAAAAAAAAACATAAACTCTTCTATTTGCTCTTCGCCGGTGACCTAAAGTCCACTGACACAAATGAGTTTCTCTGTCTATCATCGGTTCTGATTTATATGTTTTATTTCGTCTACATATTTCGATTTTATAACTATCGAATTTTTTGTTTGCAGCAAAAGGTGAAATTGAGGGTAAAGAAAGCCACGAATATCATTCTATCCATTGGAAGAACGAACAGGCTCCACGATCTCAATTGCTTCCGCCTGCTTCTGCAGGTAGTACAGGTAACGAATTCGATTAATAGATTTATCAATTTGGTGTTTTTCATTTTACCTTCGCTCTGCTCTTTAGATGTATATGGCGTGCAACGGTATCACGTCTTCTCCATCATACATCGCCCCATCAAAACCATTTCTCATCCTCACTGCCTTCAGCTGCCATACTTAAATCATAGATGTGAGTTTTTGTTTGATTTCGTTCCACAATCGACTGCAGATGTTTTTAATTTTAAAAAACCTAGATTTTCAGATGGTGTTGCCTGGGCTGGAAGATGTAACACGAACTGTGGATAATGATATAGTGGATGAACATGATGTTTTATGTTTCCGACACTGCCACCACCATCCATCGACTCATCTAGACGTGCATCCTACTAAAATAGAGCCCTGTCTCTTCCCGACATTGCTACCACCATCAGATGCCTCATCTACATCAATATTTAGTATTCACTTATTTTCATTTCAATTTAAGCTTTCTCCCAGAACCCAAATTGAAATCAAAACTCATGAAATTAATTTAGCATGTTTGATTTACTATTAGCTCTTACAACTTTCATTTTCCACATAAAAATTTACTCATTTGGTGATTTGTTCAGTTATACAGACATTCTTATATACTGTATCTTCATATTCTGTTCCTACTACCTGCCTCCTTGATCCTTCTCTTTCTAGGTAAATTGATTGTTGGGTTATTTTTTTTTTTCAAATTGGTACATTGTGTTTTTTATAGGATTGAGGTTTTGATTGAGTGGATTGGATAGGAGTTTGATCCAATTCGGGTTTATGGGATTGTACAACTCAACTTCAAAAGGTTGCACCTGGCAACTTACTTCATGTTTGTGATTCTTCCGAATGCAAAAGGAGCTTATCGTAAGTCTTTTACATCTTAATTTATACATTTATTATTTATTTAGTTATTGGTGGTTGTCGAGGCCAAAAAAATTAATAACCGTAAATCTTTTACACTAAATAGTGTATAGTGGTAAATGGATCTTATCCACGAAGATTGGTTCAATTTAAATCTCTATATAAATCTCTTTGTAAAATACTTGCAAAATAAAATTAAAAGTAAACAAAAGGGGGAATGTTTAGTTCTTTTGATTGTTTAACAAAAATCAAAGCTAGCCAGAATAAAAATATGACAAGTAAACAAGTAAAAGATTGGATTAAATTCAAAGAAGTGTAATTGGTTGATTTTGGGGTACACCTCATGGATGATATGATTGACTTATCATTAGACTTAATGGAATAACACTTGTGAATTGGTTTAACTTGGCTATAGCAATTCATAAGCACAAATTGCCTCAACTCTTCTTATAAATTAAAATGGTTAGAGGAGCTCTTAAAACATTTCCTTAATTGAAGTCACAAAATCAATGAAGCATAAAATCTTGTGAAAATCAATTAGCTTTAAGTTGTAAGAGTTACTAAGTCCAAAAGATAATCAAATGCTTACACTATCATTATGGAGGAAACATTTCCATGGTTTAAATGAAATGAAAACAAACATATAAACCATTTGTTGCTTACTAATTTGAAGGTCCATTACTTAACCAAGAAATTAGTCAAAAAATACAAGCATTCATTCATCCAAGCTCATGATCAAAGATAAATAAACACAACAAGATGTTTAGCTAGAAAATATTCTCGTAAACTTCAAACACAATGTAATGATAAGTCTTCAAAGCAAATAATCATTCATGGGTTAAACCCTAATTAACCAAATGAAAGCTTAGCCAAGCATGGCCAAAGTAAAAGAAAAACAATATAGTTTAGTGGTACCAAACATTGTCTTAGATGCAAGATGAAAGGAAATTACACTAATCTTCCAAAATTCTTCAAATCTTCCGATGCTTTTTAGAGAGAATATAGTGTATGTTTTTCAAGTCACCCCCCTCAAAAATGGCTCCAGTCTCCAGCAAAAGGGACCTAATTTCCGGAACCAAAAAGGTGCCAAAAGTCACCCACCAAACTTCCACAAATAGAGTCAACAAGTCAAACCCGGAATCAGCTCAAAACAATTCACGCGGACCGGGTATGAGTCCACCCAGACCGCGTGGGTCACGCTGAATGTGAGACTTGGGCCATTAATCATGCATTTTAGCCCAATCTTCACTTCTTCAACTTCAGCCCACAATCATAACTCTTTAGGACCCATTTGTGCCATTCCAAAGTCTTCTAATGATTGACCCAATACTCCTTAAATTTTCTTGTAGCTCGATTCCGCGTCGCCTCATCATCATCCTTGCCCACAAATTAAATCCAAATTGATTTCTTCTTTTACGCAAGCACCAAGCCCAATCGTACCACTTCAAGTCCACAAGCAAATCACATGCTGATATGGGCATATTTAGTCATAAAAATCATGCATGATCTTAATACTTTATGTTAATTTTATCTCAAATAATGAACCAAAGGTGCTTAATTAGCTTAAATATTTCATTTTCAGCAACAAAGACATGCTCGAAAGGAAAATGAAGCGGAACAAGCGATTGGAAGCTTGGATATTGGATTTTGAAGAAAGAAGGATGTTGCTGGACAGCTTGACCCCTCGTTAGCGTTTTGGCCATATCTCATGAACCGTAACTCCGATTGACGAGATTCAAAATGTTCTAAAAGCTAGACACAATTTCGGATGACTTTCGTGTTTTGAGAAAATGTTGATTCCAAATGGACTCGGCGAGTAGGCCATCAACGCGCCGAGTTGGTCAGAAGTTTCGCGATTCTGGACGCGCTGACTTGCCGTACACGGGTTTTAAGTGACGGACTCGCCGAGTAGGTCACTGGACTCGCCGAGTAGCCCATGTTTTGTGAAAATCTATATAAAGGGACTTTCAGATTGATACCCTAGCATATAGATAAACCCTTGGAGGCCAATTGTCGACAAAAGGTGCTGCTGGAGCGTAGGAAGCAAGGGAATCAACCCTACATTCAATTTTAAGGAGAATCAAGGAAAAATCAATTTTACTCTTTACCTAATCTCTTGTTTGAACTATGTTTTTATCAATTGATTTCGTTTTTGAGCTTGTTTCTGCTGTAATCATGACCTAAAACTCATAACTTCTGTTTAGGTAGATGAATTTGTGAACATGGATTGATTATTTGATTAGCCAAAAACTTGATGTGTGCAAACTCACTTAGTTTTGAACCTACTTTGAATTATCAAATAACACACAAAAGGCAGTGAACCTATCAATTGTGGTATAGCTAAATAAGCAGGGTATCGATCACAGGGAACAGTAAATTAAAACTAAAAACTAATTTTATCTAAGTTAATTAATAAGTAGGGGTTTTCTCTAGTCTTACAAGACTAGAAACTTACTAACTATTACTAATTTAAGAACTAGAAAATAAAGACTTAACTAGATTCAATAATTGGAAAGGAACTTCTATTTAGTTCCACTTGGTTGACTCTATGGTTGATTTCTAGGTAATGGTGCAATGGATTAATTCTTTCGTTGGTTACTGATTCAAGTGATTAGATTCATATTCACTACCCTAATCCTTAGCAAATAAACTAACTTAAACAGTGGCCAATTGTCTAATTTAATTAAATTCACTAGATTAATTATTCGGGTTAAGTTAGACTTGCAAAAATTAACTAGTTTATTCTTTTAATTAACTCCTTGTTTGATGGTCATCTTACAAGCTTGCACATGGATTTACTCAATTTTCTTATTAATTCTAGTTTCATATTCATTAATCCTAGACATATAGCATAGTGATCACATAGCATATGAGGTTAATAATCAATAGATGTTCATGCTAATCAATTATCTTCCTATTAACAGAAAATTAATTATTATTCACACACAAGGTTCTTTAGCAAGCTAAAATAACAAAAATTCACCAACTTAGAATTAATCCTACAAATCAATCAAACCATATTGTCAACTTTGTATCCCCAAACAGAAGTCTAAAAGTTTTAGCTCATAATTGAAGTAAATAACAGCAAACAAACAAAGTCAAATTGCTTAACCATAATGATAAAACAAAAGAATAAGTGGAATGATGAAATTTTGCCTCAATTACTCTCCGGAATTGAATTCTAGCTCTTTTCGTCGTCTTCTAGGGTTTCTCTGGCTTCTCAATCGTAGCAAAACACTTCTGAATCGTCCCAGAACTTTTTCAGCAACAAAGACATGCTCGAAAGGAAAATGAAGCGGAACAAGCGATTGGAAGCTTGGATCTTGGATTTTGAAGAAAGAAGGATGTTGCTGGACAGCTTGACCCCTCGTCAGTGTTTTGGCCATATCTCATGAACCGTAACTCCGATTGACGAGATTCAAAATTTTCTAAAAACTAGACACAATTTCGGACGACTTTCATGTTTTGAGAAAATGATGATTCCAAATGGACTCTGCGAGTAGGCCATCAACTCGCCGAGTTGGTCAGAAGTTTCGCGACTCTGGACGCGCTGACTTGCCGTACACGGGTTTTAAGTGACGGACTCGCCGAGTAGGTCACTGGACTCGCCGAGTAGCCCCTGTTTTGTGAAAATCTATATAAAGTGACTTTCAAATCGATACCCTAGCATATAGATAAACCCTTGGAGGCCAATTGTCGACAAAAGGTGCTGCAGGAGCGTGGGAAGCAAGGGAATCAACCCTACATTCAATTTTAAGGAGAATCAAGGCAAAATCAATTTTACTCTTTACCTAATCTCTTGTTTGAACTATGTTTTTACCAATTGATTTCGTTTTTGAGCTTGTTTCTGCTGTAATCATGAGCTAAACTCATAACTTCTGTTTAGGTAGATGAATTTGTGAACATGGATTGATTATTTGATTAGGATTAATTTTAATTGGTGATTATGTTTTATTAAGCTTGTTAAAGAACCTTATGTGTTAACAATAACTATTCTTCTGTTAATAAATTAGTAATTAAGTTGTATGAACATCTCTTAGTTATTAATTTCATATGATTTATTGTGACCACATAGTTGTATGTCTAGGAATAACGAATGTGAAACTAGAATTAACTAGAAGATAGGTAAGTTAATGTGTGAGCTTGTTTGATGAACATCAGCAAGAGGTTAATTGAAGGGCCAATTTAATTAACCATTACAAGTCTTATTTAACCCGAATTAATAACTAGGAAATCCGTTAATTTAGACAACTGGCCACTGCTTGAGTTAATTTGTTTCCTAATGATTAGTAATAGCGAACATGAAACTAATCATCTTAGTCGGTAGCCAATGAAGAATTAATCCGATACATTGAAATCATCCATGGGAACAAATGAGTCGAACTAAACAGAAGTCCTCTTTATTATTGAATTTAGTTGATTTTTATTTGCTTAGCTCTTAGCTTCTTAGTTTAAGTTTTAGTTAATTGTTTAAGTTTCTAGTCTTGCAAAACTAGAGAAAACCCTCTTTCTATTACTTGTTTTATTTAGATAATATTAGCATTTATTTTAATTGTTTACCGTTCCCTGTGTTCGATACCCTACTTACCTGAACTAAACTGCTAATCGATAGGTACACTGTCTTTCGTGTGTTTGTCTTTGTGTTTAAGTTAGTAGGATTAAAACCAGTTGGTTTTACACACAACAAGTTTTTGGCGCCGTTGTCGGGGAACGGTTCTAAATTGTTAATTTTATTTGCTAATTGTTATCATTTTTAATTAATTTATTTTTTTTATATTTAGTTTAATTTTAATTTTTATTTATTTATTATGCATTTTCCAAATCTCGATGCTTTTGATGCTTTTCTTGAGGAAGTAGTACAGGAAATTGAGCAAGAAGATGAGGAGTATGACTCAGATGAAGATTTGATGAAATTCGAAAGATGGTTAGATAACATCTTGTCTAACGAACAAGAGCAATTTGAGTCACAAGAGCCAGATTTACAAGATGAAGAATTTAATCCAGAAAAAGATTTGGAGGAGCTGGAAAGATTGCTAGCAGAGAGGTCAGACGAAGAACAAGAACAAGCTGAAATGCAGGAACCAAGTTGTGGTTTGACCATTACCATGACGTGGCCCCCTGTTTTTCAGTTTGTGTTTCGAAGCATGGGGTGATGACTCCAACTTTGGAGAAAGTTCTGAGGCACGATCCATTTTTGATTAGTATCCAACCGGTTCCAACCCTTGTCAATATTCTTAGGTTTTATAAATTCAGGCTCGTTTGGCCAATTTTTGAAGCAAAGAGCCAAATTTTACAAATTGGTCCACCAAAGAAAATATTCAATGCAACGGATGGATTGGCATTGAGTATATTGGAAGTTTATTAAGTTGAGAGTCCAGCTAAAGACTCGCACAAAAAGAAGCGCTTGCGGGAGGCAACCCGTCATTAGAGTTTGCTTTTCTTTTTCTTTATAAACTTCTAGTGTTTAAGGATAATTTAGGATTTTTTTTATTTTAATTTTTTTTATTACTTGGTTTTTGTTTTTGATATTTTCAGTCAAGTGTAAGGATTGCATGCGAGAGGCTAAAGTCAAGGCTGACGAAGCGAGAAATCGAGTCTAGGCGAGAGAGGAAACGAAGTTTTGAGTAAAGCTATGAATCCAATTGATAGAAGGGTTATAGAGTGTTTATTCCCTAAAGAAAAATGAGGGAAATTATTAGTTTATATAACCCCCATACATCAGAAACGGACTTGGGCAAAATAAATTTTTTGTCACACACCGGTCTACTCGCCGAGTGCATCTTATGGACTCGTCGAGTCCATGTGAAAATTCACGATTCTTCTGCCATTTACGCTTCAACTCGGCGAGTCTACATACTTACTCGATGAGTCGCTCATTCTTCTTACTTTTGGGCTGAAGATTTGATGACATTCGATATGTGCATTGGTTCTATTCTTTGAAGATCATTTTCCGAGCATTTCCAAGAGTTTTTCCCTTATATTTGGAGCTTTTATAAAGGTTGTACCACACGAGATTTTGACACCCAAGACATGGATGAGTTGTTCCCATGTCTAAAGTCAATTAAAGATGGAGCTGAAGAGAATAGATATCAACCTCGCCACTACTATCCCAGGGGAGTTTGTTCCAATTCTCTCCTTATTTTTATTGTTCTTTATCATGCATGATATACAATGGGGACATTGCATAAATTAAGTGTGGGGTAGGGGGTTGGTTGGTTATACTAGTTAATTTTTAAAGTTTTGCTTAAAGTTTGCTAGGATTAATTTAGAAAATTTTGGTAAAGCAATTAGGGATCATGCTAGTATTATATTTGATGATTGCATGAAGACCCAAATGTTTAGTTGAGCCTATATACGTTCTAGTGCATTTGTGGCTTCCTTATTCTAGTGAAATCATGAGACAAAAACATGACCTCGCTTAGTTTGAAGGATGCAATATGTTTAGCATCGTGTACCAGAAATGTATCCAAGAAAATTTTTATCTTTAATCAATAAAGGTTGAAGTTGAGCGCCCCTGCTTAAGCATATAGGGTTTTGAGTGGAAAAAATGAGTTACATGTAAAATAAAAAAAATAAATAAATATAAAAAAAAGAGAGAATTACAAGAAAAAGTTTGAAGAATTTTTGGAGCATCAAAGTTAAAGTATGAAGTTCAAAGATCAAAAATTCTGAAGAAATTCAAAAGTTGAAGATACCCAAAAATTAAAGATCAAATGTCAAAGAAGTGAAGAATTCCAAAAGAGCTCCATAGTGGTATCATAAATTGTAATTTTCTAGATTATGTATGCTTGGGTTGCTCAACCAAAAATACCTTGAGATTAAGAGGTTTTCTGAGGATGGATTCGGAGGGATGCATAAAATGAGCATTGTTCGGAAAAAGTGGGCGAATGTTTATGAGGATTGTGAGTATTTATAGTATTGGGGGTTCCTTAGGAAAAATTTTAGACACAAATGCATGCGTTGCGGTCTTGGCATAATGGCTGGGTTCGATTGTGATTTTCTTATGTAATATTAGTGTACTAAAATTCAGTTTTTCTTGGGGGCAAGCAAAAGTTAAGTGTGGGGTATTTTGATATGGGCATATTTAGTCTTAAAAATCATGCATGATCTTAATACTTTATGTTAATTTTAACTCAAATAATGAATCAAAGGTGCTTAATTAGCTTAAATATTTCATTTTCAGCAACAAAGACATGCTCGAAAGGAAAATGAAGCGGAACAAGCGATTGGAAGCTTGGATCTTGGATTTTGAAGAAAGAAGGATGTTGCTGGACAGCTTGACCCCTCGTCAGTGTTTTGGTCATATCTCATGAACCGTAACTCCGATTGACTAGATTCAAAATGTTCTAAAAACTAGACACAATTTCGGACGACTTTCGTGTTTTAAGAAAATGCTGATTCCAAATGGACTCGGCGAGTAGGCCATCAACTCGCCGAGTTGGTCAGAAGTTTCGCGATTCTGGACGCGCTGACTTGCCGTACACGGGTTTTAAGTGACGGACTCGCCGAGTAGGTCACTGGACTCGCCGAGTAGCCCCTGTTTTGTGAAAATCTATATAAAGGGACTTTCAGATCGATACCCTAGCATATAGATAAACCCTTGGAGGCCAATTGTCGACAAAAGGTGCTGCAGGAGTGTGGGAAGCAAGGGAATCAACCCTACATTCATTTTTAAGGAGAATCAAGGCAAAATCAATTTTACTCTTTACCTAATCTCTTGTTTGAACTATGTTTTTACCAATTGATTTCGTTTTTGAGCTTGTTTCTGCTGTAATCATGAGCTAAAACTCATAACTTCTGTTTAGGTAGATGAATTTGTGAACATGGATTGATTATTTGATTAGGATTAATTTTAATTGGTGATTATGTTTTATTAAGCTTGTTAAAGAACCTTATGTGTTAACAATAACTATTCTTCTGTTAATAAATTAGTAATTAAGTTGTATGAACATCTCTTAGTTATTAATTTCATATGATTTATTGTGACCACATAGTTGTATGTCTAGGAATAACGAATGTGTAACTAGAATTAACTAGAAGATAGGTAAGTTAATGTGTGAGCTTGTTTGATGAACATCAGCAAGAAGTTAATTGAAGGGCCAATTTAATTAACCATTACAAGTCTTATTTAACCCGAATTAATAACTAGGAAATCCGTTAATTTAGACAACTGGCCACTGCTTGAGTTAATTTGTTTCCTAAGGATTAGTAATAGCGAACATGAAACTAATCATCTTAGTCGGTAGCCAATGAAGAATTAATCCGATACATTGAAATCATCCATGGGAATAAATGAGTCGAACTAAACAGAAGTCCTCTTTATTATTGAATTTAGTTGATTTTTATTTGCTTAGCTCTTAGCTTCTTAGTTTAAGTTTTAGTTCATTGTTTAAGTTTCTAGTCTTGCAAAACTAGAGAAAACCCTCTTTCTATTACTTGTTTTATTTAGATAATATTAGCATTTATTTTAATTGTTTACCGTTCCCTGTGTTCGATACCCTACTTACCTGAACTAAACTGCTAATCGATAGGTACACTGCCTTTCGTGTGTTTGTCTTTGTGTTTAAGTTAGTAGGATTAAAACTAGTTGGTTTTACACACAACACACGCCTCCATAAGTCACGCATCCTTCTAAGCCTCCAATAACAAATAGTCTTCGGTAAATCCTACAATTAAGCTCAAAAGACTAGAAAGCACCTGGTAAAGGAGAAAAATGACAAAAAGAGAAAATATGCATGAAGATTGACTAAAATGAGATGGTTTTAACTAAAAATAAACTATGAAAGAAGTAAGAAAAACGAAACTATCAGTTATTATCTTGACAAACTATTACTTTCTATTATTTGAAATAATGTCTCGAGTTTCTTTGCATTCCTGGGATTAATAAAAGCCTTAGCTTTCAATAGTTGTTTGTTTTCTGTTTTGATATTTGATTTGAATGTAACCCTATTTTACAGTAGTTTATTTGTTTATGCAAGAGGTTGATAAATTTGAAGATTTTGAGGAAGACTTAAATATTTTGAGGCTACAATGGTATTTGGAAGGTAAATGCTAAGAAGTGGAGTTTACTATTATGTTATATAGTTAGGAATTTGAGTTTACTGTCAGTTTCATCTTTTGGTTATGGCTATTTATAAAATTTTGATTTTCTGATATCATTGCTGTCAAAATCTGTCAAATTTCTGTTAAATTTGTGCTGTCAAAATGTATTGATCTGTTAAATTGTTACTTTCAAGTTGCTACTGCTACTGTTTGAATCTTAGAAGTTGTTGTCCAAACATTTTTAATTATTTTTCTGTGAGCATGTACAAATATGTGACATTTAAGGTGTAAAAAATTTGTGATCAAATTGATGTCAAAATGACGAAATCTGATAAAATTGCTACTAAAAAAAATTTGTAAAATCTTGCTATCAAAATGTACAAATATTTATTGTTTTCCATTGGCGTTGACAATCAAAATGATCTGGTTTGATGTTTCTTTATTGCTAATTTACTGTTTCATGCTTTGTGTTCATTAAGATTTTGAATGTTAATAAGATTATTATTTTTCTTTTTCAAATTTTCCAGTGGGACTCAACGCATGTTTTCCTTTAACTGTTATGTAATGATCTTTTCATGTAAGGAATACTTGTAATGAAATAAGATGCGTTTATTTTCCAAATCTAGCTGGATTTCGAACGAAGAAACTTAGGGTTTTTTTTTTTTTTTTTTTTTTATTTTATTTCTTCCCCAATTATATTTCTTGGTTCTGCAGTGAAATTAGGAACTGTAGTTGTAGATTTGGATAAAAACAATTATTGTTTTGTTTTGTTTTGAAATGATGATTGCTTTGCTCTGTTTGTCTGGGTCAATCTGATAAAATATGTACGACAACTGCATGCCAAAATAAATGTAATGCTTTGATCCACTTTGACTAAGGGTTAAACAAATAATTAGTTGTTGAATTAAATCGATACTGTCTTTTTGTGCAATCCATTTCTATCACTAATCATGTGAGATTTTCAGGCATGCAGGTTACATAAACTTTATAAAAACTGGGAAGATACCCCTGATATAAATTTTGTTGTAACGAAGGTAAATCTACTAACTAATTCCAACTGTTTAATTTTACTTTTCTCTTTCTTTGTTTTATAGTTTTCTTGATTTACCCATGAAGAACTTTTTCACGACTCTTTATTTTGTTTGTAGGGTAGTGGCAGCAGGTCTTTTTCAATAGGTGTTGATGTTATTGCCTTCCATGCTTTTGTGCAAAAAGGTGAAAAAATAAATTACTTTTTTCGGTTCTTATAATATGTTCAAATATATATATATATATATATATATATATATATATATATATATATATATATATATATATATATATATATATATATATATATCGTAATGACATTAATGTGAACTCAAATTTACGTTTTTTGCAGGAAATATGGAAGAGTGCAAGGAATTCTTTCGGAATCTATTTAATTTCATATTTAAAGCCAAATGTAAGTACACCATTATTTAATTCTTATAGTTTTTCTTTTTAATGAACTTTTTCTAACTCAATTACTACAAATATTGAAGAACAAAGAAACCAGAAATGGGATGCCACACATAAATGACCCAATGGGCCCAAGCCCCCTATCACCCAAGTTATAAAAGCAATTTGACCTTTTTTCCAGAATAATTGTTCTACATTTTGTGAAGTTACAATTTATATTATGAAAAATAAAAGGTGAAAGAAACATCAAAAGACAAGTAATTCTGTCAAGTGTTAAGTATTGTTTTTCTCGTATGCGAAGAAGACAATGAAGTCGAATGGACTCACTTTCCAACTCAAATCATATGCTCTCAATCGTATCTGTTTTGCTCCATCCCCACAATGTGGGGCTCCTCATCTAGTTTATTGTCACACCCCCGAACCAGATGGCGGAAACGTCTGAGGGCTATTGTGACTCAATTGAATACCATCACAATGAATATACATGAAACATAACATCATACATTACCAAGCATTGAAATATTACAATTGGTAGCGTTTACATTCAGTACATTGATCCATAATATTACATGCCCAAAAGTAAATTGTTTGATACTAATTAAAACAACAACAAGACGTTACTGAGTACATTTTTCCTTTTTCGATTTACCTGTTACCTGAGAATACAAGTATTTTGAAAAAACGTCAACATATGAAATGTTGGTGAGTTCATAAGTAATGTTTGAAATATAGTGGTTTGTATTGTTTTGAAAATCACCAGAAAATCCGATATTTTCTGAAAAGAGCATAGTATAAAAAGGGTGAAGATCCGTAAGTATGCTTGTTTGTTTCTATAGATGTAAAAGTACAATTTGTAAAACTCGGTATGTAACTCGTAGGTGTATTAATTGAAAACCCTAGGAAAACCCGATGTTTTCCTAATACTTTGCATCAAATGATTTATATTTTGTTATTTCGTTGCGACGGGTGTATTCGTTGAGTCCTGGTAACGTTGGATTAATTATGGATTGTGAATTGTTATAAACACACATTAATGAAAATGACTAGTTTACAACTATACAAACGATCCCTTAGGCGTCGTTCGCACTATTCACTTAATCCAATCACCCGGACTTCTCATAGCCCCACAACCGAGGACGAAAAGAGGGTGCAAAGCCCCCGATATTTTCCATAAGTCGTTCAAGGCTATCGTGAATGCAAAGGGCCCTTAGCCCGACTCGCATTTGGTGAATTCTCGACTTTACTAGCAGCACCAGAGGACCCTTGGGGTCCAACAGCACAAAGCCTGTAAAAGTCCTTTTACACGGAATTAGGTCATATAAGACCCAACTACATGTAAGCGAGTTTCCTTCGGGCCTAAAGATCATGTCATTGGGCTAGCTAGGCCCAACAAACACGATTTGAAACTTTCGGGCCCAAAGACGGTGTATCGACGTCTGGTGTATTCCCACATGTGTATTGACTTCCCGAAATTTCTGCGTGTGTATTGAATTCCCGAGATTTCCGCGTGTGTATTGAAGTACCGTCGTGTTAGTAATTTCGGATTCATTATTGATTCAAGACCGAATCAATTCGTTTGATAACGATTTTTGGTGTTGAAGGTGTATTATATTTCGCCGATAGTGGAGGTACTAGTATTTCATCATGTCGGATTTATTGTTTAAAACATTAGAATTTTACATTTTTCATCCCCTTTCTTTTGGATAAATTTACACTTTTGATCCTTTGTATAAAAGAATTTCTATTTTAGTCCTTAAACCATTTTTCTTGACACTTTAGTATCAAAACTTGTAGAAAAGGTATTTTTCAGCTCAAAGTTATTTGAAAAACAGTTTTAGTCCCTCAAATGAAACTTTTCTCGGCCGAAACCCTTATTTTCGCAATTTTTACACTTTTGGCCCAAAATAGAATTTTTTTGCATCTTTGGTCCCTTTTAAATATGAAAAGCATTTTTAACCCTTGAAATGGACTTGGAGCACTAGTAGTCCCCTGTTTTACAGAAAAATACAGTTTCAGCCCCTCTAATTTGAAAATCTCGCAATTTGGGCTTTATTGGGCCGAAAAGCTCATTTTTGGCCCATTATGCTTAAAAATTTCACATTTAATCCTTCAAAGAGAATATTTCCAGAAAAATACATTGTTGAAACTGTTTTGACTCATTTCATCCATCAGAATTTGTATTTTGTCATTTTGGGCCCTTTAACCTTATATTTTTAACATTTTGAGTCCAAAAATGGAATTTTTAGCCCAAGGAGTTCATATTAACCAACTTGGTTATTTTTCTAGAAATGATTTGTGTGTAATAATATGTTTTATACTTGTTTCATACATCCTAATGCAAATCTCGGTTTTAAGGACTTTTTGACTAGATTCAACACCATAATCACATAAGAACATGTAAATAAACATAGAAATCATACAAAGCATACATATACTCATAGATCTACACATTTGCTTGTATTCCCCCCCACCCCACAAAACTTATAAAAACCGAAAAATAGGGGGTATGAAGCTCACCTTGAGTTGGGTTTCGGTTTTGGAGAAGATTGGAAGAAGTTTGATGTTGTTTTCGGCTCTAACAAGTCTTCCCTTGTTGATTTCGAACTTAGGGAGTTTCTAAGAGAGTGATCATGATTTTTGCATGGATTAGAAAGAGATTTTTGATAAAACAAAGAATCTAGATCATAGATCCAAGCATAATCTTACCTTAGATGAAGAATTTGTGGAAATATCTTCTTGAAAAACCTTCTAAAATTCGAGATCTTGATGAAGAGTGGAGGGAGTTTCCTTAAGAGATTTGTGGGAGAATTATGTGAGTGTGTGTGTTTGGGATCGGCCGAGAATCAAGAAGAAAGGAGAGAAGAGAGAAGTGTGAAAGGATGGTGCATGGAAGTATGAGTCCTCTTGCATGGAAGTCCCTTGAATAATTGTGAGGTGGCACATACAAAGTCAACTCTTCCTTCCCTTGGGCTTGAGCCGAGAATGGGAGGGAAAGAGAAGATTTTTGGGCTTTTTGCCGTTAAGCCCATGTTATAGCTTGGTTGGATGATTTTTGGCCTAAAAAAAATATAAATATGATTTTTATGACCCATTAGGTTAGATTAGGTTAATTATGGTCCAAAATGGTTCATATAATTAATCAATCTCATTCTAGGCTCAATATGGCCCAAAATATTGAATTAAATGGAAGTGGGTCCAATTAAAGCCCATTTAAAGGTTCTAATCCCATGATAGTCAAATTGGAAGCTTATTGGTCCATTGAGTCCAATAAGGAAGTCCTAGTCCAAAATGGACCTAAACAAGAACTTCTAGGGTTTCCAATTGCTTGTTGACTATTTGTAGTACTTGTATGGTGTATTGGATTGAAATTTTGTTGTCATAGAGTAAGCATCATACATGCTCTTAAGTTTTTGATTCTACATTTTACTTGAGTGTAGTGATTACAAGACACAAAATTTCTAGTTGTGACATCATCCCCCCGTTAGAGGGAATTTCGTCCCGAAATTCTGTTTGAAAGCTAGATTTGAGAATGCTAGAATAGGTGAGGGTACTTTTGCTTCATTTGGTCTTCGCGTTCCCAGGTGAATTCTGGCCCACGCTTCGCGTTCCACCGTACTTTCACGATCGGGATGCGACTTTGCTTAGTACGTTTCACCTCCCTGTCCATGATTTCAACCGGTTCTTCAACGAACAGGAGATTCTCGTTGATTTCGATCTCGTCAAGGGGAATGACGAGTGTTTCATCCGATAGACACTTCTTTAGATTAGAGACATGGAACACGGGATGTACACTGTTTAGCTCTGCGGGTAGTTGCAGTTTATACGCCACTGGACCTATTCGAGCGACGATCTCGAAAGGTCCAATGTATCGTGGGTTCAATTTTCCCCGTTTTCCGAAACGAATAACTCCTTTCCAGGGTGAGACTTTCAACAATACTCAATCCCCGACCTGAAATTCTAAGGGCTTTCGCCGTTTATCGGCGTAGCTCTTTTGTCGGTCGCGCGATGCTTGTAATCGAGCTCTGATTTGAACGATCTTTTCCGTGGTTTCACGAATGATCTCCGGTCCCGTTAGCGCCTTGTCCGACGTATGTGCTTTTGCTAGTTGGGTATCACCCACCTCAGCCCAACATAACGGTGATCTACACTTATGCCCGTATAGTGCTTCGAAAGACCTTGATGCTCGAATGGTAACTGTTGTTATACGAGAATTCGACTAAGGGTAAGTGGGTATCCCAAGACTTCCCAAAGTCTATCACACATGCGCGGAGCATGTCTTCGAGCGTTTGAATGGTTCGTTCACTTTGACCATCCGTTTGTGGATGATAAGTGGTGCTCATGTCGAGATGAGTTCCCAGTGCTTTCTGGAGTGATTGCCAAAAACATGAAGTGAACCTACTGTCCCTATCCGAGATAATAGACACTGGTACTCCGTGGAGTCTCACGATTTCTCGAATGTATAAACGTGTCAATCTCTCCATCTTATAGGATTCTTTTATTGGCAAGAAATGGGCAGATTTCGTCAGTCGGTCGACTATTACCCATATGGTGTCTAGTCCATCCGACGTCTTGGGTAGCTTGGTCACGAAATCCATAGAAATCCCCTCCCATTTCCACTCAGGGATTACCGGTTGCTGTAATAACCCTGAGGGCTTCTGGTACTCCACCTTTACCTTGGCACACGTAAGGTACTTACTAACATAGGTGGCAATTTCCGCCTTCATGTTAGGCCACCAATAGTGTTGTTTAATATCCAAATACATCTTGTCTGAGCCGGGATGAATGGAGTATCGCGTCTTGTGGGCTTCCTTCATAACTACCTCCCTAACTCCTCCGAGTTTAGGGACCCAAATACGGTTCATGAAATAGTATACTCCATTCTCCTTTGCCTCTAGGTTCTTCTCCATTCCGCGCAATGCTTCGCTTGCTCTATTTTCCGTCTTCATGGCCTCTGACTGGGCTACTGCAATTCTAGTGGCTAGGTGAGATTGAATGGTTATTGAGAGAGTTTTCGTACGACGATTAGAGTACTCCTTCCGAATTAATGCGTCAGCTACCACGTTGGCCTTGCCTGGGTGGTACTTGATCTTATACTCGTAATCGTTTAATAATTCAACCCATCTTCGTTGCCTCATGTTCAACTCTTTTTGGTTCAAGATGTGCTGGAGACTCTTGTGGTCCGTGAAGATGGTGCACTTCGTACCGTAAAGGTAATGCCTCCAAATTTTTAGGGCAAAGACCACGGCTCCCAATTCTAGGTCATGGGTCGTATAATTCACTTCGTGCGTCTTTAGTTGGTGGGATGCGTAATCTATCACCCTTTCACGTTGCATGAGAACGCAACCTAAGCCCTGATTTGACGTGTAACAGTAGACCACGAAATCTTCCGTTCCCTCCGGTAGTGATAGTACCGGGGCACTACAGAGAGCTTGTTTCAGGGTTCGGAATGTGACTTCTTGTTTGTCCGTCCATTTGAATGGTACACCCTTTTGTGTAAGCGAGGTAAGTGGCTTGGCGATCTTAGAGAAGTTTTGAATGAATCTCCTATAGTAGCCTGCTAGACCCAAGAATTGACGGATTTCTGTGGGTGTTGTCGGGATTGCCCATCCTTCAACAACTTTGACCTTAGAGGGATCCACATGTATTCCATCTTGGCTAACTACATGACCTAGGAAGTTCACACTCTGGAGCCAGAACTCACACTTGGAGAGTTTTGCGTATAGCTTTTCCGATCGCAGAGTTTCTAGGATTTGTCGGCGATGTTGGCCATGCTCTTCTTTGCTTCGGGAATAGACGAGAATGTCGTCGATGAAAACAATGACAAAGTTGTCGAGGAATGGTCGACAGATCCGGTTCATTAGATCCATAAATGCGGCAGGGGCATTTGTTAGACCGAAGGGCATTACGAAAAATTCATAATGTCCGTAACGAGTTCAGAAAGCGGTTTTTGGAATATCCTCTTCCCGGACTTTGAGTTGGTGGTATCCGGACCGTAGATCTATCTTAGAAAAATAACTAGCTCCTTGGAGCTGGTCAAATAGATCATCGATTCGTGGGAGTGGGTAGCGATTTTTAACAGTGAGTTTATTTAACTCTCTGTAATCGATGCACATTCTAAAAGATCCGTCCTTCTTTTTGACAAAGAGGAGTGGAGCTCCCAATGGCGAGTAACTAGGGCGGACGAATCCCTTGTCCAAGAGTTCACTGAGTTGGCTGGACAATTCCTGCATTTCAGCAGGAGCTAGCCGATAGGGTGATTTAGCGAGAGGGATTGCTCCTGGAACGAGGTCAATTCGGAACTCCACTTGTCTCTCTGGGGGTACTCCTGGAAGATCTTCAGGAAACACGTCTGGGAACTCACATGCTATGGGAATGTCTTAAACGTTAACCTCTTCCTTGGTTTTATCCACTATGTGAGCCAGGAACGCCAAATTGTTCTTTCGTAGATGTTTCTGTGCCTGGATGCACGAGATGAGGCGAAGGTTCATGCTAGGTTTGTCTCCGTAAATTACTAGGGTTTCGTGATTGGGAAGGTGAAGGCGAACGGCCTTCTCGTGACACATAATTTCAGCATGGTGGGGGCTTAACCAGTCCATGCCAATAATAACGTCGAAACTCCTAATGGACACAGACATTAAGTCTATTCGAAAGACGTGTTGGTTTAGGTTTAGGGTATATCCGATGTAGATTTCCCCGGTGGATTCGGTTTTCCCATTGGCCATTTCCACCGTAAAGGTTTCATTGAGTTTCTGGGGTTGTTGTTTTAATAAATGCTTAAATCTATTGCTCACGAAACTTCGCTCTGCTCCGGTGTCAAATAGGATGCATGCATAAGTGTGGTTTAGGAGAAACGTACAGGTAACAACAGCGGGGTCCTGAATCGCCTCTCCCTGACCCATGGTCGGCATCCTTCTTGTTCCTCCGTTTCCGGGATTGTTGTTGTTAGGGCAATCTCGGCGGAAATGCCCAGCCCTCCCACACCCATAGCAGGTGTGGCTAGGCCATGCATTGTTGCCGCCGGTGGTGATGTTGTTGTTGTGATTGTTGTTGTTGTGATTGTTGTTGTTGTGATTGTTGTTGTTGTTGCTGTTTCCTTGTTGTTGGTTCTGGGGAGGGTAAGTCCTGCAGTACCTCGCCGTGTGTTCCCTTCGATTACAACTGGTGCACTGCAACTCCTTGCATTCTCCATTGTGATGGAAACCGCACTTGTTGCACTTGGGAAGATTACCGGAATAAGGTCTGGGAGCATTTGAAGCAGCTGAGGCTGGAGCAGGTGGTGTGGCTGGAACCGGTGCGGTGGTAGCATTAACTGCCACTGTCTGCTGCTTCTTAGAGGTCTCGGGGCCCTGACGTCCCTTCCTCTTGTTGTTCTTCCCTTTCTTGCCATCACCTTCCTTCTTGCCCTCAGTCTCCGCTGGCTTCTCACCCTTTTTTTTGTTATGGTCATACAGCTTCTTCGCCAATCTTTTTGCACTGTCATATGTTTCGGGGTTTGCAGTTATCACATTTCCTTGGATTGGTGATGTTAGTCCCCAGATGAATCGTTCAATCTTCTTTCCTTCCGAGGTGATCATACCCGGGCATAACAGTGATAGTTCACTAAATCTCGATATGTAGGCATCGATATTCGCATTCTGCACAGTGAGGTTCCACAGCTCTTGCTCCATTTTCTGAATCTCACCTCGTGGGCAGTATTCAGCCATCAACATTTCTTTCATTTCCGACCACGACATGGAGTTGGCTACAGGGAGTGTCATGGCTTCCACGTGTCCGTTCCACCAAGTGAGCGCTTAATCAACAAAAGTGCAGGCTGCGAATTTCACTATCATCTCCTTAGGACAATCGCATATCTCGAATACCGATTCCACCTTCTCGATCCATCGCTTCAGAGTGATCACTCTTCCAGTGCCGTTAAAAGTTCGTGGTTTGGCGTTTGTGAAGTCCTTGTATGTACATGTTTTGGTGGGTCCTTGATTCATCCCGTTGTTCGAACTCCCGACCCCTTGCCCGTTGTCTCCTCCATTGTTCCCTTGGTGAATTTGTGCCATAGCTGCGGTGACCGCAGCAGACACGGCCGCCTGGAATGCAGTGGAGTCAACTTCGGGTGGGGTTGGTCTAGGGTTTCCGCGAGTAAGTCGGCGAGGCATCTTTCTGTCATGATACGGAAAGATGTTGAGTGTTTGGGGTTTCTGGGAGGTTGTGACCCTACTGACTAGGTGCAAGGTACGAACTTAAACACTCCTACCATTTAACATACAATCATAGATTCTCAACACATAGCAATTTGTAATATCATAACAAAGCACGTTATTATCCGCATTTGATATATGAAAAATTTGCTCGTAAGAGCATACATGAGTGACACTAGTTCGACAACATAACGGCTCTATGAGTAGTGTAGTCACTTAAACATAGAGTCGGGGTACATAGCATAGTTCCTAATGACCTACTAAGATAAGTCTATCCCTAACCGCGATGAGCTGCGTCCGGAGGTGGTGCCGAGGATGTGGATGCTCCCTGAAGACGAGCCACAAGTCGTTCTGTGTCCTGGAGTCGAGACTCCCACCTTACCTGCCTCATGTGGAACTCCCGAAGGACGTCACGTGTCTCCTGTTCCGCACGCTCGACCCTAGTCCACAACTGGCGTACCTGATCAGCAGTAACCTGAGCAAGATCGCCAGTGTTCCGTAATCGTCTCACCATGACCGGTAGGGCTCGGTCGGCCGGTCCTCCGTCCCTCAGGTCAAAGAACTCGCGCGACATGCCGAACGGGGGTCGTTGTCCCTGTTGTCTGCTCCATCTCCAAAGATCAATACCCCAGGGAGGGGTAGGACCAGTGGGGCCCACACGGTAAGCAGGCACCCTGATCGGCTAAGGGGGGTTGATGACTTCGGACTCCGCGTCCGAATCACCCCCTTCACTGTCATCGGGTTCCTCCTCGAAGTTCCCTTCGTCTTCTTCTGGTTTGGCAGGCTCGCCCTCGACTCCTGCCTCCGGTTCCCCGTCAGATTCCTCTTCGGGGTCTTCCTCAGGCTCTTCCTCTAACCATCCGTTGTTCCCCTGATTAGGGAAATAAGGGTCTCCGGGGTGATGGAAACCAGCCATGTTGTCTGCGTGAGTATGTAAATATGTTAGCATTATTCCTAGGATGCTACAACTATTATACAGACTAAGCAGACGTTCTCTTTTTGGTGATAAAGGGGTATAGTTTTAGGTTCCCTAGCTATCACGATCTCATCAGAACGTGTGTTAGTTATACTTTGGAGAGAATGTAGTTGATCAGGCTACATCCACTCCTTGGTACCACTAAGAACAGTCCTGATTTAACCGAGATACTAGCATTATCTTGTTTGGTTCGGCGTTATGTTCCTTATTCCTAATGCAAGCAAAGGTGTTTTATTGTTGTATTTTACTTGTTTTGTTCAGAGTTGTGTTAGTCCCTCTTTTGGTTTATAGTTGCATATTAATGTATGGTTAGATATGCTAGTTCACTATAAACAGAGCTCTGATACCAACCTGTCACACCCCCGAACCAGACGGCGGAAACATCTGAGGGCTATTGTGACTCAATTGAATACCATCACAATGAATATACATGAAACATAACATCATACATTACCAAGCATTGAAATATTACAACTGGTAGCGTTTACATTCAGTACATTGATCCATAATATTACATGCCCAAAAGTAAATTGTTTGATACTAATTAAAACAACAGCAAGACGTTACTGAGCACATTTTTCCTTTTTCGATTTACCTGTTACCTGAGAATACAAGTATTTTGAAAAAACGTCAACATATGAAATGTTGGTGAGTTCATAAGTAATGTTTGAAATATAGTGGTTTGTATTGTTTTGAAAATCACCAGAAAATCCGATATTTTCTGAAAAGAGCATAGTATAAAAAGGGTGAAGATCCGTAAGTATGCTTGTTTGTTTCTATAGATGTAAAAGTACAATTTGTAAAACTCGGTATGTAACTCGTAGGTGTATTAATTGAAAACCCTAGGAAAACCCGATGTTTTCCTAATACTTTGCATCAAATGATTTATATTTTGTTATTTCGTTGCGACGGGTGTATTCGTTGAGTCCCGGTGACGTTGGATTAATTATGGATTGTGAATTGTTATAAACACACATTAAGGAAAATGACTAGTTTACAACTATACAAACGATCCCTTAGGCGTCGTTAACACTATTCACTTAATCCAATCACCCGGACTTCTCATAGCCCCACAACCGAGGAGGAAAAGAGGGTGCGAAGCCCCCGATATTTTCCATAAGTCGTTCAAGGCTATCGTGAATGCGAAGGGCCCTTAGCCCGACTCGCATTTGGTGAATTCTCGACTTTACTAGCAGCACCAGAGGACCCTTGGGGTCCAACAGCACAAAGCCTGTAAAAGTCCTTTTACACGGAATTAGGTCATATAAGACCCAACTACATGTAAGCGAGTTTCCTTCGGGCCTAAAGATCATGTCATTGGGCTAGCTAGGCCCAACAAGCACGATTTGAAACTTTTGGGCCCAAAGACGGTGTATCGACGTCTGGTGTATTCCCACGTGTGTATTGACTTCCCGAAATTTCCGCGTGTGTATTGAATTCCCGAGATTTCCGCGTGTGTATTGAAGTATCGGCGTGTTAGTAATTTCAGATTCATTATTGATTCAAGACCGAATCAATTCGTTTGATAACGATTTTTGGTGTTGAAGGTGTATTATATTTCGCCGATAGTCGAGGTACTAGTATTTCATCATGTCGGATTTATTGTTTAAAACATTAGAATTTTACATTTTTCAGCCCCTTTCTTTTGGATAAATTTACACTTTTGATCCTTTGTATAAAAGAATTTCTATTTTAGTCCTTAAACCATTTTTCTTGACACTTTAGTATCAAAACTTGTAGAAAAGGTATTTTTCAGCTCAAAGTTATTTGAAAAACAGTTTTAGTCCCTCAAATGAAACTTTTCTCGGCCGAAACCCTTATTTTCGCAATTTTTACACTTTTGGCCCAAAATAGAAATTTTTTGCATCTTTGGTCCCTTTTAAATATGAAAAGCATTTTTAACCCTTGAAATGGACTTGGAGCACTAGTAGTCCCCTGTTTTACAGAAAAACACAGTTTCAGCCCCTCTAATTTGAAAATCTCGCAATTTGGGCTTTATTGGGCCGAAAAGCTCATTTTTGGCCCATTATGCTTAAAAATTTCACATTTAATCCTTCAAAGAGAATATTTCCAGAAAAATACATTGTTGAAACTGTTTTGACTCATTTCATCCATCAGAATTTGTATTTTGTCATTTTGGGCCCTTTAACCTTATATTTTTAACATTTTGAGTCCAAAAATGGGATTTTTAGCCCAAGGAGTTCATATTAACCAACTTGGTTATTTTTATAGAAATGATTTGTGTGTAATAATATGTTTTATACTTGTTTCATACATCCTAATGCAAATCTCGGTTTTAAGGACTTTTTGACTAGATTCAACACCATAATCACATAAGAACATGTAAATAAACATAGAAATCATACAAAGCATACATATACTCATAGATCTACACATTTGCTTGTATTCCCCCCCACCCCACAAAACTTATAAAAACCGAAAAATAGGGGGTATGAAGCTCACCTTGAGTTGGGTTTCGGTTTTGGAGAAGATTGGAAGAAGTTTGATGTTGTTTTCGGCTCTAACAAGTCTTCCCTTGTTGATTTCGAACTTAGGGAGTTTCTAAGAGAGTGATCATGATTTTTGCATGGATTAGAAAGAGATTTTTGATAAAACAAAGAATCTAGATCATAGATCCAAGCATAATCTTACCTTAGATGAAGAATTTGTGGAAATATCTTCTTGAAAAACCTTCTAAAATTCGAGATCTTGATGAAGAGTGGAGGGAGTTTCCTTAAGAGATTTGTGGGAGAATTATGTGAGTGTGTGTGTTTGGGATCGGCCGAGAATCAAGAAGAAAGGAGAGAAGAGAGAAGTGTGAAAGGATGGTGCATGGAAGTATGAGTCCTCTTGCATGGAAGTCCCTTGAATAATTGTGAGGTGGCACATACAAAGTCAACTCTTCCTTCCCTTGGGCTTGAGCCGAGAATGGGAGGGAAAGAGAAGATTTTTGGGCTTTTTGCCGTTAAGCCCATGTTATAGCTTGGTTGGATGATTTTTGGCCTAAAAAAAATATAAATATGATTTTTATGACCCATTAGGTTAGATTAGGTTAATTATGGTCCAAAATGGTTCATATAATTAATCAATCTCATTCTAGGCTCAATATGGCCCAAAATATTGAATTAAATGGAAGTGGGTCCAATTAAAGCCCATTTAAAGGTTCTAATCCCATGATAGTCAAATTGGAAGCTTATTGGTCCATTGAGTCCAATAAGGAAGTCCTAGTCCAAAATGGACCTAAACAAGAACTTCTAGGGTTTCCAATTGCTTGTTGACTATTTGTAGTACTTGTATGGTGTATTGGATTGAAATTTTGTTGTCATAGAGTAAGCATCATACATGCTCTTAAGTTTTTGATTCTACATTTTACTTGAGTGTAGTGATTACAAGACACAAAATTTGTAGTTGTGACATTTATATAAGTGGCAGTTAATGAGACAACTGTAATGAATAATTAGTTGTTGGTATATTTTGTCTTATGAATTCACATTACTAACTGATATACCGGAAAAGAATTAGTTTTTTTTTAAATAACATTATTTACAAAATCTTAAATTTAGGGTTCTTTTAATTCTATTTGTAGAATGGAGTTCTCTCAAGATCAACATATAACTGATTTTGCAATTTCCAAATATAACCCTATAACTTTCCATTTCCAACGTTTATCTTCATTAATATTTTTTCTAGGGATATTGAGTTCATTTATAAAACCAAATAAATTGATTGAGAAACAAAAAATTAAAATTGAAAAATAAAATTCAAAGTGTAACATACCGTTTAGAATAAGGTAACTAAATAATGGACCTGAAACCCGAGAAGCAATTTGTATTTTTATTATATGTTATTATTGTCCAAGATTAATAAATTATTAGTGGGTTGTTAGTTTCGGGAGGCCAAATAACAAGAGTTGAAGCTTTAGGGGTTAAAGTGTAATTTTAAGACCTGATTTGTAAGAATTTATTAAAACAAGGACTAAAGATTAACTTTTGGACCTATGTTGAAAAGGTTTTGAAGGGGGAGGGGCTGTTGGGTAAGTATTGGTCTGGATTTGAAATAGATTTCAGAAGGCAGGGGCTACATTGTAAATTTCGGATTTATTTTGAAAAGATTTATAGAGAGGGACCATTGTTGCTATTATGGGGAGAAGTTTCATGGGGCTCGGGGTATAAAGACCCTTCCCCCCGGTAAGCCCTAACCCTAATGTTGGAAAGCAGCCGTCACCCCCCTCTGTGAGTATCTCAGTCGCTATGTGTGTGCATTCCAGCCTCCGTTGCCACTGGTTTGCGTTTCTCCGACCGGTCACATCCCCGAGCGATAGTCATTACCAGCCGACTCTCTTGCCATCACGGTGGGACGCTGTTCAGCTCCCTCGCTGTCCCATTGCCGACGATAGTGAGGGCCTAGCGGACGTTTTTTAGGCCGTTACCGTCACTCTCAGTCTCAACCTCATCCCCGATCGTTGGTGCTACATTCCAATCCGCGATGCTGTCGTCGCCGCCATTCGGAGGTTGTTCTTTTGCCGTTCCTTCCTCCGACTGCCTAGTGCCGCCACCCACAGTGACCGAGGTGGGTGTGGGACTTGAGATTGGAACTGGAATCGTATGTTTCATCTCGCGTGGGTTAAGGCTGCTTGATCGGGAACCTAAAAGAGAACACTGCCACCACCGTGAGGTGGTGGCTGCCATCGTTAAACTGCTACTGCCGCCTTTCCATGGTTCTGTCATCGCCAAAAGCCACCCGGTGGGTGGTTGTGTTACTGTTCTGAGCATAGAGGGTGGGTGTGTGTTATTGTTTGATGTAGGATTCGGTTTTGTGGCTGGAAAACGGAGAAGATAACCACCATGGCCGCCAGCAATGGTGGCTGCCACCACTAACCACCACCGGCCACCACAAGGGTGGATGTGTGTGTGCATTATCGAATTGTACATTGTATTGGTGCCAAAATAATAATAGAAATCTCAAACCACCACCGTAGGGTGGTGGCTGCCGCCTCCTGCCGCCACTGGCCGCCGTGTCGGGTGGTGGTGTGCTTTGCTTTGCGGTATTGATTCATTGGGATGCTTGGAACCCTAATGGGCTTAATAAAACTCTAGTGGGCTTAATGGGGCCCAATAAAGCCCTAATTGACCTAATAAAATCCTAATGGGCCTAATAAGGCCCAATGTGACCTAAAAGCCTAATCAATGGACTAATGGGCTAGTATTGTGTTAGGAAACCCTAATTAGGGTTTGGAAATCCCTAATAGCATAAAACCCTAATTTTTGGGAATTGATTGGCACGCACACAAGAATTATTTAATAACTTGAAATATTAAATAATAGTCATTGGCAAATTAATGTAAGGTAACAATGGACTTAATAGATTAAGTCCTTAATGGGTAAGTAAGAAACATTTAACCCTAATCATCATTTCATGTGAAAGCCCTAATCTTACTTGGGCCTTGAGTTGGGCCTTACTATTAGGCTTTGGTGATCGGACTAATAATGGGCTTTCCAAGAATAAGTAAATGGACTAAATAATTGTATGGGCTTAAGGATAAGGCCCATGTGAGAGCCTTGGGCCCAATTTGGAAAATTGGGCCATAGATGGGCTATAATTGGGCCTTTATGAGTATGTGATATTGGGCCATGGGAATCGGATTGGAATAATTAGATGAGCCTTATGGAAAGACCGTGTAGAGGTATGCGCCCAATTTGGAAAATTGGGCCATATGTTGTACTTTGGCCCATTACTTGACTTTTGGGTCTTTGGAGTGTGAGTGTGAGCTTGGATTTGGAACAAATTATTAATTGGGTATTTTTTGATGTTGATAGTTCGGGAAGCTGTCAACCAGCAGCTGGAGTTTTATCTGCGGGACTTCAGCAGTGCCAGGTAAGTTATCCTCACTATATCAACAGGGTCTACGGTACCAAGTCCGACCCTTTATGATTTACATCCTGGTTTAGGATGGTTGCTATGTTATTGATATGCTAGATTACATCCTGGTTTAGGATGGTTGCTGTGACATCCCCAAAATCACGGCTAGAAAAGACCGGTTTGTTTATGCTTTGTTTAAAAATCAGAGTAACATTGTAAATAAAAGTGTTGCGGAATTTGTCCCAAAACAAAATATGATAAAGATTTATCAAAAGCATTTCCATAGAAATGTATTTCATTAAAAGACTTGGGATGTCATGTTCATACAGATCAAAAGCATAAACAGTACAATATAAGCCTTACTACATTATTTCATATCTACAGGCCTATATCCGTAATCCCTCGTCCAAACATCATATCTATGCTCAAGCGTCACTACCTGTAATACATAAAACTGAGTGGGTCAGGCTTGGGAGCCTGGTGAGCACATAGGGTTTTCAACCCACAATAAATAAGTTTATTAACTTTATTAAACTAAACAAACCCGATTACCCGTTCTCGTTATCGTCACTTTACGTCCATAAATCATCTAACACAAGGGACCTAGTCTAAGGACTATCATCGGGATGGACACTACTGCTAAGGGGATTCCTTAGCAATAAATGTCCTTAAGGCAACCATGTGGGGGATGGAGTACATCTGGTGAGCACACAGTTAAAATAAACACACAGTTCGAATAAACACCTACAGGTTGCGAGCCTGCTAGTGCTCCACTGGACTGTCTAGAATAGTCCGTGGTCGTCATCTATACTCCGCTAGATGACTAGATCAACAATAACATCTATAACGAGGCCTCTCATTATTTTATTTTGTCACACAACAACTATTACATCTACCCATGTTTTACCCAACACATTTTGTAGATACAAAATACATATACAGTTTAAATCATTGAAAACATGTATAAAACGTTCATCCAGCATAGATAGCAAGTATTCAGATAATATGCACACATAGCACGTAATTTATATAAAATACTTCATATCTATGTGTAAGCTGAAAGTAACTATGCACTCACCTGAAAGGTGGTGACTCAGCACTCGGACAGCGCTTCGATACTCTCAAAACGATATTCCTTCGATAAAACCTAGTATCGATACCACTAGGGTTTAGTCTAACAATAACCGCGACAAATTAATAGTCTGACTATTATTATTATTATATAAGCGTTAATAACACTCAATATAACTCATAATAATAGCTCAAATAATTATTTTAAGGACCTAATAACATTCCTATAATTATTTGAAAGCTATATTAAAATTTGCGTAAGCGTAGCACACTTACAGCGAATTTTATCGAAAACCAGAACTTAATTGGAGCAGCGTTTTGAAACTGAAAGACTCCTTTTTCTCGGGACTCCGGGAACCTCGGGGCTTCCCTCAGGAGCTAAGGGGTTTAAATAGGGCTTAGGGGACTCAAAAGGGGTTAGAGAGAGAAGTGAAAATGTGTGAAAAATCCGGAAGAATTCGCATGGTATTTATAGGGACCGAAGTTCGGATTTACGCTGGGCATACCGAGGGTACGCTGGGCGTACTCCTCAGATAAGACCACCAGCTCGGACCCAGTTGTCTTGCACTCCATCGGATGGATCAGATCGGACCTACACGGGGCGTAACCTCTTCGGACGCGGGGCGTACTGCGAAGCGACGTGTCGTAAATCTGAAGCGAAGCATGATCAGCAAGCGACGGCCCTGATTGAGCCACGTCATCACCCTCACAACAGATTTCGCAAATTCACTTTCCGACTTCTAAAAATAAATAACTTTCACATACGAGCTCCATTTTCGACGTTCTTTATATCCACGTGAAGGTGGGAACGTACTCTACAACTTTCGTTTAGACTTCGTCGGCTAATTTTGACTCGATTTTAAATTTTATATTATTAACAGGTCGGGACAGGATTGGTCCGTTAAATCCTCATAACTTTTTCATCCGACGTCCATTTTCGCCCATCTTTTTCTCGTTACGCTACTCTTAACGAGATCTTCAATTTTCGTTTAGGTCGTGTTGGCTAAAAATCGCTCGATCTAATATTCGAAGTTCGGGTTGTACATTGTTAACTCGAAACTTCGAAAAATCATAACTTCTTCATACGAAGTCAGATTTGGGCGTTCTTTTTATCGATGCTCTTAGTTTAACATATTCTATGACTTTAGTTTAGATTGCTAAGGCTAAATCTTGCTCTATTATAAATTCACTATTTACGCTTTCCGATATCGTGTCGGTTCTGTCGCGAAACTTCAACGGGTCATAACTTCTTCGTTATAACTCGGATTTTGGCGTTCCTTATATCCCCGGAATCCTTGTTTCGACCACTACAACTTGATGTAAAAATATCGGGCTTATCTCACACTTTAATTTTGATACTTATTTTTATTCTTTATTAATTATACATTTATAATTAAAATAGTAAACACATAAACACACATAATTCACATAGTACTCAAATATTTCATCTTTATTACTTCAAAAAGAGTTACAAGAGTTGACCTAGACTATTACATTGACAAAAATGCTTAGCCCTGAAACCCAAGCGTTACAGTTGCTACGTTATTGATATGTTAGATTACATCCTGGTTTAGGATGGTTGCTATGTTGTTGATATGCTAGATTACATCCTGGTTTAGGATGGTTGCTATGTTATTGATATGCTAGATTACATCCTGGTTTAGGATGGTTGCTATGTTATTGATATGCTAGATTAGCTCTTGGTTTAGGATGGTTGCTATGCTATTGATATGCTATATTTCATCCTGGTTTACGATGGTTGCTATGTTAGATTTCGGATAGATCGGTATCTTGGTTATAGTTTGCTTGTATGCTGTTATGATATGTTAGATTGGTATCCTGGTAGATAGGATGTTGTTATGCTATTATGATTGTTATATTGGTATCCTGGTATATAGGATGATGCTATGTTAGTGACCTGGTTAGGTCGGTATCCTGGTTATAGGATGTTGCTATGATTGGTGATCCGTTAGATTGGTATGACTGTTATATATATATATATATATATATATATATATATATATATATATATATATATATATATATATATATATATATATATATATATGCAAGTGTGTGATATTTATGTACACATGCTTGTTTGATTTGGGGTTGGGTTGAGGAAATCCTGCTTTGTGCTAGAGACCGACATACCCAGGGCAGTCAGGATAACCTGAAGGCCCTGTAAAGGGATTCAGTCAGACTGAAGGCCCGACGAGCGGTCTGGATAGGTTGTAGGCCCTGCGAGGCGGTCCAGACGTGTCGAAGGCTCGGAGAACAGTCCATATAGACTGAAGGCCTGTGAGGCGGTCCAGTCATACTGACGACTTATTATGCATGTTGTTTTGTACTGGTTATATGATATGGTTATGTTGTATGGTGTTGGTATTTTGGGGTAAATCACTAAGCTCTCGGGCTTACAGTTTCAATTTATTGTTTCAGGTACATGAGATGATCGCAGGAAGGCAAAGGCGTGATCGTACAACTTTTTTGAAAACAAAATATAATAACTTGATGGTGTTAAAATGTATTAAAAAGTTTTAATTTGGCTGAAATTCTATGGGTGTTACAGAAAGAGTCAAGAATCGAATTGATTTACATATTCGATTTACAAGAATAAACATCTATAGAGATGAAACCTATAGGGATGACAAAAGTCGTCGCTATAGATGACTCTATAGGGATGACATATTGTTGCTATATGGCTGGCAATTTTTTTTGACTTTATAAGATAAAGTGACGACAAATGAATACTATGAAAGACACATCAGGTAGGTTATCATTGGTACATACATATGTCAATCAATTGATCTTGTTGGTATGGATTTGTGATGACATATATATTTTTTATAACTTGAAATGATGCTTGATCGTATTTATTATCTTTCGATTTTGTAGGTGCTGCTCATGGAACCCGTAAATTTACAAACTTCACATTGGAAAAGCTATCAGCTTATTCAGAGGTATATTTTTCATCAAACATTCTTAATTTATGATATTAATCTACTTATTTTGTTGTTATTGTTGTGTATATCTCTAAATGAGGCTACATTAATTAACAAAGGGGGAAAATGACTTGAGAAGGCAAGTTACTTTTTGAAATGTACACATTTAGTCGTTATTCTTTTTTTTTTTTGTAAACTAAGCCCTTATATTCGATTTTTTTGTAATTGTGCAATCCTTTTGACCTGGTATACCTGGTATACCGGTCATATAAGATTTTGATTTTATTTTCTTGAAATGAAATAACCAGGTGTCATCATATGTGGATATTGTTAAATTACACCACATTGAAATGACAATTAGGGCTCATTTAATTAGCCATTCCTCCATTCACTCAGCCGATAATCCCTCAAACTTATTGATTCACAAGTACCATCAACAATAGCAGAAGATGCAGATACAATCGTTGATGTACACTATCAAGGGTTGTTGACACTACCCCATTGATGTATTTTGATGGATTAAAAACCTCGGTACCTTACACAGTTGTGAAGAAGATGAAATTCCATGATTTCATCCCCTTTCTTGAAAAGCTTACTAACGGAAGATGCAGAGATGTGTATTACTGTCAACTTGAAGTGGGGTTGTCGAAGGGATTACATGCTATTCAGAATGACTGCGATTTTAACGAGTTTCTTGAAGATATGAATGAAAAGAAGAGATTCGATGTGTAAGTGGATCATCATCATGAACCTTTGTTTGATTGGATTCATGAGGAAGAAGCAGACCTTGAAGATGAAGATTTGGTTTCTATTGATGATGTCGACTCCATTTTAGAAGATGGTCTGAAAGCTGAACATGTAGAGAATGATGAAGTTATATCTCTCAAAAGAAATTTCAATGATCCATTCCTCAACAAACTTTGTCCAATACAGAATGATGGCTTGGTTGAAGAAGATCATAATGCAATACGACCTATCTACCCAAGACATGATCATACTCAAGAATGGAATCAGATGAAGCCTCGATTAGGTATGAAATACTCTACTACTGCTGAACTTAAATAATCTCTTAGTTGCTATGTTGTAGCGAATGGTTATGATCTGTGGTATGAAAAGATTGACAAGACTAGGTTGCTAGTTAGGTGTTGTAAAGGAAAGAATCCCAGATGCCCTTTTAGATTGTATGCTTCCTGGATGAAAGAGGAACACACTTTTCAGATTAAGTCTCTTATAACAGAGCACAAGTGTTCTAGGGCATTCAAACTTGGTTCAATTGTAACATATAAGTGGATAGGAAAACAATTTGTGAATGATGTTTTGGAGAGTCCTAAACTAAGTTTGAGGAAAATGAAAGCCCTAGTATCTAAGAGATACAACATTAATGTGAGTGTTGGGCAGTGTAGGAATGCAAAAAAGTTAGCATTGTCTGAAGTTGAGGGAAGTTTGAAAGAACATTATGCCAAATTGTGGGATTATGTAGCTGAAATCAGAAGGGCTAATCTAGGTTCACATGTTGAGGTGTTCTTGGAGCCACAACCTTATAATACTGTGGTGTTTGATAGGTTTTATGTTAGCTTTAAAGGTGTTGTAGATGGGTGGTTAGATGGATGCAGAAAGGTAATTGGGGTTGATGGTCGCTTTCTTAAGGGTTTTTGTAGAGGGGAGATCCTATCAGCAGTGGGTAGAGATGCTAATAATAACATTTATCCCTTAGCTTGGTCAGTAGTCAATGCTGAGAACAAAAGGACATGGAAATGGTTTTAGACAACCTGATGGAAGACATTGGAGGGGGGTGGTCATGGCATTACAATCCTCTCAGATGGCCACAAGGTAATCATTCTATTTTTTTCAACTAACTTTAACTGTTTTGATCATTTAATTAACTAATCATTTTATTTTTTGAATCCGGGATTATTTGAAGCTGTGAAGGAAAGACTTCCTGATGTGGAGCATAGATTATGTGCTTGACACATTCTAGCTAACTTCCACAAAAAATTTAAAGGAGAACAATACTTTAAACCATTTTGGAGGGATGTGAATGCAACAACTGTACCAAAGTTTGAAGCAGCAATGAATGAGATTAAGTCCTTGTAAAGTAGGGCTTATGACTATCTCATAGACAGGGATCCAAGGTGTTGGTCAAAGGATTTTTTTAGAGAGGTATGGACTATGATGCAGTAGAGAATGGAGTTTCTGAAAGTTTCAATTATGTTGTACTTGATCCTAGAAGGAAACCATCGATAGCAATGTTGGAGGACATAAGATGTTGGGCAATGCAGAGGTTATGGATGCAGAAGCAAAATGGTTTGAGTTGGGATTTGGACATATGCCCAAGTATCAGAAGGGAAATAGAGGATTTGAAAATTTTGAAAAGGTTAGTAACTATTTCATTATTTATACATTGGTTTTATAATGGTAACTGACTATCATCTTGTATATTGACAGATTTGGGTACCTTATGTGAGTGACTACAAAGAATTTGAAGTGTTCTTGGGAAATGAGAGGTATGCTGTTGATCTGAATCAGAGGGCATGTGGATGCAGAAACTGGCAACTCACAGGCATTCCATGTGTACATGCCATATCAGCAATTTCATCATTGAACCTAGATGTGGAGGCTTTTGTATCAAACTCCTATACGAAAGCCTCTTTACTTGTAGCTATGAGTATAACATCCATCCACTCAATGACAGTTCTGAGCGGCCACATGTTGAAGGACTTCATACTATTTTGCCTCCTTTAAATAGGAGGTTACCTGGCAGGCCATGTGTCAAAAGGAAAAGAGATTAGGCAGAAAGAGAGCTAAGTGGGCACACAAGGCATACTTTTTCAAGGGCAGACATTCCTCTAAGATGTACCATTTGCCACCAAACTGGCCACAACAAAGCCACATGCCCAAGTAAGCCAACTCCAGCTCCAAGCACAGCAAGTCCAAGTCATTCAACTCCAGATTCAAGCACATCAGGTCCAAGTCATTCAACTACAGCTCCTGTTAAGAGAACTCCTGTGAAGAAAGCTTATGTGAAGAAGGCTCCTGTGAAGAAGGGTCCTGTGAAGAGAAGTCCTATGAAGAAGGTTCCTTTGAATGATGCTGGTAGGGTGAGAAAGTTTTCAGAAAGAATCACAGAAATTGATCTTCAGAAAAATGTTAAAGTTAAGGATGGAACTAGATGCAACCAAGACAAACCTATAACCTTAGATTAATTAGGTTTTGATGTAGTGGGGTAATGCATGTGATATATATTTTGATGTAGTGTGGGGTAATATTTTGAACTTAATTACTATATTACCCCTGCCAATTGTTTACTTTTGATGTATTTCTCGAATCTTTTGAACTAAATTAATGTATTACCTCAACTGGTGGGCTTATCTTTGGTAATTATTAAATGACTTGATGCCTTTTGTCATCTACTTTTATTTGTCTTTACATCCAATTGTCTATAAAGTAATATTTCCTGTAATTTGTCTTGGTTTTACCTCCATTTGATTGATTTAATTACATTAACATCCATATATAATAGCAATAAACTTTACCATTACATAAACATAAAGTACATCAACATCCATTACATAAACAAGAATTACACAACAAGTCTATTACATCAAAATCCCCTAAAACCACCAGAAGCATATCTTCAACCCCAAAACATAACCTTAATAATGAGCAACAGAATCAGTATCTGAATCATAACCTTCAACTGTTTCACTTCTTCTTTAACAGATGCCACATCCTCTAAAACTTGTTTCAGATAATCTGCAAAATCTGAAAGAGTATCTTCTACAATGGGCTTCATATTCTCAGGTTCTTCATCAATCCATTCCCAAAATTTACACTTTTTCCCTGGTTTTTGTAGTAATAAAATCAACAACATAGAAGGTAAGAAGAAGATAATTGATGCGATTTGACAAATAAAATCAATTTAGGTATTTACCAATGAGTTAGGGCACACTCGGAATTTCTTTCCAGGGTTATCTTTGGTCTTGGAGGTACGAATTCTTGAAGGGAGTTCACAATCACAGAGGACTTCCTTATCTACTCTCTGATTACTTGAACCTGTGGAGATTCTTGAGCCACTTGACATCTTCTTTCTTCTTCTACGAATTCCCCACTTCTCTTATCTACTATGTGTTCGAGTTTGAAGGTGATTCTTCCTGATTTTGGATGTTAACATTCGTTTATAAGGAGTGACTAAGCTAATTTATTTTTATGTAGTTGTTGTTAGTGCCACATGTGCTTCTACATCAGCAAAACCCATAGAAGCCGGTCAAAAGGATCTATTGTGTACATATTAACAAAGTATAACGGCTTAGTTTACAAAAAAAAAAAAGAATAAGGACTAAATGTGTAACGCCCGTGTTTCTGGGCTTGCCATTTTTAGCAATGTAATAGTCTAGGTTAACCCCTGTAACCCGTTTTGAAATAATAAGAACGTATTATTTCAGTATTATGTGTTTCGTGCATAATTGCTTAATTATGTGATTTGATTAATTAAGAATAAAAATAAGTGTCAACATTTAAGTGTAAAATAAACTCGATATCTTTGCATAAAGTTGTAGTGGCCGAAACGAGGTTTTCGAATATATATAGAACGCCCAAATCTGACTTTGTATGAGGAAGATATGATTTTCTGAAGTTTCGACTTGGCAGTATGCAGCCCGATTACTCGATTTGAGATCGAGTGGTTTTTAGCCAAAACAATCTAAACGAGAATCGAAGATCTCGTTGTTAGTAGCCAAACAATGAAAAGTTAGGCGAGAACGGAAGTCGGACGAAGAAGTTATGAATTTATAACGAAGTTTTTCTGTCTCAGCCTACTAAAAATAAATAATAAAAATAAAAGTCAAAATTAGCCGATGGAGTCTAAAGGAAAGTTGTAGAGTATGGTCTCACCTACGCATGGATATAAAGAACGTCGAAAACGGAGCTCGTATGCGAAAGTTACGCAATTTAGAAGTTTGACGAGTCAAATTACGCCGAGCGTAATTTAAGTACGCCCAGCGTATTCAGAAGGGTGCAAGTTGCTTGACCAATACTCGAGTGCCACCAAATGACGCATGCAGTGACGTCGAAGTACGCCCAGCGTAACCAAATTACGCCCAGCGTACTTGGAAATTACGCCCAGCGTAATCCCAGACCTAGCAGCCTAAAAATAGAAACTGAGATTAGCCATTTTCTCTTGTTCAAACTCTTTCTTCTCTCTAGTTTTTGCCTCGATTTACGTGCCAATCATATATCGAAGCCCCAATATCATTCCCGAGCCCCGAAGCAAGATCCGAAGCCCTGAGGATCCCGAGAAGTGAGATTTCCGAGCCGAAGCCCTGCCCGCGAGGAGCCCGGTTTCTGTGAAGATCTTCCAGATCTACGGAGAAACACTACTTCTGCAAGTCGTAGTGCTGTCTGATCATCTTCTGATCAAGTGAGTGTGTAGTCATTTTCTTCCAACACATTATTATGAAGTATTTTATACGAAATACGTGTTATGTGTATACTTTGTTGATTATATGTGTGAATGTATATTCACTTTCTTCTATCTCATAGATCTGATTTATTCTCTATGAAATACGGGTTATGTGTGTGTGCCTCATCTGTTATGTGGAAAATGTATTGATTGAGCATGCTATACAGGTTTTAAACTATGTATAAAAATGTATATTTTTATCTACTAATATGTTGGGTAGAACATGGGTAGATAGTTGGTGTGTAATAAACTGATGAGAGGCCTCGATGTTGTTGTCGTTGATCTAGTCATTCAACAGAGTATGGATGAAGACCATGGACTCTTTCTAGACGGTCATGTGGAACACTAGCAGACTCATAACCTGTAGGTGTTGCGAACGATGTGTTCACCGGTGTACTCTTTCCTCCTCATGGTTGCCTTTAGGATATTTATTGCTAAGGAAGCCCCTTTGCAGTCGTCCCGATGAAAATCCTAGAATAGGTCCCTTATAATAGATGTTGTTTTAGGGACGTAAAGTGAGGATAACGGGAATGGGTAATCGGGTTATTATTGATTGTGGAATTAAATATAAATATTTATTGTGGGTTGAAAACCCTATATGTTCACCAGGCTCCCAAGCCTGACCCACTCAGTTTATTTGTACTACTGGAAGTGGCGCAAGAGCATAAAGATGGATGAATCATCAACTTGTTTTGTTTACAAGTCTGTATATGTATATATTTGTTGAATGACTTGTAATGTTATCGTTTATGATTTATGGTCTGTATCGGAACATGACATCCCGATTTTTGATTATGAAATGAAATTATATTTCTTTATGAAATGTTTTGATAAAAGATTTATTTTATCATGTTTTGTTTTTGGGAACAAATTCCGCATCTCTTTTAAAATCAAAAGGATTTACTCTGAAATTATTTTAAAAAGCATAAATGAAACCGATCTTTTCTGGCCGTGATTTTGGGGATGTCACAGTTGGTATCAGAGCATTAGTTTAAGCGAACTAGGAATTTGTAGGACTTTTAGACTTAAACTTAGAATGCTAAGTGAAGGTTGTTAGATGTATGTCTGTTATATTTCAGACACGAGCACTAGTTTATTTTAGGAAAGTTGCCTAAAATGCTTTTATGTGCTAAATGTTATATGTTGCCATATATGATATTATTTGTTCGGATCTATGGTCTGTTGCCAACCGGATCTGGAAACCTTATGTGTGTAGGATTCTAAGCGTATGTCTACGTTATTAGATCTAGCATGTAAACGTTTCGGAGTGATAAGGATGACTTGAATATCTATGGTGAATGAGGATCTAATTTCACCTTATTCGGTGTATAGATCAAAAATGGTGAAAACGAGGAGTGGAGTGGGAAATGCTGATGAAAACAGGAATCAACCACCAGCAAATGAGCAAGTACCTATAATAGCAGCAACACCTGAGCCGATTGTTAGGCAGAATAACCAGGATAGAGGAAATGATGGTCGTGGGTGCAAGTACAAGGATTTCATGGCATCCAAACCACCATGTCTATCTGGAAGCCCGACGCCAGTGGAAGTGATTAATTGGATCTCTGAAATGGAGACTATGTTTGAAAGTTGCGAGTGCAGCAACAGGCAGAAGACCGCTCTTGCGATCCCTCTGCTAAAATCTGGCGTGTTGAGTTGGTGGAAGCTGTTAGCTGACTCTATGCCCAAGGGAGAAGCAAGCAAAATGTCTTGGGAAGACTTTGTGGAACAACTAAAACTGCAATACTGCTCCGAGCAGGACCTTCTGGAAATCAGTAATGAGTTTCAGAATTTGAAGAAGGGGAAATTGAGCGTTACTGAATATGCTGCAAGTTTCACAGAAAAGATGAAGTTTATCCCATATTTGGTACCAACAGAACTTTCTAAGGTCAACAAGTTTGCCCATGGACTACCAGCAGAGTATGGTCCAATGGTTAAGCAAGCAACCACATTGAAAGCCGCCATCTGGGCTGCTAGAAATGTTGAGACCCAGATCAGGGAAAAAGGTCTGGAAAGGTCAGAGGTTGGTGAAAAGAGGAAATTCGAGGGATCTTCAGGGTCCAACAAGAAAAACAAATTCTCGAAGTCTAGTTCGAGAGGGGGAGGAGGTGAAGCGAAATGGTGCAAAAAATGTAAGAAGAAGCATCACGGGAAGTGTGAAGTGGTGGCCACTTGCTTCAAATGTGGAAAGCCAGGGCATTATGCCAACGAATGCCCACTTACCAAGAAAGTTTGCTATGGTTGTGGTGAGGAAGGGCACATCTCGAGAGATTGTCCAAAGAAAGAAGAGGCAGCAAAACCCAACATTCCGCAAAAGCCGAAGGCAAGAGCATTCCAGATGACACTGGAAGCTGCCAAAGAAGAAGTTGATGTCGCTTCAGGTACCTTTCTTGTAAATGAATTGCCTGCCCAAATTTTATTTGATTCTAGAGCCAACTACTCCTTTATATCGCATGAATTTGGTAGAAAACTAGCTTTGCCTGCTGTTAGACTAGATAATGCTTTATTACTCGAAGTTGCTAGTGGCAAGTTTGTACCTGTTAGCTATCGTATGAAAAACATCTTAATTGATTTGAATGGGAATAAGTTCCACGAGGAATTATTGCCTATCGAACTTAACGGTTTCGACATCATTTTGGGAATGGATTGGCTTAGTGCCAATGATGCCGAAATTTTATGCAAGAAGAAAATAGTGAAAGTGAACCCACCTGGGAAGGAATCGTTTATGGTGTATGGAGATAAACGCAGAGTAAATTCTGGAATCATTTCTCTAATGAAAGCCAGAAAGTGTTTGACCAAGGGGTATACATCATACTTAGCATTCATGATCGATGCTAAGAAGGAAAAGAAGGTGATGCAGAATATTCCGGTTGTGTGTGATTATCCGGAAGTATTTCCCGAAGATTGTCCTGGATTACCGCCTAATCGACAAGTGGAATTCCGTATTGACTTATTGCCCGGAACAATGCCGATAGCAAAAGCACCTTACCGACTAGCACCGACGGAGATGAAGGAGCTGATGATGCAATTTCAGGAGTTATTGGACAAGGGTTTCATTAGACCTAGTTCATCACCCTGGGGAGCTCCAGTGTTATTCGTAAAGAAGAAAGATGGAAGTATGAGAATGTGCATCGATTACAGGGAGCTGAACAAGGCAACGATGATTGATGACCTGTTCGATCAACTACAAGGTTCAAGTTATTTTTCAAAGATCGACCTGAGGTCAGGATATCATCAGCTGAAGGTGAAAGAGCAGGATATAGAGAAGACTGCATTCAGAACGCGATATGGGCGCTACGAGTTTTTGGTTATGTCGTTTGGACTAACCAATGCTCCAGCAGGATTCATGGATTTAATGAACAGGGTTTGTAACCCGTTCCTTGATAAATCTGTGATAATGTTCATAGATGACATTCCAATTTATTCAAAAAGCCAAGAAGAGCATGGCAAACACTTGCGAGAAGTGTTGGAAGTCTTGAAGAAGGAGAAGCTGTATGCGAAGTTCTCCAAATGTGATTTTTGGATTCGAGAAGTCCAATTCTTGGGTCACGTGGTCAACCAAGAAGGGATAATGGTTGATCCAACAAATATTGAAGCTGTAACAAAATGGGAGCAACCGAAGAGTCCCACGAAGATCCGAAGCTTTTTAGGATTAGCCGGATATTACCGAAGGTTTATCCAAGGCTTTTCTTCGATCGCTAGTCCATTGACAGCTTTGACCCACAAAGGAGCTACTTATGCTTGGAGTGATAAGCATAAAGAAACATTCGAGAAACTAAAGAAGAAGCTATGCGAGGCACCGATTCTTTCTCTACCAGATGGAGTTGAAGACTTCGCTGTTTATAGCGATGCGTCTGGGGTTAGATTGGGTTGTGTTTTGACCCAAAGAGATAAGGTGATCGCATATGCGTCTCGACAGCTGAAAGAGCATGAAAAGAACTACCCGACTCATGATTTGGATTTGGCTGCGGTAGTTTTCGCTTTGAAAATATGGAGGCATTACCTCTATGGAACAAAGTGCAAATTGTTCACTGATCATAATAGTCTCCAATATCTCTTTAGTCAGAAAGAATTGAATATGAGACAACGACGCTGGCTAGAATTACTTAAAGACTATGACTGTGAGATACTTTACCATCCCGGTAAAGCTAACGTTGTTGCTGATGCTCTTAGTCGAAAAGTCAATCCCGAAAAGAAAAGGCCAAGGGCATTGAGAATTGAAGTTGTCTCGACCATTGTGGAAAGTATAAAGAAAGCTCAAGAGGAAGCTTCTGAGAAGAATGACCGAAAGGAGGAACGTTTGGGCAAAACGTTGGTGTTCGGTATAAACAGTCATGAACTGAAGGTGTTCCAAGATCGGATTTAGATACCTAAGATAGGAGGAGTCAGAGATCTTCTGATGGAAGAAGCTCACAAAACCATGTACTCCATTCATCCCGGTAGCAAAAAGATGTATAGGTACCTGAAACCCTACTATTGGTGGCCGACAATGAAGCTCGACATTGCGAAATACGTGGCGGAGTGTGTGACCTGTACGAGAGTCAAGGCACAACATCAGAAACCATACGGGAGTTTAGAACCTTTTTCTGTGCCTATGGGCAATTGGGGAGACATCACGATGGATTTTGTCACTAAACTACCCAGGAAAAAGAATGGTCACGACATGATTTAGGTGGTCGTTGATCGATTCACTAAGAGTGTGCATTTCATAGCAGCCAAAGAGAAATGGTCTATGGAAAAGCTTGCGAATTCTTTCGTGAAGGAAATTGTGAGCCTTCACGGTGTTCCACTAACGATTGTGTCGGATCGTGATAGCCGTTTCACCTCAAGGTTTTGGAAAAGCCTACAAGAGGAGATAGGTACCAAGTTGTGTTTGAGTACAGCTTACCATCCACAGACTGATGGTCAGAGCGAACGAATAATACAAACGCTTGAAGATATGCTTAGAGCATGTAACCTAGAACCCCAAGGTAATTGGGATGAACATTTACCATTGGTAGAATTTTCCTATAATAATAGTTTCCACTCGAGCATTAAGATGGCACCTTATCAAGCTTTGTACGGGCAGAAGTGTCGTACGCCGTCTTGTTGGCTTGAGGCTGGGGAAAAGCAGTTTATGGGACCGGAGATAGTCCATCAAACTGCTAAAAAGTTGAAAATAATTAGGGAGAGAATGTTAGCAGCTCAGGATCGTCAAAAAAGCTATGCTGACAAAAAGCGAAAACCGATGACTTTTGAAGTTGGAGATTCGGTTTTGCTTAAAGTCTCGCCGTGGAAGGGACTTATAAGATTTGGTAAAAGAGGAAAGGTAAGTCCAAGGTTTATTGGACCGCTTAAAGTTCTTCAGAGAATTGGGAACCAAGCTTACAAGCTCGAACTACCAGAAGAACTGAACGGAATTCATAACACTTTTCATGTGTGTTATTTAAGTAAGTTCACGGGAGAACTTTCCGAAATGATTCCACTTTCGGAGTTAAGAATCAATGAGAACAAAAGGTTGATTGAAGAACCAGAGGCAATTGTTGACCAAAAGACTAAGAAGTTGCGACGTAAGATGGTTGAGTTAGTGCTTGTCCGATGGAAACACACGAATGGGCCGAATCTCACCTGGGAAACGGAGAGTGACATGATGAGTCGCTACCCGTAGTTGTTTGTTGATGTGTCATTCCGGGGACGGAATAATTCTAGGGTGGGGAGAATTGTAACGCCCGTGTTTCTGGGCTTGCCATTTTTAGCAATGTAATAGTTTAGGTTAACTCTTGTAACCTGTTTTGAAATAATAAGAACGTATTATTTGAGTATTATATGTTTCGTGTTTAATTGCTTAATTATGTGATTTGATTAATTAAGAATAAAAATAAGCGTCAAAATTTAAGTGTAAAATAAACTTGATATCTTTGCATAAAGTTGTAGTGGCCGAAACGAGGTTTCCGAATATATATAGAACGCCCAAATCTGACATTGTATGAGGAAGTTATGATTTTCTGAAGTTTCGACTTGGCAATATGTAGCCCGATTACTCGATTTGAGATCGAGCGGTTTTTATCCGAAACAATCTAAACAAGAATCGAAGATCTCGTTGTTAGTAGCGAAATGATGAAAAGTTCGGTGAGAACGAATGTCGGACGAAGAAGTTATGAATTTATAACGAAGTTTTCCTGTCCCGGCGTACTAAAAATAAATAATAAAAATAAAAGTCAAAATTAGCCGATGGAGTCTAAAGGAAAGTTGTAGAGTATGGTCTCACCTACGCATGTATATAAAGAACGTCGAAAATGGAGCTCGTATGCGAAATTTACGCAATTTAGAAGTTTGACGAGTCAAATTACGCCGAGCGTAATTTAAGTACGCCCAGCGTACTCAGAAGGTGCAAGTTGCCTGACCAATACTCGAGTGCCACCAAATGACGCATGAAGTGACGTCGAAGTATGCCCAGCGTAATCCTAGACCCAGCAGCCTATAAATAGAAACCGAGATCAGCCATTTTCTCTTGTTCAAACTTTTTCTTCTCTCTAGTTTTTGCCTCAATTTACATGCCAATCATATCCCGAAGCCCCGAAATCATTCCCGAGCCCCGAAGCAAGATCCGAAGCCCCGAGGATCCCGAGAAGTGAGATTTCCGAGACGAAGCCCTGCCCGCGAGGAGCCCGGTTTCTGTGAAGATCTTCCAGATCTACGGAGAAACACTATTTTTGCAAGTCGTAGTGCTGTCTGGTCATCTTCTGATCAAGTGAGTGTGTAGTCATTTTCTTCCAACACATTATTATGAAGTATTTTATACGAAATACGTGTTACGTGTATACTTTGTTGATTATATGTGTGAATGTATATTCACTTTCTTTTATCTCATAGATCTGATTTATTCTCTATGAAATACGGGTTATGTGTGTGTGCCTCATCTGTTATGTGGAAAATGTATTGATTGAGCATGCTATACAGGTTTTAAACTATGTATAAAAATATATATTTTTATCTACTAATATGTTGGGTAGAACATGGGTAGATAGTTGGTGTGTAATAAACAGATTAGAGGCCTCGGTGTTGTTGTCGTTGATCTAGTCATTCAGCAGAGTATGGATGACGACCACAGACTCTTTCTAGACGGTCCTATGGAACACTAGCAGGCTCATAACCTGTAGGTGTTGTGAACGTTGTGTTCACCGGTGTACTCTATCCCCCTCATGGTTGCCTTTAGGATATTTATTGCTAAGGAAGCCCCTTTGCAGTAATGTCCGTCCCGGTGAAAATCCTAGAATAGGTCCCTTATAATAGATGTTGTTTTAGGGACGTAAAGTGAGGATAACGGGAATGAGTAATCGGGTTATTATTGATTATGGAATTAAATATAAATATTTATTGTGGGTTGAAAACCCTATATGCTCACCAGGCTCCCAAGCCTGACCCACTCAGTTTATTTGTATTACAGGAAGTGGCGCAAAAGCATAAAGATGGATGAATCATCAACTTGTTTTGTTTACAAGTCTGTATATGTATATATTTGTTGAATGACTTGTAATGTTATCGTTTATGCTTTATGGTCTGTATCGGAACATGACATCCCGATTTTTGATTATGAAATGAAATTATATTTCTTTATGAAATGTTTTGATAAAAGATCTATTTTATCATGTTTTGTTTTTGGGAACAAATTCCACATCTCTTTTAAAATCAAAAGGATTTACTCTGAAATTATTTTAAAAAGCATAAATGAAACCGATCTTTTCTGGCCGTGATTTTGGGGATGTCACAAAATATGTACATTTCAAAAAGTAACTTACCCTCTCAAGTCATTTTCCCTTAACAAAGGTTGGATTGCTTGGGGAGAAGCTATCAATTTACACAGAGGTACTGAGCTAGTACTCGTATATTCGTTCTTTAACCTTAATGAGGTTATCGTTAATCCTATTTCCATGAAATAAAAAATCTGTTATGCATTCTTTTACTAATTGTGTTGTTGATTTGTGCTTCAGATATGATATTTTGACTAGCCTAGTGGAAACGAGTCGATTGCACTAAACCTTAATTCAATGGGGAAAGGTGGAGTTTGGATCAATGGCCAAAGTACTGGAAGATATTGAGTCTTGTACGAGACCCCTATGGGTTGTCCATCACAGACATGGTTCGAAACCTGCATTGATCAGTTTGATTATATATTTTATAGCTAGTAATTGTGATTTGTCACATTGGGTTTATGTTTGACCAGTACAAGTACCCCAATCTTTCCTTAAACAAACATGAAACCTATTGGTTTTGTTCGAGGAAGAATATGGAAACCCGCTAAACTTTTCATTAGATATTGTTTCGATTATCAACTCTAGTTTGTTTTGTATGAACATCTAAAAGTTTCAAATTTCGTTGTTTGTTTTTAGTAAACCGATCGTGTAATATATTTTAAAGCTTTGGATTGTAGATGTTGGAAATGTTTTATATTTAAATTTCCTGGTTTTTGTTTTATTGTGATTAAAACTTTTATTGTAAATAAAAATCCTGGAAAATTAAAAAATCACAGGGGCATGACAAAATTTTGTAAAATTTGTAGAGAACCTATAAGGACGACTTATCGTCTCTATTGGGATATGTATGGCGACAAGAAGTCATCGCAATACGTTTACCTAGGACGACAACAACCCGTCTCTATAGGGTGGGCTATGGTGATGACAATAGGACCTAAAGTGACAGATCTATGTCAACAAGGCCTATGGCGACAAAATGTCTTCTCCAGGGTCTATAGCGACGACTTTGCACCCTATGGCGACGACTTTTGTCGTCCCCGTAGGTCTTTAATCTTTTAGTGTTTGTATATGGTTTCGATTCTGGTTCAGTTTTATATTTAATTTCCTTTGCATTTGGAAGATTTAATTCACCAATCAAACTAAACTGACTCAGAACCGAAAAAACTGAAATCGAAAATTGACATTCAACGAACTGGGAACCGAACACCCCTATGTGGTTTGTATTGGTTTTGATTCCGGTTAATTCGTACATCCATAATTTTTGATTATATCATTTATTTTTGAAAAGATATATTTTACACTCTCTTTGCATAATAACTATAAATAAATTTACTAGAGACATCTTTTAAACTTACAAATCGTTACCTGTAAATTATATCAATAAAAGCAATTTTGTTGTTACATTTTAAAATAATATCAATATTGATTATTGATTAATAGAATATAGGGAAAAAACACATATTTTATTTTTGAGAAATTAAATATTTTCCAACTTTTGTTCTTATAAATCCTCTTACCTAGTTAAATAATAACATGTGTCATATTAGTATATTAAAATATCATTAAATTTTATTAAATTAATATTAAATTAATTGTTACACATGTCACTATTTAATTGAATAAAACGATTTGTAGGAGCAAAAAGTAGAAGGATATTGGTAAAAAAATATCAACATATATATATATATATATATATATATATATATATATATATATATATATATATATATATATATATATATATATATATATATAGGGGAGTGTTCAATCGAAAACATTTCTTATCGCGAGAACATTTGAGAACAAATTTGAACCACACAATTTTTTAATTAAAATTATAAAATAATATTCATATAAATCAAAAAATAGTTACAAACAATTAAAAAACTCACTAACTAACACCACTCACCACCACCACCCGCCATCACCACCTATCAATAACCACCACCACCAACCACCACCCATCACTACCTACCTACCACCACCAACCACCACCCGCCACCACCATCACCACCCAACCACCACCACCCATCACCACTGTCTGCCACCACCACCCAACACCACTATCTACCACCCATCACCACCACCACCAATCACTATCCATCACCACCAACCACTACTCACCACCACCAACCGCCACAACCACCCATCACTAATCACCACCACCACCACCCAACACTCACCACCCACCACCCATCACTACCCACCACCTAGCACCACCACCACCATCAACAACCACCACCCATCACCACCACCACCACCACCACTCGCCGCGACCACCCACCTCCACCACCCATCACCACCGCCCGCCACCACCACCAACAGCCACAACCTACCACCCATAACTACCCACCACCATCAACCACTACCCACCACCATCACTACCCACCACCCACCCACCCACCACCACCACCCACCACCACCATCGCCCACCACCACCACCAACAACCACTACCTACCACCCATAACTACCCACCACCACTACCCATCACCCATCACCACCCACCACCCACCACCCTCCCATCACCACCACCACCGCCACCACAACCACCACCAACCTCCACCGGCACATCCACCCATCACTACTAATCACCACCAACCACCACCCACCACCCATCACCACCCATCACCACCCACCACCACCACCCACCACAACCACCACCACCCCTCACCACCATCACCACCTACCATCATCACCACCCATCACTATCACCACCACTTGCAACCACCCACCCACCCACCACCACCCATCACCACATACCACCACCACCCCGCATCCACCACCCGCGTGCCACATCCCCACGCCCACCTGCAAAGATTTGTTATTGTGTTTTTGATTCATTAGTTTTTCTTGTGTATATAATCATACGTGATTATATGTATCGAGTCACATGTGATTATATGTATCGAATCATATATGATTTATGTGACATCCCAATTTTCATGGTCAGAAAAGACCAATTTTGTTTATGCTTTAAAAAAATCAGAGTTCCTCTTTAATAAAAATGTTGCGGAATTTGTTCCTAGTAAAACATGATAAATACATTATCAAAGCATTTTCGAAGAAAAGTAATTTATTCATTTTAAAACATTTGGCATGTCACCGTTAATACAGAAACATAAGCATAAACAGAACTTACATTCATTATCACTAGTGATTTATATCTCCTTAATCTCTCAGTGTAATATGACTTCATATAAACACCTGTGATATAAATAAACGGAGTGGGTCAGGTTGGGAAACCTGGAGAGTACATAGGGTTTTCAACCCACAATAAGTTTATTAATTTTATCAAACCAAACAAACCCGATTACCTGTTCCTGTTACCCTCACTTTATGTCCCTAAAACATCTAACACAAGGGACCTAGTCTAAGGACTATCATCGGGATGGACACCTAGTGAGCACGCAGTTCAAATAAACACACAGTTCGAATAAACACCTACAGGTTGCGAGCCTGCTAGTGTTCCACTGGACTGTCTAGAATAGTCCGTGGTCGTCATCTATACTCCGCTAGATGACTGGATCATCAATAACATCTATAATGAGGCCTCTCATTATTTCATTTTATCACATAGAAACTAACACATCTACCCATGTTTTACCCCAACATTTTCGTAGATATAAAATACATATACAGTTTAAATCATTGAAAACATGTATAAAAATGTTCATCCAACATAGATGGCAAGTATTCAGATAATATGCACACATAGCACGTAATTTATATAAAATACTTCGTATCTATGTGTAAACTGAAAGTAACTATGCACTCACCTGAAAGGTGGTGACTCAGCACTCGGACAGCGCTTCGATACTCTCAAAACAATTTTCCTTCGATAAAACCTAGTACCAATACTACTAGGGTTTAGTCTAACGATAACCGCGAAAAATTAATAGTCTGACTATTATTATTATTATTATTATTATATAAGCATTAAATAACACTCAATATAACTCATAATAATATCCCAAATAATTATTATAAGGTCCTAATAACATTACTATGTTGAAACATAAGCTATACTAAAGATAGGTTAGGCGTAGCTCACTTACAACGGGTTTTCTCGAAAATCGGGCTTCACTGGAGCAGTGTTCCCGAGCCGAAAGGCTCTTTTCTCGGGACTCCGGGAGCCTCGGGGCTTCCTTCGGGTGTTAGGGCATTTACCTAGGCTTTAGCGGGGGTTTGGGGCTTTAGAAAGAGAAACTAGAGAGAGAAAGAAGGGTTTGAAGGTGTGAAGAAATGGCAAGAACCGACACTTCTATTTATAGGGTGAATTCCTGACAGACTCGCCGAGTCGGTTCACCGACTCGCTGAGTCAACGACACGTGTCATCATCTGATGGCTTTCCTTGGGGAGAAAGCCTTGGCCCATATTCAGCCACATCACCCCTTTTGCAGCAGCACTCTGCCGACTTCTAAACCCCGTAACTTTCGCATACGAGCTCCGTTTTCGACTTTCTTTTTTCCACACGTAGGTTAAAACAAGATCTACAACTTTCGTTTAGACTCCGTCGGCTAATTCTCGACCGATCTCAAATTTAATAGTAGGAGACGTTTAGACTGTTAAATGACCGCGAAGAATTCGTAACTCCTTCATACGAACTCCGTTTTCGTCCATCTTTTTACCATTGAGTTCCTATTAATGAGATCTTCAACTCTCGTTTAGGTCGCGTAAGCCAAAAAACCACTCGAATTAAAATTCGAGTTTCGGGCCGTTTACTGCTAAGTCAAATCTTAGAAAAATCATAACTTCCTCATACGAAGTTCAGATTTGGGCGTTCTTTTTTTTTTTTTTTTTATGTTCTCGGTTTAACATATAATACAACTTTCATTTAGATTACTAAGGCTAAAAAGTCCTCCATCATAAATTCACTATTTGCGTCTCCCGGTGTCGTGCCGGTTTTGCCGTAAAACTTTGGCGGGTCATAACTTCTTCGTTATAACTCGGATTTCGGCGTTCTTTATATGTACGGAAACCTTGAGACATATTCTACAAATTGGTTAAGACTATTTATTATAAATAATATTTTTCCAAAAAGTCGTTTTCGACACTTATCGCCTCTAAATTGACTAGCCCGGATCTACGGGCGTTACAATTATCTCCCCCTTAGGATGATTACGTCCCAGAATCATCAACGAAACAGGGCTCGTATAATGAATCCATACGTCATCTCTTCATCCTAGGTAATAATTATAACTTGTATATTCCTTCAAGTCTATCTCTTTGACTTATTGACTGTAAGCAGTACTTGATCGTGCACCTGCTCTCTAGCTCAGGTTAGACTCCAAATTATTACCTATCATCATGTGATGCATGTTTAGACTCAGGTCTCTTCGAGTTAAATTCTAAAACAGACTATGCCTTCCTTCATGTTCTAATGTGATATAAACACACTTTAACATGTAGCATTTCTAGCTACCAACTTCTTTAACAACGAGCGCGATATTTCTATTGATCGCTTTGATTTCAATTGTTTGGTTTAAGTCGGATGCTACATCAAAGTTGGTTCTCTAAACCATGTAACCTACTCATCGTAGTTGGACTTAATGTGATATGACCACTAGGGTTAGAATAACAACAATTTTTCTTAGTCATTACCGAAACAATGGTAACGCCATACTTGAATAAAACAAAATCAATTAATAGCTTCTTGGTAACCTTGTGACTTTCCCTATTCCAAGTGTGAGTCCTGTGCTTCCGGTAGTATAGGCCTCTACTACCTTTCACACGTACTCATACTCGTCCCAAGTATTGTCTCGCAGTTCACCCAAGTCATCATACAAGAAAATAACAACTTGACACATTAGATAACAAAACGAAGGTTTTATATTATTCCTTGAAACGATTAGATAGGTGTTCAAGTTCAACCTATACTATGCCTCTAATAGGCTACACTACGTGGTACTATTTACACGACTACTTCATAGATCCTCATTCCTGATTCCTTGCATCGTCAGCTGCTTCATCTAGGATTATATGGAATGCTCTTGCCTTTGGTTTTGGCGGAATGTTTGGTCTTGCCGCCTCTTTCTTCTTCGGGCAATCCTTAGCAACGTGACCTTCTTCACGACATTCATAACACACCCTTTTGCTGGCAATGCACTCGTTGGCGTAATGTCCGGTCTTCCCACACTTATAGCAAGTCACTTCATCGCTACATTTCCCGAAGTGCTTCTTCTTGCACTTCTCGCACCATTTCACTTTGTTTCCTCCTCCGCTAAACTCCTCTGAACCAGACTTGATCTTCTTATTGGGCCCCGTAGACCCCTCAAACTTCCTCTTTTCGCCAACCTCAATCTTGTTGGCAGCTCTTCCCATAATCATATCCTCCACAGACTTGGTAGCCCAGATATCCTCAAGCACATGTCACAACCAACAATTTTTTTTTTGATTTTTTGATTTTCTAATATTTTTGAATTTTTTTGAAATTTTTAATTTTTGTTTTGTTTTTATTTCTCCCCCTAAATTTGTGCATAGGAGAGAAACAAAAGTTAATGCGCAAATTTAAACTATCCTAAAACAAAAATTAGTCTTTAAAGCGAATCAGCTTAAGAAAAACTCAGGAGTATAGAGAAGAAAACGCAAACCGTAATTCACCGATTGAATCTGCATTCAGAAGGTCTGAGAACAGCACACGTAATCTCAGAATAGATCCGAAAATTCTTCATATGATTAAGCATTAACCCCGTTTGTGATCTCTTCCTTTCTTCCTTTCCCGCAAAAGGACACATACTCTTAAACAATGTTCTGAGTGTTGTACAGTTGAGAGATGTCCCCAATCATATGCCAGGAGCAGCCACTACCAACAAACCGAAGTCTAATGATATGCCTCCATAGTTGCTCCAGCACAGAGCGAGATCAATTGGTCTTTGGAACCCAGTCCATTTTGAAACTGGGTCGACCTTTGTCATCAACACACGATACTCTCTCCCATGACATATCCTGCTTATCACAAACAGAAGACATAGAAATATTAGAATCGTTAGTTGATTTGGGAGATTTAGCCTTTGGTACCCATCTATATTCGGGTTTAACCCATTTCTTTTTCGATCCGATGGGTGGCTCAGTACTTGCTTTTGAACTTGATGTCGGCCGTTGAGATGACTTTGATTTTGGCTTCACGGGAGCATCTCTTGGATTTGACTTTTTGGCCGACATTCCCTTCTTGCCCTTGGGATTCGGATTCTTGGCCTTAGGAGTTGAATTCTTGGACTTCTGCGCGTTCCAGTCATCATTGTCTGAACGTGACCTGGAAGGGTTTCTTTTGAAGTATCTCCCACTTGGCGCGTTTTTCCATCCTTGTGCGCAGTAGGGAACGTATGCGCGATTTGGACAGTTTCTGGCAATGTGTCCAGGTGTTCCACAGTGAAAACAAGTCTTTTTCTTCACTGTGAAGTTATCTCTTCCTGCCCCTGGTGGCGTATCCTTTCCTTGTCTCTTGTTGTTCCCATATGCACACTTACAACAGGCACTTTGTTGCGCTGGAATTGGTGGCCTGTATTTACCAATGACAGGTTGATTAGAAGCAACAGATTTAGAGTTCAAGGGGTCGTTTGTTTGTTCAGAAGAACTCCCCTTGTTCTCATCCACTGCTACTTTACCTGCACATGTAACAGAAGCATCAATATTTTCAACATTAATAACTCCTCCTGACACAAATCCAGCTGGTTTTCCGTATTTAAGATGTGCCTCCCTGTCAATTTCTTCTTGTTTCATAGGGATGGATGTGTAGTTATGATTGTAAGGAGGAGGTACACTATCATACCCTAGACCCTTGTGTTGATTCCTTTTAAAATGCATGCTTTGGTCTATCATATTTGCAACCACCTCACTTGAGAAATCATATTTTCTAACATCAAGTTTGGCAGTTTCAAACTTTCATTTCAAAGATTCAACTTCAGCCACTAGCTCAGCATTTTGTTTGACTACATAATCATATTTTTCACATTTGTTTCTGTAGTCTTCCTAAAGTTTCCTAAAGTCCTTGGTTTTTGCTTCTAATTCAGCCTTTAGGGGTTTCTGTCCTTTCCTGAGTTGATATCCTTCATATCTCAGGTCTTCAACTTCTCTTTTAAATACATCAATTTGTTCTCGAAGAAACTTAATCATATCTTCACATGATTGAGAACATGAAACTTCACATGAATGAGAACACGACACTTCATTGACCGGAAGGTTTGCTGAACTCATTGTTCTTCGACAATTCAAAGCGTTAAGTTCTTCAATTATATCAGCCAGACTAAGACGATTAAGATCTTTTGTCTTCTTGATGTCAGCCACATTCATATCCCACGATTTTGGAAGTGAATTCAATAGCTTTTTGTTGATCTCAGACTTAGTCAAGAAGATCCCGGCTATATTCATCTCAGTAGTGAGTGTAGTAAATCGCTGCAACTGAGTTTCGAGCGTTTCTCCAAGGACATAATCGAAAAAGTTGAAATTTTGTCTTAACATATTCTGACGACTTTCTTTCATGTTTTCAAGTCCCTCGTAGACCTTAAAATCAATTAAAAAAACTAGAAGCTAAAATAAAAATTAAACATCAAATTTAAAATGCCCCCTTTTTTTTAAAAAAAAAATCAACCTTAAAAGTCAAATTAAAAAAATCAAACTCAAAATTCAAACTTGAAAAGTCAAACTTAAAAGTCAAACCGAAAAGCTAAATTTGAAAATTTAAAAATTAAACGAAAAAGTCAAAGTTTAAAATCAAAGGTCAAACCTGAAAGTCAAAATCAAAATTTGAAAAAAAAAGTCAAAAATAAAGGAAAAAAATAAAAACAATTTATTATTATTAATATTATTTTATTTTATTTTATTAATTTTTTTTAAATTTTGAATGAAAAAGGAGTTTAAAATTAAAAGAAATTGAGTTTTGGGGTTAAAAGTGTAAAAAATGTGAAAAAGAAGCCGAGAAAAACGGGTTATAGTTTAAATTTTGAGATGATGTAACAGATAATCAACTAGCCGAGTTGGTAAGGTGTATGTGCTCTTAATCTGGAGGTCCGGGTTCGAAACCCGGCACCTGCACCTTAGCGTCTTTAATTTTATTGAAGCCCTTGCAGGAGCCGCAAACTGCTGAGCCGAGCCGCAAACTCCGGAAACCCTAGCCGTAAATGCAAACCCCGCCGCCGGCCATGAACTATTTCCGGCAGTAAGCTCCGGCCGAAAACCCTTCAAGATTATGTGAAAAACAATAATTTTTCGACTTTAAAGCTCCAAAACTCGATCAAAAACCTTTTTTTATGAAAAACACGAAGAACAAACCCCCCTTAATTTTGCGAGATCTATCCAAAAACGCAAAAATATTACGAAAATAAGATCAAATAATGCTCCAAAATAGAGTTTACGGCCCAAGAACTCAGTGTTTACGGCCGTAAGCTTGCACCGTAAACACATAATATTTGATATTTGGATGAAACAATAAATCCTTTTGACTGATACAACTTGGCTCTGATACCAATTGTAAGTCCCTAATCTGCCCGTGTATCAGTCAGATCCGTTTGATGGTGCGGAATCCCAATCAAACGGATGATGTCAGATCAAATAGAAGAAGAATTAATATGAATCTTGTATGTATTGATATGAATTATGATCCGGATACAAGAGATTCACACACATAAAAGCTCCTGTTTCTCTCTGGCCGTAAATTCCTTCTAGTTCATCAATCTCTACTCTTTACCCTAACACCTCTATTTATACTAGGGAACATGGGCCGGAAACAAATGGGCCGTAAATGAGTTTACGGTCGTAAACTCAGCCGTAAACTAGGCCATAAATTCATAAAATATTACACAAAAATATAATTGCCCAGAAAAGTAAAGTATAAACCATATTTTGACCTAACAGCCTGGATCATTGCTTGCACTCCGGCCATCGTTATTGGCTCAGCAACGGCCACCACAACCAGTATTTGCTCAATCACTGGGGGCTGATCTTGGTTCCCATTTGCATTCACGTTTCCGCTACGGGTCCTTGCCATCTTGATCTATACACCGAATAAGGTGAATCTAGATCTTTATTTAGGATTGACGTTTAAATCATCCTTATCACCCTTAAACGTTTATATGCTAGTTCTAATATCGTAGTTGAACGCTTAGAATCCTAAACACATAAGGATTCTAGATCCGGTCGGCAATAGACCATAGATCCGAGCAAATAACAGCATATCATGCACAAAGCATTTAGCACATAAAAGCATTTTAGGCACAATCCCTAAAATATTCTAGTGGTCACACCTCACAATCATCGCTTAGCATTCTAAGTTTAAGTCTAGAAATAAATCCATATTCCTAGTTCGCTTAAACTAATGCTCTGATACCAACTGTGACATCCCCATTTTCACGGCCAGAAAAGACCGATTTTGTTTATGCTTTAAAAAAATCAGAGTTCCTCTTTTAATAAAAATGTTGCGGAATTTGTTCCCAGTAAAACATGATAAATACGTTATCAAAGCATTTTCGAAGAAAAATATTTTTATTCATTTTAAAACATTTGGGATGTCATCGTCAATACATAAACATAAGCATAAACAGAACTTACATTCATTATCACTAGTGATTTATATCTCCTTAATCTCTCAGTGTAATGTGACTCCATATAAACACATGTGATATAAATAAACTGACTGGGTCAGGTTGGGAAACCTGGTGAGTACATAGGGTTTTCAACCCACAATAAGTTTATTAATTTTATCAAACCAAGCAAACCCGATTACCCGTTCCCGTTATCCTCACTTTATGTCCCTAAAAGATCTAACACAAGGGACCTAGTCTAAGGACTATCATCGGGATGGACACTACTACTAAGGGGATTCCTCAGCAATAAATGTCCTTAAGGCAATCATGTGGGGGATGGAGTACACCTGGTGAGCACACAGTTCAATTAAACACACAGTTCGAATAAACACCTACAGGTTGCGAGCTTGTTAGTGTTCCACTGGACTGTCTAGAATAGTCCGTGGTCGTCATCTATACTCCGCTAGATGACTGGATCATCAATAACATCTTTAACGAGGTCTCTAATTATTTCATTTTATCACACAACAACTAACACATCTACCCATGTTTTACCCCAACATTTTCGTAGATATAAAATACATATACAGTTTAAATCATTGAAAACATGTATAAAAATGTTCACCAGCATAGATAGCAAGTATTTAGATAATATGCACACATAACACGTAATTTATATAAAATACTTCGTATCTATGTGTAAGGTGAAGCTAAATATGCACTCACCTGAAAGCTGGTGACTCAGCACTCAGACAACGCTTCAATATACTCTCAAAACATGTTTCCTTCGATAAAACCTAGTACCAATACTACTAGGGTTTAGTCTAACGATAACCGCGACAAATTAATAGTCTGACTATTATTATTATTATTATTATTATTATTATTATTATTATATAAGCATTAAATAACACTCAATATAACTCATAATAATATCCCAAATAATTATTATAAGGTCCTAATAACATTACTATGTTGAAACATAAGCTATACTAAAGATAGGTTAGGCGTAGCTCACTTATAGCGGATTTTCTCGAAAATCGGGCTTCGCTGGAGCGGTGTTCCCGAGCCGAAAGACTCTTTTCTCGGGACTCTGGGAGCCTCGGGGCTTCCTTCGGGTGCTAGGGGGTTTACCTAGGCTTTAGGGGGGGTTTGGGGCTTTAGAGAGAGAAACTAGAGAGAGAAAGAAGGGTTTGAAGGTGTGAAGAAATGGCAAGTCCCGACACTTCTATTTATAAGGTGAATTCCTGACAGACTCGTCGAGTCGGTTCACTGACTCGCTGAGTCAACGGCACGTGTCATCATCTGATGGCTTTCCTTGGGGAGAAAGCCTTGGCCCATATTCAGCCACGTCACCCCTTTTGCAGCAGCACTCTGCCGACTTCTAAACCCCGTAACTTTTGCATACGAGCTCCGTTTTCGACGTTCTTTTTTTTTCCACACGTAGGTTAAAACAAGATCTACAACTTTCGTTTAGACTCCGTCGGCTAATTCTCGACCGATCTCAAATTTAATAGTAGGAGACGTTTAGACTGTTAAATGACCGCGAAGAATTCGTAACTCCTTCATACGAACTCCGTTTTCGTCCATATTTTTACCGTTGAGTTCCTATTAATGAGATCCTCAACTCTCGTTCAGGTCGCATAAGCCAAAAACCGCTCGAATTAAAATTCGAGTTTCGGGACGTGCACTGCTAAGTCAAATCTTAGAAAAATCATAACTTCCTCATACGAAGTCAGATTTGGGCGTTGTTTTTTTGTATGTTGTCGGTTTAACATATAATACAAATTTCGTTTAGATTACTAAGGCTAAAAAGTCCTCCATCATAAATTCACTATTTGCGTCTCCCGGTGCCGTGCCGGTTTTGCCGTAAAACTTCGGCGGGTCATAACTTTTTCGTTATAACTCGGATTTCGGCGTTCTTTATATGTACGGAAACCTTGAGACATATTCTACAACTTGGTTAAGACTATTTATTATAAATAATCTTTTGCCGAATAGTCGTTTTCGACACTTATCGCCTCTAAATTGACTAGCCCGGATCTACGGGCGTTAGAATTTATATGTTATTAAATGTATATAATCACATGTGATTATATACACATGAAAAACTAGTGAATCGAGAATGCAAAAATGAATATTATCCACGTAAATCGTATATGACTAGATACATATAATTACACGTGATTATATGTATTTAATAAAATACTATTTACATGAGCCGTATTTATTTTCGTTTTTTCGATTTAATAATTGACATCGTGTACCAAATCACATGTGATTATATGTATTTAATCACATATGATTACATAGACAATATTTGTTATCACATGTTGATTCAATAGCTGTTCTTGTGTATTTAATCACATATGATTATATTTATTTAATTACATATGATTCGTATGTAAAATATTTATTCTGGTGTCGATTCAATAATTGTTCTAATATATTTAATCACATGTGAGTATATGTATTTAAGCACATATGATTTATGTGGACAAGATTCATTATTTCTTTCTTAATTCAATAGTTGTACTCATGTACTTAATCACATGTGATTATATGTATCAAATTACATATGATTTTTATTGATAATATTCATGATTCAATATTTTTTCTTATTTAATCATATGTGATTTTATGTGTTAATCACATATGATAATGTGGAAAAAGAAAAACTATTTAATCAAAAATGCGAAAATGAATCTTGTGTATAGAAATCATATGTGACTAAATGTACAAGAACAACTATTGAGCAAGAATGTGAAAATGAATATTGTCCATATAAATCATATCTAATTAGATATATATATATATATATATATATATATATATATATATATATATATATAATTAAGCACACAAGAACAACAACTGAATCAAGAACGTGAAAATAAATATTTTCCACATAAATTCTATGTGATTAGATACATATAATCACATGTTATTATATGCATTTAATCACATATAACATATGTGGACAATATTTATCTTTGTGTTCTCGATTCAATAGTTGTTCTTGTGTATATAATCAAATGTGATTATATGTATCTAATCACATATGATTTATATAGACATCATTATTTTTTGTCTGTATAAATCATATGTGACTAGATACATATAATGACATATGATTATATGTATTTAACCACATATGATTACAGTGGACAAAGAACAATTATTGAATCAAGAATGTGACAATGAATCTCATCCACATAAATCATATATTATTGGATACATATAATCACATGTGATTATATGTATATAATCACATATGATTAATTTGGATAAAGATTTGTGTTCGCGTTCGTATATAATTACATGTGATTGTATGTATCGAATCACATATGATTTAAATAGACAAGATTTGTTTTTTTTTCCAAATAAAATCATATGTGATTAGAAACATATAATCACATCTGATTAAATGTATTTAATCACATATGATTAAAGTGGAAAAAACGATTATTGAATCGAGAACGTGAAAAGAATCTTAGCCACATAAATCATATGTGATTAGATACACATAACCACATGTTATTAGGGTATCTGTGAACAATAACATAAAACAAGTAATGCCTACATAATAAGAGAGTTAGTAATCATCTCCTTGGTCTTGAAAATTAGCTAGCATGAGCAAGATGGATCCTTTCCTTTCCGAGAACCTACACAAAAATTATAACATTATTTAGCTTGTGTTTGTTGTATTCATCTTATAAAACTTATGTACATATTTCCTTATTTTCTCTTTGATTGTAGTCCTCTGTTTGGGATATGTTTTCTTACCTTTCAACCCATTTTTAAATTTTGATAAAATTATAATGGTAAATTTACCCCTTTTACCTTTTCAGAAATATAAAGATCTCATTCTAATGATTTTTGGCTTATTTTATATCAAATTTACAAGTTGGTAACTTTTAGCTGTCATTTTTTGGACCACTCAACACTTTTGGAATAAACTGTACCAATCTACTAAGAATTACATCAGGCCCTTTATATTTTGGAAACTATACATCTATATCTAACTATAGGCTTTGGAATTTTGGCATTTGGAGTTCTAATGAATTTATTATGATTATTTGAAGACAGTGCATGAAATATGTGACAACATGGACCAGCCTGAGAAGATTGCCAATTTTACCCCTCAAGGAGTTGGAATTTTGAAATGTGATTCAAAGTTTGAAGAAAGTAGATACACTAAGATTTCCATAAAACTATGTCTCATGATTTTTAGATGTTGGTATTGACTTCCACGGATTTTAGAAGGTGGAGGACAGATTTGGGAAAATTGATCATAATATCTTCTAAAACATTTTTGGTGTTCTATTAAGGAATTAATGGTTAAGCCTTAAGTTTATCACTTTTAACATGATTGTTGGTTACTTATTAGGCTATAGAGACGTGAAATTCAATTTAACCTAAGTGCCTTAATGTTTGGTTTAATGAGGGTTCAAAATTAAGGATTTTCAAATAAAATGTCACTTTTATACTTATTAGGGTTAAGTTGCCAACTTAACCCATTAATCTCTTTAAGTCACCTCTTTCGAGTCCTATACAAACGCAAATTAAACAGATATATCAAAATATGTTTGGGAAAACTATGCAAGAATATAAAATCCAATTTATAATCTTAGCAACCAAACATTCAAGTTGTTGAATATGTTTGCGGAAATGAAGTCCAATTAAAAAACAGAGGCAAATTAAACAGAGACATCAAAATGATGTTGTTTCAGCAAAAAAACCATCAACAAGCACCTACAGACTGCAACAATAAATACACCACCTTCTTCTTGATTTATTTGTGGATGTTTTTTCATTGAGGCATTTCATCGAACATTTGGTGTTCAAAAAATCTATAAGCTATCACAATGTCTATGATATTATATGAAACAAGATAGAAGTTAATTACCCCAAATGAAAGAGTAATGAAGCAAACAACAATCACTAATCATCCAACAAGTATGTATTTGACGTCATTTAGAACTCATAAGAATAAATATGTGTAAGGAATAGAGGACAATTACCAAATATATTTGATGCCTGCTCCAAAATAAGGAATCAAAAGATAATTGAGATCTGAAACCCTCAGTGCAAGATGTGTGCTAATAATCTGAGCACCAGGGACTTTGGTTGTTGCCTTAAGAAAATGAGCCAAACGCTGACCATATGTGTGAGGAAACAATTGACTGACAGTGTGGCCACCAGATGAATCTACCATAATAGTTGCATCACCAAATTCTAATGGCAGGTGGTGGGTGGGTGGGAGGGGGAGGATCGAAGTGGGGTGTCGGTTGTTTTGTGAGTGAAATGCAAATCACAGAGAATCTTTATGTTAAATTTCATTAAAACTTAAATGACATCTTCTGTATTTTTTAAAATTGTTCTCAAATGTTCTCAAACTAAATAAATGTTCTCATTTCAACATACCTATATATATATATAGGGTTAGATTCATGTGAGACAACCTAATTTTGTGAGACCGTGAGACGCAATCTTAGCCATTCATTTGGTAGATAAAAAAAAGACATTTTTAAAATGCAAAATAATTAAAAATTTTCGAATTTTTTTTTCAAATATTATTGTCGGAATTTATATTTTCCAAAAAAATATAAAAAATATAAAAAATATTACATAATCTAGTAGAATAAATAGAATATTCTACATATTTGAGAAGTCTAGTATGATATTCTAACATTCTAAAAATCACATTATAATATATTACAATATTTCACGTATTTTAAAAAAACGGTAATTTTTTATTTTTTTTAGGTAATTAAAGCTCTGAAAATAATAATTAAAAAATGAATTTTTGGATTTTTCCTTTTATTTTGCATTTTAAAATTATTTTTAGATTTTGTTTCACGGTCTCACAAAATTAACATAATCTCAAATGAACCTGAACCTATATATATATATATATATATATATATATATATATATATATATATATATATATATATATATATATATATATATATAAAGTTCAACATAGAACTATTATTAATCAATGAACCAATAAAAAACATCGAAATTTAAAGTGATCAACGGCAAAATGAATGGTTGTAGACTTTTACAATGTACGTACATGCACCGGATTATAACAGAACCCACTCTCTTTTTTTCGTTTAAAATTTTTTCAGGACATATTTTTTTTCGGAAAAAAAAACCGAGTATACCGTTGTTCACAATTTTTCGTCATCTTTCTAAAGAGATCCATGATGATATATAAAAAACGAACTTTTTTTTTTGAAAAAATACACTTCATTTTCTTTGTTAAAAAATTAAGGTCTATTTTTTATAAAAAAAATTAATAAATATATCAAAATTCATGTTTTTTTTATACTTTTTAAACATAGATTCATATTCATGTAAAAAAACGTTATTTCAGTTCAGATTCACAACGTGAACCTGTTCAGATTCATATTGTGAACATGTTCAGATTCACATTATGAACATTCTCAGATTCATAGTGTGCATAATAATAAGTAAGATTCATAGTGTAAATTTGAAATGATCGAGCTTTTTCATATTATGAATGTTGAAAATTGAAATATTTACAGTTTAGATTCACAGTGTCAATCTACACTGATCGAAGTTTATTTATTTATTTTTTTTTTATTATTTTTTTTTTAAACTTTCTCCAATTCACATTGTGCATAATAGTAAGTCAGATTTACAATGTGAATCTGAATTGATCGAGCTTTTTCACATTGTGAATGTTGAAAATTAAAATATTTACAGCTTAGATTCACAGTGTGAATCTACACCATTCGAGGTTTTTTTTTTTTTTTTTTAATCTGTGTTGATACTTATTAATAGAGTATAAAAAATTAATATTTTTGTATAATTACTTTTTTTTTATAAAAATAAACTTAAATATCGAAAAAACTAACAAAATGAAGTAGGGTTTTTTTCAAAAAAAAATCATTGTTTTATATATCAACATGGATCTCTATGGAAAGATGACGAAAAATCGAGAACAACGGTATATTCATTTTTTTTTGATAAAAAATGTGGCCTTATAAAAATTTTAAACGAAAAAAAGAGGTAGTTTTTTTGGCAAAGAGATGGATTTTTTTTATATAATCCGGTGTGTGTGCGTCTAATAAAAAAATGTACATGTATTTTCTTGATCGTTTATCATTATGATTTCTGACGCTCACGATTGGTTACTTGTCAATTATGGTTCTCTATTGAACGTCAGCCTATATATATATATATATATATATATATATATATATATATGTTACAAGTACAACTATACTGATAAATAGGAAAACATAACAAACTATGTAAACAAGAGATAATTATAATAATTATCGGCTAATACCCCCGTCAAGCTTATAGGTGGTGGTCCAACACGAAGCTTGATACGAAATTTCTCAAAGAGGGGTCTAGGTAGACTTTTAGTAAAGATATCAGCTACTTGTAAATGAGTAGGATGTGTTATGTTTGAAGCTTATCACGAACACAATGATAATCTATGTCAATGTGTTTTGCTTTTTTGTGAGAGGTTGAATTCTAGCTAAGGAATAGAGCACTTTTGTTGTCACACAAAAGAGTGGGTATCATATGAGGCGGCACATGAATTTCTCGTAGCAGGATCTAGATGATTTCGGGAGCAGTATTGGTCATCGCTCGATATTCTGATTCACAACTGGATCGGAAAAATATAGGTTGCTTTTTAGCACTCCAATATACTAAATTACCTCCAAGGAAAATAGAGTAGCCATACTTTCATCGACGAATTTCAATGCAACAAGCCCAATTAACAAATATATATATATATATATATATATATATATATATATATATATATATATATATATATATATATATATATATATATATATATATATATATATATATATATAGGGTTAAGTTCAAATGAGAACACTATTTAATGTGAGAACGTGAGAACACTGCTTTATGTTACTATTCTACTAGGAATTTTGTATATACAACGATATGACATTATTCAACAACAAATATACGAACAATCACACATTAATATTCACATTAAAATTTTCTATTTACAATTTTATGACATTATTCATCACCAAATATATGAACAATCACATATTTAACATTCACATTAGAATTTACTAAATTACTACATATATATATATATATATATATATATATATATATATATATATATATATAAATTTTATAGTAGATTAGCAATATAAAATTGAATATATTTATATTATAACTACTATAATACTATACATATTAAATTCATAGTAGAATAGTAACATAAAATTGTGTTTTCACGTTCTCACATTAAATAGTGTTCTCATTTGAACTTAACCCTATATATATATATATATATATATATATATATATATATATATATATATATATATATATATATATATATATATATATATATATATATATATATATATATATATATATATATATATATATATATATATATATATATAAGAAAGTTATAATAATTATTGGCTAATATTTTGATTGTCAACCATCAAGAAAGTGTTTGGAAGAGGAAGACGATTTTAGGAGGGAAGAAGAATTAGGGTTACGGCAAGAGAGAAGGAGGGATGAATGAAAGGAGATTAGTTCTGATGTGAATGATTTCTCCTGCCTTCTTCATTCAACAAAAGCGTACATATATACAATTAAAATACATTGCCCTTTCGGCTTGAGGTAAATGGACTATAAACATATAATACATGGGCCATGCATACAACGTACACTAACAGAATCATTAGAAAGTTAAAGTTAAAACTAAGTATGTTATAGTAAGGATTGTGTTTTTAAAATGGAGAAAACACTTCACGACACCGAACAAAATGATAATAAGTTGCTGGCATCCAACACTAGCACGCTCGATATACCGTCTAAATAACAAACGCATAATATTTGCGGTGTTTGTTTTATGTAAACTCTTGAAAAAGACAAGAGTCAATTAAATTATACTCCATTTTATCAGAATTTTTATCCTTTGAAACAAACGCCAACATGCATACACGCCTATACATACCATATACTGCTAGAACACGTAGATACTCGAATCTAAAACACATAACTTGGCCTAGTTTTCAATATAACACCATGGTCACTATACCCTTTAATATATCTAGTTCAAAACTAGCACAAGGGTACAGTATATATGTTATCTAAAAAGACTGAAACTACCCATGTACACCTTCACTTATGGCCTCTACCCTTTTCGCTTGGACCAGATGAAGCAAGCTTATAAGCTTCGACATTTTTAGCAAAATGGTAGAACTCGTCTTGAGATTTATGATCATTTGTTGATGGCTTAGATAATGGCGATAGTTTGGTGAACTCCATCGTTGGAACTGGTTTATGATCATTGTTCTTGGATGATGGACTCAACTTGGGTGGGACCATGATTCTTGACTCGGCGAAAGCCATCATCATCATGATGAACACCAATGGCAACAAGCAAAAGCTGTTTGTGATGCTACTCATTGGTGATAAGTTGGCTATAAGAGGGTGAATGTGTTTATATGGTGTTTGTGGACGTGGGTGGGTGGGGGTAGGGTGCTATATTTGGTAAAAGAATATGGAAACTTAAGGGGTGGTGGAGAAGCGATGGTGGAAAAGAATGGTGCAGCGGCTGCCGGCAAGAATCTCCACCGTAGGTGTGTAGATACTACTGGCTTTATAAATCAATGAAGGGATAGTTAAAGGACGGTGAAGGGCTTTTAGGTATTGTGGGGTCCTTTGTGTGGGCTTTTTCATTATTGGGGCCATGTTGGTCTTTGACTTGGAATGTTTGAAAAGAATCTCAAATCCGTTGGTGGAGTTTTATAGATTGAACATTTTACGCTTTTCTGATTCTCCAATACATTTGGGATTCTCATTTATTTCCTTTGGAAATAACAATGAACAATATTTCTTGTTTGAAGACCGGTTTGTAATAATATATATTACAGCCCCATCTAAGCTTAGGTACTAAACCTCATTAAAATAAGTTGTTTTACTATATAAAAATTGTGATTAGGGATTCACGATTAACACTTGAAGATGTAGATTAATGATGTACACAATAGTTTTGATAAGGAATCAAGAACATTGATTATCTTCGACCTTTGTGACGGTGGAAAACAATAATGTTACTATATGGTGAAGTAATAAACGATAATGGAAGAATGAAAACAAGGATGGTAAAACGATAATGGAGGGAATAAATGTTATTAGGGACGATATATATATACCAAATGAAAACCAAATCGAGTTTACTAAGTTAAAACGAAATATTTTAGAGGTTTAATACATAAGATTAGGTGGGACTGTAATGTATATTCCCTATCCCTTTATATAATTAACAAATCACAAAATTAAAAACCTATGTTTAGCACAAAACACCAATTTTCCTTAAGAATTTGTACATTTCCTTTTCAAAGTTCCTTGGATACGAATAGCTCGGTGTTGACTTGTACAATGACAATGGATGGTTAACAGAAATTAAATGAGGAACAAAAAGAATACTAATTAGTTTATTAAAAAACTTTACGTTTTTAAAATATATCTTACACTTTTGACTCTGCTGCTTGAGGGAATCAATACAAAGCTTTTCCTTCTTATAGCATAGAAAATTTTCAAGCTAACTTAAAAAATATAGATGGCACTTCAATATTTGAATACTGAATATGACATCTGTCTAACGACTATTTAGGTTCATTTATAAACTAAGATCAATGATTAATCCTTAATTCTAATATAGTTGAGTGGTTAATTTGTTACCACTTCAAAGATTCGCACATTCACTTTCTTGTCATTATCAAAACGTAAACCATAATCTCAAGAACACAAGATTTAGAGTGGAAAACTCCAATGAACAGTTAAAAACCACTGTAAGAAATATTATATTAATCTCTTGTAATTAATTTGTTAGGATAGCAAAACGATTGCGTATAAAAAATAGGAAAAGAGATAAATAAAAATATCATCTAACTTCCTCATATATATAAGACTCATAATAAAACTCGAAAGCCTAGGAATAAATATCCTTATATATCGGACATTATATAAGACTCCTAATAAAACTCTAAAGCCTACCAAAAAAAAAAAAAAAACAACAACCAACCTGTAACATTCCCATCTGGCACGTATCACAATATTGTCCGTTTTGGGCTCCCGACACGAAAACTTCCCAGGGGTCACCCATCCCTAGATTGCTCTTGCTCAGGCACGCTTAACTGTAAAGTTCTTATGGGATTTACTGTCCTCACGGCTTTAAAACGCATTGTGACAATGATGGTATCCACACCCCTTTATAAAGAAATGTTTCGTTCTCCTTCCAAGCCGATGTGGAATCAGGTGCAACACACATTCACCCCCCATTATAGGGTTCGATGTCTCGTCGAACACATCGACCTGTGCCCTAGCTCTGATACCATTTGTAACATCCGCATCTGGCAAGTATCACAATATTGTCCGCTTTGGGCTCCCGGCACGAAAACCTCCCAGGGGGTCAACCAATTATATTTTGCTCTCACCCGGGCACGCTTAACTACAGAGTTCTTATGGGATCTGCTGCCCTCACGTCTTTAAAACGTGCTGTGACAAGGAAGGTATCCACACTCCTTATAAGAAAATGTTTCGTTCTCCTTCCAAGTTGTTATGGGATCTAATGTTTTAGTTGTAACATTCAATTCAAGTACTATTCAGTTTAGACCCTTGGGGTGTAATGTTTTGCAGAATTGGTCCCTAAGGGGCAGAATTGTCAACTCCAGGAAAGTTGGAGTACGCTGTACATACTCCTTGTACGCTGGGCGTAGTAGCTGATGGTGGTCGCGGAGCTCATCCACGTATGCTAGGCATATGTGGAGTATGCTTAGCGTATGTGAGCAAGTTTAAAACCCTAATTTTAGGGCTTTTACCCTATATAAGCCATAAGATAGCCTCATTTAGTCTTGTTGTAACATCCTGTTCTGGATCGTTTTATGATTTAAGGCCCGTGGACCGTTATCCGAGTATGAGAAGGTTTTGAGGCTTTAAGGGAGAAAGTCTAGGCTAACTTTGGATATGGATAAGGTAGCTTATGTGATAAAAGAGTCTGGGTTATGCTTTAGAGTCCAAGAGTATCGGTGAAGATGTTGGTTCGATTTTTATGAATTTTAGGTTTTGTTCATGGAGTTTTGAGGATGTGATGAGTTGCTCGAAGCGTAGGGCTTCTCGCCACCTTTCGGTGGATCTAAGGTTCATTGGAAACGGACTTATAAGGGAGAACATATGATAGTTTGAATTTTTGGCAAGATTAGTCTTTATTGAGAAATGGGTGGCAATTAGGTACATTGAGCGTATAGTTGAGTACGTGCAGCGTACTTATGCGCTTTGCATGATCGTGAGAGGCACCGAGTACGCTGGGAGTACCAGAGGGTACGTTGGGCATACTAGGTCCAGAAAGAAAACCCTATCTTGGAGTGTCTCTATTTAAGGAACATGATGGCATCATTTCCAACCACCATTTCTAGTATCCAAGCCTTATCAAACCCCTAATCTTGTTTCTCTAGCTTGTGTGAGGTTTTGTGGCTCAGTTGAGTGTTCTTATGGAGATTTTGGTGAAGAATGAGTCTTGAAGGAAGGAAAGCTTGTGCTTCTAACTTGTGGATCTGAGTTCTAATCTAGTAGGTGCATCCTTCAGAGGTATCAAGTTGGAAACTTGCTTATTGTTGTGATAGTTTTGGTTTTGGGTCAATTTCTAGGGTTTTATGTCCCAAGCTTGAAGCTTTATGACTTTGATGAACTCCAGAGCATAATACATGTCCTTTCATGAGTATTTGGTTGTCTAGATTCACAAATATGAGATTTTGGTCATTTAGACCTCCCCATGCATGTGTTAAGATGAGTAAAGAGAGTCTTAATGGTTATTTGTGGAAGTTACGTCCCATTAAGACATGCAAACTGATAAACTCGCCAACTTTATGAGTTAGGAGCATGTAATGAAGCTTCCCTAAGGTTTGGATGCTTTTGGATGAAGTGGTTAAGTCGCAAATGGAGTTTTTGGGTCTCAGTATTACGCCCCACGTAAGTCCCAGTATGCCCCGCATACTGATCTAGTTGCCCTTATCAGGATTTGCGTGTACGCTGAGCGTACCAGGGTCCATACCGAGACGTGAGACTGAAGGGTCTTCACTGAGACACATGACCGTAGGGTCCTTACTGAGACACATGACCGGAGGATCCATATTGAGATATAGCAATGAGAGGCTTATTATTTGTGTATGTGGTATTTTTGGGAACCTCACTAAGCTTCGTGCTTACCGTGTTGAGTTAAATGTGTTTCAGGTACTTCTATAGATTCCGTGAAGGCGGAGGCATGATTTTACACATCCGTCTGCTTATGGAGATTTGAGGATTTTGGGATACTATGATATTGTTTGATAATAACTTATAATTTTTGTGATGACTGGAATTTATGAGTAATATTTTGAGAATTAAAAATGAAAAATTTTGTCTTTAAATTTTAGGTGTTACAAGTTGGTATCAGAGCCTTGGTTTGAGTGATTCGGGCACACGCTCAAGTATGTATGGACTCAAATTGAGGAATTGATAACTTTTCAAAAGAGAATGATTTTTCATCACACGATTTTACAAAGAGATTAAAGAGTTTTGAAATTAGATCCGAAGCAGTGTGTACAATCAGTCAGATCTTGAGCGGTGATTTCCCAAAATACCCTTACTTGATTATGTGTTGTTAGTATGAGATGATAGAGCTACATGCTAGTTTAGGGATAGGGATCTGCTCAGAATTACATGCTAGTGTGCCAACTAAAAGAAGAGGATCCATACTCAAAACAAGGAGAATTCCAGAGGTTCTAAGTAGCATTTTTAGGGGAGACAACATGGTTTGGGTACCATGATTCATGGCAGAGTGTGTTTCTGTCTTTACTGGTTATCCATGTGACAACCCAAATTTATTTCCGTTACAAAATCCCGTTTCCACTAACGGAATTCGTCGTTATATATAAATTTTCGTAATATTTGGAGTCGTCAATAAATAAATATATATTTAATTATATATCTTGATATTATCATTTTAATATAAGTAAATATAACTTGTAAGTGTTAACCCCGTTTAACTAAATAAAGTTATATTACTTTTCAACCACTTCACCCGGGTAAAAAGTTTAAACCCCGTTAAACTTGAGCATCGGGTAATCGTGTACCAGGTGCAATACCCGAGGCATATTTAAGGAAAATGGATGTCACTTTACACCCTTTTACCACCCCATTCATACACTCTCTCACTACTTTCTCTCTCTAGACCCGATTCCGACTCCAAAACCGCGAATTCCGGCTTCCAAACGTAAGAGTTCCTTCCCTAGCTTGTTCTAAACGTACTCCATTGTATTTAGAACACAAGAATCATATGAATTAGTGGAAAACAAGGAGTTTAAGGCCTAAGAAGCTCCTTAGGCCGTAAACACCCCAAATCATGAACAAAGTCCCATTTTTCCTTCCTTTAAGCTTGTATACTAATTAAGGGATATACCTAGATGAGTTTGGACACCAAAACACAAGTTGTTAGGACCTAAAAGAGAGTTTACGGCCAAGCACATGCTTAGGTCGTAAACACCCAATTTCCATGTTAAAATGCCCCAAAAACTCATCTAAGGCATGCTAGAATTTAGTTATGATCATAGGAAATGCTTAGGGCCATAAAGCAACACATTTTGAGGGAAAAAATGGAGTTCACGGCCCAAGCACAAGCTAGGACCTTAAACTCCCTCAAACACAACCAAATGAAGGTTTTAAACCCCCAAATTGGTCCTAAACATTCACTAGAAATATAGGGGATTGATTTAGGGCCTTAACATTCATTTTTGAGAGGAGAACAAGAGTTCACGGCCAAGCCTAGGGGCTTACGGCCGTAAACTCCCAAGGCGTGGCCTTTGGGCCGTAAACTCCAAGGGAGTAAACTCTTGGACTCTCCCGTAACCCCTATTTGGCCTTGTACGATCCCCAAGAACCACTTCTAAGCCCTAAGACCCCGAAACAATGCTAGAATACCTAAATGTTTTAATAAAAAGCATAAAATGATTAATTTCTTGTAAAACATATATTTCATATGTTATTAGGGTCTTAAAAGGTGTACAAGTCCTTATTTCGTACCAAACGCTCAACCGACACTTTCACCCGACTTACCCGATTTACTCGGTTTCAGGTGAGTTCATACCCCTTTAATGAACCTTTCAAATGTTTTTATTTGTTTTAGGGGGGGATACAAGTCAATTATACATGCTTATGGAAATTAATCACATGTGATTCACTATCCGTAGTTCAAGTCACATGTGATTTACTACTATGTTTTGTAAAAGGATTTTACGTTTTCAAAACTATTTTGGATAAATAAACAATTTTCTAAATGTTCCCTTTGGACAAGATTTTTATTAAATAAATGTTCTTATAAAATGTAACCGCACTAATATATTTATATAAGTAAGACTTGAAGGACTTAGGACCGATAGCTCGCCTTATTTCCTGTTCTTGTTTGATTGTGGGCTTAGGGTAGTTGTTATCTGTCCGACTGTCGCTGATTTCTTAGTTATATATCATGTATATTGGTGTTGGATACGAGTATTTTCATTTCATCCGAAGCTTAAACCACTAAATTGACAAGAACCATACACACTAAGTTAACTATAATAGGTATAGTTAAGGCCACTATTACTCGCTATAGCTACTACTCTACACACTATAATACATACTATTACGAGACGATACACAAATAAGAGAACACACTACGAGTTATACAAAAGACTACTATACTATAATACAAGAAGAGAACACTAATCAGGAGATAACACACTAACTCACTACGAGATACTCTATTCGCTACATACTATGCCTAGAGTCTTTTCGACAGGAAGACGACACTACATGTATAGATCTATACGAGGCGGACACTATTACATCCCGACTGTTAACTTCAGTCCGAGCCGTGCAGGCCCAGGGATGCCACTACTTCACTACACTGTGCATGACCGGGAAGGTTATGGGGTCCTCTATTACTCACACTATCAGTAACATACAAGGAATACACTATATCCACACTAAAATACTAAACTAAAGTCTACGATAACATCCTGAAGTAAACAAGTATCTATCACTAAAGGGAGTTGCACCTCTACTACTGATTACAGGCATAACCTATCATATTACATTACTTAACGGAGATTCACTAATATACTTTTACCATACACAATTTTCAAAGATGAAAATTACATACTTCTTAAGACTTTCACTTACAATGCACTTTCTGGAAAATATAGGTTTTCTAGGGTTTTTCTACTACTTATGAACGTAATTTGCAGCTTTTCATACTATCGGTTCTAATGCATTTTATACAAAAACTCACACTAAACTCTTATGAACTCACCAACTTTATGTTGATACTCGTTTTCAAAATAACTTTTATCCTCAGGTCAAAGATAGACAGGTACAGGTGCAACATTTTGGAGAAGGTGGAGCATACAAGATCCATCTCTTATTTTTGTATTACTTTTGGTGTTTGTGGAACCTTACAAAACACGCTTGTAATTAAACTCACTATGTAAATGCAATGGTTGTATGTTTCTTGTTTTTACTATTATGCAATTGTGATGATACCGTACATGACGTCCTCCGCCCCGAAACGTATTCCGCCGTTATCGGTTTTGGGGTGTGACAATCCAGTTGCGGTTGTTCAGACTGAGAGTGGATATGGTAATTGATGGGTTTTATGCATAAGAACAATCATATGTGCTCATACAAACCCTAATTCTTGGATCTAGGTTTCTCTATTGTACATGCAACGAATCCAAGACTTGCAAACCCTAGTCTAGCATACATACTTTCGAAATTAGCTAATTACATCATATCTAGATGTTTACCTCTTCAAATAGTGGCTTGAATCTTCTTCTCTTGAGCTTAGAGTCATAATTGTAACTCCTCTAATGAGTCACAAACACCACAAGCAAGAAGGCAACTTTTAGAGAGGAGGAAGGATGCTAATTTTCAGCCCTAGGGTTTCTCTTGGAAGCAAGTGGCCGAAAATGGAAGCCTTAGGGTCTAGTTTATAGTGCATGCTGCTAGGGTTTCAGTCTAAACCCTAATGGACAACTTAGCCACCAAGAAGCCCAAGGAACCTTCTGGAATAAGGCCCTTGGACGAAAATATGATGATCCCTCATCATAATTTCGTTCCCCCCTTAGTCCATTAGGTTTCCTAGCCCAAAACTCAACTATCACACATTTGACAGTTTATGCCCCTTTATTTAATTAATCTCTTTTAGTCACCAAATCAATACCTAATTAAATTATGACTAATACTAATTAAATAAATATGATTTCTCCTTTAATATATTATTCTTATAATATATTAATAAACCATAATATCCTCTCTCTCTCTCCTCAAATAACCTTGTCAAGTTGCTTTGGTGAAGGCAACCCAAAAGGACCATGTACAACCGGGTCAAGTACATACCAAATATAGTTACGGACTTAGACACTAATCCAACAGTCTCCCACTTGGATAAGTCTAGTAACTATATCTCATATATGACTTCAATATCCGATCAGCAATCGTAGCTCTTATATGCTTCTGTCAACTCTAATCAAAACTAGTCCTTCAGATATGGGGTCGTACGATCCTCTGCTCTAGATATCATGCTGACAATACTTATTGTCCAACATTTTTTTCTCGATCTTTGATTTCTTAGACATAGAATTTAGTTGAACACATCAACTTCATCCTGACCAGGCCCGGCACATAAGTAAAACCAAATCATCGAGTGGCTAGATATCGCTCTTACCCTCTTAGGATAAAAGGAACATAAAAACTTCGACTCATATGCTTTTATTACTCACTAGCTAAGTCACACACAATAATGTGTTTTATAACATCAAGTTACTGATGCGTTTTCACATTATCAATGTATGATCAACTAGCAAACAATAACCATATCTCTAGGTTCAAAGATCATATGATATTATCATCTTGCGATCACTCGTTAAAAGTAGTGATACCAGCAAGCGCGGGTTTATTCCAATGCTCAAATCATATTCATAAGCACTCATGAACTTCGTAGCAAACCTTTGTTATGCCCAAAACCTTTTAGACAATCTACAAACAAATTCATGACAGTCTTCATTCATATCTACTTCCAAAATATGAATGACTGTGGACTGTTCAAATTATATTATTATTCAGGAAGTCAAAACATGCAAATTGAAACAATAGATAAATAACCAACACAAGATAGTAGCTTTACTCATAAATAACGCAACTTTATTTATTCATCAAATGTCAAGTACAAATTATCTATTACACGTTTCTTATCTAATCTAAACTTACATCATCCTTCAACCCAATGCTCCTAGCGTGCTGCAAGTGTTTGACTCTACTCAGTCCCTTCGTAAGGGGATCTGCTGGGTTTTCTTCTGACGATACCCTCTTCACAATGAGGAGTCCCTCTTCTACCCGATGTCTAATAAAGTGGTATTTTATGTCGATATGTCGAGATCTGCCATGATCTCTTGGTTCCTTGGTTAAGGCAACTGCTCCTTTATTATCACAGAAAATTTCCATTGGCTCTTTTATGGATGGCATAACTCCAAGATCTCCAATGAAGTTCTTAAACAATATAGCCTCCTTTGATGCTTTACTTGCCGCAATGTACTCTGACTCGCACATTGAATCAACTACAGTCTCCTTCTTGGAACTTTTCCAAGTTACTGCTCCTCTATTTAGGGTAAAGACCCAGCCCGACTGCGATCAGTAATTGTCCCGATCCATCTGAAAACTAGTGTCACTGTACCCTCGTACCCTTAAGTCATCACTCCCACCGAGGACTAGAATCCATTCCTTGGTCCTTCGTAGGTACTTAAGAATATTCTTAGCTACAATCCAATGAGCTCTACCAGGGTTCCCTTGATATCTGTTGACCATGCTCAAAGAGAAGGCCACATCAGGGCGAGTACAAGTCATAACATACATGATAGAGCCGACTGCAGAAGCGTAAGGTACTCAGATCATATCAGCTATCTCTGCCTTTGTACTCGGGCTCTGAGTCTTACTCAGCTTAATATTGCTTTGGATTGGCAACTCCCTTTCTTTGAATTTTCCATACTAAAACGTTTTAGTACCTTATCCAAGTATGTATCCTGACTGAGTCCTATCAGTCTCTTTTCCATGTTTCTTACTATCCTTATTCCCAGAATATAAGCAGCCTCTCTGAGATCCTTCATAGCGAAAAATTTCCCAACCCAGGACTTGACCTCCTGCAAGGTTGGGACGTCGTTTCCTATGAGTAGTATTTCATCGACATACAATATGAGGAAGCTTACTATACTCCTACTGGCTTTTACATATACACATGACTCATCTTCTCTTCGCAAAAAACCAAACTCTTTGACCTTCTCGTCAAAACAAAGATTCCACCTGCGAGACGCTTGTTTCAATCCATAAATGAATTTCTCAAGCTTGCACACTCTATTGGGATGCTTCGCATCTACAAAACCCTCTAGCTGATTCATATACACATCCTCACCCAACTTCCCATCAAGGAAAGCGGTTTTCATGTCCATCTGCCAAATTTCATAATCATGAAACGCAACTATTGCAATCATTACCCTAATAGACTTTATTTTAGCAACTGGTGAGAAGGTCTCATCATAGTCAACTCCAAGAGTTTGAGTAAAGCCCTTCGCAACCAATCGTGCTTTATAAGTGTGCACTTTCCCATCCATGTCCGTCTTCTTCTTGAAGATCCACTTGCACCCGACTGTCTTACGACCCGGTACATTTTCAACCAAATTCCAAACTTGGTTGTCGTACATGGACTGAATCTCGTTGTCCATCGCCTCTTTCCATTTAGCAGACTCCGGGCCTGCCATGGCTTCCTTGTAGCTGCTAGGTTTGTCCAAATTTATCAGTGTTTCATCACTAATAAATGTATCCCCTTCAGCATTAATATGAAAACCATAAAACTGGGGTTGAACACTAACCCTACTGGAACATCTAAGAGGTAAGGACTCGTCAATGGGCTCAACAGGAGTTTCCTCCTCGGGTTGAGTGCCAGTGTTAGAGGTTCCTTCATCGCTTTGCTCTTGAATCTCTTCAAGATCAATTTGCCTCCCACTGTCCTCTAGCAACGAAGACAACATTGTCACTCGGTCTATAGAAGAGACAGACAAAAGACTTTTGTGGATAGCCGATGAAATAACACTTCTCACTACGAGGTTTGAGCTTATCGTGAGTTTCTTGTCTTACGAAAGCCTCGCAACCCCAAACCTTGATATGTGCCAACGAGGAAGCTTTCCTTGTCCACATCTCATGAGGTATCTTGGTAACCTTCTTGGTGGGAACTAAGTTAAGGATATGGGCGGCAGTCTATAAAGCATACCCCCAGAAAGCTATCGGCAACGAAGTCCGACTCATCATATAAAGAACCATGTCCAACAAGGTCCGATTACGTCTCTCAGCCACACCATTCAACTGTGGCGTTCTTGGAGGCGTCAATTGCGAAACAATTATGCATTCCTTTAGATAGTCATGAAACTCAAGACTTAGGTACTCTCCTCCTCGGTCTGACCAAAGCATCTTGATTTTCCTGCCCAGCTGATTCTCCACTTCATTCTTAAACTCTTTGACCTTTTCAAAGGTTTCTGACTTATGCTTGATTAAGTAGATATATCCATATCTGCTATAATCATCCGTAAAAGTCACGTAGAAGCGGCAAACATCCCTTGTGGTGGATCTAAAGGGCCCACACACATCGGTGTGTACGAGATCCAATAGACCCTCACCCCTTTCTCAAGTGCCAGTAAAGGGTGACTTGGTCATCTTCCCAAGTAAACAAGATTCACACACATCATCGTCCCTAAGTTCGAATGACTCCAACACTCCATCCTTTTTGAGTTGGGCTATGCGTTTCTTGTTTACATGGCCAAGGCGACAATGCCACAAGCATGCTTTGTCTAGACTATTAGACGAATCAATATTCAACACATCATTTCCTTAATTATCAACAACCAACACAGATTCATAAATCCCATTACAAGGTAATGCATTGAAATAAAAGACACCATTCAAATAAACATTAATAGAACCATTACTATTATCAAACGAGTATCTGAAACCTTGTCTAAACAACCCATGAAATGAAATGATGTTTCTTGCCATATCTGGCGAATAGCAACAATTATTTAAATCCCACTCTAACCCATTACTCAACACTAAAGAATAAACTTCGACTCTGGTCATAGGCGACGATCTTCTGTTTCCCATAATCAAGTTTATCTTCCCATGTTCCACCTCCCCACTTCTTCTTAGGCCCTACAAATCAGAACAAATGTGGTAACCACATCCTTTGTCAAGAACCCATGAAGTAACAAGTGATGAGTTGTTAAATTTAATAGAATACATACCTGCAAATGTGGGCTTTATCTTCGCATCCTTTATGTCTTGCAGATACTTAGGGCAGCTTCGTTTCCAGTGGCTCTTCTTGTGGCAGTAGTAGCACTCTGCTTCTTTGGGGTCAGAAGAGGGTTTGACTGAACCAACTTTGGTTCCACTAGAAGAGGAGCCATCATGGGGCTTACCCTTTTGGTGGCTCTTACATAGATCCTTCCTCTTCTTACCCTTTCCTTGACTTATTGCCAACACGGGAGCAGCCACAGTAGAGGATGATGCAACAGATTTGTCCTTGCTTTCAGCAGTCCTTAGGAGCCATTGGAGTTTGCTCAAGGTGACCTCTTCTTTATTCATATGGTAGGTCATCCTGAATTGGTTGTAGCACGATGGAAAGGAGTGGAGAATGATGTCGATAGCCAAATCTTCCCCAAAGTTAACATTTAACTTGTGAAGACGATCAACATACCTCTGCATCTTCTGCAAATGTGAGGTTAGGGACTCTCCACTCCTCATCTTAGCGGTGATCATGTTGGTGATGATCTCATAACGCTCTTTCCTTGCGCTTTGGTGGTACCTCTGCAGCAAATATTGATGCATTTCATATGGATACATGTCCTCATAGGACTTTTGGAGTTCAAGATTCATGGTGGCCAGCATAATGCAATGAACTTTCGTTGCATCATGCTCATGGGCCTCAAAGACAACCAACTTTTCGGGAGTAGCGACTTTTGGATTGATCTTTTCAAGCTTCTCTTCGAGGACATATTCTTTGTCCTCGTAACGAGCAATCATGCGAATGTATCTCATCCATTCGTTGAAATTCGATCCATCAAATGTCACTTTTTGACATAGCTCATTAGCGAGAATGAACCAGGAGTAGTGTTGTTTGCATTTGCGTTAGACATCTGAAAATAGAAAGGAATAAAGTTTAATTAGATCTGAATCCCTAATTAAACACCCAAATGAGAAATTAGGGCTAGGATCCAACAACATTATTTACAACTTAGAAAGGGATGTCGTACTCTAAAATTAAATAATTTGAAGGTAAATGAATGACGATTCACTAATTTTCACCATGAAAAATGAAAAGGAGATTGATATTGCCATATTTATACCTATTTTTAGGCAATATTTAAGTACATTTTTATTAATAAGTTGGTAATTTGTTTAGAATAATGGTACTTATGAGTTTAAATGTTATTTGCAGCCAAAAAGAAGACATTTTGAAGAAACTGGACTAAAAGCGTTAAAGAAAGAAACTTTGGGAATTAAAAGATTAAAAGAGAACAAAATCTGGAAAAAGCATTCTCACGTCGTGGGAACTTGAAGATTCACAACGTGAGAGTTGGTTCTAGAAGATATGTACGCGGGTGAAGGAATCCTTGACGGGCACGGTTATCTGAAACTCACGACGTGAATATCTTATTATTCACGACGTGAATTTGTGAAAATCAGCAACTATATAAACCCTTGACCATTACGAATAGAGGAGACTTTTTGGCTGAAGAAAGGAGTTCCAGAAGGCGATTTTGAGCAGAAGAAAGGTTCTGGAAAAAGGTTTTCAACACCAAAAAGAGTGAAGGTCCATATTTTAGTTAATTAGGAACATGTTTTATTACACTTTGATTTATGTTAGTGTGTTAGTTGCTATGATGAGCAGCTGAATCTAGCTACTCTTTTTTAGCTAGATGAAGCTTCTAACTTATGAATAGCTTAATTTTTATAAATTTATTTAGTTGGTAAAAATTGCTTGTGTTTGATTTGCATTACCTAGCATGCTTGTGTTTATTTCTCTAATTGCTTGATTACATGTTCTGTATAGCTTAGTGACCATTAACTGCATGAACTTGTTTACCTAATGATTTAGTGAACATTGAATTGTTAGAGCTAGGATTGACCAATCTTAGTTAGTAATTAGAATAAATAAACTTAGCTGTGCTAGAGAACGTGGATTGTGACTATAATTGCGTTTATATAATAAATCTTACATAGCATATTTATATTCATAATTAGTTATGTGTTTAATTGTGTGTGAACATACATATTTTGACATGAATTAGTTAATTATTGGTAAAGTTAGAACTAAATTACTAACACAATTAAAACCAACTCGATAATCCATAATCATTAGCTAACCAAAAGGAAGAAGTGGATTCAAACTAGACAAGAGTGTGTTTTTACTTAATGAATTTGAGTTAAGTTCGTCTGATCTTGTAAAATCAGATAAAACCCCCTTTTAAACTTGTTAATAATTAGGTTAATTTAATAGTAAGTAGATTAATTAGTAACACCGTTCCGTGTGATTGACACCCAACTTACCCAACCTATATTGTAATCTGACTAGGTACACTGCCTATAAGTGCATAGTTAGTTTAAGTTTGTTAGGTTATAAATATTAAAATTAGTGGGTACTTTCATGCACATCAAGTTTTTGGCGTCATTGCCGGCGAACGGCTTAGTTCTTTTAGCTTATTTATTTACATTAAATTAATCGATCATTCTTGTGGAGTAAAACCCACAAAAAGTTAATTTTTCAGCAAAGTTTAATTTTTATTTTAGTCACAGAGTCCACGACGTGGCCAGATACGTGCCACGACGTGGCCACTTAGAACTCTGGATTTTCAGTTTTACCTTGTTTATTGAGTTTATCTGCAGGAGTTCATGACCAGAGGCTCAAACACACACTTGGTGCCACCACTTGAAGATCCTGAGTGTGCAATTCACAAGAAAAAGACGCCCTTACAAGAATTCAAGTCAGCTTTTTCAAGGAAGTCAGGAAAGAAGATAGGAGAGTCAAGTTCATCCTCAAAGCACAAGAGCAATTTTGAGCACTTGGATCAAATACCCGTCCAAACCGAATCCGAATACGACACTGAGCCGGAATTTGAAGAACATACGAGCGAACCCGAGAACGAGCCAAGGAACGAGATGGCAGCAATTGAAGAGATGTTCATGGGAGCTTACAAGAAGCGGATCCGAGAAGATGTGGGTCCCAGTTTAGTCCAACCCGCAATACCTGCCACTGCCACATTCAAGTTGAAAGGGCACATCTGGACTGCACTGAAGGATATCCCATTTTTTGGGAAAGATTATGAGGATGATTTTAAGCATCTAGATGAAGTCAACGACATTGTGGATTACTTCAATGTCCCAAATGTCAATAGAAACATCGTCTTGCTTAGGATGCTTCCCATCACTTTCAAAGGAGCTGCTAAGGAGTGGTTAAAATCACTTCCACCGGGTACAATTACCACTTGGGCTCAAATGCGTGAGCAATTCCTAGACCAGTTTTGCCCGCCATCCAAGATAGCCAAACTCAAGAAGGCAATAGCCAACTTTGAGCAACAGCCGGGGGAGTCATTATTGATGGGTTTTTGAGCATTCTAACACTTCCTAAGTGTACATGCAACCCTAATAACCTTGGATCTATGTTTGTCTAATTATCATGCAAAGTTGAATTCCATGGTTATATTCCTATCTAGCATACATGGGGAACAATTTTAACTTGAATCATAGATAGAATAACTTACCTTGTTGTTGCTTGTGTTCCTTGAAACCTTGTGAGCCTAGCACCCCAAGTGTGATGCCTCAAATGCTTCACACAACACCAAATGCTCTTGGAAAGACTCTTGAGATAACACACACTTCTCAAAATCGGCCAAGCCCTCTAGTTTCTTAGTGTTCAACTTGTGTTGCCAATTTTGTGGAGAATGGGACTCTTATATAGTGTTGGCACATCTAGGGTTACACCATGTAAACCCTAATGTGTCATGACTCTTCATTTCCATGACCCATGGGTTTGTAACTCCCATGGAGCATCCATGGAGCATCCTATGGGTAGAACCCAACTTGATAATCCATGGAGCCTCTTAGCCCACTATACAAGATATGGATGATTTACATAATCAACCCATATATTTAATTAGTTATCCTTTGATCACTTAATTAATTCCAAATTAATTCTTTGATCAACTAATTAAATAATATTATTAATATATTAGAACTTATAATATATTAATAATCTCCAAGTGTTATTTCTCTCATTTAGTCTATCCAATTGCATAGTGCCATGCAACCCAAATGGACCATGTCGGGTCGGGTCAAGTACAAGCCCGAAATAGTTATGGACTTAGACACCTTATCTAACAGTCTCCCACTTGGATAAGTCTAATAACTATATCTCTAGTACTTCAGGAACCGACCGGCAATCGTAGCTCTTTCAAGGTCTCTCGGAACTGAGAAGATGATGATACGCCATTTAAGATAAGTGATCATATAATCCTCTATTCTAGATATCAGCCGGACAAATACATGGAACATTGTCTTGCTTATTGTCCAGCATTTGTTTCCCGATTTCCGATTTGTTTGACTTAGAACTTAATTGAACACATCAACTTAGTTCTGACCGGGCCCGGTACATGGGTCAAAACAAAATCATCAAGGGGCCCAGATACCAGATTCTAATCCAAGAAGGAACAGATAAACTTCGACTCATATGTTTGTTCTACCACTTATTGAATTACACACAAAAGTACGTTTTATAACATCGAGTTACCAATGCGGTTTCGTACAGTCAATGCATAACCAACTTGTAAGTAACAAATCATATCTCTAGGTTTGAAGACTTATATGATATTACCGTCTCACGATCACTCGAGATAAAATTCCATGAAGTGATTCCAGTGAGCGTGGGTTGTGTCCAATGCTCAGAACTTATGAGCACTCATGATTGTTGTAGCCTTGTCCAAGACCTCTACAACCAAACATGACAGTCTTGATTCATATCTACTTCCAACATATGACCGACTGTGGAGGTTTGAATAATATGTTATACCAAACAAAATTATTCTGGAAGTCAAAACATGCAAAAGAAATATAGTAAACGATTGACAAGAGATAGCAACACTTTACTCATAAATAAAACACCTTTTATTCATCATCAAATGTCAATTACACTTTACAAATTTCCGGGTTATCTAACTACTAAAACTTATATCATCCTTCAGCCCTATGCTCCGAGCATGCTGAAGATGCTTAACCCTACTCAGTCCCTTCGTGAGGGGATCTGCTGGGTTCTCATCCGATGATACCCTCTTTGCCACGAGGTGTCCTTCTTCGATCCGATGTCTAATGAAATGGTATTTTCTGTCGATGTGTCTGGATCTCCCGTGATCCCTTGGTTCCTTGGCTAAGGCAACAGCACTTTCACTATCACAGAAAATTTCCATTGGCTCTTTAATAGCTGGTACAACTCCAAGGTCTCCAATGAAGTTCTTCAGCCATATCGCCTCCTTTGCTGCTTCACTAGCTGCAATATACTCTGATTCACAAGTAGAATCTGCCACTGTCTCTTGCTTGGAACTCTTCCAAGAAATTGCTCCTCCGTTTAGGGTAAAGACCCAGCCCGACTGAGAGCGGAAATTATCCCTATCAGTCTGGAAGCTAGCATCACTATACCCAACAACTCTCAAGTCATCACTCCCACCGAGGGTAAGAATCCAGTCCTTAGTCCTTCGTAGGTACTTGAGGATATTCTTTACCGCAGTCCAGTGTGCCTTGCCAGGGTTCGCCTGATACCTGCTAACCATGCTCAAGGCAAAAGCTACATCGGGTCGAGTACACGTCATAGCATACATGATCGATCCTACAGCCGAAGCGTAAGGTGTTCGACTCATTTCTGCTATCTCAGCCTCAGTGCTAGGGCTTTGTGTCATACTCAATCTGGTGTTACTCTGGATGGGTATTTCTCCTTTCTTGGAATCCTGCATGCTGAATCTCTTCAGCACCTTATCCAAGTAGGTACTCTGACTAAGTCCAATTAGTCTTTTACTCCGATCTCTCAAGATTCTTATCCCTAGAATATAGGCAGCTTCACCAAGGTCCTTCATAGCGAAACACTTCCCAAGCCAGGACTTTACTTCCTGCAGGGTTGGAATGTCGTTTCCTATGAGTAGTATGTCATCCACATACAATACCAAAAAGCTAACTATACTCCCACTAGCCTTGACATACACACAAGATTCATCTTCACTCCTAGAAAAGCCAAATTCCTTGACCTTTTCATCAAAGCAAAGATTCCATCTGCGAGGTGCTTGCTTCAATCCATAAATGGATTTCTCAAGCATACACACTCTATTAGGGTACTCGTTGCTGACAAAACCCTCTGGCTGACTCATGTAAACATCTTCAGCCAACTTTCCATTAAGGAAAGCGGTTTTGACATCCATCTGCCATATTTCATAGTCATGAAATGCAGCTATGGCTAACAGAACCCGAATAGACTTAATCTTGGCTACCGGAGAAAAGGTCTCATCATAATCCACTCCAGGAATTTGAGAGAAGCCCTTTGCAACCAGTCTAGCCTTATAAGTGTGTACTTTACCATCCATGTCGGTCTTCTTCTTGAAGACCCATTTGCACCCTACTGTCTTACGACCTGGTACATTTTCAACCAAGTTCCAAACTTGATTGTCATACATGGATTGTATCTCGCTATCCATAGCCTCTTTCCATTTAGCAGACTCGGGGCCTGCCATGGCTTCCTCGTAGCTATTAGGGTCATCTTGACTTACTAGTGTCTCATCTCTAATAAGTGTCTCACCTTCTGCAGTAATATGGAATCCATAGTAATGCTCAGGTGCACTCCTAACTCTCGTGGAACGTCTCAGAGGTACAGATTTGTCAATTGGCTCAACAGGAGTTTCCTCCTCAAGTTGAGGGCTAGAGTTTGAAGTTCCTTCACCGCTTGATTCGTGAATTTCTTCAAGATCAATTTGCCTCCCACTGTCTCCTTGGCTTATAAATTCTCTTTCTCGAAAGACTCCTCTTCTTGCTACAAAGACCACATTGTCACTAGGTCTGTAGAAGAGGTAACCAAAGGATCGCTGTGGGTAACCGATGAAAATACACCTCTCGCTTCGAGGTTCGAGCTTATCATGAGTCTCGCGTCTCACGAAAGCCTCGCAACCCCAAATCTTGATGTGGTCTAGTTTAGGTACTTTACCAGTCCACATCTCGTGAGGAGTTTTGGCAACTTTCTTTGTAGGGACTAGATTAAGAATATGGGCGGCAGTCTCTAAGGCATACCCCCAGAATGAGATTGGTAGCGTAGCTCGACTCATCATGGAACGAACCATATCTAACAAGGTTCGATTACGCCTCTCAGCCACACCATTCAACTGTGGTGTCCTGGGAGGTGTCAATTGTGAGACTATCCCACATTCCCTTAGATAGTCGAGGAACTCTGAACTAAGATACTCACCACCACGATCGGATCGAAGCATCTTAATGTTCCTGCCTAATTGATTCTCGACTTCCTGTTTAAATTCCTTAAACCTCTCGAAAGTCTCTGACTTATGCTTGATCAAGTAGACATATCCATATCTACTATAATCATCCGTAAAAGTCAAATAATAACGATTAGCATCCCTTGTGGCATGTTTGAATGGTCCACACACATCCGTGTGTATAAGGTCCAACAAACCTTCACCCCTCTCACACGAACCTGTGAAGGGTGACTTTGTCATTTTTCCAAGTAAGCATGATTCGCAACTATCATCTGACTTTAGGTCAAACGACTCCAAGACTCCATCCTTTTGGAGTTGGCCTATGCGTTTCTTGCTTATATGTCCAAGACGACAATGCCATAAAGATGCTTTATCCAAGTTATTATTAGTAGAATCAATACACAAAACATTATTTCCTAAGTTATCAACAACAGATACAGCTTCATACACACCATCACAAGGTAATGCTTTAAAATAAAGAAAATTATTAAAGAAAGCATCAATAGAACCAACTTCATTATTAAATGAAAAGGTAAACCCTTGTTTGTACAAAGCATGGAAGGAAATAATATTTCTTGCCATTCCTGGCGAATAACAACACTTATTCAGATCTAAACTAAACCCACTACTTAGCGATAAAGTATAAACTCCAATCTTGGTAACAGGTATAGCTTTCCTATTCCCCATGATCAAGTTTATCCTTCCTTGCTCCACATCCTCACTTCTTCTTAGTCCCTGCAAGTCACAACAAATGTGAATACCACACCCGGTATCAAGGACCCAAGAATTAGAATGGGGTGAGTTATTAGAAATGATAGTGTAAATACCTGCATGGTTGGGTTTAACTTTCCCATCCTTCACATCTTGCTGGTATTTTGGGCAGTTCCGCTTCCAATGAGCTTTTTCATGGCAATAGAAGCATTCAGCCTCTTTTGGGTCAGAAGAAGGAGTAATGAAACCTTTCTTGGTTCCACTTGAAGAAGAGCCATCAAGGGTCCGAGCCTTGGTACCCTTCGAAGATCTCTTTCTCTTCCTCCATCGATTCTTCCCAATTGCCAAAACCGGAGTAGAGTTTTGAGTAGGAGTGATAGCAACCGACTTCCCCTTAAGACCTGATTCTGCGGTCTTGAGAAGTCCCTGAAGTTTGCTGAGGGTGACTTCTTCCTTGTTCATGTGATATGTCATGCGGAATTGATCATAGCACGATGGTAAGGAATGCAAAATAATATCTATTGCAAGATCCTCCGGGAAGTTCACATTAAGCTTCAGCAAACGATCCACATACCTTTGCATTTTCTGCATGTGGCTCGTGACGGATTCCCCGTCCTTCATCATGGTTGTTATCATGGAGCAGATGATTTCATACCTCTCTTGTCTTGCACTTTGATGGTATATTTCCATCAAATCTTGGTGCATGTCATAAGGGTAGAAATCCTCATAAGACTTTTGGAGTTCCGCTGTCATCGTGGCCGTCATGATGCAAGCCACTTTCGTAGCATCCCTTTCATGTGCCCGAAATTCAGCGATCTCCTGAGGAGTTGCAGTGGACTCATCAATCTCCTAAAGCTCCTTGTCAAGGACATATTCTTTGTCCTCGTAGCGGGTAATCATCCTGATGTTTCTGATCCACTCATTGAAGTTGGATCCATCAAAGGTGACTTTCCCACACAAGTTCATAAGGGTAAAGGAGCCATTAGGATTAGAGCCAGAAGCATTGTTGAAAGACATCTGAAGGAAAGAGGACAAGATTAGTTTAGATGTAATATTAAGGCTAGGATCCAATCACAATATAATATAACTTAGAAGAGGTATGCCGTAATCTAAGCTATATCATATTTGAAAGGTAGGTGAATGACGATTCACCAATTTCCACCACGAAAACCGCAATATTTTAGTATTAGGTTTTTTGAATGGTTCTTAGAAATTCCTAGATTCTTTGAGATTCAATGAACTTTTCAAAGGCATGTTTCAATCTCGAGTGTGCCCTCCAAGTTTTGTGACTGGGATACCGAGGATCACAAAACGAGGTGTGAAGTAACCATGCAAATCACTTGGTACCCTTAAAGTTTATCACTCAATCGATGTGCCGGTTAACCACACACGCTCCATCGATACTATAATAAACCCTAAGTCACCCTTTACCTACCTTGTTAAGTCCAATTTAGTGTGTCGGTTAACCACACACGCTCCACCAACGACTTAATCAAAGTGTAAAGTGTAATTTCATGGAATAGCACCTTATTCACATTTTTCCTAAAGTAACTAAGATTGGGAATTTAATAAAACATTTAGTTACTTTATAATATTCATCATACTTTGAATGAGAATTAATAAGTCCTTGTCTTACCCGTTCGGCTAACGACCCTCCACCGGTCAAGCAAGCGGTGGGTGAGAGTGGACACCCATTAAGTCACCATTTTATAGGCAACAACCTTATACCCACCTTATAGACCGGCTTCGTGAATGAGGCATACTAGCGGTAAGACGACTTTGTTCTTATACATATATATATATATATATATATATATATATATATATATATATATATATATATATATATATATATATATAATTATTAAATCATAATAATATAAGTATAAGGGTTGAATTTTAACTTTTAAAATTCTAGGGGTTGGAACTAAAGTTTTAACTTAACTTTACTTGTTCCAAAACTTGAGGGCAAGTTTTGTAAACTTTCAAAACTTTTCATTTCTTGTAACTTATGAGTTTAATAGAGTAATAAAATGAGGACTTTTCATTTTTCCTAACTCTTGTGTTCTTTTAATGGTTTTTAATCCAAGAGACTTTTGGTTTTCCATAACTTGAGGACAAGTTATGGACTCCATTAAAACACATTATGATCATGAATTAATCTACCACATAGGTTACAAATAATTCCTATGATCATCTAAACATCATAAGAACAAGAATATGAATATGAACACTTTCAAGAATCAAAATCACATTTAATCTTTGTAATTTTGATAACTAGTTGTTGTAAATGAGTTAGAAAAGACATTACACCTTCTAAAACAAGTTTTCAAGTACCAAAACATTTTAGGGTAATGATTCTAATCCATTTCCAGCAACTCAAGTCGAAATTCTGCACTCTGTCGACCCTACTCGCCGAGTGCATAAACCTACTCGCCGAGTAGGTTGAAGATACACATGAACTCGACGAGTCCTCCCCATGGACTCGCCGAGTCCATCAGTCAGACAGCAAGATTTTCGACTTTCTTCAACTTTTAAGCACAGATAACAAACAAACAAGCCTAGGCTCTGATACCACTGATGGGTTTTTGAGCATTCTAACACTTCCTAAGTGTACATGCAACCCTAATAACCTTGGATCTATGTTTGTCTAATTATCATGCAAAGTTGAATTCCAAGGTTATATTCCTATCTAGCATACATGGGGAACAATTTTAACTTGAATCATAGATAGAATAACTTACCTTGTTGTTGCTTGTGTTCCTTGAAACCTTGTGAGCCTAGCACCTCAAGTGTGATGCCTCAAATGCTTCACACAACACCAAATGCTCTTGGAAAGACTCTTGAGATAACACACACTTCTCAAAATCGGCCAAGCCCTCTAGTTTCTTAGTGTTCAACTTGTGTTGCCAATTTTGTGGAGAATGGGACTCTTATATAGTGTTGGCACATCTAGGGTTACACCATGTAAACCCTAATGTGTCATGACTCTTCATTTCCATGACCCATGGGTTTGTAACTCCCATGGAGCATCCATGGAGCATCCTATGGGTAGAAGCCAACTTGATAATCCATGGAGCCTCTTAGCCCACTATACAAGATATGGATGATTTACATAATCAACCCATATATTTAATTAGTTATCCTTTGATCACTTAATTAATTCCAAATTAATTCTTTGATCAACTAATTAAATAATATTATTAATATATTAGAACTTATAATATATTAATAATCTCCAAGTGTTATTTCTCTCATTTAGTCTATCCAATTGCATAGTGCCATGCAACCCAAATGGACCATGCCGGGTCAGGTCAAGTACAAGCCCGAAATAGTTATGGACTTAGACACCTTATCCAACAATTATACGAAGCTTGGGAACGGTACAAGAGCTTGCTCAGAAATTGCCCTCAGCATGATCTAAATGTGCAACAAAAGATGTCAATCTTCTATGATGGGGTCAACGTTATGATGAGACAACTCCTTGACTCTCAAGGACCTTTGACAAAGAAAAATCCAAAGGAGGTCAAGGAGCTGAATTGAAGAATTCGCGAAGCACTCTCGCGAATACCACAACCCTAGGAAAGATGAAATCAAAGCCGATGGAGGGGCCCAAACCGAAGAAATAGCAACTGTAATGGCTATGCTGAATAATTTGGATTGAAGGATAACACAAATGGACCAGTCAATACATGCCATAAGAGTGGGTTGCGAGAGATGTAGTGGTCCACACTTGACTAAAGACTGCAATTTAGATGAGTTTGGGAACAGAAAAGCTCAAGTGTGCTACTCGAGTGGGGATAAGTTTGATGAGGACTGGAGGAAACCGAAGAAGGAGTGGCTGCCATATGAAGAGTATAAGAAGCAAAAAGAAGAGAAGTATAGACAGACAGGTCGAGGCTTCTATCAAAAGGAGCAGCCACCAGCCGAGAAGAAACCCGATCTAGAGACCATGTTGATGAAGTTTATGGAAGCTTCAGAAAAGAGACACAGTGCCACTGATTCTGCTATTATTGAACAACCAACTTTAATAAAGAATCAGCAAGCCTCCATCTATAACCTTGAAGTACAAGTTGGTCAACTAGCCACTCTAGTTCATGAGAAGTTATCCCCGAAAAATCCCGAAACGAAGACCCAATCTCATGTAATGGCCATAGACACTGAAGAAGAAGCCATCTCCGAGTTCCTGGAGGCATTGGAAGAAGAACCACAGCAGCCCGATCCAAAGCTGAAGAAGACCAAGCTCGAAAATCATGAAGCTGCTGAATTCCAGAATTCGCGACGTGAACCATATAAGTTCACGACGTGGGCCCGTCATGAACAGAAAAATTTTGTAGTTGGTTCGGTTTATCAGCCGCCTTTGCCTTTTCCTTCCCAAGCTACCCTTAGTCCACTGGAAAGAGAGCATAGAGAGTTTGTCAAGCATGTGAAGGGGATCCCGATTAATACTCCCTTTGTCGAGTCATTATCCAAAATTCCCGAGCATCAGAAATTACTACAAGATTTGATAGACACTCGCAAGCAATTAAAGAAGCATTCTAAGGTGGTTCTAAGTGAACAAAGCTCAAAAGCTGTGTTGGGAGAAACACTGAAGAAGATGGGAGATCCTGGACGCCTCACCGCCTCATCCATCGTTTAATCACTTTCTCCATTCATCACAAACACCACGGTGATAAAGTTACTAAAAGTAACTTGTTCTTTTTATGGTGCATCCTGCAACTGGGTGTTTGCTGCAATATCCCATATTTCTTGGCCCGGTATTTGGCGGACTATGCGACAAGCGCTTGTCCTGGAGTTTTGAGGCTGTGATGAGTTGCTCAAAGCATAGGGCTTCTCGCTACCTTTCTGTGGATATAAGGTTCGTTGGAAACAGACTTATAACGGAGAAGATATGATAGTTTGAAGTTTTGGCAAGATTAGTCCTTATTGAGAAATGGGTGACAAATGGGTACGATGGGCATACACTTGAGTATGCGCAGCGTACTTATACGCTTTGCATGATCGTGAGAGCCACCTAATACACAGGGCATACTAGGTCCAGAAAGAAAACCCTAATATCTTGGAGTGTCCCTATTTAAGGAACATGATACCCTCATTTCCAGCCACCATTTCCAGTATCCAATCCCTCTCAAACCCTAATCCCATTTCTCTAGCTTGTGTGAGGGTTTGTGGCTCATTTGAGTGTTCTTATGGAGCTTTTGGTGAAGAAGGAGTCTTAAAGGAAGGAAAGCTTGTGCTTCTAGCTTGTAGATCTAAGTTCTAATCTAGTTTGTGCATCCTCCAGAGGTATAAAGTTCGAAACTTGCTCATTGTTGTGATAGTTTTGGTTTTGTGAGCATTTCTAGGGTTTTATGTCCCAAGCTTAAAGCTTTATGAGTTTGATGAACTCCAGAGCATAATACTTGTCATTTCATGAGTATTTGGTGGTCTAGATTCATAAAAATGAGATTTTGGTCATTTAGACCTCCCCATGCATGTGTTAAGATGAGTAAAGAGAGTCTTATTGGTTATTTTTGGAAGTTGGGTTCCATTAAGACATGAAAATTGATAAAGTCGCTATCTTTATCAGTTAGGGGTTGTAATGAAGCTTCCCTGAGGTTTGGATGCTTTGGCTGAAGTGGTTAAGTCACAAATGGAGTTTTTGGGTATGAGTATTACGCCCCTCGTACTGGTCTAGTTGCCCCGATAGGGACTTGCATGTACGTTAAGCGTACCAGGGGAGGTATTCCCTCATAGTCCGGCTGTGGGCTCGTTGCTTTTGGGCTTCGCATCCTTGGGTCGTTTGTTGGGCTTGTTGTTGGGCCTCTGGGCCATCTTGGAGTATTGTTGGACTAAGAGAAGCGTTAGGCTTAGGACAAGGCCCATATGGGGGTTGTGCCCAATTTGGAAAGTTGGGCCGTTAGTGGGCCTATGTGAACCTTTCTGGTGTTAGGCCGTGGTGGGCCCAATGAGTTGGGTCAGTAGTGGGCCTGGTTAGTCGGGTCACCCTTGGGCTTATTGAAGAGGTGTAGCCTTACACAGTTTTTGATTATGGTGTTCGGTTGTTTTGGCCACTTCAGGAACCAGTGCGCAGTGGCAGCGACATTATAGGATTTCGCGTGTAGCGGTTGAGGTGAGTCTTCTCACTATTCTTATCTGTGTGGTAATGCATGAGTGACCGAAGGGTCTTATTTATGTTGTTGACCGGAGGGTCTTATTTATATTATTAACCAGAGGGTCTTATTTGTATTACTAACCAAAGGTTCTTATCTGCTTTATGTGTTATTATGCATTTTGTCTTTGTGACTTATGTTGTTATATTATTATTATATATATATATATATATATATATATATATATATATATATATATATATATATATGTTAGGCTATGACCGAAGGGTCCATACCGAGTCGTGAGATCGGAGGGTCTTCACTGAGACACATGACCGGAGGGTCCATACCGAGCCGTGAGACCGGAGGGTCCTCATTAAGACATATGACCGAAGGGTCCATACGGAGATATAGCCATGAGAGGCTTATTATTTGTGTATGTGGTATTTTGGGGAAACTCAATAAGCTTTGTGATTACCGTGTTAAGTTAAATGTGTTTCAGGTACTTTTGTAGATTTCGGGAAGGTGGAGGCATGATTGTAAACATCTGTCGGCTTATGGAGATTGAGGATTTTGGGATACTCTGATATTGTTTGATAATAACTTATAATTTTTGCGATGTCTGGAATTTATGAGTGATATTTTGAGAATTAAAAATGAAAATTTTGTCTTGAAATTTGAGGTGTTACACTTTTTTAACCAACCTCCATACCTTTGAAAACCCTAATTCGTTCCTTAGCCTTTGTATGGTGCTTTTGAGCACTAATGAAGCTTTTGTGGTGTATTTTGTGCATCTTGAAGGGGAAGGAGAAGGTTGAAGACTCATTCCTTGGAGGAGTGCTTTGAGATCCAGATTTAGTTCCATCTTTGGTGACTTTTGAGGTAGAAATTCTACACCTTGGATATTCTTTACATTGGTCTACTCTTTAGCTTTTTTATGGTTGGTCCCTTTGGTTGGTGATTGTGAGCTAAGGTCGTTTATGGAGCTTATCCTTGTAGATTTGGGCATATTATGGGTTTCTTAAGCTTTAAGGTGCAAATTTTATGGTGGTTTTGGTCTCATGCGTATGTTAAGTCATTAATTAACTCTTTTGAGCTCTAAAGCCCCATTAAGCCATGCATGCACGTAAAGTTGGAAACTTTATGTGATAAACCACCTTAAGGAAGTCAGATATGAGTTTGGGTTGAAGTATTAACCGACTAAGAGTTGAATATTAGAAGTTGGCCATGTTGGTAGAGTACGTTGGGCGTACAAGCAGGTACGCAGTGCGTACAAGCCCTAAAGCGAGTACGCTAAGCGTACAAGCTGAGTACACCCTACATACTCAGCATATTAGGCTTTGAACTTTTGGGCTCTCGATTTTGGACAATGTTGGACTTTAGTTGTCTTGGGCCTTGTTGGGCCATCAGAATTTTATTGTTGAGGTGTTAATATTTTATTAGACTCTCTTGGTTGAAGGCCCATGAAAGGGATTGGACCCAATTTGGAAAATTGGGCCATATTTGGGTTTTAGGTTATTATTTTGGAATTTGGGCCCTTTGAACGATTGGATTGGGCTTTGGCCTTTGGCCAAGTTGGGTAAAGGGTAAAAAGGTCTTTTACCCTAGTTTGGACTCTTAGTGCAAGTTGAGATCCAATTATTATTTTGTGATTGATAGCTTGGGGATTGTAGTTGGCCATCAGCCAGAGATTTATCTGCGAGATTCAGTAATTTGAGGTGAGTCTCCTCATTGTGTTTAGTGGGTCGAAGGTACCAATGTCGGCCATGGTTTACTATGTTAGGATGCTAGATGACTTCGTGACTCTTGCATGTGTTACATGTTGGTATGCTTACCAGGCAAGGCCCGATGTCGGACGAGGCTCGATGACTATTCTATATGTTATTTATCTTTGTGATTATTTCATGTGTTTATGTGTTTATATGCTTACATGTTTATATGCATAATGGGCGGGGCCTGATGACTGACAGATCTATATACCGAGAGGGGCTCAATGTTGGGCGTGGCCCATTATATGTATGACATGTATGGTAGTGGTAGGGGTGAAATAGACATGATATTCAGTTGAAATAGACTGAAGTGGATTGCAAGCACCCAAATATGCTTGACTATATGTATGTATGGTATGTGGTATTTTAGGGAACATACTAAGCTTTGTGCTTACGGTTTTCAATTTATTTTTCAGATACTTCTAGCTTCAAAGGGAAGAGCCCAAGACGATTGTAGAGAACACACCACTCGATTCCGCATTTTTTGATTTACTCTGATAATTATGATCTATTGATAAAATTTGATTACCTTGGTTTTATGACGATGATATGGTTCACTGTTTTATGAATGTAAAAATGAAAGATTTTCGGGTCTTTTTTTTTGGATGTTACAAGTTGGTATCAGAGCCTTGGTTTGAGGGATTTGTACATAGTCTCGGGTGTGTCAGAACTCAAACTGAGGATTTTTGAAGTTTTTCAAAAATAAATGTATTTTTAAGAAAAGAGTTTTCTAATACAAGAAGGGTGTGGTGCATGCAATCGACTGATCTCAAGTAAGTTTTCCCAAAATACTCATACATGATATCTGATATGATTTGAATTGTGAATCTTTGAATCACATGCTAGTTAGGGCTAAGGATCTGCTCAATGTTTGCATGATAAAATGCTATGAGAGATGCATTTGTATGCTTATTGTATGAGTTTGTAGATTTGCATGCTAGTACTGATCAGTCGGTGATAGGATGACATGATTAGGTTATGCTTAGTTTTGGTTACTTGATGCCCGAATGTTGCTTGCTTTGTGCTTTTTAGGAGTTCTAACTAGTTTCAGCTAACTAGTAAGTGAATATGTTAAGTTGCATATTTTTGAGACTGGATAATTTTAGAAGGTTAGGTTTAACTCTATTGCACAACTCTTGTCTGAGTCCAACCATTGTAGGGTGAGACCTTTCATTCGAAGAATTATATGGTTTTGGCGATATGTAATTGTATTTGTGAGTAGTTAGAGGAAGTTAGTGGGATTTCCTTCTACAACTGATAACAGAGTGGTGTGGAGCTTGCCCTAGGAAAACCGAGGAAGGGATTTGGTGCTGGGAGCCTTATCTTGTGGAAATATTATGCGGTTAAAGAGTGACTTGGAAGAATCAAGGCAATTCTTGAGGAAAGTATGGATAGATGTGGAAGGTAGTATAGGCCCGTACTACTACAAGCATAGGATCCGTACTCAAGTCAAGGAATGATGTGATGAACCCAAGATGCTTGTGATTATGAGATGACAATTTGGTCTTGATGTACAGGATGTCGATGCCTGGAAGAGAAGCAGAGTCCTCTGAGATGGGTGAAAATGACGCAGGACTTCATGACTGGATTTCCACTGAGGTTTCATAGATCTTACTAGAGGAGTTGCCCGGTATCATTGGTCGGATCACTGTCAGATTGATTGTCAAATTTGAGGAGCAAGCCGCAATCTTGCATGCTGCAAGAGATGTTGGTGAGGTTCCTAGTGAAGGAAATATGGGTATGGAAGCATGGTTATGAAAAAGAAGTCAGATACATAACTTGGGACGACTTGAAGTAGGTGGAGAGTCTGATACACCTGACCTGGGTACTGAAAGTCAGGACAACCATGAGGTGTGTGGCAAGTGAGTGGGAACTCACGGGTTTGCTTGTCACAAGTTCAGGTGTTTCAAGTGTGGGGAAAGATGGCATGTACAGCGAGATTGTAAGAAGGATCATATATGCTTTCATTGTCACCAGCTGTCACACCCTCGGTCGCCTGCGGTAACGCCGAGGTGCGCAACGTAAATCAGTAATCACAGTTATTGAACATACATTGAACAGTACATATATAATCTTCTATTATAACCGAAATAGAAATTATATTGATAATGGCTATTGCCAAATCGTGACACACGCCTAACAATCCAACGTTTACAAATGTATAATATAATTAATGGAGAGTCTTCTGAGCGAACACTTCCGACCTGCTAAATAACCTGAGAATACATGCATTTAAAATACGTCAACAAAATTGTTGGTGAGTTCTACAGATTTTGACACGAAGTATTCTTATAATCAAAGTGTTTTGTAAAGTTTCTCTGGTTAGAAAGCTTTTATAAATTCGAATCTTTCTATCAAAAGTATAAAAATAAATGTGTTTTAAAAGTGTATTTGTACTCATTTAAAAATATCGTTTTCTCAAATCCAAAAATACACCATTTACTTGAATATATAAGTAAATCAAACTAATAACAAATTTTTACGGTTCTCATGACCAAAATGCTTTTATATAAGGATTTTGAATACCAATTTATATAAAAGAAAGTCATATCACTATTTGTGAAAACATAAAATAGCCAGATTTACCCTTGAAAACCTTGTACAAGCATACGTATAATTCATATGTAAAACTCACAAGTTTCGTATTTATAAACTTTGTAAATTCATGTTGTGGTATTAATTAAGTATTATCTTACTTAATTTGGAAACCGACACTTAGCCAGTAGGGGACACTCCTCCCACATAAATATTGTGTTTTCGTACAAAAAAAGGTTTATATATAAATAACTTGTTTTATGTAAGTTAATAAACCTCGTTCAGTCGTATCATGATATTAATTAAGTGTTATACAACTTAATTTTTGGTATTGACACTTATCGTTTTGAGTCTCAAGCTATCCCACAACATACAGTCTCTTTCAACTAGTATCACTGAACTGTATAAACCCAATATCAATTTTATACGGTAATGAAACAAAAAACTTGGATTTTATAATGAACTTATAACCGAACTCGTGACACTATAGTTTTTGCACCGGCTCTATAGTAGGGCATGTTTAAGTCATTCACCCCGTTATAAACCTCGTTCAGTCGTGTCATGATATTCATTAAGTTTTATACAACTTAATTTATGATATAGACACTTATCGTTTTGAGTTTCAAGATATCCCACTACATACAATCTCTTTCAATTAGTATCACTCATGGTTGCAGAAATTGGGATTAATCGGCGATTAATCGTGGATTAATTGATTGGCGTTCTCCAACCATCGAGGATTAGGGCATTAATCGGAAATTTAGGATTAATCGGGTTTGGCGGGATTAATCGGCCTTGGCGGGATTAATCGGTCAACAAAAGTCAAAAAAGTCGAAAAAAGTCAAAAAAATGTCAAAAATTTTATAAAAAATTCAAAAAACCAACTTTATTTTTTTACTCCAAAATTTTCAAATTTTCAAAATTTCAAATATTATACCAAAATGTTAATATTTTCGTATTTCCAAATTTCGAAATTACAATTTTTCTTATTTTCTAATTTTGAAGTACTTGTTTTTCTTAAGATATATTAATATTTAATTAATTTTAATATTTTATTAATAATCTATGGTCGCCGATTAATCCCCGCCAAGACCGATTAATCCCTTAACACCAGTCGACCGTCGAGCTACCGTCAAGCGATTTTTACAACCTTGGTATCACTGAACAAAAACCCCCCCTATAAATCAGATATCAATTCTATACGGTAATAAAACAAAACTAGGATTTTATAATGAACTCATAACCGGACTCATGACACTACACTTTTTGCACCGGCTCTATAGTACAGCATGCTTAAGTCATTCACCCCATTATAACGCATGGTAATGTTTAATGGTACTAACGTCAGCGCCAAAAATTCGTGTCATCGGACGTAGTTGTAGCTAGCAACTCCAGGGGGACGGTCTAACCATATAGGATCAATAATATGACACTTATACATGTAGTTGTAGTTTTTATTATCATTTTAGCATCATATTTTGTACATTTTTATGTCATTTATTTACATAATGTTTAGCTCACGTCTTTTGTTAGTATTCTCGTACTGCTCATGTTTTTATGTGAATTTCAAATAGTTCAAGTGGAGCAGTGCTTTGGGAGCAGTTGGATGCATGTTTGGAGCTCAAAATGGAGCTTGGTACTTATGAAGGATTATGATGAATGTTTTCAAGATGCTTTGGTCAAGAAACATTTGAGCGAATTGATCACATGAAGATAGAATGTGCAATCTAAAGTTAAAGGATGTTGATGGCAGCTTTGACCCCCTGCCAGTATTTTCCCCATATCTCATGAACCGTAACTTCGATTAATGCGATTCAAAATGATATGAAAAGTAAAAAAAAATTCGGACGTCATAGGCAAAACATCTGCTCGCATCTATGGTCCATTCCATCGCATGGGGCCTTTATGCGATCGCAACTTTGGTCGCAGCTTGTCTTCGAGGTTTTTTGTGTCAAAAATTCATCCGGTAGTGAAAATTCAAAACACGCGATCGCAGGTTGTGCACATGAAACCGAAGGTTGGCCAAAGTTTCTTGAAATGGTATTGTACTTCATTTAAAAGGCCCGTGATGCGTTTTCAGTAATATACGCGATCGTAGGTTGTCTATATACGATCGCATGCACGTTGTTTTTGTTGTTGGACATTTAAATAGACCCTGATAGCATTCCTGTAACCTAAGTTGGTGATTCCAGAGGTACCAGATGATTTAAATACGATTTTGGAGGCATTTCTTCTCCGATTTCTAAAGATCTAAAGACTGTGGATCATGTCCTTCAATTAGATTAGTAAGATTAGTTGTTTGATGTCTCTTTTCATCTGTTTTGATCATATTTTAACCATGTCTGGCTAAACCTTAGTTTTTAGTTCTGCAAAGACAAGTACTTTTCATTTGATTGATCATTAGATCTGGTTATTGATTTGTGTTTCTATCTAGATTCTTCAGTTTTGTTCTTAATGAATGTTTGATTTTAATTCTTGTTAGTCTGATCACCTAGCTAGGGTTTTATCATTCCAGTTAACCAGTTATAGCATACGTAATTGTTCTTGTCAACTGGTAATAAGTAAGAAGTAATAAATTGGTTCCGTGTTTGGGATTTGACTTTATTATAAACTATAAAAATTATATCTTTACGCTTCCGAGGTTGTGAGAAATATTGGGTATTGCTGGGAATTTTACAAAGAACTTAATGCAACTTTTCTTATCTTATTTAAGAGCTTGTTTAATTGAATAGTAAAAAGTTAGAGTTAATTCAAAGAGTTTGTGTTTATTAACTAATTTAGGTAAAAGAGAAATTACTAGAGCTTATTAGTTTTTTTCAGTACCAACTTATATAGAACGCATTCTGAATAATCAGATCTGGATCAGTTGCATGATTAGGTAAGTTGCAGTAGAACTGAAACCGTTTTTATTATTGATTTTCATTTAGTTTAATATGATTGCATTTTTAGTTTTTAGTTTTTAATTAAAACCCCCTTCTTTTATATTTTCTGTTTCTTGACTAGATTGTGCCTGATGCAAAAAGACATAGACCATTAGGTTGTCCCTGAGGATTCAACCTTGCTTCCATGTGCTATATTTTTAGTGCAACCAGCAGTGATAATTTATTTGCTTAATACGTGTGCGACAACATATTAACAAATTGGCGTCGTTGTCGGGAACACGGTACTGCTAATTGTTTTATGCCAAAATCTTTACGTACAGGTAATCTAGTTTTCATGCATGGTCGAGCCAACGACCTTTAAAAAGGGCGGCTTTCCAGGAAGCAACCCAATGAGTAATTTTTAGTTTTTATGCTTTCAATAAAGAGATGGTCACAGTTACAAACAAGCATGGGGAAATCAGAGGATCTTTAGAGTTGCTGAAATCCAGATTTTTCGTCAACATTCATTGTCAAAATCAGATTTCTGCAAACTTATTAGGTACATTCTTTCCTGGCTGCACATTTTTGTTTATTTTCTTGATTGAGATGTTCATTCTTCTCTAAGCATTAAGGACAATGCATCATTTTAAGCTTGTGGAGGGGGTTAGTGTAAAATTTTGTATTTTTGTTTGAAATTTTAATTTTTCAGTTTTTTTAATTAAATTTTTCAAAATTTTCTTTTTGCATTTATTTTCTGCATTGTATTTGCATATAAAAATTTCAAAAAAAAAGTCCAAAAAGTATTTTATTTTTTCTGCATTCATAAATACGAGAACAAAATTAACCCAAAAATATTTTTATTTTCTGCATATAAAAAAAATCGAATTAAAAATCTTTAAAAAAAATATATTACATGAGATGAGGATATTATTTACATTCAATAGCTCTGTTAAGATGAAGTGTGATAGTTACCAAAAATAACAGTCTCATTACAATCAATTTTAAGAATTATATTTTCAAGTGTTTTAAATGTTTTCAATATGAACCAACATATCAGTGAGATAATTTTTACAATGGAAGTGTGGGTGGAAAAACGAACAATGTTTTGAAAATAATTTCCTTAGATGCCTTAAAAAGAACCTAGATTGGATAACCCTTATCATTCCTTGATGTACTGAACCCTATAGTTTCAGCGCCTTTTAAGGTTGGGAGGGAACTCTTGTTATACCCACAATTTATTATCATTTTTGAAGTATTGAAGATATGGTGGGCCTCAAATTCAAATCCGGAGCCGGTCAATATATATATATATATATATATATATATATATATATATATATATATGTGTGTGTGTGTGTGTGTGTGTGTTAGAAATGGTACATTAAGAAACTTGAAGAAATCTGCAAGTCAAAGTCAAATCCAAGTCAAGTTCAAGCCGAAATCAAGAAGCAAGCAAGTTAAATCTAAAGAGTTGATCAAGACGAAGAATGTGTGTGGTATAATGAGATTGATTACTCGACTGTGGAATCATAGGGGTAAACTTGGATTTTCTGTTCATAATGGAGCTTATCGCGTTTACTGGACAAGTTCGGAAAAAAAGGAGAGGTTGGTCAAGCTAAGTTTTTATAAACGAATTTTTGTGAAATGATTTTTAAAAATACACTATTTTCACAAATTTAATTCGGCGTAAAAATTATTAGCTCAAGCTTGGTTTAACTTATTAAATATGAAATATGAATCGTTAATATAAGATATTGAGACTGTTGTCTAGGTAGTGATTTCATTGGAGCTTCCTCGTTGTGAAATTTGATCACGTGACAAAAAAAAAGAGTGAAGTATTTTAGTTTAAGTTATTTTTATGTCATCTACATCTTTCCATCTCTTTATAATGTTTTATCTTCTTTTTACTTGAGGGCAAGTAAGGTTTAAGCCTGAGAAGATTTGTTAGATGCCATTTTTTGCATCTTATAGGGTAGTTTTTATTATCATTTTAGCATCATATTATGTACATTTGCATGTAATTTATTTAAATAATGTTCAACTCATGTCGTTTGTTAGAATTCTCGTACTGCTCATGTTTTTATGTCAATTTCAGATAGTTCAAGTGGTGCAGTGCTTTGGGAGCATCCGAATGCATGTTTGGAGCTTAAAATGGAGCTTGGGACTTATGAAGGATTATGAGGAATGTTTGCAAGATGCTTTGGTCAAGAAACATTCGATCGAATTGATCACACGAAGATAGAATATGCAATCTAAAGTTAAAAGATGTTGTTGGCAGCTTTGACCCCCTGTCAATATTTTGATCATATCTCATGAACCGTAACTTAGATTGATGCGATTCAAAATGATCTGAAAACTAGACGAAATTTCGGACGTCATAGGTAAAACATGTGATCGCATCTATGTTCCATGCAATGGCATGGGGCCTTTATGAGATCGCAACTTTGGTCGCAGCTTGTCTTCAAGGTTTTTTTGTGCCAAAAATTCATTCAGTAGTGAAAATTCAAAACATGCAATTGCAAGTAGTGCCCATGCGATCGCAGGTTGGCCAAAATTTCTCGAAATGGTATTGTACTTCATTTAAAAGGCCAGTGACACGTTTTCGGTAATACATGCGATCGCAGGTTGTCTATATGTGATCGCATTCGCATCGTTTTTGTTGTTGGACGTATAAATAGACCCTGATAGCATTCCGATAACCTAAGTTGGCGATTCCAGAGGTACCAGATGATGAAAATACAATTTTGGAGGCTTTTCTTCTCCGATTTCAATGATTCCTGAAGATCTGAAGACTGTAGATCATCTCCTTCAATTAGATTAGTAAGATCAGTTGTTTGATGTCTCTTTTCATCTGTTTTAATTATATTTTAACCATGTCTGGCTAAACCTTAGTTTTCAGTTCTGCAAAGAAGAGTACTTTTCATTTTATTGATCATTAGATCTGGTTATTGATTTGTGTTTCTATCTAGATTCTTCAGTTTTGTTCTTAATGAATGTTTGATTTAATTCTTGTTAGTCTGATCACCTAGCTAGGGTTTTATCATTCCAGTTAATCAATTATAGATTACATAATTGTTCTTGTCAACTGGCAATAAGTAACAAGTAATAAATCGGTTTCATGTTTGGGATTTGACTTTATTATAAACTGTAAAAATCATATCTTTACACTTCCGAGCTTGTGAGAAATATTGAGTATTGATGGGAACTTTACAAAGTACTTAATGCAACTTTTCTTATCTTAATTAAGAGCTTGTTTAATTAAACAGTAAAAAGTTAGAGTTAATTCAAAGAGCTAGTTTTGATTAACTTATTTAGATAAAAGAGAAATTACTAGAGCTTGTTAGTTTTTTCAGTATCAGCTTAGATAGAACGCATTCCGAATAATCAGATCTGGATCAGTTGCATGATTAGGAAAGTTGCAGTAGAACTGAAACTGTTTTTATTATTGATTTTCATTTAGTTTAATATCACTGCATTTTTCGTTTTTAGTTTTTAATTAAAACCCCCTTCTTTTATATTTTCTGTTTCTTTACTAGATTGTGCCTGATGCAAAAAAAGCATGGACCATTAGGCTATGTCCCTGAGGATTCGACCCTGCTTCCATGTGCTATATTTTTAGTGCAACCAGCAGTGATAATTTATTTGCTTAATATGCATGTGACAACGTGTTAACACGGATTAACGGTGATGATAATAAATGGTTTTCTACTAAGACACACAGTCTTAGTATACCCCACAATACAGTCCACATGGCTTAGGAAACGTACCTAACTCATATGGCTTTAGAAACAACGTGACACTTACAGGGAGACCCTGGAGTGTTGGATCCTAACCATGTGTCTAGGCATCCTAGTCCTAAACTTCCTATTATAATATTCTTGAATATTTATGATTTTGTTGTTTAGGAATACTATTTGATTGAACTCTTTTAGTATTTGAGATACGTAAGATTTAATGGATTTCCAAATTTCTATTGTTTGTTCTGACGAAATTTGGGCAGCATAACGACTGCTTTTATAACATTTCCAAGGTTTCAACCAACAATTCTAATGATATTTATAATTCACGAGATTTATAAAATATAATATTTCATAAATAATGACTCTTATGTCCTAAAGTCGATAATTTATTGCAATAAAAATCAATAATTTAGTAAAATGAGTTATATATTTTTATATTTAATATAAAAATATATTAATAAATTTTACATTCATTTTTACATACATTATAAATATTAAAAATTAATTTTCGGTAAGCTTAACTATTAATTATACGATTTCATAATTTTGACTTCTCCATCAAATATAAAAATGTACTTTCATTTTATACGCGAATAATATTGTTGGTCATTTATATATATTTTCATGCTTCCATGAAATAGTTCTACTTAGATATAAAACCATCATTTTTGTGATTCACATGCGTTATTATAGCAATCTACTTATAATCTTATGAATTTTCTTAATAATTATATTTATATTTCACGTAAAGTATAAATATATCATCATTTAACAATCTTCTTTAACTTAATAGATTTATGGGTATTTATCATATTTTTAGATTGCTATTTCATAAATTTTTGACCAATAATAAATTATGATGATATTTTGTATATAAAACTTGAAAAACATCAAATTTTAATAGACACACATATATTCTCCCCAAATATATAAACCATTAAAGAGGGATTGTAGAAACTCACTCTTGAAGCGTGATCTCGATTTAAGATTGGTTTTTGTGAAGCTTTTCATGAATAACCGCAATTTACGCCCTGTTGAGTTTAAAACAAACTATTAGGGCTATTTTGATCAAAATAAAGGGGATCGAGGTTTATTTGTTATTTAAATAACAATAATAGACAGTTTTAGTTAATCAAAACAAATGAGAGTGACTGGTTTGGGAATAACTTAACATATGTAAGGCTATTTTAGAAATATATTAGCAAGTGGAGGGTTACTTAGAAAATTTATTAACCAAAAATAACCATCTTTGATCAATCCTTACAAATAAGGGTTGTTTTGGCATTCCTCAACATTTGTAGGGGCTGAAGCAGTCAATAGGATCAAACAAAAAGAATTGGGGCTTTTGTGCCCTATTCTGATCGATCAAAAGGAAAGAAGCACGAACAAAATACACGTGCACCTCAGGTGTTTCATCTATCGGACAACGAAAGAAGAAAATGGGGAAACGACATGGAAAGCTCGATGGTGTTCAATTCACCGTGAAAATCAAAACTAGTGGTGGTTGTTTTTGGCCTGACAATTCGAACGAAAAGGAATGGGTCTTCGATTCCTATCTCATCAGAGTAGAAAACAAACAAGGTCAGGAAGAAGAGAAAACGATGGGTAGTGGGTGGATCTAAAGGCATCGTCGTCCCATAGCTTGGTCGCAGAATGAAGAAAAACGAAGAAAAAGAAAGGAGCATATGACAACGATCTTCGGTGGACCCATCTTGGTTCGCTTGTCTTCTCGTCGGCAAAAATCACACAAGGAACAAGTAGACGTCGATGTTACACCCCAGTAACGACCGCAGATTTGGGCTAGTCAATTTAGAGACAATAAGCGACAAAAATGATTTTTTAATACAATATTATTTAGAATAAAAAGTCTTAACTAAGTTATAGTATATGTCACAAGGGTTCCATGCATATAAAGAACGCTGAAATCCGAGATATAACGAAGAAGTTATGACCTGTCGAAGTTTTACGGCAAAACTGGCATGACACCGGGAATCGTAAAAAGTGAGTTTGCAATAAGATACTTTTTAGCCTTAACGATCTAAACAAAAATCGTAATATATGTTAAACCGAGAGCGTGCATAAAAAGAATGCCCAAATCTGACTTCGTATGACAAAAGTTATGATTTTTATAATATTTGGCGTAGCAGTATGCAGCCTGAAATTCAAATTTTAGATCGATCGATTTTTAGCCGAAACAACCTAAACGAGAATCGAAGATCTCGTTAATAGGAGCTCAATGATATAAACATAGATGAAAAAGGATGCCGGATGAAAAATGTATGAATTTTTAACAGACTTTACCTATCTAGACCTATTAAAATATAACTTTCAAAATAAAGTCTAAATAAAAGTTGCAGAGTACGTCGCCACCTACGCGTGGATATAAAGAACGTCAAAAACGGAGCTCATATCCAAAAGTTACGGAATTTAGAAGTCAGAAGTAGGCTAATGCGAAGAGCGTGACATGGCAAAATATGGACCCTTGCTTGCTCTCCACAGTCTGGCATCCGGAGGCGACACCTGCCCAATCGTACGCGCAGCATACTGGGTATACGTTGCGTACCTCCGAGGAACACCCTATAAATAGCATGCGAGGGCACCCTCATTTCTTCACACCTTCACCCTTCTCTCTCTCTCTCTCTCTCTCTCTAACTTCTCTCTAAACCCCTACCAATCACTAGTAACTTCTAAGTGTTAGAGGCGAGTCCCGGAGCGCCAGAAGGCTTCGAGAAGAATAGATTTCGGCTCAGAAGTTCTGCTCCCGCAGAGCCCGGTTCCTAGCCAAACCTCCTAGTAAGTGAGTTATGATTACCATACTTTAAATACAGCTTATGTTTAAGTTCAATATCGTTATTATGAACTTATAAACAATATATATTACAAATATATAATATACAAAGTGTTATTATAATATCTTTTAACTACTCGCGGTACGGGGAATCTAGTTTGAAGACCGCATAGGGTTGTTGGATTTCAGTAGTGTTATAATGCCAAATGGGTCCTTCCCTCCGGTGTTTCATGTCTGGCCCCTGTCTGTACATCGTGGTTGAAAAGTATTGTTTAACACTTATAAAACAATAACGCTCGTAGATAGTCACAATAAATATTAAACTAAAATCTAGCGGTAATGATACTAGGTTTCGTCGAAGGAAAATATAATTGTTAGAAGTGAAACGTTGCTCGAGTTGGGACTCATCACTTTAACAAATGAGTGCATAGTCTCTTTCATGAACATGATTTTAATACAAGTATTGATTAAAGTGTTAAATATATCTTTGTGTGTGAAATTTGATATTTCCTGAAATACTTGTTAAGAGCATATCTGATAATATATGATGATTTAGGATACAAAGTAAACCTAAATTAATTAAGAGGAATATTGGGTAGTATCATCTTATGAGCATGAGTGAGATATACAAGGAGGGTAGAACTTTAAAACTTGTCATTGATCTGGGAGCATGGATTAGACTTAGTCATTTGTCCTTAGTCCGAGAGTATGGAGAGGACATAGCTATTTTTCATCAATCCGGGAGCATGGATTAGACATAGTCAATTGTCCCTGGTCCGACAGTATGGAATGGGCATAGTTATTGATCCGAGAGCATGGATTTGACATACCCGATCAGGGAGTATGCATCATGTCGTTGTAAGGATCGACGGGGTGGGGTAAAATTACTTATATGAGGTGAATGTATATATTGTGAGTCTAAAACATATATATATATATATATATATATATATATATATATATATATATATATATATATAACATTGTAGGATTGCAATCCCTATGTACTCACCAGGTTTCCCAACCAGCTCACTCAGTTTCTTTGTATCACAAGTGTCGATACGAAGCTACATTACACTGAGAGATTAAAGGAGATGTAATGAATGTAAGGTCTGTTTATACTTATGTTTCTGTATTGACCATGACATCCCAAAGTTTTAATGTAAACGAAATACATTTCTTTGGAAATGCTTTGATAATATATTTATCATGTTTTCTGGGAACAAATTCCGCAACATTATTCTTTAAAATGAAGATTCTGATTTTCAAAAAAGAATAAATAAAATTTTTAAAATGACTGTGAATATGGGGATGTCACAGTTGGTATTGGAGCATTAGTTTAAGCAAACTAGGATTTTGTTGGAAATTTCTAGACTTAAACTTAGAATGCTAAGCGATGATCGTGTGGAGTGTGTCTAATATATTTTAGGTAGTACACCTGAATAGACACAAGCACTAGCTTACTTTAGAAAAGATGTCTAAATTGCTTTTGTGTGCTAAATGAATTATGTTATATCTATAAAGATGCCTTATATGCTATTATTTGATCAGATCTATGGTCTGTTGCCGACCGGATCTGGAAACTTTATGTGTTCAGATTTCTAAACGTTTAATTATGGTATTAGAACGACCATGTAACTTTTTGCAATGATAACGCTTTCCCTCTATAAATTCTCATCACTACACACCGAACGTCTGAGTTGGTGTATAGATCGACATGGTGAGAACTCAAAGCGGATTGAAATGCAATAACCCATAGCCTGAGCCACAAGTGGTTGAGCATGCACCAGAAGTAGCAGCTGCACCCGATCCAATCACGATGAAAGGAGTACAAGCAATGATGCAGATGATGTTGGATCGTCATATGGAAGAGACAAGGCGTTTACTTCAACAAAATATGGACTAACATACTGTGCCAATATGCCAGGCACCTACTCTTGAGGCATCCATCTGGGTTGCTAAGTTTGTTGAAGAAATGATCAAAGGCAGAACTGCCAACAAGGTTGAAGTTGGCGAGAAAAGGAAGATTGAGGATTGAGGTATCCTCAAGATCTGATAAGAAAGGAACATTCACGAAGCCGAACCTGGACAACCAAACGTATAGAGGTAGTGGTGGAACCAAGTGGTGTAAGAAGTGCAATAAGAAGCACTTCGGGAGATGCGATGGAGAAGTGACTTGCTATAAATGTGGTAGGACTAGCCACTATTCCAGAGATTGTTCATTTGACAAAAACAAGTGTTACGAATGTGGAAATGATGGACATATTTCGAAGAACTATCCAAAGAAAAACAAAGCTACAAGAGCGAATGCGCCTCCAAAGCCAAAGGAAAGAGCATCTCAAATGATACTTGATGAAGCAGGTGACAATGCAAGGGATCATGAGTGAGGATCTATATATCCAAAGATCATGATATGAAGTAGCCATATAGATATTATCATATGGTTTAGCCTAATATAAGAGTCCTAGTGTAGGGTTAACTTGAACATCTATGTAATCGTTTCAAGAAATCATATAAACCTTAGTTATGTTACATGATGTGTTAAATGACTATGTGAAATACTTGTATGGTGACTTGGTGAACTGCAAGACAATACTTGGGACGAGTATGAGTAAGTGTGAAAGGTAGTAAAGGCATATACTACCACAAGCACAGGTCTAGCACTTGGATCAGGGAAAGTCACAAGGTTACCAAGGTGCTAGGAATTGATTCTGTTTTGTTCATGTTTATCATTACCATCATTTCAGTAATGACTAAGAAGATGATTATTCTGACCCTAGTGGTCATATCAAATCGAGTCCGAATATGATGGGTGTGTGACGTGGTTCAGAAACCAAGTTCGATGTAGTAACCAACTTAAGCCAGGAGATTGAAGTAAAAGATAATCAAAGCGAACAATAGAAGTATCGGGATCCTTGTTAAAATAAGAGCTTGTAGCTAGAAGTGCTACATGATAAAATGTGATTATATCACATTGGAACATGAAGGAAGGAAACTTACATTCTGAAATTTGACTTTAAAAGACCTGAGTCTAAGCATTGCATCATACGATGAGAGGTCATTAGAACATGACCCATCGGTCTGTTACGATAATCCAAGTAAAGACCTTATATTAAGTTAAGTATGTTTAAGTAGAAGCAGCAATCTCTAATAACAATCAAGATTGTGACTTAAAGGTCACGATTGAAAGTCCAACGTGAGACAAAGAGCAGATGCAAGATCGAGCACCACATACAGTCAAGAAGTCAAACAGTTAGATACTCATTCGAAAGGAACATAGAAGTTATGGTTATTGCCTAGGAAGAAGACACAACATATGGAGTCATTATAGAATTCATGTTTTGTTGATGATTCCCGGATGTAATCATCCCAAGGGCGTGATAATTGTAACGCCCGCAGATTCAGGCTAGTCAATTTAGAGACAATAAGCATCAAAAATGACCTTTTAATAGAAGAATATTTAGAATAAATAATCTTAACTAAGTTCAATTATATGTCACAAGGGTTCCGTACGTATAAAAAATGCTGAAATCTGAGTTATAACGAAGAAATTATTACCCGTCGAAGTTTTACGGCAAAACCGGTACGACACTAGGTACCGTAAAAAGAGAGTTTGCGATAAAATACTTTTAGCCTTAGCGATCTAAACGAAAATTGTAGTATACATTAAACCGAGAGCGTACATAAAAATAACGCCCAAATCTGACTTCGTAAGAGGAAGTTATGATTTTTCTAAGATTTAGTATAGCAGTATGCAACCCATTATTCGAATTTTAGATCGATCGATTTTTAGCCGACACAACCTAAACAAGAATCAAAAATCTCGTTAATAGGAACTCAACGATATAAAGATAGACGAAAACGGATGTTGGATGACAAAGTTATGAATTTTTAATTGACTTTACCTGTCTAGACCTATTAAAATATAACTTTGAAAATAATATCAAAATTAGCCAACAGAGTCTAAACGGAAATTTTAGAGTACGTTGCCACCTACGCGTGGATATAAAGAACGTTGAAAACAGAGCTCGTATACAAAATTTACGGAATTTAGAATTCGGAAGTCGGCTGATGCGAAGAGGGTGACATGGCAAAATCTGGACCCTTGCTTGCTCTCCACGATCTCGCATCCGGAGGCGACACCTTCCCCCTCATACATGCAGCATAGCCCTCGTACATGTAGCATACTGGATATGCAAGGGCAACCTCATTTCTTCACACCTTCACCCCTCTCTCTCTCTCTCTAACTTCTCTCTAAACCCCTCCCAATCCCTAGTAACTTCTAAGTGCTAGAAGCGAGTCCCGGAGCGCCAGAAGGCTCCGAGAAGAAGAGATTTTGGCTCGGAAGTTCTGCCCCCGTAGATCCCGGTTCCTAGCCAAACCTCCTAATAAATGCGTTATGCTTACCCTACTTTAAGTATAGCTTATGTTTAAGTTCAATATCATTATTATGAACTTATATATATATATATATATATATATATATATATATATATATATATATATATATATATATATATATATAATATACAAAGTGTTATTATAATATTTTTTAACTACTCGTGGTACGGCGAATCTGGTTTGAAGGGCTGCATAAGGTAGTTGGATTTCAGAAGTGCTATAATGCCAAAATGGTCCTACCCTCCGGTGTTTCATGTTTGACCCCTGTCTGTACATAGTGGTTGAAAAGTATTGTTCAACACTTATAAAACAATAACGCTCATAAATAGTCTCAATAAATATTAGACTAAAATCTAGCGGTAATGATACTAGGTTTTGTCGAAGGAAAATAGAATTGTTAGAAGCGAAGCGCCGCCCGAGTGGGGAATCATCACTTTAACAAGTGAGTGCATAGTCCCTTTCATGACACCCATACATGAACAATGATTAAGTATGTTGGTTAGATTTTTCCATTGTTCGAATGCTGCTTGCTTTGTGCCTTGTAGGACTCTTAGTGATGTGAGTTAGCTACTAAGTGAATATGCTAAGTCATATGGGGCACAGGCTGGATAATCCCAGAGTGATGGACTTGACCCTATTACGCAACTCTCGTCTGAGTCTAACCGTTCTATAGATGAGTCTTTTACTCGAAGGAGTATCTAATCTCTATTGCATGTGGCTATATTCATGAGGTAGCTAGTTGATGTTAATGGGAATCCTTCAGCAGCTGAGGACGGGGTGGGTTCGGGAACCTAGGAAAGCCTAGGATATGCTACAGTGGGTTAGTAGTATGGTTTAATGTGTATTGGCATTATGGTTTGAAGAAGTGACTTAGAGGATTCAGGAGAATTGCTGAGGAAAGTATGGATAGGTGTGGAAGGTAGTATTGGGCTCGTACTACTAAAAGCACAGGATCCATACTCGAATCGGTGAGAGTCTTGGAGAATCTAAGAAGCTTATGAGAGGTGGATTCTTGGGCAATTTCTAATTGTTGGCTTGATAGTATTTCATTTTGGAGATGAGCTTTCAGGGAGATGGTTTAGGTTCGGATTCCGGCTCAGGTGCAGGTACTGAGTCGATCAGCGAGCAGATGTGGGAGTTCATCTTGTTGGAGATTACTCGTGGTATTTTAGAGCAGACTCATCTGACAGTTGGTTCAGTCAAGGAGGGGATTTTGGAGATATTGGATAGTCGCCTCGGGGCCTTTCAGGCGGAGATTGTAACGTCGCGGTTGGGAGCTCATTTGGAGCCCGAAGCTTGTGGATCTCTGGGATCCTTCTGGAAGGAGGATCCTATTGATAGCTTTTATCATTTGGGATTAGAGGTGAGTTTTGTGCCATATCTTTAGGAGAGTCAACTTCAGGATTGGATTGTCGCAAAGGTTTTGCGGGCCCTCCGTGAGGAGTTACCCAACATCATTGGGCGCATCACTGTTAGAGTGGTCATCAGGATCGAGACGCGAGCCTCAACTATTCAGACAGTTGATGGGGTGGGCAGGGTGATCCGGGAGCAGGAGATTGGTTTAGATAGTCAGCTGAGGAAAAGGAAGCAAACTTCTGGTCTGGCTCGACAACCTGGGAAGTTGGACGCTGCAGTAGCTGGTGTCAGAAACCTGAGGGGTCGAGATGGTTCCATGAGGGATAAGGGGACACAGGATGATGTATGCAGCAAGTCTAAGTCCGGCAGGTGCGGATGGAAGGGTTACGAACGCCAAGAATGCACATTAGAAGTGGAGTTATGCCATCGTTATCATCAGACTAGTCATTTCAGGGCGAATTTCCCCCGCTCAGCGGTTGGGGCAGCTTCGGTTTCATCGCATGCTTCGGCAAGAAGGGGGATTTAAGGTTTCTTTAGATGAGGTTACGAGTATGTATCTTTTGCTCTTTTTTGTTCTATATATATTTTGTAGTTGTGATCTTGCATTGGTTGGGTAAGTGTATCTCTAGTTTATTTCTTTGATTATGTCTGGGTCATGCCTTCAAGTAAGGCCTTATGACCTTTGCATGTCGTGGATTATTAATGGCTAGTGAAAGGTTGCATTCCTTTTTGGGGGCTTTGGACGTTCATTGTTATTTTGGATAGTGATCGAGGAGGGGTTTAGAGTTATTATGGGAAGGAATGCGGTCAGGGTTCAGTGGGGTGGTGTTATCCAGCATCGTCGGGGTTCGATTAAGTTCAGTCCTTGTACTTGGGTTTGCTTTTGGTAATGCCAAGGGAAGTGGTCTATTGCCGAGGTTGTGGGTCGGAGCGTCGGTTATTTGGAATTTTGATTAAGTCTAAATGAGTTAGATCTCGGTTCGGTTCTCTGCTATTTTCTAAGTTATCAAGGATTGTCATATGCCATTCTGCATGCCGAGGAGTCTTTGATGAATCTTCATATGGACGTATCTTGCGGAGTGGGTCCCGCGTGTACCGTTATTGTTCCGAGTGCTTGTCAGAATTCGTTCAAGAGTATTTCTTAGAGGATCCTTGGTCAGGAATTAGGAGGGAAGTTCTTCAGTGAAGCCAGGGCTCAATGGTTCTATCATTTGTTCGGGTACGAGGGACAATTGCCTAAGGAAGATCCTTGGAGTTCAAGGAACTATGATTGCTAAGAAAGGAATGGTATCATGAAGATGGTGGTGCCAGTTGAGTGAGTTGTTTGATCATTGGATGTGTCTAGGGAATTGTACCTTCGCGTGGACTGAATTCGGTTAGAGTTCAATGATTCCTTGAGGATAGAAATTAGAGTAGAGGTTCATCAATACACGGCAAGAGTTATGGTTCTTAGTTGTCAGCATAAGAACTCAAGGAATTGGTACGGTATCATGGGAGATGATTTGGATTATCAGACTGGTTAAGGTCTCGAGTGTATTCTTCCTAATTATAGGAGTTGGGTAATCGTTGAGATTGGATAGTGATGGAGCAATAGTTGGTAAGCGCTAGTTGTCATTGGGTCGATCATTGTAAGGTAAGAGGGATTGGGAATCCTTCAACTGTCTTGTGCTTTGGGGATTTAGTCGATTCAAAGTGGAGGAGAATCATTCAGGTATTCAGGTGCAGGAGCGGTTATGAAGATAGGATGAGTTTCGCATCCCCGACGAGGAAGAGGGCGGCCCAAGTGGCTGTTTGGTTTGAGGGTTGTGCGAGTTGGGAGTTTGGTAAATCTTCCCATCATGTGAATCACGTCTTCTTGATGCTTAATAGTAGAATTTGGGGGAAACGGGTTGGAGTTTCAGTCATGAATCGAGTTCAGTTTGGGCGTTCGGTCAGGTGCGTGCCTGACTCTGTGTGCGTTTCGAATTGATAGATTAGGGGTAAGGCATTGGATTGTGGTTGTTTTAGGGTGAAAATGTTTTAAGACTGTAGGGTAGTTGTGACATTCACAGATTCATTCCGATGATTTAGGTCAAACTGAACCAATTCGTAAGATTATAGGTAAACCACAACATGTTTGAAATCAGGAAATGGTAGGTCGTGGGAGACCGGGTATGAGGAAGACTACAGTTGGACCTGTAGCATTCAATGTAGCATCGAGATAGTGTCGAGATAGTTTGAGTAGTTATTACCTGGGGACTTTTCTATTGGAAGCCATGAAGGGCGACAGTGCGGGAGCCTTTGGTTCAGTAACCAGGCTGGAACCCAATATTTCAGAGCACTGGCAGACAAATTCAGACCAGGGAGGTCTCGGTGGATTATGGAAGGCAGCCAAGAGGCAACATGCTATTTCGGATAGTTCCAGTGTTTCAGGCCGTATCCAGTCGGGATAGATCGAAGGAGTAGGTCGAGCACCCAAATATGCTCAACAGTATCCGATCGGGTAGACCGAAGGGGTAGGTCGAGCACCCAGATATGCTCGATAGTATCCGGTCGGGTTAGACCAAAGGGGTAAATCGAGCACCAATATATGCTCAGCAGTATCCGGTTAAAGTAGACTGAAGGGGAGGCTAACACCCAGATATGCTTGGCAGTATTAGTGTTTTAGGATTTCATGTATAGATGGGTAACTGATTGTTGGGTAATGTCAGGTCACTCACAGCGAGATTAAATAATCTCAAAGTAATTGGTTTGACCCTATTGCATAGCTCTCATCTGAGTCTAACCGTTGCAGGGATGAATCTTCTAGTCGTAGGATTATTTGAGCCTCCTGTCAAGTTAAGTTTTCTTTAGCGGTATATGGTTAGTGACTTTGTCTCCGTCGAGATGACAATGTGATCAGGGATTGAAAGCATTTTGTGGGATGAGAGACGCTATGAGGTTGGTTAGGTAGTAGTTCGGTATGAGAGGTCTGACAGGGAGTCGAACCATTGAGACTTTAGGTTTCTGGATTCCAAGTGAAGTAGGATTGGTTTTATTTGAGAGGTCAAGGAGTCGTCTTCACAAAGCTTGAAGAATTACTCTAAGGATGGTTTTAGTAGATCAGGATAGGCCGATGTATGATCAGAGTTGGAAGTGTTATGGTTGTTTTGCTATCAGTTGAGAGATTGACAAAGAGTTGTTTCAATATGGGCGAGTTGTTGGGAAACCAGATTATGGTAGGTTTCAGGTCTCAGAAGGTAGTAGTGGTTTGCAAGGGTTGAAGGTTCGGGTATTATTTCCATGATAAGAGTTTCTGTTGCCTTGGGAAGTCCGTTGATTGTGTGGGGTGATGGTTGTACTCTCAGTAGGGCGGGTTTCGGTGCTCGTAGGAAACATCAGTTGGTTCATGGCAAATAGTGAGAGTCGCGGGCTTAGCGTGTGAGTAGTTTCGGGATAGGTAATTGCAGCGGACTTCGAGGAAAAAGTCTAGTTTAAGTGGGGGAGATTTATAACACCCGAAATTGAGAAGGCCGGTTAAGGAAAGAAAAACATACAATTAGAAAGCCAACTCATCGAGTCCACGAGGAAGAACTCGACGTGTGGGAAATCAAAGTCACATGTTTTTGGAAAACCAACACGACGAGTTGGACTGGGTTTGGGAAACCCTAAAATAGGGACTTTGCACCCTCTTTAAATAACTTAAGCTCTAGGGTTTGGCCTCATTTCCAGCCTCCATCGTCCAAGACCCTAACCTTGAGACCTTAAGGCTATTTTTGAGTGTTGTGAGTTCATAAAGAGTATTTGTTGGTGATTCTTAAAGGACACTTGAAGAGGGAAGCACAAAGCTTGGAGGAGTGACCCTATATATAGGAACCCTTCATCAAGAGCTGCATCTTTGAGGTATAAAGTCGTCACCTTGAAATATAGATTACTAGATCTCTTTTCTTGAAGTTTTAGCTTGAGTTTTGGGGCTTTGATCAAATGGTCTGAATAGAAGGGGCTCCAGGGGTTAATGGGATAGATCTGACCCCTATATGACCTATTGAGGCTTAAAGTTGCAAACTTTAATGGCCTCCATGTCCCATTCATGCAATATATCGATTGCGAAGCCAAAAATTGACATTTAAGGGTGTTTCTAGCACGCATGAAGGTAAAGTTGGAAACTTTATGTGATTTTTCCACCTTGGGACATCAGATTTGTATGTTGGAGGGTTGTAGTAGGAGTTTAGGGCCTAATGGATCAAGACCACCTTTAAAGAAACTAGGGTTTGAGTTTTAAGCTTAGTAGATGGTTATTGAGGGTAAAGTTGGAAACTTTACCCTTCTAGGCATCATAATGCTAAGGACCTGAGGTTTGGAGCTGTTGGATTCGAGAGAAATGGCTTAATGCAATAAGAATGGTTAATTGACTAAAGAACTCGACGAGTTCACAAAGGAACTCGGCGAGTTGATGTGATTATGACCCGATCCTGTTGAGAAGGAAAGAACTTGACGAGTTAAGGGAGAACTCGACGAGTTAAGGGAGAACTCGACGAGTTGATTCGTAGTATCACGATTCTATGGTTTATGGGAACTCACCGATTTGAAGGACAAATTAACGAGTTAAGTCAACTCGGAGCGTTGACTTTGACTTTGACTTGGATGTTAACTTTGACCTTGACTTGGCTTTGACCAAGGCTGACCTTTAGAGGTTGTGAAGTACATAATGGGTTCTATAGGGTAGTCCCATGTAAGGGTTTGGGCCCAATTTGGAAAATTGGGCCATTGATGGGCTTTCATGGAATTTATAGTTTGGGCCTTGATGGGTCAGGGGTGAAACGGTCATTTCACCCAAGTATGGATTATAGATCACGGATTAGAAACCAATTACTAATTGAGTGATATTTTGGTATTGATAGCTTGAGGAGTTATCGGGGCAGCAACTAAGAAATTCTTGTAGGGAACTTCAACAGTGCGAGGTGAGTTACCTTCCAATAGAAGTGGGTCCAATACACCAATGTCGGCCCACTAGTAGTTGATTATAGTTTAGATGATCGTCTTCGTGATAATTGTCGGGTATGTCATTATCTGTTATGTTTTATGTGCTAGTATGCTATGATATTATGTGATAGTGGTAAGAAGGGTGAAATAGTCATCGTTACCGGTTGAAAGAGACCGAAGGGGTAGGCCAGCACCCAGATATGCTAGGCAGTATGTGACTTATGTTTATTAGTGTAGGGGTGAAATAGTCTCCGTTGCCGGTTGAAAGAGACCGAAGGGGTATGCCAGCACCCAGATATGCTAGGCAGTTACCGGTTCAAAGAGGTCGAAGGGGTAGGCCAACAGCCAGATATGCCCACGGGCCCATAGGGCTTCCTTTGTCTAGGAATTGTGTCTCTAAATATAGTCTTATACCGCCTCTTTGTATAGTACACAATCAATAAGGTATTTTCACCCTCAATATATTCTTGTTTATTCAAATAAAGGACGATGAACCATATATTACCAAAGCAGCTTTTAGCAGGTTTTCATTTTTGCCCCTGTTACATGTAATAGCAGGTTTTCATGGACAAAATTTGACAAATTTAATGACTTTCATGTCAAAAGTCCATAAGAAAATGAAAAGTAAGAATAAATTGCTCATTTTATAAATCTTTAAGGTCATATTTCTAACAATGGTAATTAGTATGTGAGATCGTACCCAAATAATAACCAAATATGAGGGAAAAGTAGGAACAAACTCAAAATTTTGATTTAACCTCCAAATTTTTGTATACCACGAACACTATTTTTCCATTTACTCTATTAATAAGAAACACAAGGAATTCGCATAATCGTACAAATTACCATAATAGCCATGTAAATATTATAACACAGATAACCGAATATTGCGAAAAGGAGACTCCAAATTTCACAATATTGAAACAAACTGAAGTATAATTCAACAAACTAAAGAAATTGGACGTTGAAAACTATTAAAACTTAGTTATTACAATTATAATAACATTATTTTTTAATAAATTAGAAGTATTGGAAAATCATTAATCTTGGATGTTATTTTAATTTGGTATGTTTTATAATCGTCTGCAATATACTTTTATAGAATAAAAACTAAATCTAAGATCCATTGATGGGCCCTATTCTACAATGAATTCTCTTAATCCAATATATTTTAAATAACGTAAAAAGGGGTCATGGAATTTGTCTGCTCCAGTAATTGTGGGCCGACGAGAGCCAGACAAAACAGTCTTAAAAACGGGCAGCAGTTTGTTCCTTAATTTTCGACAATCTCCAATATTTCCTCTTGACTCTTCTCACGTCTAAATCACATATAAACCCATAATTAGTCGCTTCAAGTGTTGATTAATCCCTAATTATGAGAGAAAATATTGCATTATTCAGAAAAGTTCCACATTTGCTTCGATTTCACTTTATAGTATTTGTATTCTTTGTCTACTTATTTTTAATATCCACATACATGGTGGAAGGCTATAGACCACTTTTTCAAGATCAAAATCATTTGGTTGGAGGTGGGGATTCGGGATTCTCATTTGGAATTAGAGTGATACGAAGAAGGGCTTACTCTGGTCCAAGTCATCGTGGTCGAGGCCATTAACATCATTCTTTTAGGAAGATTATGGTATATATTTTATTGTTAGTGAGATAATTTTTAGTCTATTAAGGGTGTTTGAGCTACATGATTCATATATGTAAGTTGGTGATTGACTTAAAACACTTTTTGGGCATTATATATTTGTGTTCCAATCTGGCATCGGCTTCACACAATTATATATGCTTCTATATATATGGTTTTTTTTTTGGAAATGACACTTCTCTAATGATGGTTTCCGGGCCAGCTTTTACGCACCGACTAATCATCCGCTGCAAATATAAGGTTTTGTCTTATGTCCTGGAGTCACTACAGGCGAACTTCTATGGCCACAAGGACCGAGTGGTGTTAAGATTTGAACATTGGTCAATAGTTTATCCATCATATCTTCTATATGTGTCTCTCTGAACCCAATAGGTTGCACGGTTAACCCATGTTACTTATCAGATTTTCCGATGCAGTTTAAATTTTTTGATAAAATTTCTTGACGTGGCATATTTTTCTGATGTACTGCTTCTAACATTTTGTTCTGAGTCATGCTCTCATTACTCTTCAATGAGTCATGCTCTCATTACTCTTCAAAGACTAATTTTTGAAAGAAAATCAAGAACGCTATACATATATGATAGTTAGGGCTTCCCCTCCTTGAGCATGATATAAGGAGTTCTAGTTTTAGAGTGTTTAACGTACTTTTTAATGATAATGTGGCTCAATTTAAAATTGTTTTGTAAGTGATGAAAAACCATTATGGACCGATATAAAATAGAACTCTTTAACATGAGTTGTACAACTCAAAATTAATGATATCAAAAATTATTTTCAAAAAGAGTTATCACTCATCATATTATATGACAGGCAAAATAATACCTTCATACAATTATATTTATCATAAAACATGCTTGAAATAAATAAATAAAAACTGCATATAAACCATATTTTACATAATAAACATTTTTTATGCAATAACCACATCACACAAAACTCATCTTGTGTACTCTACATTCCATCAAAAATTTCCTAACACAACCATCCCAAAAAAACTCCATAATGTGTTCAAGAAGTCGTATGTACCGCTCGATCAAACTAGTAATATTTTTTTATAATGTTTTTATCCAAAAGATTTTGTGCTCCTTTTAATACACTCCAAGGTATTGATACCTCTCTAAATAACAAATATAGCGCTATTGAAAAAAATGTGTTTTATTTAGCAATTGTGTTAAAAAAAACATAAAACTTACATGACATTTTGTTGTTTAAAAGTAAACTTTCAACATCTTATATTATGTAGTTAGGAAAAATATAAATTTAATGATATTTTCCACAATTTCAGAACAAAGAGATTAAACAAATTTCTCAACAAAATGTTATAAAATAGAATACTTGAGGGACTATTGTAAACTTTTCTGAAATCTCTTAAAAGTTTGGGTAAAAAGTGTTAAAACGGAATCTTAAGGTCGCATGGTTATACTCGAAACTGAAGGGTGAATTCTTTAATTTACAAAATAACTCAGGAGATACAACAATCCGTCTAGCAATGATCGAATATGGATCCTACGGCAGCAATGGCAAGCACCTTCCAGTTTAAACACTATCATTTGTGTTTTTTCTACTTAACAAAACGACAACATGAAATATGTATTTCACTAACTTATATGATAGTTGTACAGGTATTGTAAAATATATATTTCACAATCGTGTACCATAGTTGCAGGGATTTTGTACCTGTTAGTGTATTAGTATTAGTTATGATTGTATCTTTGTATGTCTATTATTGTATTATTCTATAAAGGCCTACATGTAACCATATTTATAGTGTTTTAATGAGATGAGATACGTATGGGAAAATATTATGCCTTCATGGTATCAAAGCCCTAAATTACCCTCTCCTATTTTCTCTATATCAGCCGTCGACCTCTTATGCCGACTGTTACTCTCGCCAGTCTCTATTTGTCGGATACTTTCTTCTTTGTATCTCATCTCAGTTTTCATATCTAATATCATCATGACCGGAGGCGAGGCTCCTAAGGTCACTCCAATTATTGAAAAACCATATGGAATAGCAAATATGTGTGCATTCATTCCTGTCATACTTGACCTGGATCGCATGAACTATGACTCCTGGAGGGAGCTCTTTGAAAGGCATTGCTATGGATTTGGTGTTGCCTATCATCTCAAAGAATCAAAGGATGCATCAACTTCGGATGATGAAGAATGGAAAAGGATAGATAATATTGTTAAGATGTGGATCTATGGCACCCTCTCCCCATCTCTTCTTCAGATGTCATCAAAAAGAAAACCAAATGCATTTGCATTATGGTCCTACCTTGAAAACCTTTTTTGAGCCAACAAAGACTCAAAGGCGATGCAACTAGATACCAAACTTTGCAACATCACTATGGGGAGCTCCACTGTCACGAAATAGTGCACCAAAGGCCAAATCCTTGCTGATTTTCTAGAAAAGTTGGATGCGGAGGTCCTGGAGAAAAACATTGTCATATACACAATCAATGGGCTATCACCAAAATTCGATCATGTTGCTAGTATGATCTGCCATCAAAAACCTCTTCAATCCTTGTCAGACACTTTGTAACATCCCAAAACTCAAAACCAAAAAAATTTGTTTTTATATTAAATAAAACATTAACCAAACGTTTTTATCAAAACCAAAGGGAAATCATAATGTAATTATAATCATCCATACACATCAAAGTCAAATAAGTGAAAAGTTATGGTGTGTGCAGTGCGATCATCCCGAGCTCTTCCCTTTTGATCCGGAAGCACCTGAAACATAAACTGAAAACCGTAAGCACGAAGTTTAGTGAGTTCACTAAAAAATCGCATATCATACATATATGTCAGCTCAAGGTTGTGTCGGGTCTATTTCACTCCTGGGTCTATTTCAACTCATGCGTCGACCCAAAACTGCACCGGGTCTATTTCAACTCATATGTCAACACAATGTTGTACTGAATCTATTTCACCCTACATACATGTAGCAAATAGGCACACATGCATACAACACATACATCAGGAGTCACAAAGACTACAAGCACATAACATATCCTAGTGTCCTATAGTATAGTGAGCAAACTCACCTCAGTCTGCTGTCAGTCAAATAGATGATCGAGCTGCTGAATCGGAGAATCCCCGCACTAACCAATCAAATAAAACCCCCAATTAATAATTGGTCCATAAACTATAACCAGGAATCTAGTTCACTTGTCCAACACCCAGGGTAAAAGACCATTTTACATTTCCCTCGCTTGGCCTAATAACCGAGGCCTAAACTTAATGGCACTAAAAGCCCAATAATGGCCTAATTCCTACATGACACCCAAGGCCCAATATGGGCCCAAATCCAAGAAGGCCAAAAGCCTAACAATGACCCAAAGTCAGGAAGGCTAGTGGCCCAACAAAGCCCAAAACCCTAATAGTCAAAATATGCCCCAAACCACAAAAGCCTATGACCAGGCCTAGTACGCTACGCGTACCATAAGTAAGCCCGATGTATTGGGTGGCTTGCCTGATTAGGGACTCGAATGTGTAAGCACAACGTACACACCCATTAAGCATTTTTTTCATTAAGAACTTAATGCTTACAACCAAACATCCAAACTTCATATCTAAGCCTTGGGTAACATCTTAATCCATAAAGTTACTAACTTGGAGCCTTTGCATGGCTCAAATGAACTCAAACCCTAGATTTGGCATCCTACTTTCACCAAATGGACATAAACACGTGCATGGTTCATCCTCAACCATCAAGATGCTAACTTTATGGACTAGGGACATCAGAAACATCAAGAGAAGAACTCCTAACTTCTTGAGTAGAAGAATCCCACTAGATCTCATTCATGGGACTAACAAGTGAACAAAACTTCATAATAACTAGATCTAAGCATCCAAAGAGCAAGTTCCAAGCTTTATACCTTAATGAAGCTAGAAATGATGAGTGGAATCTGGATTTACAAGCTCTCCCTTGATCAAAGCTCCTTCTTCAAGTTTCTTCTTCCTCAAGGTTCACCAACACACACAAAGAAGTCAAATATTTTCTAGATGGGTTAGAGTTTCGAAATGAGGCTCAAAGGGTAATGGAGGGTGAGAAATGAGAGGATCATGGGTCATAATGTTACTTAAATAGGGTCCAAACCCTAAAATTAGGGTTTGTTCCCTGATTGCATACACTATGGGTACGAAAAGTACGTCCAACGTACTCCTTTTTTTTCAAAAATGGCAACAATGCCTCCGTAGGATTAAATTTGCATACTATTTACACACTAAGGGTCATAATGAAAAGTATCTTGAATCGGGTGTTACACACTTGATCAATATTACAGGTTGAAGAACAATGGATCCAACTCAATGAACTATGAAATCAGGGCCACTCTTACTTGGATCACTATTCATCTCCATCAACACTTGTCACTGGATCCACCTATCAAACTTCTTGTGGTGGCAATAATAGTGGATGTGGTGGCAGAGGATATTGTGGCGGTATAGGTAGCCGCAATAATGTTCATTATAATACCGAAATTGGTCACACCGGTTAACCTCAGTAGCTTCTGTTTCTGTTGGGGTTATGGGTGGTACCCTCTTACCGGTTCTGTGAGATCTCAAGCAATCTAATAGTAGGTCAGCCTTCTCCCTTTGCCCAACCAGCAGCGATCATCCCAAAAGCCCTTTTGGCCCAACGTCATCCTAGACCATCACAAATGTCACCTCAGGCCTATGCAATGATGACACCATATCTGTCTACTCCACCTTGGACTTGGTTTGGCCCATCTGCTTCAAATCAGCAACAATCGCAACCCACTGTTCTTCTTGAAATATTCAATACATTGTCTCTAAATTATCCGAGCAACAACGATTGGTTCATGGACTCGGGTGCAACGACTCATCTCCACTCGGAAGCAGGTATTCTTCACAAATTCAGTGATCGCATTGCGTGTTCTTTTGTTTTAGTCGGGGATGGGTCTAAAATTGTTGCAAGTAACATGGGTGACACCGACCTCTCTTTGTATAACCCTTATCATCCTTTGTATTTTAAAAATGTCCTAATCACTTCCAATATAATTAAAAATCTTATTTATGTGCGTCAGTTTACTAATGACAATTCTTGTAGCATCGAATTTGACCCATATGGATCTCCACACAAAACAAATTCTTCTTCGATATGATAGCACAGGAGATCTCTATCCAGTTACTACCCCACATTCTCAAGCTTTGGTCTCTATTAGTCCCGCTCTCTGGCATTAACGTATTAGTCATTCGGGACGTCTTACTTTTCAAAATTTAGCTTTAAATAATTTGCTTCCATTTAAACATTAAAAATTCTAGTTTATTCATTTAGATGTTTGGACATCTCATGCTGTTAGTACTTGTGGTATAAAATACTATGTTATTGTTCTTGATAATTTTACTCATTTTTTTGGGTTTACCCCTTGAGATTCAAGTTTGATGTGTACTCTAAATTTTCCATTTTCAAAAATATGTCAAAACTCAATTCCATGCTGACATTATATCCTTTCAATGTAATAACATGGGTGAATACAACAACCTCTAGTTTCTCCAATTTTGTGCCACCAATGGAATCAATATTCGGTTCTCTTGTCCATACACATCTCAACAGAATGGAAAATTTGAACGAATTCTAAAAACCATAAACAATATGATCCAAACTCTCCTTTTTCATGCCCAACTTCCAACCATATTTTAGGTAGAGGCTCTTCACATGGCTACCCATCTCCTAACTATTCTACCGTCCTCCAACCTCAACAATGATACTCCATATCATAAACTATTCAACAAGAAACTATCTTATTCTTATCTTCGTGTTTTCGGTTGCCTACGATATCCTCATATTCCCATCTCTCATAAATTCTCACCCAAATCCGTCTCATGCATTTTTCTAGGCTACCCTACTCAACACTGTGGCTTCCACTGTCTCAACCTCGATACAAACCAAATTATTATCTCTTGTCATGTCACTTTTGACGAGACTATGTTCCCTTTTAGATCTATGGCACCATCATCCGCACCTTCATATGACTTTTTTTATGATTACAATACCATCTCCTCCACTTTGCATCAAACACCAGCCTCTCCACTCATATCTCCTTCGGCTGACTCGTCATCCTTGAAGCCAGCCTCCTATTCGCAAACTGAGCCTCCCATTGATTCCGCAATCACCAAGAACTCATCTTCACCTCCTTCCTTGGTTTCTCCCCTTAAAATCATGTCTCTCATCACCCTATGGTTACTAGGTCTCGATTAGGAATTCATAAACCCATTTCTAAACTTAATCTTGACATTAATTCCTCTTCCCTGTTACGCAAAAACTACTTCCAGCTGGCTAAACGCAATGAAAAATGAATACAATGCTCTCATCACTAATCATACATGGACTCTTGTTCCACGGCCTCATGGTGAAAATGTTATAAATTGAATTTGGTTATTCAAGAAGAAACAACATGAAAATGGTTCGTTAGCTCGCTACAAAGCCATACTTCTTGCTAATGGTTGTAGCCAACAACCCAACATTGAATGTGATGAGACTTTTATACTTGTGGTTAAACCCACCACCATCGAGATAGTTCTCTCTCTTGGTGTCTCATAGAACTAGCCTATTCGACAATTTGATGTGAAAAACACATTCTTACATTGGAATCTTACGGAGACAGTTTATACGCACCAACCTCCAAGTTTTCGTGATCATCGTTATCCTGATTATGTTTGTTTGTTACAGAGATCGATTTATGGCCTTAAATAGGAACCATATGCTTCGTTTCATCGGTTTCCTTAGTTTCTCGGCAAACTCGGGTTTTCTAACAGCCGATGCGACTCATCATTGTTTACTTATCGACAAGGATTTCACACTGCATATATACTCATATACGTGGATGATATTATTCTAACTGCTTCATCCAACCATCTTTTACAACATATTATTACCACACTTAGTACTAAACGTTAGTTCAAGGCTTGAAAATGCGCGAGGTTCCTATGTAATGTGAAATGATACACAGTTGTATCTAATTAGACTTCGAACCACTAATTAGATAGGATTATACACTCCAAGACGCGGAAACACTTCAAAATAAGTGTTTGGAGTGACCCGGGTGACATCTAAGGACATATAAGGCTTGGATATGGAGTTTACTCCTCAAGAGTAAACTCATAAGAGGGTTTACGACCCTAATGACCCATTCCCCATGAGTTTACGACCGTAAACTCATGGTGGGGTGTTCTATGGTGTTAAATGGCCTTATATCACGTGGGAAAGTTAGCTAGGATCAAAGTTAGGGCATAGGAGTTGATTAAACTCACATATGGACCATTTAATGGATTTTACGGCAGTAAACTAGGAGTTTACGGCCATAAACTCCCCCACACTCAATCCTTTGATGTTTTGGTGGTCCTAGGTCCTTACAAGTGTTTCTAGCCAAATCTACAAGCCATGGAATGAGTTTAAGGCACCATTTGACCATGTTTTAGGAGTTTACGGCCTAAGAACCCTTTCTTGGGGGGTTTACGGCCGTAAACTTCTATGGGGGTGGTTTTGGCATGTTTAAGGTCCTTAACTTGATTGTGGTTGCTTCTAGACTTTATTCTAAGGCTTATGAGGTGTGTAAGTGGCATTTTAACACCTTAAAAGGAGTTTACTCCCCATGAATTGGTGTTTACGGTCCAAGCATGTTCTTGGGCCATAAACTCATGTTCATACCTTAAATGAAGAGTTCAAGGTGTTCTAAGTCCATGCATATAAGTCCCTTTGTCATATCTAAGCTCCAAATGAGGTTTGGAAGGGTTTTAAGGCTCAAAACCCCTTATTACATGTGTTCACGGCCTAAGGAGGTTCCAGGACCGTAAACACATGTTTATGGTCCTATTCCTCATATATTTCACGAATTTGAAGGCCAAAAGTGTTATACTAGGAGCTAGGATAGTTACCTTGATGATTTGAAGCTTGTTTTGGATGATTTTGGCTCAATTTCGGATTTTAGAGAGAGAGAGAGTAGAGAGAGAAAGTAGAGAGAGTGGAAAGGATTCAAATGAGGCTCTCTCAACTTTATATATGCTCAAATTTTGGGACACGGTGGAATTCTACCCGATACTGTCGTTAAGCGAGGCGTTTTGGTCGTACCCGATTTAATTATTTTATAACTCGACAGAATAAAACAATTATTTTTCCAAATAATAATTTGGGACGTTTTCATGAGTTTCTAACGTGTTTGGATACTATTTAAGTCATAATGGCAAAACTCAAAATTAATGACTTAACTTAGAAACGAAACATAAATAAGTCAAGACGATGAATTTTTAATGACGGAACGGGTTACGACGACGGAACGAACTTTGGGCTGTCACACTATAGTATATCACCTTTACTCGCCCAGACATTGCTTATGCTTTTCATTATATATGTTTATACATTCATGACCCATGGGAACCATACTTTACTGGTCTAAAATGCATCTTGCGCTATATCCGTAGTTCCATTGATTATGTTCTTCAGTTATATGCATCTTATAATAGATGTCTTATTGCCAACACAGATGCTGACTAGAAATGTTTTTCTTCTTCTCGTTGCTCCACATCAGGTTATTGTGTGTTTTTGGGTCAAAAATCAATATCATGGTCCTCCAAACGCTAGTCCTCCAAACAACAAGGGACGATTTCTTGATCCAGTGTAGAGGCAGAGTACCGGGGTAGAAAATGTTGTTGTTGAATCTTGTTGGATCTACAACTTACTTCATGAAAATTTTCAACCACCTCCTCGTGCCATGATAGTTTATTGTGACAATGTAAGTTTAGTATACTTATCTACAAATCTCGTTCAGCATCAAAGGACCAAGCACATTGAGATTGATATTTACTTTGTTCGTGACAAAGTTGCTTTGGGTCAGATTCGACTCATGCATGTGCCTTCCTCTCAACAATTTACTGATATTTTCACAAACGGCTTGCCATCGTTCTAGACTTCAGATCCAATTTGAACATCCTTGAACCTCCCATTCCAGTTGCAAGGGTTGTTAGTGTATTATTAGTTATGATTGTATCTTTGTATAGTCCATTATTGTATTATTCGGTAAAGGCCCACATGTAAACATATTTATATTTTTTTAATGAGATGAGATACGTATGGAAAAATACTCTGCCTTTAGTACCTACCGTAGATGAATCAATTTCTTAAGTTGTGACCTAAATCCAACTAAACTGATGGGCTACCTGGTACGAACACCCAAATTTCTTTTACTCTTTACCCGGAGATTTGCTATTTTTATGATATTGGTGCATAAATGGTCATTGTATTTTGTTTGCAGAAAGTGACTCTGAAGGTAAAATTTTCATTTTATAAAAGTTAACAACCATCTTGTTAAAGTTAACGTTTTTCGACCAAAAACGCACAAAGTATCCAAAATAGGAACACTGATGCACCACCAAATATCTTTGGACAAAAATCACATAATTTTGACAACCACAAGGACCATTTTTGTAATTTTGTCTTTATAATACAATACGTAAATTACACGAATGGTCCTTATGATTCGGGATACTCTGCGTATTTGATCCTAACTTTTTTTGTACTTTGTACATTCCTATGTTTTGTTTTTGTATTTGATTTGGTCCCTAATCAAGTTACATATATCAAGATACCATTGTCTAATTTCTTTTACCCTTATTTTTATTGTTTATTACTTATTCATATTTGCATAAATATATTGATGGACCACCCACCACTTTCCTCTATAGATATATAAATCTAAACTCTTGCTAAAAAACATTTACCATGTTGTCTATAATCCAACATCGATCTAAACTGCTTGCTAAGAACCTGATCTGATCTAAAATCCGTGCAAAAAAAATCCTACAACACAACCTTACAAAAATTTTCCAAAAGGGTTTCAGAAAGCCCATATTGTTAAAACATAGATGTTTAGAAAACCCGTCGTTAACCTCTAGCATTGATTTTCAAATTATGGTATAAGGATTATTTTACACATAATAATAAATGATAGATTGTGGTTTAGACAAGACATTTCTTGCTTCAAATGACAAACTATGGTTTTGTTGTACATAAGATGTAAGAAATTGCATTGAGGGGAGCAAAAGATAGATGTTGGTTTCGTTGTAGGTTTTTGTTGGATGTTGGTGGCGGGGGCATATTATATTGGATAATTTGAGAAATCGTCAATTGGGGGGCATCAGATGTTGTTGGCGAGGACAAAGGACGTTGGATGTTATGAGAAATCTATGGTGGTGGGTGCAGAGGATATTGGATTAGGTGTCTAAGCCCATTACTATAATTGGTATGTACTTGAATTGATATTGACATGGTCCTTTTAGGTTGCCTTCATGCATGTAACAAGACAGGATGTAATTAGAGGAAGAAGAAGAATTTATTAATTGATTAATAAATAGGATTAAATGATTTATTAATATTTTATGGAAATAATATATTAATTAGTAATCATATTATTAATTAATATTTAATCAGAAATTAATTTTGGATTAAATGAATTAATTAAAAGTGTAAGGACTAAAGTGAAATTGTTCAATAGTTGAACAAAAGGGTCCAGAACCTTCCTAGGGAAGGTGGTGGATGATTTCAATGAGTATATGAAAGATTATTCTAGAATTTCTAAAATATCTTATCATATATGGATAATCAAAGGAGGTGGATAATTACCATATTTTAGATTAGGGTTATCCATAGCATCCTTGGTGCACTATAAAAAAAAACCCTAGAGGCTTTGAATTTCGGCCACTCTTTGATAGAAGCTAGAGCCGAAATTTTGATCTCCTCCTCCCTTATATAATTCTCTTGCATTGTGGGTTTGTGAGCCATTCGAGGTGTTACACTTGTGACACTAAGTTCTCAAGCTTCAAGATATATAAGGGATTCATTTTTATTACAATATAACAATCAAGGTATGTAACCTAACCCTAGTTTTATATGAATTTCTAAAATAGTATAAACTTCCTAGGGTTTCTCCTTTTGTGTTCAAGTTTGCATGTTCAATTAGAGAAAACCTAGATCCAATGTATTAGAGTTGAATGCCACATAGGAATTGTTGTTTTGCTCAAAACTCATTAGTGGTATCAGAGCCTAGGATTAGTTTTCTGTTGAATATGATGCAATTGGGAAATGTTCAAATGAGAAGTGTGACAACCATAAAATTTTGGTTTAACCAAAGTCAAATAAAGTCAACAAGTCAAACCGGTCAACGTAGCTAACCCTGGTATATTAGGATTTGGCTATGTTTAATACAAAGAAATCACTTGAAAGTTTCATGTGTTCAGAAATTCTAAACCCTAATCAGGGCAAGTGATGAAACTGTTAGATAAAACATTATTCCATACCCCATAAGGGCATATAAAAATCATAACGAGGCTTAACGGGGTGTACAGACCTTGCATTGCGAAGCTAAACATCCAAAAAGGTCACAAACGATGTCTCTCTCAATCTCTCTTTATCAATCTCTCTCTCCCAAATCTCTCCCTAATCTCCCTCATAACCTCTCTCAACTTTTTATAATCATTTGTCGGCATCTCGACCCATAACGAAGCCAAAAATCTCCCAAAATGGGAAGAAAGCTTAAAAAACAGCCATATAGGGCCGAAGCTCCTAATAGGACCGAAGACCCATTAGAACCGAACCCTAATGGAACCGAAACCCGAGAAATCGAAGACAAAGAACCGAAACTAAATATGGGACCGAACTCGCATAGACCGAACCTCGCATGGACCGAAACCGAGACTACTTCGGACCGAGCTTTCGCCATCGCTTCCTCTCCCTTCTCGCCTGTGAAACCTTTCGGCCGAACCACTTTCAGTTCTCACCAGCAACCGAACTTCGGTTCTATTCATCCAAGGACCGAACTTCGGTCCTCCACTCCGAATTTTCGCAGATTTGCATCTTTTTCCCAGTTTTCAACCACTTACGCATTTTAAGCCCGTTTTCATGATTTTGACGTGAGAGTTTTCACCCAAACTCATATTTTGACATATAAAACACTATATGTTCATAATTTAAACACATTTTAAGGGATATCATTGCCTAAGAATAAAATCTAGTGGGTAAGGTATTGAGGTGGAGTGTTGACTTTACCTTTAAGTTATGACACAAGCAATCCTCCACACCCACTCCATGACCATACTCAATCACTATTCCTCCATACTTAGTCAACTAGTTGCCCTTTCACCCTCTTTCACTAGCCCATAATCAGATCAAAGGCTGGAAGTTCTTATCTCTCCTCCCATATTATTTACTCTTTCTCAAGAAGAACAAACACACCTCTCTCACCCTCTCTCTCTCTCTCAAACTCGAGACTCCAAGGCTGTGATTGAGCTTCTCACTCATTTTTGGTAAGTATTTCCATCCTACACTTGATTATCTTACATCCTTTCACTCAAAACATGGATTCCTTACATAAATATCATCATAATTGTTCATAGAACATTCAAATCTTCAAGCATCTCCCAAGTGTTCTTAACTTGGAGAATCCTTTTCTTCATCATCCATCTACTGAAATCACTCAAGGTGAGTTCATAACACCACGTTTTCATGTTTTATTCAAGTTTTAAGAGGAGAATACAAGTTAAAACACCAACAGCATAACTAAACTCAAACATCAGCTTTCAACAGAAAAGTTAATGTTCATTCACGAACTGCTTTGGACATCTTAAACTTTTTAGTTTTCAAAACTGTATTAGGTGCAAATAGTTCAGGTTTATACCTTTAAAATGACTACTTGCACATGTCAATAGGATTTTTCTACAATTAATGTGATTTGTACAAAACTGCCTATCACTGTAGCTACGAATTCGGACCACTCTGTGAATATGAACGTTTTCACACCAGTTACAGGCTCCTAAAAATCATGATAAAATTTATGAACAAACTAGAAATATTTTCTAAACTCTCAGAGTTTATGGATTTAGTTTTTTATTTTTTATGATTTTTCTGTGATTTTTCTAAACCAGTGCAGAAATGGTAAAAATGAATTTACAGATTATAACTTTCAGAACACTTTGTAACATGTTGAGCAAAGTGTTAATCCTTGATGACTTCATATTTTGCATGCGTTTTCTGTTGGCATATAAATATATAACAGAAAAATGTTCACTAAATTGTAAGAGCCTTTATTATTACAATTAATACATGATGAGGCATAGTAAACATAGTTATGTTTTGCTACATATTCTACTTACACAGAAAAGGCTACTATACCTTACAAACATTTTGATAAACTATAATGGGTATAGTTCATGTTTCATATACTTTACGAAAGGATACAATTCTACAAAAAAGGGGTTTTTAGATTCACACTACGTAATTCAGTTAATGAATAAATTTGTGAGACATTCGCTTCACGTTACTTCCAAAGTAGTGCAACAAAAGTCCTGTAATTATAACCAAAATCTCTTGTAGAGAGAGCGTGATAGTTGTGTATATATCTATATTGGGTCTGACAAACCCACACCTTAGCTGCATGTAATAGCTAGACCAGCAGGTCTAGGGTGACAAATGTCATTAACATTCCGACGCCTGAAGAACGTCATATATAAGGCCGATTAAGTTATAGTATGGTTATAATAACTCACATGGGGTATTAACAAAACATAAGATTTACGGGATTTCCATTTAAACAAACGAGTTTATGTCAATTTAAACTTGCATGATTTACAATTTCTATGGAAAATACTAGTACACTAATAGTATTAACATTTAAGGCTACATTACACTGTTAAAAGGAAAATATTGGATTTTTCTGGAACAAACATTACTTTTACAAATAAAGGATTCCAACATTTCATTCAAAAGCTTATGAACTCACCAACTTAATTGTTGACACTTTTTCAAAACTACTTGTATTCTCATGGAATCAATAAAACAGGTAAACATCAGCTTTTGAGGATGGGATGCTAAGGCGTCAAACATTTCATTTTTGCCAACATAATGTAATTGATTTAGAAACATGTAAACTTATACTATGGTGTAACTTTTTCAATTATATTTATGTTGGTTGTTTGTACTTTGAGCACTATTATACTCGTTGTTGTGATACTATACATGAAGTCCTCCACCCCCGAACGTTTCCGCCATCCTTGGTTTGGGGGTGTGACAAGAAGGGAACATAATCGTAATTTTGTTCATCGAACACGCTGAGTTCATCTTGGAACTCGACGAGTTGACATCAACTCGATGAGTGCATTGCCCAACTCGACGAGTTGAACTGATAGATCCTAAATTTTCGGTTTTGATAATTGTCTCATGGATTGATTAGGATAATTACCTTAAATTCGTTTTAAATGTTTAAAATTGCATGTTTTAATTAGTAATTTTTTGTCCTTATCATGAATTCATGATTGGGTTAAAGTTTTGATAAAGATAAAATTAATTTGTTAATTTAATTATTAAAAATTAAACCTAGTATTTTTGAAAGGTTTTAAAAATATAACCTTGGTTTTAAATTTTAAAATTTAAATTAAATAGTTTAATTTTGAAATTTTTAAAAATTTAGAACCCTGGTATTTTAAAAGTTTAAAATACACCCTTATAAATATTGTAAAATTAAAAGTTAATATTTATATATGTATAAGAAAAATAAGTCTTACCGTTAGTACGTCTCATTCACGAAGCCGATCTATAAGGGGAGTTTAAAGAAGCGCCCTATAAAATAACCGTCATTGGGTATCCACTCCTACTCATCGCTCTCTTAACTAGTGGAGGGTCGTTAGTTGAACGGGTTTGATAGGACACTTAATTCTCCTTAATAAGTATAATGGAATATATAAAGTAACTAAATGTTTTATAAAATTCTCAATCTTAGTTACTTTAGGAAAATGTGAATTTGATGCTAATCCATGAAATTGCACATTGCACTATACAAAAGTTGTTAGTGGAGCATGTGTGGTTAACTGGTATGCTAATATGGACTTATAAAGGGTGACAATGCGTAGCTCGTAAATTATCATTGACTAATGGAGCATGTGTGGTTAACGAGCACATTACTTAGATGATAAATGACATCAAGAGTACCAAGTTAATTTGCATGGTTATTCACACCTTGTTTGTGATCCTCGGTATCCCAGTCACAAATGGAAAGGGCATAATCCAAATTAAACATGCCATTGAATATTTCAAATGAATATCAAAATATCTAGGAATTTCATTAAAATTTTAATTCGCTTATAATTTCGTTTTCATGGTGGTGAAATCTGTAAATCATCATTTACCTACCTTTAAATAATTTGCAATTAGATTACGGCATCCCTCTTCTGAATTGTGAATTATTTAGTTGGATCCTAGTCTTTAATATTTCATTTGGGTGTTATATTGAGGATTTCCTTATCTAATCAAATCTTATCCTTTTTCTTTTTCAAGATGTCAACTTCAAACGATACTTCTAGCTCCTCCAACAACAACTCCAACCACTTCTCGCTCTTGATCATCTGCTCAAAGGTCACCTTTGATGGTTCTAATTTCAATGATTGGATCCGTAACATCATAATGGCCTTGAGGTTCAAGGACAAGGAATATGTTCTCGAAAAGGAGCTGAACGAGATTGATGAAACTAAATCTACTCCTGAAGAAATTTTTAAATATAGGAGACATTGCAATGATGCTACCAAAGTGGCATGCATCATGGAGGCTACTATGACTCCTGAGTTGCAAAGGTTCTATGAGGACTATTGGCCTTATGAGATGTGCAAGGATTTGATGGAGAAGTACCATCAACGAGCTCATCAAGAAAGGTACGAAATAGTCAAGTCACTCATGAATAGCAAGATGAAGGATGGAGAGTTCGTCACGACCTACTTACAACGCATGCAACGTTATGTGGATCGATTATTGAAGATCAACGTTAACTTTGATGAGGAATTGGCTATTGACATAGTCTTTCACTCATTGCCTAGCTCTTATGATCAGTTTGTTATGACTTATCATCTGACCAAGGAGGAAACTACATTGATTCAACTCCAAAGCTTGCTGAGAATCGCCGAGAGTGGGATGAAGGGAAAAATTATTGCCTCCACCCCTGTTGTTGCTGCTCCCATCTTGGCTGCCGAGAGTTTCCCCCAAAATACTAGCACACAATAAAACCAGAATAGTATAATAAACAACATGCATATAGAGCCTTTATCCTGACTGGAACGCCCCACTGGTCTTCAGTCTAACTGGTACGCTCTTCGAGCCTTCGGTCTAACTCGTAAGCCACCTTAGGCATTCAGTCTATCTGGGATACCCTAGGTCTGTTGGCCTTCAACACAAAGCAGGACCGCCTCAACCCAACCACTCATAACATAACAATTGATATCATATCAATGTTGGAAAATGTGTCTAAGCCCATAACTATAATTGGTATGTACTTGACCCGATAGTAGCATGGTCCATTTGGGTTGCATTCATCAAAGCAATATGTTAGGAAGGATATCTGAGTAAGAGGTTAATTATGATTTGTTAATATATTATAAGTATAATATATTAATTGAGGAATCATATTATTTAATTAGTATTGGTAAAGAATTAATTTAAGAATTAATTTAAGAATTAATTTAGTGATCAAAAGAGACTAATTAATATTATACATATGAGTTGGGCTAAAGATCCATGGTTTGATTTGTGATGAGCTTATGGGTTAACTCATGAAGTATTTATCCAAATCAAATGGATGGGTCATGGGCTAATGTGTATGGATTAGGATTCACATGACCCTTGATATTCTATATATATATATATATATATATATATATATATATATATATATATAAGTGTGTGTGTGTGCGTGTGTGTGTGTCTATAAGCTTGAAATCGTTTACAACTTGCATTCCAAGAATTAGAATCTGATTTTCGAGTCTCCATAACCTCTCTATAATCCTCCTAATTGTTCTTGGTGTTTTGTGATTCCATTTGAGGCATCACACGATTGGTGTTAAGCTTTCTTGAGGCCAAGTTATTCAAGCTACTACACAAGGTAATATTCTAACTAGTTTTTATGATTCAAATATCACCTTGCATGCTAATTTAGGCTTCATGCTATGGAAAATGTTTATTGCACGTATAATTAGAGAAAACTTAGATTTAAAGCATTAGGGTTGTGTGTGCACCATAGGAATGTTAGAGTATATAAAACTCACCAGTGGTATCAGATCCTAGGATGTTTTCTATTGTATTGATGCAACTGTGAAATTTTCAAAGCTGAAAAAACTACAAAAGTGGATTCTGCCGAGGCATACTCGATGAGTCCATATATGAACTCGACGAGTAGGTGCCTTATGATGTCACACCCCAAAACCAAGAACGGCGGAAACGTTCTGGGGCGGAGGACGTCATGTACAGTATCACAACAATGTAAAGTAGTAAACAAGCAACAACATCATCCATTGCATTAATAATATAATTATTATACAAGTGTGTTCTGTCAAATTTTGATAAACACTAAAGCATAAATCAAAATGAAAGTGGAGTCTTCAACGAGCTCCATCTTCCCTAATCCTTGCATCAGTACCTGTCTATGATGACCTGAGGATACAAGTAATTTTGAAAGCGAGTATCAGCTTTGAAGCTGGTGAGATCATAAGTATTTTATTGTCTTAATTTGTATGTAAGAATTTGTATGTAAGAATTTGTATGTAAGAATTTGTATATGAACTGTAAGTATTGAAAATGTTTGTAAAACAAATGTAAATGTTTGAAAAACCCTAGAAATCCCTATGATTCCTACTATTATAACAGGGAGTCTTCTACCAAGACTTAACTGATCTCTATGTAGCCTTCTACCAAGGCATCTAGTGTCTGTGTGTCTCTCTTATAAGAGTGTGTATTTTCCCAAGTCTGACTACCATTAATCAAAAAGATAGTTTCTACATTATTGTGCGTCGTGTAAATGTTCGCGAAGTGAATGTAATGGGAAAAAGAAATAGTACTCTGGTGTAGCGTTGAACTACAACCGTACCAATTACCTAAAGTCTTGGGTAATTCTTCTATGTACTGTAGTATTTGATATAAATAACTACATCGGTACTCAACTGCCTTATTTGAGGGATAAGGTATAATGTGATGTCTAGATCCTAGACTATACGCTCCCCTATCAAAGGGATTTTGGGACCTACCCACGACCCCTGCATGTATGCAAGCCATGAGCATCCACATTACTATGATCATGTATACTCGATATAACGATCACAATTGCGTTGTGATTCATCGGTATAGTTAGATCCTGAACTGGTTCCATGCTATAGCACCTAGTGACATCTGTTTTATGTATATGTAAGCGTACTCATGTAAGTGTGATCATGTAATTGTACTTATGTAAGTGTGATCATGTAATTGTACTTATGTAAGTGTGATCATGTAATAGTATAGTAGTGTACTATAATGTTCTACGTGTGCTAGCTGTAATGTGTGTTCTCTCTCTATCTAGCAAGTATAGTAATGTACTGTAATGTTCTACGTGTGCTAGCTGTAATGTGTGTTCTCTCTCTATCTAGCAAGTATAGTAATGTACTGTAATGTTCTACGTGTGCTAGCCGTAATGTGTGTTCTCTCTCTATCTAGAAAGTATAGTAATGTACTGTAATGTTCTAGAAAATGTTGACTCATGAATGAACTGACTCATTGTATGATATCGCGTTCTAGTAATAACTCTAGTATCTTCCTAAACTACCCATATGGTAGTTTACTAGTAATCTAACCGGTACGTATGGACATGGATGTATACCCTTGCTACCCAAGGGCATGGGATGAACTAGAAGGGCCTTTATGACTATATATGTACATATGTTATATAACTAATATTTAAACAACCTTCGGACGAGTACCCGATATCCCACCAGACCACATCTCAAGCGCGAAAAGGAAATTGGGTGGATAGCCTTCCTGAGTCTTTTAAACATTTCTTATATAACTATACATATAGAGGCATGAAATTTATAATATAAAAGCATAAATAAGTTTTGTAAATCCTTTGAACATAATTATTATCTTAAGAGAAGATCGACTTGATGTCAATCGATAAAACAGTTTGAAGTGAAAACAGTTTGAAGTAAAACAATTTGGTAATAGCTTGGAGTAAAACGAATCGGAGTAAAATGGTTTGAAAAGGATCATACAGTGTGTAATGAACAGTTTAATAAGGATTTTTAAACATATAAAACGTTTAAGAAAATCATTTGAAGAACCTGTTTGGTAAAATGGTTAATGTGTAGTAAATCATTTAAATGCTGCATATTAATCACATGTGATTGATATAATAACTAGCATAATTCTACTTATTAATCACATGTGATTGATATAATAACTAGCATGATTCTACTTGTAACATTTAAAAGCAGTTTAAAACATTAATTAAGGGGGTATGAACTCACCTGCAGTAAGTGATTGGAATTGAACGGACTGTTAAGGAAGGATCGGACAAGTGCTTGGTGTCAAGTGAAGACTTTAGACACACACAATGATCCTATTTACATATGAAGACATATGTATATAAATAATTAGTGATTAAAACACTAATTATACAAGTATAAGCATTTTAATGCGAGGAAAACACTTTTGGTCAAGTGCTAGGAGGCAAATGGGTTGCAACAAATGAGTGCAATGCCTCTAATGGGAGTTTATGGTAAAATGACCATATGTTTTGGAGTTTACGGCCCAGGGGAGTAAACTCCTGGCCGTAAACTCTCACTTAGGTCACAAAATGAAGCTTAACTTTAATACAACTTAAGTGGTGAAGAGCTTCTAGTCTTAAACAAGTGTTTGGGCCTCTTTTTAACTCCATTTAGGAGTTCACGGCCTTGGGACCACTCCCCCATGAGTTTACGGCTGTAAACGCATGGTAAGGAGTACCATTTGATGTTTTGAGGTTCCTAACATTTCAAGGTTATGATCTATGTTGGGTTCTAGGCATAAGGAAGGAGTTAGCGTGTCATTTGACCCCTTTATAGGGGTTTACAGCCCAAGAACTTATCTTGGCCGTAAACACCTCAATACTTGTGATTCCTTATGTTTTCTAGGCTATAAACACTTTAGGGTACATGTCTAAATTCAAGCCTAAGCCTTAGGAAGTGTTTGTGGCATCAAAACACCCCTAACTAGAGTTTTCGGCCCATGAACCATTTGGTCATGTGTTTGCGGCCGTGAACACCCCTAGGTGTTGGTATTTTGATTGTTTTTGGGTCTTAGACACATCAAGGTAATGTGCTATGCTAGTATCTTGGTTAAATGAAGGCATTTAGGGCATTTTGGCACTTAGACATGGAGTTCACGACCCCAGAACTCCCTTGGTCGTGAACTCACTTTCACCCTTTGTTTCTAATTAATTTGGTGTCCTAAACATGCAATGGTAGGGTCTAGTTCGAGTTCTAAGGCTTTGAGGGTCATTGGGACACTTTTGGCCCTTAAAATGGAGTTTACTCCCCAAGTGTTCTTGGGCGGTAAACTCCCAAATCTTGGGGTTTTGGTCTGATTTTGATGTTTCTAAACACAATCTAAGCTATATAATATAACTAGATCGAAGTACTCATAATTTGGGATAAAAACCCGAAGATCTGTGAGAGAGAATTTTGACTTTTCTCTAAATGGAATGTAACTAATGAACCAATTTGGTTCAGAATTCTATTTATAGTCCTGAGATATTTTTGGCAGAAAATATTTTTATTCCCGGAAAAAACTCTAATATCCTAGAGTATTGGAATAACAGTGTTGCACAAAACCCTAGTGTATCCACTCTCCTGATATCTCCTTAAGTGTAAATCCTGAAAAATTGCCAAACTTATACCCGAAGTCTGGAATTTCACTGTAGCTATTCTAACTTCTATTGGCTTGATATGGTTTGTTCAGAATGGAAATTTCGGGTTGTCACATATGATGATGAACTCGTCGAGTTCATAAGTGCACTCAATGAGTTGGACTGTCTGTGAGCAAAATTTTTGAGTTTTTGGCATGTTTTCGATTAAGAACATTACCACAAACTGTTTTGATTCATAAAATTCGATTTTAATGACATGGTAATGTTAATCCGCATCTAATAACATGATGTTTGTCAAATTCTAAGACAACTACTTGATTTCTGGTATATACTAGTTATTTGTAAAATTTGAAGTTATCATGTACTATGAATCAAATTAGGTTAAATTGGTAAATGATCTTCATATCATAATTAGATTAGTTAGTTTGATCTATATGTGTTATTGAAAAAGTTCCACAACTTGTCCTCAAGTTATGTAATATGAAAAGTCCTTATTTATGAAACCATTAACTAATGTAAGTTATAGAATTCTAAGAGTCTTGAAAGGTTTCATAACTTGTACACAAGTTGGGAATTGGAAAGGTCTTATTCATGGAACATAAAAGTTCATAAGTTATGAATGTCAAAAGTTTTGACAAGTTACAAAACTTGCCCTCAAGTTTTGGAACTTGAAAAGTTACATTAATGAAACTTTAAATTCCAAACCCTAGAATTTTAAAAGTTTAAAATTCAACCCTTATGGACTATATTAATAGTTGATTAAATGTTTAATTAAAGGAGTATTATTAAATCCATAATCATATGGTTTAAGTTTAATTAAATTAATAGTATACTTTATTAATAGATTAAACCATCAAGTATTTTAAAAGGTTTAAAATACACCCCTATACTATATAAAATTGAAAGTCTAATATATTATTTATGTATAAGTTAAAGGTCAGTCTTACCGGTAGTAGGCCTCATTCACAAAGTCGGTCTATAAGGGGGTATAAGGTTACTGCCCAAAAAATGGTGGTTTAATGGGTGTCCACTCTCACCCACCGCTTCCTTGACTGGTGGAGGGTCGTTAGCCGAACGGGTAGGATAGGACACTAATTCTCATTAAAAGTATAATGAAAATACTAAGTAACTAAACACTTATAAATTCTCAATCATAGTTACTTAGGAAAAATATGAATTTGGTGCTATTCCATGAAATTGCACTTTGCACCTTGTTTAGTCGTTAGTGGAGCATGTGTGGCTAACCGACACAATAATTTGAGACTAACAATGGTGGCAAAGGGTAGCTTGATGTTAATCATGGATCAATGGAGCGTGTGTGGTTAACCGACACATTGATTAGGTGATTTGTAACATTGAGAGTACCAAGATAATTTGCATGGTTATTCACACCTTGTTTGTGATCCTCGACATCCTAGTCACAATCTTGAGAGGGCATAATCAAGATTAAACATGCCATTGAAAATTTCAATGAATCTCAAAAGATCTAGGAATTTCAATCCATTTAAAACCTAATATTCTTTTTCGTTTTTCATGGTGTAAATGGGTAAATCGTCATTTACCTACCTTCAAATATTTTGCAATTCGATTACAACATCCCTCTTCCGAATTGTAAAATATTGTGTTGGGTCCTAGCCTTAATATTTCATTTTAGGTGTTATATTAAGGACTTAAATCAACTAACTTGAATTTCTCCCATGTAGATGTCTAGTTTTGACAACTATGGTCTTCTCAAATCTTTTGAAAAACACTTTTCCTATAAAGATGATGTTCCACATTTGGATTGTGGAAATGGAAATCATACTTTACTTAGTCCACCTCTTCCAATAATTATCCCTAGTCCACAAGTTCGAAGACTTGAAAAGTTCAAGGTCACTCAAGCCTTATTGGCTAGCAAACACCAAGATGGAAGGTATGTGTGTGCACCTGTCTTAGAGATGAAGTCACACATTGACAGGCTGGGAATGTTAGGAGTCATTGTGTTGAGGAAGTTGGCTGTTGACTTGGTTCTTCAATCACTTCCTGAGTCATATAGTGAGTTCATTAAAGATTACTATATGACAGACCACGACATTACCCTTATCAATCTTACCTATTTTCTAATTGTTGTTGAATCAGCAATGATTTGGCGCGCTGGTCAAGCAAATTTGATTGGAAGATCTACATCCCAAACTTCCATGGACATTGACAATGGTAACATTGGAAGTCCTGAAAAGCTTTCTTTTCCCAATGGAAAGGGATCGGCCATGTTCAAGTCATTTGACCAAATGGTAAAGAGAAAGATTAAGTCTGAGATAGTCCCATGTGACATTCCTAAAGATTCCATATGTTTTTATTACCAAAAGAGGGGGCATTGGTTACGAAGCTTCCGAAACTACCTGAAAGATCATAAGGATGGTAAAATCAAAAGGTTTGACTCTGTTTCAGGTAAGTCGGCTATCTAACTCTATTAAGTTCTTGTTTGTAGATTCTTAATACATGATGTGATAAGATTACATTTTGATGTTTTGTAGGATCGAAGAAAAGAAAGGAAGCTTAAAGAAAGAGCAAGTTGAATCTGATCGCGAAGAGATGGATTTCGACCGCATGATTCGATGATCAGAATTTTGAGCGGTTGCTTAGGAGTTATGATAGATTGCTTAGGAATATTTAGAAACATAGTTTCTATATGTACTTACATTGTAAGGAAAGGTTTTCCGCATTTTATGAATAAAGAAAATTTTAATGTTATCTTATTTTATATTTCCTTGCAATGGCATTTGTGAAAATTGATGTTTGGATGTTTCTATTTTTAGCAATATTTATTTGATTCTTTCGTTTGTGGTAGTGTCTAAATTTACCAAATAAGGAAAGATTCACATCACTCAAGTTTCAGTTGGATAGAAACTTGGAATCATGCAACTTGTGTTGTGTGATGAATGAGAACCTTCATCTTTGGGAAATTAAGACTAATTCCTTGTTCACATGTATATGTGAGTCAAGTGAAGGACTAAGGAAGAGTACACATCATTTTGCACTGGTCAGGTCCACCACAAAGAACAATAAGACTATTCTTTATGATTTACTAAAAGTTTGTTAAATATGGTTATGCTTACAAGATTAAGTGTAATCCTGAATCATTGGAAAAGTTTCAATGTATGGCAAAACGAATAAGAAGAATCAAATTAGGCAGAAAGTTTATCCAATCTAAAAGGAAAGGATAGTACTTTAGTATTGTGTTTTACGATCATCTTAATCATTATGAAAACCATATCACAGTTGATCCTCTAAGGACACCTTAGTGCATCTATATGACTAAGAAGAGGAATCAGGAATTGTTGAAATGGTTAAATCAATTAAGGTGAATCATACTTCGTTCCAAAATCAAGTCTTAGAGTCATTCTCCAAGATTACAACTTGAGTGACATGCCTTAAGTAGGTTTATAACACATCATAAAATATGGAATAGAAATGTTTTCTAACTCTTGCATATTTCAAATTGGTAGTTGTGATGTTTTGGCTAAAACAAAGACCAATTATATGAAGTGTCATTATTGATAAGAATCCACACTAGCTCTTGAATATTTGTTTGTCAAGGAAAGTTTCTTGAAAGAGAATATTATATGTCGAGAGGTCAGTGGGAGTCTTGAAGATCTTGAAAAGCTTCAAGAACTAATCAAGAATAAACCTATCGTTTATCACTAGCATACGACTTGATGTTTGTTACCTATCGTGTTGCCATATTCTTGCTTCTGTGCCCATTCCAGATAAAGTTAACTATGCATGTGAGTTCTATGAGTTCTCAATTGTCTGCATAAGGCAAAGCGCATTGATCAGTGAAAGTTCATTAATTAGTAAGGGTGATTTGCTCAACAACTTGGAAGACGTGGTAGGCCCTCATGCTACCAAGTGGCAAGAAATTAATATTGAGTAAGTTCAGTCCATATGAGTTGATTTTGTCATAAACCTTGTCTTATGATAATGGTTGGATAGGAAAAATTCACATGGATAGGAACACATACACCATTAATCTAAGTGACAAAGGTTTCTCTCTGCTTCATGAAAATGATTGTGAGGAAACATTTTCACTAAGTAGATTTTAAGGAGATAGCTTTTGTGATATTTGCATTCTCAAATTCGATTATTATTACGGAATCCCTCTTCATAGTTCGAATTGTGAGAAATGACAAAAGGTCTAAACATTTGAGACTTATTACTCTAAGTTCTGAAATTGGTTAGACACACATGTGAGCTATCTAAGGAAAGGTGTATGAGTTTTAGAAGCCTAGATAAAGTCTTATCGAAGCATCTTGTATCAGAAATATGAACTTTTGTAAGAAAGTCAACAAGTATTGATTTCTAGAAGTCTAGCGTATTTCTGGGTACATGTCAAAGCTAGTGGGAGCATAAGTGTTATGTTATTAAAGAAATGATTGTTATTCTAGTGGGAGCATAATAATTATGGTAAGTGTTTCAAGTTAGCAATGTTAATTATAGAAACCAAAAGTTTCAATTCGCAAAGTTGCAGAGTTTGAAAAGTTGTTTTGCTATAATTAAGGGAGAGGAACTCATACTTCATTTCAAATCTAAAAGCTTAGATTGAGATTTTAATCAAATTTAGTCAAGTATATATATATATATATATATATATATATATATATATATATATATATATATATGAATACCATGTTGGAATGCTTCAACATTTGAAAGTTTATATATAGAAATATTATACCAAAATATTGGTCAAGTATCATGTCTTGATGTAAGACATTATGAATTGTGTCTCATATGCTTCAGATATAGGATCGATTGCATATTCTATAATATTCACGTGTTCTAATTTTCCAAATGCCTAGGGCATTAAGAAGGAAAAGGGACTAGAACCGGATATGACTAAGGTGGTTAAAAAACTGTCAAGGACAATCTAAGGTTCGCTAAAGATTGGTTGCTTGTGGGCAATTGGAAGTATTGTAATGGATGGACCATATTGACATTATTATTAAATAAACATGATTCTAATAATAATGAGTTTTCATATGGAAAATATGGAAATGTTTCCATAATGGGAGTTGGATAGTAAGAATCTATGTGAAAGTTAGAAACTTTTATGCAAGAAGGATGTTCAAAGGAATATACCTTGAAATTGAGACTTCACTTCCATGGAATTGTTCTTTTGACAATCTCCAAAGGAATACTTTGTAATTTCATTGTCCAAGTCTTTGTGGCTTTGGTTCATTGACATTATAAAAGGATCATTGCATAAAGATTAGAACCTAACACATTCTAATAGTGGCAAGAATTTGGCATTCTTACACTTGTGACAAAGATTTGGAGTTGTGAAATGAGTTTCATTGAAGATGTATTCAATTGATCTATTTCACAAAGAAAGGACCATAGGAAACATAGTGTGCATGCTTGGAGCATAGGATAACTATTGTTTTAATTTAAGTATAAAGTTGATAAATTAAAACATTATACAATGAATAATGTGTAGTCAATATGGTGATTAAATAAAAGGTGTTTTATTTATATTCAAAAGTTTGAGACCATATTGGATTCGATTATTCTTGTGTTTCACTTTGCATGTTATGACTTCCAAAATAATAAGATTATTCAAACTAGCCACAATTGATCATACTTTGGAAGTAGGTTATGAAAGAAGACTGTCATGAATGGGTTTTTGTATGATTGTCTAAGGTATTAGACATAGCAAAAGATTGCTACAAACATTCATGAGTGCTCTTGAAATAAGATTTGAGTATTGGACTAAACTCACACTCATATATCACTTCATGGAATTTATCACGGGTAATTGTGAGACGATAATATCGTGTAATCTTCAAACCAAGATATATGAGTTGGCGGTTATTTTTTTATTGTACATTAATAGTACGAAAACGCATCAGTAACTCGATGTTATAAAACGTGCTATTATGTATGATTCAGTGAATAGTTAGCACAAGCATATAAGTCGAAGTTTATCTTGTTCCTTTTTCGACATGATATCTTATAGAACAAAGGATTATATGATCACTTATCTAATAGAAGCGTCAGAGTTTGACAACGGCTTTTTGAGAGCTACGATTGATAATCGGATTTTAAGTTGCATTGGTAATTATAGTTATTAGACTTATCCAGGTGGGAGACTGTTGGAAAGGGTGTCTATGCCCATAACTATAATTGGTATGTACTTGACCCGATAGTAGCACGGTCCATTTCGGTTGCATTCATCAAAGCAATATGTTAGGAAGGATATCTAAGTAAGAGGTTAATTATGTTTTGTTAATATATTATAAGTATAATATATTAAATGAGGAATCATATTATTTAATTAGTACTAGTCAAGAATTAATTTAAAAATTAATTTGGTGATCAAAAGAGACTAATTAATATGATACATATGAGTTGGGCTAAAGATCCATGGTTTGATTTGTGATGAGCTTATGGGTTAACTCATGAAGTATTTATCCAAATCAAATGGATGGGTCATGGGCTAATGTGTAAGGATTAGGGTTACACATGAACCTTAATATTTTACACATATATATGTATCTATAAGCTTGAAATCGTTTACACCTTGCATTCCAAGAAGTAGAATCCGATTTTAGAGTCTCCATAACCTCTCTATATTCCTCTTAATTGTTCTTGGTGTTTTGTGATTCCATTTGAGGCATCACACTATTGTTGCTAAGCTTTTTTGAGGCCAAGTTATTCATGCTACTACACAAGGTAATATTCTAAGTAGTTTTTATGATTCAAATATCACCTTGCATGCTAGTTTAGGCTTCATGCTTTGGAAAATGTTTATTGCATGTAAAATTAGAGAAAACTTATATCCAAAGCATTAGGGTTGTATGTGCACCAGAGGAATGTCAGAGTACATAAAACCCAACAATCAAATACTAGCTAGCATTCACAGTCAGTCAAACATATCTAACAGATCACTAAGCATATCATTATTCTATAATCGGAATACAGATCTAACATATCTCTACACATAGCATCAGACAATAACCAGGGTAACAATCCAATGGGCCGACCTTGGTGCCTTCGACCCAGTAAGTATAGTGAGAAAAACTCACCTTACTAGCAGCGCTAACTGATAAGATCCAACTCCCGAATCTTAGCTCCTGAATCAAATTCCTGTAACCACCATGTGACCAGTTCCATTAAACTTCAAAATACCCAAAATGCCCTCAAAAGTCAAACTTTGTCAACCATGGTCAAAGTTAAAGTCAACAATCAAGGTCAATAGTTCATGTTGACCCAAATCGTCAAGTGCACCAACCAACTCATCGAGTTCCTACATTATTCAAAGAATCGGGAAAACCCTAGCCAGCTCACTGAGTTGGCTAGAAAACTCGTTGATTTTTCTCGGCTTAACACATTCAGTCCTTTTTCTTCAAGTCTAACGCTCTAAAATGTAGATCTAATACCCAAGAGCTGGAAAACCATGTAAATTTGCTAACTTTACGTCCATGCACGTCACAAAGAGGCTCCAAAACTCAAGGAAGGCTTAATAAGGGACCTAAAGCATGAAGAAGGTCTAGGACTTGATAATGATTGAAACCATAAGTCCAAAGAGGCCACAAAACGTCCAGATCTGAAGTGATAACTTCAGGAAATACTCAACCCATGAAAAATCCCAAAAGAACTGCAATACACAAAGAGTTTTTGGATCTGAAGCCTTCCATTCAATCTAGACACTTCCAACCTCTAGTTCCTTCAAAAGAACACCAAAAGAACCAACTCTTCAAACTCACACACTCAACTTGGGAGAGAGTGCACAAAAATTAGGGTTTCTAGACAAAGGAGGCAATTAGGGAGGCAATTCTTGGGACTTAAGGCCTTTAAATAGGGTGCAACACGCTAAAAATTAGGGTTTCATAATCAGCCACCAACTCGTCGATTTTGCCTCTCCAACTCGTTGAGTTGGTCCAAAAAGATGTGCGGCCCAAGGCCTTTCAACACGTCGAGTTGAGGCCATCAACTTGACGAATTCCAAGGGAAACTTGTCTTTAAAATACTAAATCTCATACTTGAAAATCGGGATGTTACACAACCCTAGGAAGAAACTCATGTTGAACCTATTAACTAGTCATTAACTCTTAGATATTCCACTCGAGTTAGAATGACACAACATTTTGATGGTTTCCATATAACTACAGATAATGATACGCTTATTAGTGATAGTACACTGGTAAATTTGGATGAACCTTCTAACTACAAAGTAGCCATGGCAAGCCCTAATTCTGCTAAATTGAAAGAGGCAATGGACAATGAGATTCAGTCCATGTATGACAATCAAGTTTTGAACTTGGTTGACAATGTACCAGGTTGAAAGACAGTTGGGTGCAATTGGATCTTCAAGAAGAAGAATGGCATGGAAGGAAAGGTGCACACCTTCAAGGCTCGACTTGTTGCAAAGGGCTTTACTCAAACCCCAGGGGTTGACTATGATGAGACCTTCTCATCGGTGGCCAAGATTAAACCTATTAGGGTTATGTTAGCCATAGCTACATTTCATGACTATGAAATTTGGCAGATGCATGTCAAAACCTCTTTCCTTAATGAAAAGTTGGTTGAGGATGTTTATATAAGTCAGCCAGAGGGTTTTGTGGATGCTAAATACCCCCAATAGAATGTGTAAGCTTGAGAAATCAATCTATGGATTGAAACAAGCTTCTCGCGGATGGAATCTTTGCTTTGATGAGAAAGTCAAAGATTTTGGTTTCTCTAAAAGTGAGGATGAATCTTGTGTATATGTCAAAGCTAGTGGGAGTATACTCACCTTCCTGGTATTGTATGTTGATGACATACTACTTATAGGAAATGACATTCCAACTTTCCAGGAAGTTAAGTCATGACTTTGAAAGTGTTCCGCTATGAAGGATTTGGGAGAGGTTGTTTATATTCTAGGAATAAGGATTTTGAGAAATAGGAGTAGAAGACTAATTGTACTTAGTCAAAGTACGTATTTGGATAAGGTGCTAAAGCGTTTTAGCATGGAGAATTCAAAGCAAGGGGAGTTACATATCCAAAGTAATACCAAGCTGATTAAGACTCAGAGTCCGAGTGCCGATGCAGAAATAATGGAAATGAGTCAAGTTCAATATGCTTTCGTCGTTGGATCGATTATGTATGCTATGACATGTACTCACCCTGATGTGGCTTTTGCTTTAAGCATGGTTAGTCGTTATCGGGGAAATTTGAGTAAAGTTCATTGGATAGCAGTTAAGAATATACTTAAGTATCCGCGAAGAACTAAGGACTGGTTCCTTATGCTTGGTGGCAGTGATGACTTAAGAGTCACTGGTTATAGTGACGCCAGCTTTCAGACAAACAGAGACAACTTCCGTTCTCATTCAGGCTGGGTGTTTACCCTTAATGGAGGAGCAGTAACTTGGAAAAGTTCCAAGCAGGAGATCATAGCAGATTATACTTGTGAATCATAGTATATTGTTACGAGCAAAGCCTCGAAGGAGGATATGTGGTTGAAGAACTTTGTTGGAGATCTTGGAGTAGTACCAGCCATTGAGGAGCCGATGGAAATTTTCTGCGATAATGAAGTAGCATTTGCCTTGACAAAGGAACCAAGAGATCATGGTAGATTTATGCATATTGACAGAAAATATGACTTTATCAGACGTTGTGTAGAAGAAGGAAGCCTCATTCTTAAGAGGGTATCATCAAAAAAGAATCATGTCGATCCCATCACAAAGGGTCTTAGTAGGATTAAGCATGTTCAACACGCGAGGAGCATAAGTCTGAAGGATGATATTGGTTTTAGTGATTAGATCGTTATTTAGAAACTTATAACAAATAAATATAATCGACATTTGATTATTAAATAATGGAGATTTATTTATGAGTGTCGTTTACTATCTTTTGTTAATTGTTTATCTTTGTGTTTTTTTCGCATGTTTTACTTCCCGAATAATTGGATTATTCAAAACATCCACAGTTGATCATACTTTGGAAGTAAGTAGTGAATTAAGACTATCATGAATTGGATTGTAGATTGTGTAAGTGTTTAGACATAACAATGGTTTGCTGCAACATTCATGAGTGCTTTTGAAATGGGGATTTAAGTATTGGATTAAACCCACGCTTAGTAAATTACTTCATGGAATTTATCATGAGTAATTCTAAGACGATAATATCATATAATCTTTAAACCAAGATATATGAGTTGTTGTTTATGAGTTAGTTGTGCATCTATAATGTGTAAACGCATCAGTAACTTGGTGTTATAAAACATATTGTTATGCATGATTTTATGAGTAAATAGTACAAGCATATGATGTAACAACCCGTTATTTCAGGTCAATGTAATGTCTAAAAATCGAGTCTTGTAATCTCTTTGTGAAGTAATAATAATATCATCGAAAATGAAATGTTCAAAAAGCTCTGTTTGAGTACACTATGTGGTAGGTATCGTGATAAGGTTTCCAAAAATATAAAAAACACTAAAATCCGAGTTATAACGAAGGAGTTATGATCAATCAAAGATTCGTAACACTACTCGTTCATAAATTCCGAATACCATATTAATTGTCTATCTGGTGAGTTTTATAACCATACTAAACATAATATGCTTGTGGCGATGGTCTTCAAGCGTCGAAACGTTTATGACAAACTGTCACCCAAAGGACTGTAGCTAACAGTCAGGGCGTGGGATCATGACTTCCCATATAGATCTATACACATTTGACACGCTCTCCCACGAGAGACTCTGGTTAAAATGGACAGGACTTTAAGTTGTACCTTTTAACAAAAGGGTAGCATTGAAGATATAATCGTCTCCCGGATACTCAACTAAGTCTGTATTAAAGTGATAGTTTTGTATGCAATGTTTATCCTCTTTCACAATGTTTGACAAAGCATAAATCATAAGTTCTTTGAATGCATAAAATGGTTTAACAAAGATGGTTACCCGCGATATGATGTAGTATGTGAACGTATAAATAAAACATATTTCCATCTATAACACATATTGTACCCCAAGAGGGTAAAGTTGTGTTGTGAGGTGTTTTGCATGATAACAACTTCATATGATAGTTAAAACAACGGTATGAAAAATATTGCAAAAGATCAATGTTTCACACGATTTTAGCCATGTGTTTACTTGTATTCTCCCCCTTAAAAGTGTTTAAAAGCAGTTAAAAACGTATTTAAAGCATGTTTGTAGGGGTATGAACTCACTTGATTGATGTGGTTGTTTTGAAGTAGTCGAGAGAAGAATCGAGCAGAACTTCGACTAGAGAGAGTTGAAATCTCAGGATTCTCGGGGATCTCTGGAGTGTAGAACTTCCTTCAGGACTCGAGTAAGAAAAACCGGGGCTTCGGGAAGGCTTATTGAGGTAATCACGCAGAGTAACAATACTTAGAAGGAAAGAAATGAGCACCAAACCCGGCACCCTTAAGCCTCTATTTATAGGGGCTGATTTGGAGTCTCACGTCGTGAGTTTTGGATTCTCACATCATGAGGCTGAGTCAGCATGATCCTCTTCGACGATTTGACGTGTCTGACACTCTGGAACCCATCAATCACGAGCTCACGTCGTGAGCATGGTCCCCTCACGTCGTGAGGCTGAGTCAGCCTCAGATTTTGTGTCCCGAACTTGTTAAATCAGTAACTTTTGCGTACGAGCTCCGATTTCGACGTTCTTTATATGCATGCGTAGGTGTGAAAAGGCTCTACAACTCTCGTTTAGACTCCATCGGCTAATTTTGACTTTATTTTTATTATATTACTTTTAACAGGCCGGGCTTGGAAAAGTCCGTTTAAATCCCATAACTCCTTCATCTGTTGTCTATTTTCATCAGACTTTTTACTGTTGTACTCCTATTGTCGGGGTCTTCAACTTTCATTTAGGTTGTGTCGGCTAAAGACCACCCGATCTCTATTTCGAGTTTTTAGCTGTCTACTACTAGGTCAGAAACTTCGAAAATTCATAACTTCCTCATACGAAGTCTGATTTGGGCATTCTTTCTATGTATGTTCGCGTTTTAATGATATCTACGACTTTCATTTAGATACCTAAGGCTAAAAAGCATTTTATTGAAATTTCTCGTTTTATGTTTAGCAACGCTTTACTAGTAGTGTTACGAATCTTTGATTGGTCATAACTCCTTCGTTATAACTCGGATTTTAGTGCTCTTTATATTTTTGGAAACCTTATCATGATACCTACCACATAGTGTACTCAAACAGAGCTTTTTGAACATTTCATTTTCGATGATATTATTATTACTTCACAAAGAGATTACAAGACTCGATTTTTAGACATTACATTGACCTGAAATAACGCGTTGTTACATCATCCCCCCGTTAGAGGGAATTTCGTCCCGAAATTAATTACAAAATAAAAGTTTAGGGACTAAGGAAGAGATGTGGATACTTCCGTTGCATCTGATCTTCTTGCTCCCATGTGAATTCAGGTCCCCGCTTAGCATTCCAGCGGACCTTCACTATTGGTATGCGACTCTGTTTAGTTCGCTTGATTTCCCTATCCATGACCTTGATGGGTTCTTCCAAAAAGTTAAGATTTTCGTTAAGTTCGATTTCGTCTAGTGGAATCACAAGAGTTTCGTCGGACAAACACTTTTTCAGGTTAGATACGTGAAACACTAGATGTACATTGTTAAGCTCGATCGGAAGTTGAAGTCTATAAGCCACTGGACCAATCCTTGAAGTAATTTCGAAGGGTCCAATGTACCTTGGATTCAGTTTTCCACGCTTCCCAAAGCATATCATGCCCTTCCAGGGTGAGACCTTCAGTAGAACACGGTCACCAACCTGAAATTCCAAGGGTTTTCGTCTTTTGTCGACATAGCTCTTTTGCCTATCCCTCGAGGCTTTCAGACGTTCTCGAATTTGAACGATCTTTTCAGTTGTTTCTCTAATGATCTCCGGACCAGTGAGAGTTCTATCATGGACTAGACCTCTTGCCAACTGCGCGTCGCCTACTTCCGCCCAGCACAGAGGTGATCTGCACTTACGGCCGTAAAGGGCTTCAAATGGAGCAGTCTTGATACTAGTATGATAACTGTTGTTGTAAGAGAACTCGACTAATGGTAATTGAACATCCCACGCTTTACCAAAGTTGATCACACATGCCGCAACATGTCTTCTAGAGTTTGGATCGTTCTCTCACTCTGTCCGTCAGTTTGTGGGTGGTAGGCTGTACTCATAACCAACCTTGTTCCCATGGATTTTTGCAACGATTGCCAGAATCTGGAAGTGAGTCTACTATCTCTGTCCGAGATGATAGACATCAGCACTCCATGAAGTCGCATGATCTCTCGGATGTAGGTTCTCGTTATCCTTTCCATCTTATCAGTTTCCTTGATCGGTAAGAAATGAGCAGACTTGGTTAGTCTGTCGACGATCACCCAAATGGCATCGTGTCCACCCTTAGTCTTGGGTAGTTTTTTTATGAATTCCATGGAAATATGTTCATGTTGGATAAGGTGTCTAAGTCCATAACTTATTTGGTATATACTTGACCCAACCCGGCATGGTCCATTTGGGTTGCATCTCACCCAAACTTTTTATGGATAATTTTATGAGAGTTATACACATATGTTTATTAATATATTATAAGTTATAATATATTAATATGAAGTTATGTTATTCAATTAGTATTAGTCTTGTATTAATTATGAATTAATTTAGAGATTAAAAGGAAGACTAATTAGATTATGGGCTATTGGTTTTATATGGTGTGGGCTAACACTCATTTGTTAATGGGCTAGGCTTATATGGAAGTCCATGGATGATCCATGGAGCTTTTAACCCATGGATCCTTGGAAAGGAAAGGTCATGGGTTATTAGGGTTTCACCCTAACCATGCACACTATATAAGCATGCTTATGGAGCATGAAATGGTGGCCTAGTGGCAACTAGTGAACTAGTGTGTGTGTGTGTGTGCTTGTGTGTGGCCGAAAATACAAGTGTGTATACTCTCTCAAAGTTTTCCAAGAGTTTGTGGTGTTTTGTGATTCCATTTGAGGCATTCACACTATTGGTGCTTGGCCCTCAAACTCCTTAAGAACCAAACTCATCAAAAAGGTATGTAATCTCTTCTAACTCTTTTATGTTGAAATGTTCCCCATGCCATGTTAGATAGGTTATAAACCTTGGAAAATTGTTATTTTGCATGTATTTAGACAAACATAGATCCAAGGTTTATTAGGGTTGCATGCACACTTAGGAAGTGTTAGATTGCTCAAAACCCAACAGTGGTATCAGAGCCTAGGCTTGCTTGTTTGAATACTTGATGCAAATTGCTGAAAATCGAAGATTTTGTGCTGTCTGCACAACAGACTCGCCGAGTCCATGAAGGGACTCGACGAGTCCAAGGCAAAACTCATCCAACTCGGCGAGTTGGTTCATGCACTCGACGAGTTGGAACCCCAGACAGCATATCTTCGAGTTTTGGTGCTGGAATTGGTCTAGAATCATTACATTAAACTGTTTTGGACTCATAAAAACTGTTTTTGATGTGGTAATGATGATGGTGGACCAATTTCAAAGTTATAATCAAAATTCCATGATTTTATGTGTTCGTATAATTCTTGAAATTTTGATGATCATGTTCATGTTCTTATGAATTTAGAAGATGATAGGAATTATTTGCTGAATTGTTTAGGATTAATTCTTGATCATTTATGTGTTTTAAAGGAGTCCATAATTTGTCCTCAAGTTATGGATATCCAAAGGTCACTTTTCTTTAACACACACTTAAAACACGTAAGTTACATGAAAATGAAGAGTCTTCATTTTTATGAACCTTTAATTCATAAGTTATGAAATGAAAAGTTTTGGATGGTTACAAAAGATGAAGAGTCTTGTCCTTAAGTTATGGAGGTTCAAGAGTCACTTCATTAATAAATATATAAATAAAGTGTAACCTTAATTAATTCCATAAGTTATAAAATAAAGAAAAGTAATTCTTTTATTAGTTTAAAGTCTTCCATAACTTGTCCTCAAGTTATGGAACTTGAAGAGTTTTTGGATTAAAACTACTTTAAACACATAAATCATGGAATTAATTAGTTTTGAATAGTTTCAAAAACTTGCCCTCAAGTTTTGGAATTTGGAAAAGTTTCACACATTTTAATAAACTTTAATTCCAACACTTAGAATTTTAAAAGTTAAAATTCAACACTTATACTATTTATAACATTAATGGTTAATTATTATATATATATATATATATATATATATATATATATATATGTGTGTGTGTGTGTGTGTGTGTGTAAGAACAAGTCGTTTTACCGTTAGTAGGCCTCATTCACGAAGCCGGTCTATAAGGTGGGTATAAGGTTGTTGCCTATAAAATGGCGACTTAATGGGTGTCCACTCTCACCCACCGCTTGCTTGATCGGTGGAGGGTCGTTAGCCGAACGGGTAGGACAATGACTTTAAATTCTCATTAAAAGTATAATGAATATTATAAAGTAACTAAATATTTTTTATTTAATTCCCAATCTTAGTTACTTTAGGAAAAATGTGAATTTGGTGCTAGCCCATGGAATTCACACTTTGTACCTTACCAAGTCGTTGGTGGAGCGTGTGTGGTTAACCGGCACACTAACTTGGACTAGCAAGGATCACGAAAGGTGACTTAATGTTTGTCATAGATCAATGGAGCGTGTGTGGTTAACCGGCACATTGATTAGGTGATAATATTAAGGGTACCAAGTGAATTGGTATGGTTATTCACACCTTGTTTTGTGATCCTCGGCATCCCAGTCACAAAATTTGAGAGGGCACACTCGAGATTAAAACATGCCATTGAAAAGTTCAATGAATCTCAAAAGATCTAGGAATTTCAAATCCAATTAAAACCTAATAAATTATTTCGTTTTTCATGGTGGAAATTGGTGAATCGTCATTCGCCTACCTTCAAATATTTTATAGCTTGGATTACGGCATCCCTCTTCCAAATTATAAAATATTGTGTTGGGTCCTAGCCTTAATATTTCATATTGGGTGTTATATTAAGGATTTTGAATCAACTAACTGGATTTTCTCCCATTATAGATGTCTGGTTCAGACAACTATGATCTTCCCAAATCTCTTGAAGATGGTGTCCCTCAACATCATGCTTCACTTCTTCCACCTCCTCCAATTATTCTCCCTCACCCACAAGTTCTTGAAAAGTTTAAAGTTACTCAATCCCTATTGGCAAGCATAGTCTATGTGTGCTCACATCTTGGAGATAAAGTCATATATTGACAAGCCGGGAGAGTTGGGTGTCAAAGTCTCGTGAAAGTTGGATGTTCAATCACTTTCTTAGTAACATAGTGAGTCTCTTTGGGACTACTATGAGGCAGACTATGACATGACCCTTAATGATGTTATCTTTTTGCTTGGTGTTGTGGAATCAGCAATGATTCGGAACACCAGTAAACCAAATTTGATTAAAAGAACAACTTCCCAAGTCTAAATGGACATTGACAATGGTAGCATTGGATATCTAGAAAAAGATTTCTCTTCCCAATGGAAAGGGATCGGCCATAGTCAACTCGGTTGACCAAATGGTAAAGAGAAAGGCTAAGTCTGAGATAGTCTCATGTGCCATTACCAAAGGGTCCATGTGTTTTGTTGCCAAAGGAAGGGGCATTGGTTGCGAAGCTGCCCTATTCACTTGAAAGGTCATAAGGTTGATCAAGTCAAGAGGTTTGACTCTACTTCAGGTAAAGTCCACTGTTTAACTCTATTAAGTTCCTATTTGGAGATTCTTATTACATAATGTGAATGGGTCACATGCTGATGTTTTTAAGAATCAAAGAAAAGATAGGAAGCTTAAAGTAAGTATATGTTGATTCTGATTGCGAAGGTGGGTTTCGATCGCATGGTTCGGTAATCAGAATTTTGAGCTGTTGCTTAAGAGTTATAATATATTGCTTATGAATAGATAACAACAACCATTTTCATGTTGCTTATATGTTTCCAGTAATAGCAATATTGGAAAGTGGATTTGATTCCTTCATTTGTGGTAGTGTCTAAATTTACCGAATGAAGAAAGTTTTTCATCACCCAAGTTTCAATTGGACAGAAACTTGGAATCATACAAGTTGTATTATATGATGAATGAGAATTTTCATCTTTGAAAATTAAGACTAATTCTTTGATCACATGTATATGTGAGTCAATTGAAGGACTAAGGAATTAGGTACACTGGGTGTGCGCTGGTCAAGGTCCACCACAAAGATTGATTTGTCATGATTTACTAAAGATTAGTAAATATGATTATACTTATGAGGTTAAGTATAATTCTGTAACATTGGAAAGGTTACAACGTATGACAAAACAAATGAGAAGAATCAAATTAGGCAGAAAGATAAAAGTTTCTCAAATCTGAAAGGATGGGAGAGTACTTTAGTATCGTATTTCATGATCATCTTAATGATTATGAAACCATATCACAAATTCATACTCTAAGGACGTCTTAGTGCATTGTTATGGCTAAGAAGAGAGGTCCTGAATTGTTGGATTGGTTAAAATCAAGAAGATGAGTCATACTTCGTTCCAAAACAATTCTTAGAGTCATACTCCAAGATTGTAACTTTGAGTGACATAAAGGAAGATTTAAAACACTTATCAAATGTAAGAGTAAAATGTTTTCTACTCTTGTACATTTGAGATTGGTAAGTTGTGATGTCTTGGATGAGAGAAAGACCAACTAAGACCAATTGTGTGAAGTGTTAGTCTTGATAAGAGTCCACACTATCCCTTGAATATTTGTTTTGTCAAGGAATGGTTCTTGACTGGGGAAACTTATATGTCAAGGGGACAGTGGGAGCCTTAAAGATCCTGAAAGAGTTTCAAGATTTAATCAAGAGTAAAGCCTGTAATTTATCACTAGCACACGACTTAAGGTTTGCAACCTATTGTGTTGACATAATTCTTATTTCTGTACCTACTTCAAATAAGTTGAATTTGGATGTGAGTTATCAGAGTTCAACTTGGAAGCATTGGTGGGCCTTGTGCTACCAAGGTGACAAGAAACTAAGATTGAACAAGTTTAATCCATGTAAGGCTAAATTTGTCACTAACCTTATCTTGTGATTATGGTTTTGACAAATTCACATGGATAGGAACTCATACACTATAAAATCTAAGTGTCATAAGGTTTCTCTCCGATTCATGAAAATGATGGTGAGGAAACGCTTTCACTAAGTAGATTTTACGTAGATATCAATTGTGTTATTTTCATTTTCAAAAGTCGTTAGTGGAGCGCGTGTGGTTAACCGGCACACTAACATTGACTTGTGAGAAATGGCAAATGCCTAAGCAATTGAGACTATGATTATGGCATCCCTTTTCATAGTTCTGAAAATTGTTTAGACACACATGTGAGCTATCTAAGAAAGGGTGTATGAATCGAAATTTCAGAAGTCCAGCAAATTTCTGGAAATATGTCAGAGCTAGTGGGAGCATAAGTGTTATGCTAATAATCATCATGTTAGTGGGAGCATGATAATTGTGATTACTATTATTGCAAGCTAGCAATGTTAATTATAGAAAACCAAAATTTTCAATTCGTCAAATTGCAGGGGTTGAAAAGTTGTTTTGCTATAATTAAGGGAGAGGAAATTATACTTCATTTCAATTCTAAAGCTTAGATTGAGATTTTAATCATCTTTAGTCAAGGACATATATATGAATTTTATGTCTGAATGGTTCGACTTAAGGAAATTCTATATATATTGCGTTTTCAAAATTCGATTATGATTACGGCATCCCTCTTCATAGTTAAATTTTGAAAACATGGCAAATAAAAAATATTGTAGCAAAAGACTTGTCTAGTATCATGTCTATATGTCAAACATCATGAATCGTGTCCCATATGCTTCGGATATAGGATCGATTGCATGTGCTATAATATTCATCTTTTCTAAGATTCCCCAATTCCTTAAGGCACTGAGAAGGGAAAAGTCTAGAACTGGATATGACTAAAGTGATTAAGCAATTGTCGAGGACAATCTGAGGTTCGCCAAAGATTGGTTGCTCAGGGAAAGTTGGAAGTATGATGTAAGTTGTCGGAAAGGACCATATTGACATGTTCTGAAAAGAAGTAACTCTTGTTCGGAAGTGATAGTCAAAATGGGACTATGGAAATGTCTCCATAGGTGGAAGTTATTCAATCTATGTAAGATTAGAAAACTTTAATGCAAGAAGAATGTTCAAAGCAATGTACTTTGAATATGAGACTTCCGTTCCATAGAGGTTGACCTTCTTTGGAATACTCTGTAATGACTGGTGACAAGGTTTTGGTGACTTTGTGCATAATCATTACAAGAGGAACATTGCATAAAAGTTTAAAATCTAACAGATTTTTTGGTAAATGATAGGAATCGGGGATTCTCACATTTACAATAAGGATTTGGGATTGTGAAATGAATATCATTGGAATCATGTTCAATTGATCTACATCACAATGTAAGGATCATAGACAAACATAGTGTGCATACTTGGAGTATGGCATAACTATTGTTTAGAAAAACAAAGTGTACATGCTAAGAGCATGGGACGACTGTTGTTTTTATTCAAGTCTTAAGTTGATTGTTTGAAACATTATACAATGAATAATGTGTAATCAATATGGTGATAAACAAAAGGTGGTTCTATTTATATTCAAAAGGGTTCTGAGACCATATTGAATTCGATTATTATTGTGTTTCACTTTGCATGTTTTGACTTCCTAAATAGCTAGGTTATTCTTTCCGAATGACTAAGTTATTTAAACACTCCACAGTCGTTCATATGTTGGAAGTAGGTATGAATCAAGACTATCATGAATCGAGTTTGTAGATGGCTAAATGGGTTTAGTCATAGCAATGGTTGCTACAACATTCATGAGTGCTCATAAGTTATGAGTATTGGAATAAACCCATGCTCACTTGTATCACTTCATGGAATTTATCTCGAGTGATCGTGAGACGGTAATATCATATAAATCTTTAAACCTAGAGATATGAGTTGTTACCTATGAGTTGGTTGTGCATTGATTGCACGTAAACGCATCAGTAACTTGATGTTATAAAACGTGCCTTTGTGTACAATTCAACAAGTAGTAGAACAAGCATATGAGTCGAAGTTTATCTGTTCCTTCTAGAAATAGAAGCGATATCTGGGCCCCTCGATGATTTTGTTGTGACCTATGTACCGGCCGGTCATAACTAAAATTGATGTGTTCGATTAAGTTCTTTGTCAAACAAATCGGAAATCGGGAAACAAACTGTTGGACAATAAGTACGACGTTGTTCCATGTATTTTTCCGGCTGATATCATGAGAACAGAGGAGTATATGATCACTTATCTAAAATGGCGCTTCATAGTTCAACGGAGTTTTCGAGAGCTACGATTGCTGGTTGGTTCCTGAAGTAACATACGCAAATATAGTTATTAGACTTATCCAAGTGGGAGTCTGTTGGATAAGGTGTCTAAGTCTATAACTTATTTGGTATATACTTGACCCAACCCGGCATGGTCCATTTGGGTTGCATCTCACCCAAACTTTTTATGGATAATTTTATGAGAGTTATACACATATGTTTATTAATATATTATAAGTTATAATATATTAATATGAAGTTATGTTATTCAATTAGTATTAGTCTTAAATTAATTATGAATTAATTTAGAGATTAAAAGGAAGACTAATTAGATTATGGGCTATTGGTTTTATATGGTGTGGGCTAACACTCATTTGTTAATGGGCTAGGCTTATATGGAAGTCCATGGATGATCCATGGAGCTTTTAACCCATGGATCCTTGGAAAGGAAAGGTCATGGGTTATTAGGGTTTCACCCTAACCATGCACACTATATAAGCATGCTTATGGAGCATGAAATGGTGGCCTAGTGGCAACTAGTGAACTAGTGTGTGTGTGCTTGTGTGTGGCCGAAAATACAAGTGTGTATACTCTCTCAAAGTTTTCCAAGAGTTTGTGGTGTTTTATGATTCCATTTGAGGCATTCACACTATTGGTGCTTGGCCCTCAAACTCCTTAAGAACCAAACTCATCAAAAAGGTATGTAATCTCTTCTAACTCTTTTATGTTGAAATGTTCCCCATGCCATGTTAGATAGGTTATAAACCTTGGAAAATTATTATTTTGCATGTATTTAGACAAACATAGATCCAAGGTTTATTAGGGTTGCATGCACACTTAGGAAGTGTTAGATTGCTCAAAACCCAACAGTTCCCATTTCCACTCAGGTATTTCGGGTTGATGGAGTAGACCTGAGGGCTTCTGGTGTTCTAATTTTATCTTGGCACAAGTCAAGCACTTGCTCACATAGATAACAATTTCTGCTTTCATGTTTGGCCACTAGTAGAGTTGTTTGAGATCCAGATCCATCTTATCTGAACCTGGGTGTACAGAGTATGGAGTCTTGTGTGCTTCGTTCATAACTATCTCTCTGAACCCACCAAACTTTGGTGTCCAGATTCGGTTCATGAGGTAGCGCACTCTGTCACTCTTGATCTCTAGATTCGTGTCCATCCCTCTAAGGGTTTCACCTGTCACGTTTTCGTGTTTCAAGGCTTCTATTTGAGCTTCCTTGATTTGTGTCAATAGATGCGAATGGATCGACATGGTTAATGACTTCACTTTTCGACCAGAGTACTCCTTACGACTAAGGGCATCAGCCACTACATTCGCCTTTCCCAGATGGTATCGAATCTCACATTCGTAATCGTTGAGCAATTCGACCCAATGTCGTTGTCTCGTGTTCAACTCCTTCTGGTCGAGTACGTGTTGGAGGCTCTTCTGGTCCGTAAATATGGTGCACTTGGTACCGTAAAGGTAGTGCATCCAAATTTTTAGAGCGAATACCACAGCTCCAAGTTCTAAGTCATGCATGGTGTACTTGACTTCGTGTGTTTTCAGTTGTCGTGAGGCATACGTAACAACCTTTCCTCGCTGCATTAGCACACATCCCAACCCTTGGTTCAAAGCATCGTAATACACTACAAAATCCTCGATCCCCTCTAGAAGAGAAAGAATGGGTGCACTGCATAGGGCGTGTTTCAGGGTTCGAAATGCAACATCTTGCTTTTCTCCCTAGCTGTAGGTCACACCTTTCTGAGTTAGGGAGGTAAGAGGCTTTGCGATGCTGGAGAAGTTCTTCATGAACCTTCGATAATAACCAGCAAGGCCCAGAAATTGGCAAATCTATGTTGGTGTAGTTGGTGCAGACCAATTTTTGATAGCCTTGATCTTAGATGGGTCCACGTGGATTCCTTCTTCGCTGATCACGTGACCTAGGAAGTTCACCTTCCTAATCCAAAACTCGCATTTTGAGAACTCCGCATAAAGTCTCTCAGCTCGTAATGTCTCTAAGACTTGTCTTAGATGTTGGTCATGCTCTTCTTTATTCTTTGAATAAATGAGTATGTCATCTATGAATACTATCACAAATGTTTCCAAGAATAGACGACACACTCGATTCATTAAGTCCATGAATACGACAGGGGCATTGGTTAGTCTGAACGGCATCACTGCAAACTCGTAATACCTGTATCTTGTTCGGAAGGCCGTCTTGGGAATATCACTCTCCAGGACTCGCAGCTGGTGATATCCCAATCTCAGATCGATCTTGGAGAAGTAGTTGGCTCCTTGGAGTTGGTAGAATAAGTCGTCGATTCATGGTAGAGGATATCGGTTCTTGATGGTAAGTTTGTTGAGCTCTCGGTGGTCGATGCACATCCTAAATGATCCATCCTTCTTTTTCACAAATAAAACTGGTGCTACCCAAGGTGAGAAGCTCGGCCTGGAGAATCCTTTGCTGAGTAGTTCATTCAGGTGGCTGGATAGCTCCTGCATCTCCGCTGGGGCTAATTGATAGGGCGCTTTGGCTACTGGGATAGCTCCGGGAATCAGATCGACTCTGAATTTGACTTGTCTCGCGGGTGGTATTCCTGGAAGATCTTCAGGAAAAACATCGGAAAATTCGCATACGTCAGGCATGCTCTTGATGTCCTGGACTTCGCGTTTCACATCCACGACATTTGCTAAAAACACGTGACATTCCTTGCGCAGGTACTTCTGAGCCTGGATACACGAGATAATACGAAGAGTGGTACTGGGTTTTCGCCATAGATTATGAAGGTTTCGCCAGTTGGCAGATTAAGGCGAACGGCCTTATCGTAACATAAAATGTCCGCATGATGAGAACTCAGCCATTCCATGCCAATGATGACATCGAAACTCTTAATCGAGACTGGCATAAGGCTGATTGGAAAGGGATTATCGTTTAGAGTTAGGGTACAGTTTAAGTATATCTCCTTAGTGCCTTCTATTTTACCGTTGGCCATTTCTACTACAAACGGTTCACTTAATGATTGGGGTATTTGTTTCAACAGGCCTTTAAAATTATGACTCACAAAACTCCTCTACGCTCCACTATCAAACAAAATGCATTACAAACGGTTCACTTAATGATTGGGGTATTTGTTTCAACAGGCCTTTAAAATTATGACTCACAAAACTCCTCTACGCTCCACTATCAAACAAAATGCATGCATACGAGTTATCGAGAATAAACGTACCCGTAACAACAGTGGGGTCTACAACGGCTTCATCCTGTCCCATTGCGAACACTTAGCCCCTTCCTCCGGTATCTTTGTTGTTTGCCTTTAGGCAGTCCCTGCGGTAGTGTCCCGTGGCTCCGCACTCAAAGCAGGTGCGGCTTACTCCGGCATTAGCAGTGGGGGCGGCTTGTTGGGCTGGCTCCTTGCAGAAGCGGGTTGTATGCCCCTTATTATTGCACCTTGTGCATTTGAAGTCACTACAAAGACTGTGGTGGTGGAAGCTGCATTGGTTGCACTTCGGAAATCTCCCACTGTAAGAACTTGTGGGTGCAGTGGTGGTAGGAACAGTAACAGCGTGAGCCGCTACCACTTGTTGTTTCTTGGGGTTCCCCTGTATGGTTTGTCCCCTTCTCTTGTTCCAAGGCCTTCCCTGGCCCTGTACCTCCTTTGATGGATCGGTAGTAGCTGCAACAGTCCCCTGTTTGACCCCGTGGTCGATAAGTCATTGAGCCAGGCGCTTAGCGCTGTTGAAAGTGATAGGGTTGAAGTCCAAAACATGACCTTGAATCTGAGGTGACAACCCCCAAATGTACCTCTTAACCTTTTTCGGTTCTAGGTTGACCATGGCAGGGCACAAGGCATCAAGGTCGTTGAACCTGGCCATGTAGATGACTAGGTCAGACCCAGTCATCTTCAGGTTCCAGAGCTCCTGCTCTAGCTTTTCTATCTCGCCCCTTGAGCAGTATTCCTCCAATAGTAGGACCTTCAAAACCTCCCAACTCATGGCATTGGCGATGGTGAGAGTCACGGACTTCACATGGCTTTTCCACCGGGTGAGGGCTCGATTAATGAGGGTGCAAGCAGCGAACTTGACTTTGCTCGCTTCTTGGAAAGAGCAGATCTCAAAGAACGTATCGGTCTTTTCGAACCATTGCATCAGTGCAATGACTCCCCTAGTTCCATTAAAAGTTTTTGGCTTTGCGTTGGAGAAATCCTTGTAAGTACATTCCCTTACGTGTGTTAGGTCCAGTTAATGTTGCGTCTTGGGCTCGTTAGCTAGTCCAGTTTAGTCTCCGGTATGGGCTTGTCCATCCGTGAGTTATTTTGTAGGGTTTATTATTTATAGATGCTTGCATGCATTCAAGAAGGTAAGATTGGATACAGATTTTCATAACGTTTACGTTCTTATCTTTTGTAACCCTAGAATCCTCTACAGCGGAAGTTCTTCATCGAGCTCTACTGAGGATTGAGTTAATAGAATCATTCGACTCATTCAGATCCATTCTTGTGTTTTTGTCTTACTGTTATTACTTTCTTGATTTGCCTGTTATAAGATCTAATCGATCAAGAGTATTATAAACTCATCAATTGGTATCAGAGCAGGAGGCTGTGTAATTCATAAACATCTCTTCTGTGAAAGAAGTGATTAGGGTTATTCCGCATTAACTGATATTTATTGAGCCGTCACTCCAAAATTGACGTATCTCATTATTTATTCGTTTTGCCCTAATATTACATATTACAAGTCTGATCTTGCAACAGGTTAAACGATCAAGCATGGACGATTCTCAATCTAATCCTATCAACATCTCAAACAGTATTGGATCAACAACAAAGATTCCAATTCTTTACACTCAAGATTACGAGGTATGGGCGCATCATTTTGAAGACTATGTCATCGGATCTGAAGATAATGGGTATCTCATATGGGAAGCTATTGTGTCTGGACCATTTGCTCATTCAGGAACATCCAAAATCATTAAAACTCAGAAAGAGTATAATGATCTGTTAAAAGATGTGAAAGACGTTGCTCAAGACGAAAAGGAGAAGTTTCAATGCAACATCAAAGCATTGAGACTGATCCGATTCGCTCTTCAGTCTGACACGTTCAGGTTGGTGAGTTCCTGCAGTACAGCTAAAGAAATATGGGATCAGCTGCGAGAGCTGTATTCTACAGATGAAGATTTGGAACACTCAATTCAGACCTTGCTTTTGTCTGAGTTTGGTGAGTTCAAGCAAAACTCCGATGAGTCTGTTACACATCCGTTTGATCGCTTCAATCATCTTCTCAGCAAGATGATCAAACATGATATCGAAAGGAAGCTGATTGAACAGAAGGTCACCTTTCTGAATGGCTTAAGATATGAATGGAGAGCTGTTGTGTCTATAGTTAAAGCTCACGAGCAGTTCAAATCATATTCACTGGCGAAATTGGTGGGAATTCTGAAATCCCAAGAAAATATAGTGATGCAAGAGAAGAGTGTGGTCTCAAATTTGGGGTCCTTGGCCCTTCTATCTAAAAGCAAGAATGTAGTAGAAGATGAAGATCTGAATCTAGAGGACTAAGATCTAACTTCGGAAGATTATGCTATGATGGTGCCTAATCCAAAAAGGTTCATCAAGAAGAGGTTTCCTACCAATAAGAACCGAAATTGGCAGGGAAGCTACAGTTCAGAAAAAGTAAGGGAGGAGCCGAAGACTGAGGAACCAAAGAAAGAGGCAAAGGTTGAAGGAGATTCTGGTGTCAGCTGCTATTACTGTGGAGTAAAGAATCATTATGCCAAAGATTGTGTTCTGAAGAAAATGGCAGAGAAAGATGAGGAGAAAGATGAAGAGGCAATCCTGATGAAAAAGCTAGAAGAGATTAAGAGAAAGAAAGCTGCTACTAATCCTTCTATAAATGCTCTTATTGTACAGGGTTCGGCAGAGGATGACGAGTTCGGTGGCATACAGGTGTGGTCGACCGACTCAGAAGATGATGAGGTGAGAAAGCCTTCGCATGGAAAGGCGTATGTCGCAAGAGGTGGTGAAAGCAGTGGAAAGTGTCTGATGGTGACTGGCGTATCTCACATGAGAGGATACAATACAGATGGTGGAAATGAGGACACCAAGGAGCGAGAGGACTTATGCTTCACAGCAAAACCTCTCAGTGTGTAGATCAATGAACTTGATGAATTGATCAAGAAGGTACAATCTCTTTTTATTTCGTTCAAAATTCCACAGAAATCATATGAAAAGGAATTAAATAACTTAAATTCAAGAATCTCAAATCTGGATAGTTGTTTAACTCAAACACGGGTCACCAATTCTAACCTAACTGACCAAATAAGCAGGGTGTCATCCAAGAGTGAGGAGCGAAGGATGTGGATTGAGCAGAAGGAGTTGGAGCTGATTAAGTCTAAGGATGAAAACATTTATTTGCAAAGAGACAATTTGAAACTTTTAAAACAAAGAAATGTTTTTTGTTTGATTGCTAAAAGACTTTATGCTAACATTACTCAACTGCATCTGAATTGTGAAATAGGGCAGAAAATACATCGCATGATTTTACCCTTCCTTGAGTTTAAGGAGGATGAAATCGATGCTGAAGCATACAACTGTGAAAGTGTTGTGTCGTCTGATGATGTGAATCCTACTTATATGTATGGTCTGGACAAAATAGAATCTTTTATAAAGTCCAAAGACCATAAGGACATGCTGAAAAATCTTTTGGATGAAAACGATAAGCTGAAACTAAGGACCGAAACCATACAAAAATTCGACTCATTGAGTGCCAATTTAAGTTCAGAAAATAAATTTGATGTTGAAAACGCATCTGAACTTAATGAAGACGATGATATGAGTGAAATTTTTATAGAGGTTGAAGTTGACTGTTCTGAGTTTGTCAAGAGCGAACCCGAAAACCACAAAAACCTACTTTCTGAAAATTCTGTGGAATTCGCTCGTTTGTCCAAGAATAAGTCCCCAACCCTCAAAGAAAAAGCTCTTGTGTTTCAGAAGGTAAGAACTACTCCAAATCAGGTGTATAAAGTCACAGGAGTAACCGAACATCAAACAGCCGAACTCACTGCCATAGTGAACGAAGATAACGCAGATGGCTGTGATGAGTTCTTCTGGTCTGCTCCTATAGATAATGCCGACGAAACAGTTGGTTTGTCAGAGCGAACGTCCTGGAAAACAAAAGGAAGATATGTACCAAAGCCGCTGAATAAGCCTGACAACTTTGACGTGCCAAGCACAAGTGGCACAAAAGAAATATATGTAGAAGAAGTCAACTCCACAAGCGAAACCTCATCTACAAAGAGCGAACCGGCTGTCAAGAAGCTAAAGCAAAAGGCTAATATCCATAGACAACCGAAACAGGTGAAAATTCAAAAGCAGCAAAGAAACCTAAGATACAAAAAGAATCTCTCAGAGCGAAAGCAGTTTTGGCACTCTCAAAACACTCATTTCTCTTATCATGATAGAAATTCAAAGTCAGAGAAAAAGACTTTCGGGCCGCATGAGGAACGGAACCGAAAGGTTAGGTTCGGTCCTGAAAGCAAAAGCAACCGAAAGGACAGGTTCGGTCCCGAGAGCAACAGCAACCGAAAGGACAGGTTCGGTCACGAAGGCAAAAGCTACCGAAGGTCCAGGTTCGGTCCCTCAAATGACCAAAAACAAAAGCGTCATTTAGAACCTCAAGTCAGGAAAAACTCCCAGTCTAAATTCACCCATTCTAATTCTTCTCATTCTCAATTCTCTTCTAAACCCTATTCTGTTCCTGCACAAAATTCAAAATCATCAACGAACTTGAAAGGAAAATCGAAGATTTCCTCAGTCCAGGAAGACCGAAAGCAGACTAATACCCAAACACCAAAATCTGAAACCAAAACGTCTGTTACTAACCCTAACAAAATCAAAGTTTTCACTATTAAGAGGAAAGATGAAACAACATTAATAAAAAGAACATATCTTGTTGATGTTTCGCTTACTATTCCTGTTCCTGTGAAAGGCTCACGTGGACCCAAGAAACTTTGGGTTCCTAAATCTGCTTAATTTTTGCAGGTTATAAGTGACGAGCAGTTCGACGAAGAATGGTACATTGACAGTGGCTGCTCACGTCACATGACGGGAGGGAAGGGAGAGCTAAGGGAGTTTCGATCTCTTCAAAATGGTGCGAATGTCAAGTTCGGCAACAACTCTTATGGAACGATAAAGGGTTATGGGATGATAACCAACGGAGACTTTACAATAAGAAAGGTGGCGTACATTGAAGGGTTGCAGCACAATCTCATCAGTGTATCTCAACTGGTGGGTGGTATCGGTCTCAAGGTTTCATTCGACGACGAAGGTTCAGAGATTATAGAGAAGAAATCAAACAAGGTCATTCTCAAATCAGACCGAAAAGGCGAAATGTTTCCTCTTAATCTCAAACCAATCAAAGGAAATCCAGCTATATGTCTTTTGTCCAAAGCTCATTCTGACGAAAGCTGGTTGTGGCACCGAAGGCTCTCACATCTCAACTTCAAAGACATCAACAAGCTTGTCACCTGAGGTCATGTTCGGGGTCTTCCCTTGCTCAAGTTTGATCGTGAACACTTGTGCGCTGCATGTGAAATGGGGAAACAAAGTCGTCAAAGTCACCCATCCATCATAAACACAAAAGTTGTTGAACCACTTGAGTTGCTTCACATTGACTTGTGTGGTCCATCATCAATTGAAAGCATTGGCGGTAGCAAGTATATTCTTGTTATCGTTGATGATTTCTCTCGTTTTACATGGGCGTTCTTTCTGAAGCACAAATATGAGGCTACTCCTAAGCTAAAGATGTTCATCAAGCAGGTTGAAGTGCAACTGAGAAAAGTCGTTCGCAACATTAGGAGCGACAATGGACTGGAGTTCAAGAACAGAGAATTTGAAGACTTTTTGGCGGAAAAAGGAACCAGTCACAACTTCTCAGCCCCCTACCGCCTCAACAGAATGGAATTGTCGAAAGACGAAACCGATCCTTGTGTGAGGCGGCCTGAACTATGCTAAGTTTCGCTTCTCTTCCTTTATATTTATGGGCTGATGCTATTGCTGCAGCGTGTTTTACGCAGAACGGGTCTTATCTCAACAAGCGTTTCTCTCTTACTCCTTATGAGATCATCAATAACAGTAATCCGAACGTAAAATTCTTCCACGTGTTCGGCTCACGATGCTTCATCTTCAACTCCAAAGAACATCGCAACAAGTTTGATGTTAAAGCTGATGAAGGAATATTTCTGGGATATTCTCTTACTTCAAAAGCATACCGGGTCTTAAATAAGCGTTCTAGGAAGATCGAAGAAACATATTATGTGACTTTCGATGATAACTACGTCAAGAAGCTAAAGGCTACTGAAGAAGCAATTGGAGAGATTTTCTCTCAAACAGGTCAGGTCACGGCCACCATTGCTAATTTGTTTGATCAGTTTGTGGAATTATTCGATGATCTTGAGAAAGCTACTCTCTCGGAAGCCAAGGCAGCAGACAACAAAACCGACCATCTAAAGCAAATCGTCGAAGATGCAGCCAAACAAATGGGTGACGGAGAACAAGTTCCAAACGAACCTCCTCAGCAAGGTACTTCAATCGAGGGGGAGAATCCATTTCCTTCAAATCAACCGAACTCACACTTTCAGGGGGAGAATTCTATTCCTGCTACACCCGAAAGTCCTGTAGCACCCGAAAGCTTAGCTACAACCGAAAGTCCTATAGCACCAGAAAGTCCAGCTACACCTGAGAGTTCTGCTGCACCTGAGAGCTCATCAGTCGAGGGGGAGAATTTCAACATGTTTTTCGATGACGATAGTCAATCTGAATTGGAAGAAATGGTCAACGCCGAATTGGATCCATCTTATGATCTAAATTATCCTCCTCTTATTAAATGAACCAGAGATCATCCTGTATCTCAGATAGTGGGTAATGTCTCTGAAAAAGTCCTGACCCGATCTCAACTGATGGTAAAGCAATCATCTCTATTCTCCGAAGTAGAGTTCTGCATGTATAATTCTTTCGTATCCAAAGTTGAGCCTAAGACTGTCAACACAGCTCTTGATCATTCCGATTGGGTACAAGCCATGCAAGATGAACTCAATGAGTTTGAAAGAAACAAGGTATGGCGCCTCATTCCAACTCCTAAAGATGCCTCATTCATTGGTCTCAAATGGGTTTTCAGAAACAAAATGGACAAGGAAGGCAATGTAATTCGAAATAAAGCTTGTCTCGTGGTGAAAGGATACTGCCAGGAAGAAGGAATTGATTACAAAGAAACTTTTGCTCCAGTAGCTAGGCTGGAATCTGTTCGAATATTTCTGGCCTATGCTGCACACAAGAACTTCGAGGTCTACCAAATGGACGTAAAATGCGCCTTTCTAAATGGAGAACTTGAAGAAACGGTTTACGTGGAGCAACCTCCTGGTTTTGTCAATGAAAAGTACCCAAATCACTGTTATATTCTGGACAAAGCAGTTTATGGTCTGAAACAAGCACCTGGGGCATGGTATGAAACGCTAACTAAGTTCTTAAAGATGTCAAAATTCAAACAAGGTTCGGTTGACCCAACCTTCTTTCGTAAGAAGGAAGGTAACCACCTTATGATAGTTCAAATCTATGTCGATGATATCATCTTTGGCTCAACGAATCCTAGCTTAACAGCTGAATTCAGAAAGCTGATGGAGACTAAATTTGAAATGAGATCAATGGGTCCGATTAACTTTTTCCTTGGTTTAAATATTAGACAGGGACCCAAAGGCATCTTTATCAACCAGGAAGCATACACCAAGACTCTTCTTGCTAAATTTGGCATGATGGGAGACTCAAAGGTCAAAGTTCCAATGGCATTCGGCACCAAGCTCACACCATCCTTGGAAAAACCGGCAGTCGATATTACGCTATACCGCCAGATGATTGGGTCCTTAATGTACCTTACTGCTAGCAGGCCTGATATAATGTTTTCTGTATGTTATTGTGCTAGGTTTCAGGCGAATCCTCGTGAACCACATATGCTTGCAGTGAAAAACATACTCCGGTATCTGAAACGAACCACCTCCCTCGATCTATGGTATCCATCAAACTCAGGTTTCTTCGTTCAAGCCTACTCAGATGCAGACCTTGGAGGATGTGGTTTAGACAGGAAAAGCACCACTGGAGGCTGCCAATTCCTAGACGGGAAGTTGGTTAGCTGGCAATCAAAGAAACAGACATGTGTTTCTCTGTCTACAGCCGAAGCAGAGTACATTGCAGCTGCCTCCTATACATCTCAAGTGATTTGGATCCAAAGCCAGCTCCGTGATTATGAACTCAATATGAAAAAGATCCCACTATATTGCGATTCAGAAAGTGCAATTAGGATCTGTCATAACCCAGTGCAACACTCCAAGACCAAGCATATTGCACTGAGGTATCACTTTATAAAGGATCATGTGGAAGATGGAAACGTCGAAATTCACTTTGTTCGAACCACTGATCAACTGGCCGATATCTTCACCAAAGCTCTTCCTGAAGCGAGTTTCAATAAAAATCTACACGGGCTAGGAATGATGGAATCGGAGTCAGTACCAAAAACTACTTTCAAAACTAAAAGTTGGAAGCGAAATGAACCGAACGTTCGGGTTCGGTTCACATGTGTGCCGAAATGAACCGAACGCTCGGGTTCGGTCCTATTCTCCTATCTTCGCCTATCACTCAAAGGTAGTTTCTTTGGCTATAAACCTTTTGTATCTTTTTCAAATTTTGGTTCTTATTTTCAAAGTTTTTTTTATTTTAAATTCAAAATTTTTTTCTTTCTCAAATTTATTTTTTTTTGCAACCGAAATAGACCGAACGCTTGGGTTCGGTTCCAAAAAAAAATGTTGTCTCATTTTTTTTCTCTCTCTTTAAATTAAAAATTCCAAATTTTTTTTAATCAAAAACTCTAAAAACATTTTTTTTTACGAAATTTTTTTAATCTCATATTTTTTTGTGGAGTTTCTTTCATTAGTTAAGTGTCCCTAGAAGCATGCTGTTGTATGTGTCCAAAGCCTCACCCGATTCAAAATAATAGCCTTACTGACTTGGTATATACAAACATTGTCTTCCCAATTAGGCTTTTATATTTATTCTAATCATGAGCTACCTTACTCTCTTCTCACATGAGATAAGAGTTTTCTGCTTGGTCCTTATTTTAATAGCAGAGGTACTTTGGTCTCTTTACACCATCTACACTACTTTTCTCCACCTCATTCGCTTCATAAACATAACCCTTGAGACTCTCAGAAATTACCACTGAGGTTTATGGTTACACAACTTCTGTGTTCATGATCTTAGCTTCGTGCCACTACGTGCTAAGTGAAACCCACAATTCAATACTTATTATGCATTGACGGTGAACAATCAACCTTGTTCTAGCTTTCACTAACGAATTGATGAACATATCCATGGGGATGTAACATGAAATCTCTAATTTCTTTTTGTGTGATTCCTATGAAATTGTTAAAAACCATAACATTTCTTCCCTTGGAATCCAGTTTTATTTTTCTTTGAGATTTCACATAAAATATTTTCACAATGCCACATAGATTCTTTTCAAACCTACTTGTTCAACAGACTACATTGGTCTCACAAGTACTTCAGTAGATTTATGTCTTATGTCAAGATCAGAAATTCTAAACTGAAGCGAAAGCCACCCAAATCAGCCTAATTAAAAGAAGCCTTTCAACACTTCTCAATAAGTGTCTGATCGTTATTCAATGGAAAACCAAACAAACACTTTAAGGTCTCTCTTGACTTTGAAGGAAGTGATTTGTGCCCGGGATCCATTGTTTCGTGTCTTTATTGACATCACAATTTCCCACATATGTGTTGCTTTACTTCTTTTTCTTTTACACACTCAGCACGAAAATCTTTTTGATTTTCCATAATTCTGGTTTCATTACTTACATGGCAATTTTTTTTTAAAGACGTGTGGCTCACATTATTACATGTGGTCATTTTGATTTAAGATGGCGTTCCTCTCTAAAGAGATAAGATGCTGACTCAGGCGGGAGTCCAATCGATTTGATTTTAAAATGGCGCTTCAATGACAGGCGTGCGAAGTGGAACCGTTTTTTCTTAAACGGCGCCTGATGGGAAGGCGTGTGAATCGGGACAGTTCTTCTCTCTCCTGCGTAATCATCGGGGCTACCAACTGTCACGCATCAATCACCTCCGGAAAACCCTTCGTATTTCCTTTGAAGATTTGGGAACAAATTCCTCTCTCTCCTTTAGCCACAGTATAAAAGGTAATTTTAACCATTATTTACCTCTTTACTGCACCCAAAATTCAGAGAGCGAGAAAAGCTTTGAGAATTCTACTGTTCATCATCTCTCCCAACTTCTTCACTTCAATGGCGGATTCATCATCTGTTCATGCCACTTCCCACATCCTGCCGATTCTTCCTCAACAGAGTCTGATCATCGATCTTACTCCACACGTTTACGACGCCTTCATGTTCCCGATCATCGAATGCCTCAAATACTCGCCGCTTGCTCCCGCTCTCACCAAAGTTGAAGCTGTTCCAATGGAATTTTTATCCCAAATCTTTGCCACTACTCATTACGATAAGTCTGTCGATAGGATCTTCTTCGACATTCTTGATCACAAGGCATCTATCTCCAAGCAGCGATTATGCTCACTTTTAGGGTTTGAACTTGATTTATTTAGGGTTAACCCTGAATCCATTCCAGTGGGTCACTTGTTTTCTATGTTCTATAACATGGGATACACTGAGGTTCTGACGACGGTCACTAAGTTCAAGAAACCGTGCCTGCCTCCACAATGGAACGGGTTATTTACGGTGCTATTCAAGGGGTTATCGAAACGCAGTGCCGGTTCAGACGGAGCGATTCATCTGTTCATCACGATTCTTTATGGGGTATACAATGGTATCAACCTGGATTATGGGTCAGTGTTATGGCAGCAACTGATCCAGAGCCTTGCATCCACATCTCGACACTCCGAGATCTCCTACGCTCAATTCTGGACTCTAGTCACAAAATGGGTGATGGACAAGTATCACATCCCCATTGTTGTTGATTCTCCACTCTCTTCGATAGTTACTTTCCATACCATGAAGATAATAGTCTCCGATGCATCAAAATTTCAGTTTATTGGCTCCATCCCTAAGTCAATGTTTGGAGACGTTCCTGCCGAAAGCCGTATCATCCGAACTTACAAGGAGTTTCGTCGCTCTGGTCCTAGAGAGCTCACTCCTGAGATGATCAAATCCATCCACGAAGCTGATAAGCCCGCTCCAAGGGGAAAGAAGAATGAAAAGGGAAAAGACAAGCAGGTTGGCAAGGGAGCGAAAGGCCCTTCTCCCAAGAAACGAAAACCTACCAAGGCTGCTCAATCTCCTCCACTGAAGAAGAGAAAAACCCAACCTAGGCGAAAGTTGATGCTTGCTTCCTCCTCAAGCGAATCTGCGGAAGACAATTCAGACTCTGACGAGTCCCCTCGTGGTAACACTCCTCCACGATCGCCTACCCCAGAAGTACACTTTTCCAGTTCACCCGTCTCTTCTCCACAAATCACCATTCCTATTTCCATTCCCCCCATAACCTCCACCACTCAAATCCCATCTACCTCTATCCCAGTACCCCCTCCCATTTTCACTGAAGCTACCACAACAACAGCTGAAGTAAGAACCAACGTATCTAATACGCGGGATCCTACTAAAGCACCCGAACCCACTCCCACTACTGAACCTATTTCACAACCCGAACCTACTTCCACTACCGAGCCTCCACCCTCACCTCCACCCTCCTCTCCTGCTCAGTCCGTAGAGGATGAAGAACCATTTCTTGGTGGGGAGGACATGACATTTGATTCGGTCTACTATAGTCCGTATCAGGTGCAAAGTGAAGATGATGATGATGCTCTTGTCACCAAAAAGCATCTCAAGGAGCTTCACGAGAAGATTGATTCTCTCATCGCTTCCTCTTCTTCTTCATCATAGTCTACCATTTCTGAGGTTGCTATTCAGAGGATAGTTGACGCTTTTACTAAGGCTCATGAAGCCTCCGTTAGCTCAGCTACTGTCGCCATTGACGCATCCACCAAAGCCTGTGCTGTTGCGACCGAAAAAGTCGAAAAACTATTTACTGATGCCTCCTCTCTTTTGCAGTCTTTACAGGAAACTGCCGAAGCCACTAAAACGAAGCTTGACCCCATCGTCAACAAGCTGGCTACCTCAATTGCCTCTGAACTGACGTCCTTCGCCACTCTTCGTCAAACTCTCACCGACGACAACTCCGCGTTTAAGGCGACCATTAAGGAGCGCCTTACCAAGCTTCAAGAAGATCTAGCTGCCGAGAACTCCCTCATGGACGCTCTCGCTAGAAAGACCACTGCTCTTAAGGTCAAGAATCTTCAACTCTCCAATTCTCAAAAGGAGATTGAGTCACTTCGATCTGAAAGAGAGGTGATTTCATCGTGTGTTTCGGATGTCCACGCAGCACTTTCAAACATCCTTGAAGCACATGATCCAATATTAAACTATTTAGGGAGGCGTACTCTCGTGGAAAAGCTTGCTCCTGCTCTTTCTCTCCTGAGCAAAATTGAAGGGCTCCTTGAGTTCGTGTCCATTCCGAAACAAGGGGGAGAGAATGTATCTCAACCGCCTCCCACTTCTACAGCAACAAAAACAACCGAACCTCCTCCAACAGGCCAAGCCTCAGGTTCGGGTGTAAAAGACAAAGGGAAACAAATTGCTGAAGATAGTGACGACGACAAAGAGACGATTGCTGATCTCTTGAAAAAGCAAGGTCGAGATAAGGACGTTGATATGAGCGCTCGGGTTGCTAGAGAGGCTGAGGAAGCTGAAAGAAAGATGAAAGAAGCTCACGACCTTCTTGAGAGTAGGAAAACCCTTTTTCCTCCTTGGACTCTTGAGAAGTTGCTGAAAGAAGCAATTGAAACCCCAAGCATCCTGTGGCTCGAACCGGTGATCTCACTTGATCGTATCAATTCTGTCGATTCTTAGTTCGACATGCCACTGACCCGAAAGGCCTTCATCTTCCATGCCTTTGACAACGTTGCAGATATCCCTCATCCTCATCCTAAGGTTGACAGGGATCTTGTCGAGTTCTATCTGAGAGCTGCCCAACCACAATATCAAACATGGAGCGCTCAGAAGATTATCAACGTTCGGGTCCTCAATCCGTATCAGGAACGAAACTTCACGAACGTTCGGTTCAAGGTGCAGAGAGGTTCTGCCAAGACCGAACATGCCATTTCGCTTGCTGATCTTCCCAATTTAAATCCACATGATTGGATTATTTTGCACAACATCCTTCTTACAAATGAAGCAGAATATGGTCCGATTATTGACCACTTCAAGAGGATGCTTGTCTGCTACATCATGGAAGTTGCCAAGATGGATCAGGAGATCGCTAGTGTCTTCAAGAAAAAGCCTACTATTTCTCATGTTGGATCAGCAAGTGATCTGAACATGATGCAGATGGGGAAGATAGACCCGAAAAGAAATTCTGTTATGTTTACCAGAAACAAAGGCCAAAAATGCCTGTTCGCTTTGGCAGACAAACATCTATACACCACTGCATGCCTGGAACATGTTTTGGGTATCATTCATCGTTGCAAGCAAAACTCAGCTGACGACAAGAAGTACTTCGATGATATGATCCAGTGGTACATTCGCTTCAGACAGACAATCCTCGCTCTTATCCCTCGTCTGTTTGATACCACTAAGAAGGTTCCGGCAGCTGGACCCAGCAAGAAGAAGTGATAGTCTCGCTCCAATTGACGCAAAGGGGGAGATTGTTAGGTCCAGTTAGTGTTGCGTCTTGGGCTCGTTAGCTAGTCCAGTTTAGTCTCCGGTATGGGCCTGTCCATCCGTGAGTTATTTTGTAGGGTTTATTATTTATAGATGCTTGCATGCATTCAAGAAGGTAAGATTGGATAGAGATTTTCATAACGTTTACGCTCTTATCTTTTGTAACCCTAGAATCCTCTACAATGAAAGTTCTTCATCGAGCTCTGCTGAGGATTGAGTTAATAGAATCATTCGACTCATTCAGATCCATTCTTGTGTTTTTGTCTTACTGTTATTACTTTCTTGATTTGCCTGTTATAAGATCTAATCGATCAAGAGTATTATAAACTCATCAACGTGACCATGACCAGTGCCATGGTTGGAATGATTTGTGCTGCTTCCTGCCCCTCCAATCCCGTTGGAGTTTATTTGTGAGAGGGCGGCGGTCACTGCTGCCATGATAGCAGCCTGGACCATGGCCGGATCATAAGCTGGCGGTGGAGGTGGTGTTGGTACCGTGCCCGGTCTGGGTCTTAGGTTTGGACGAGGAGGCATCGCGCTGTTAAGAATTAAAAATGAAAGATCATTACTTTTGGTGATCGAGGGTTGAATGAGTTAGCTATCTTTAATAGTTTAAGAATTTGATTCAACCTATATAGGGCTTTGAGTTTGATTCACAAATGGAGTTTGAATAGCAATAGATAAACTCATGAACTTGAAAGAACGCACATAATTAACATTCGAAAGAGATTTGACTTATATATATTAAACATATGGTTGTGTTACATCCAAAGTTAGAACAAAATTGACCTTTCTAAAGGTCTCCGATTACAGGAAGTTAAAGAAAGTAAGACTTAGCCGATGGTCCTATTCTATATCAAAATTTGGGAGTTACGCGAGCACTACTTGCTGCGCGGATTACGCTTGGAGCTTGACTCCGCATCCGAGTGCTTGGCTCCCATGAGACGCCTGTCAAAGGCAGCTTGTTGCTCCCTTAAATCCCTCATTTCGGAGAGAGCTGCAGTCATTTGCTCCTAGAGGGAGTTGGTGTGGAGTTGAGCATTCCCTTGTAGCATGTCTAGGCGACGGATATCAGCTGCATTTTCTTCCATCCTTATGTCAACCTTGCGAATCCGGTTTGCTTGGACTCCGGATTGATAAGCCTGGTTGGCAAGTTTGCCTACCACAACTGGGAGTGCTCGATCAGCTAAACTTCCTCCGCTAACATGGTAGAAGTCCCGACACATACCGTAAGGAGGATGCAGTCCTTGTTGCTGGCTCCAATGATGGATGTGGCTTCCCCATACGGGATTTGGTCCTTGAAATCCCATCCTAAATGGAGGTCGGACGGATGGAGGTCGGATGGCTGGCGGATTGATTATCTCAGGCTCTAAGGCTGAGCTATCTGAACTTTCCTCATCCTCGTCTTCCATGTGTTCCTCCTCGGGGTCATCTTCAATCCATCCCCCATTACCTTGGTTGGGGTAGTAGGGGCCACCGGGGTGATGGAATCCAGCCATTGAGTTTATACGAGAATAGGGTTAAGAATTGACTATAAGCTAACGTACATAAAATTTACCCTTAAGTTTGACGGTTGAAGGTACCCAAATACTCCCATAGTATTCTTAATGATATGCTCTTGGTAAGTTTTAAATTTGCTGTCCACTGCAGACACTCCTTGGCATACGTTAGTCGGCTCTCAGACAAATATAGTTGATCAGGCCATATCCATCTCAGTTCCGATTACATGTCCCAAGGCACACCTGCACTGCACAATTTATTTATAATACTTCTATATTGATCTATTTATGACACTGTTAGTAATATGAAATGAATGCATGCCTACTTTACAAAAATTAAATAAATTTAATTTTTAAAAGTATGACTCTTACTCAGAGTGTTTTTGCCCAGTTGTGTTTATAGTTGTATACCAAAAATGGTTTTGATATACTTAATTCACTATAAACTATGCTCTGATGAAGTTCTGCTCAATTCTTCTCTCGACTACTTCAAAACAACCACATCAATCAAGTGAGTTCTTACCCCTACAAAGACGCTTTAAATACGTTTTTAACTGCTTTTAAACACTTTTAAGGGGGAGAATACAAGTAAACACACGGCTAAAATCGTGTGAAACATCGATCTTTTGCCATATTTTTCATACCGTTGTTTTAACTATCATATGAAGTTGTTATCATGCAAAACACCTCACAACACAACTTTACCCTCTTGGGGTACAATATGTGTTATAGATTGAAAAATGTTTTATTTATATGTTTACATACTACATCATATCACGGGTAACCATCTTTGTTAAACCATTTTATGCATTCAAAGAACTTATGATTTATGCTTTGTCAAACAGTGTGAAAGAGGATAAACATTGCATACAAAACTGTCACTTTAATACAGACTTAGTTGAGTATCCGGGAGACGATTATATCTTCAATGCTACCCTTTTGTTAAAAGGTACAACTTAAAGTCCCGTCCATTATAACCAGAGTCTCCCGTGGGAGAGCGTGTCAAAAGTGTATAGATCTATACGGGAAGTCATGATCCCGCGCCCTAACTGTTAGCTACAGTCCTTTGGGTGGCAGTTTGTCATAAACGTTTCGACGCCTGAAGACCGTCGCCACAGGCATATTATGTTTAGTATGGTTATAAAACTCACTGGATAGACAATTAATATGGTATTCGGAATTTATGAACGAGTAGTTATTAAAACTATTCTTCATCTAACAAGTGCGATCTTCTTATAGCTTTAATATACAAAACTATGCCTCAACCTTTAAGCATGACAGTTGCTTGCGATTTTCGGTCTTAGAGACTGCCTATTACGTTAGGAAAATAAGGGATTTTCCTGCATCTAAAACAATCAACTAATAGGAAAAATAATGGATTTTCCTGGTGCAACTATTTACAATTTACAACATGAACATTCATATGCATTTCACACTTTTATAAGAAAATAAGGGATTTTCTTGGAAAACGCACGAACTTTGGAATGACATACATTTTCTCAAAACCGCTTATGAACTCACCAACTTAATTGTTGACACTTTTCTTTGAAATAACTTGTATTCTCAGGGAACCGCAAAGCAGGTTTGGAAACCATCTTTTGGGGATTAACGTTCTGGCGTTAACGAATTCTTTTGAAACATGTTATTGTATTTATATTTTGAATATGTAACAACTACGCTTATGTAAACACTTTTAAATATTTATATATTTGGTGGTGTGTACTTTCCTTACTATGCAATTGTTATGATACTGAATATGACCTCCTCCGCCCCCGAACGTTTCCGTTGTTCTGGTTTGGGGGTGTGACATATGAGTCAAAGTTTATGTGTTCCTTTTTCCCTACGGGGGAAAAGCGATATATTGGCCCCTCGATGATTTTGTGTTGACTTATGTGTCGGGTCCGATCAGGACTGAATCGATGTGTTCAATTAAGTTCTTTGTCATTACAAATCCTAAATCAGGAAACAAATTGTTTGGCAATGAGAATGATTCTGTTCCATTTCATTTGTTCACATGATATCTTGCATAATGGAGGATTATATGATCCCTCATATTAGGACACGCAATTGACTAGGTCAGAGTTTGATAAAAAGCTTTGAGAGCTACGATTGCTTATCAGTTTTTGAAGTCATACTTGTAACTATAGTTATTAGACTTATCCAACTCATAACTATAGTTGGTATGTACTTGAATTGATAGTGGCATGGTCCTTTTGGGTTACCTTCACACGTGCAACTTGACAGGATGTTATTTGAGGAAGAAGAAGAATTTATTAATTGATTAATAAATTGGATTAAATGATTTATTAATATGTTATGGAAATAATATACTAATTAGTAATCATATTATTAATTATTATTTAATCAAAAATTAATTTGGAATTAACTTTGGATTAAAGGAATTAATTAAAAGTGCAGGGACTAAAATGTAATTGTTCAATAGTTGAACAAAAGGGTCCAGAACCTTCCTAGTGAAGGTGGTGGACAATTTCAATGAGTATATGAAAGATTATTCTAGAATTTTAAGAATATCTTATCATATATGGATAATAAAAGGAGGTGGATAATTACCATATTTGAGGTTAGGGTTATCCATAGCATCCTTGGTGCACTATAAATAGAACCCTAGAGGCTTTGAATTATGGCCACTCTTTGATAGAAGCTACAGCCGGAATTTTAATCTCCTCCTCCCTCATATCATTCTCTTGCATTTTGTGTTTGTGAGCCATTAGAGGTGTTATTGAAACATCTCAAAAATACAACCCAAATTTTTTTTGTTTTAACATTAATAAAACCCATAACATCGAATGTTATATAATAAGACCATGCATCGTATGTCTCAAAATTCCATAATAGTGTATCAAATCAAAAACTGAAGTTAATATCATATCGAAACATCTGAATAAACTCCCGGGATAAAACTAGAATTGTGGTGTGTGCTACGCCATCAACCCGAGCTCTCCCCTTTACTTGCAGAAGTACCTGAAACCAAAAACTGAAACTGTAAGCACAAAGCTCAGTGAGCTCCCCCAATCTACCACATACCATACAATAACATATAAGTACATATTGGGCCTTACCCACTGTATCAGACTGAAGTCCGGAAACTGCATCGGACCGAAGTCCGGAACTAACCAGGGCCTTGCCCTCTGCATCGGACCGTAGTCCAGAAACTGCATCGGACCGAAGTCCGGAACTAACCAGGGCCTTTCCCTCTACATCGGACCGTTCAGTCTGTGACTCGCCGAGTTGTATGAACAACTCGTCGATTCTGTTCTTGAGCATGAACCGACTCGTTGAGTCTCATGCATGCTAATACTATACAGTCGATTCTAGTCGATTTCGATGCTTCCAAATCATAGATCTGGGCTTCCGGGGCTGGTTTTACGTGCATACAAGATCAAATAGAGCTTAAATACCCAAAATAAGCTAAAAGTGGAGTTCTAGGTTTGGAATGGGAGCTTGGCTCAATAAAGGTGGAAACCTTGAGCTCATGGAACCCTGAAATGCCTAGATTTGAAGCCCATTCATCTCAACTACTTCCCAAATCGACATCAAGGTCAAGAAATGACTCAAATTAATAATAGCAAGATTTTAAGGAGATCTAAATGCTAGGGAGTAAAGATTCGAGTTTCATACCTCAATGAGAACTGAAATCTGACCAGAAACTCAGATCCACTTTTCCCTCTTTGAATACCTTCTTTTTTTTTCTGCTTCTTCTAACCCCCAAAGTGCACCAAAATTCTTCACAAGGTGAAAAATACTTCAAAAGTGCTAAAGTAAAAGCTAAGGTTTGACAAGGGACATTTTGAAGGTGATGGAGGCTGGTTTAGGGCTCAGAAGGCTGTTTAAATAGGGTGCAAACCCTTGAAATTAGGGTTTCATCCAGACTGGTAGACTCCCCGAGTCAAGAATATAGACTCGTTGAGTCACCGGCTAAACTTCCGTGCAAAACCCGTCTCTGATCGACGAGTCGAGCTTCTGACTCGTCGACTACAGCTTAAGAAAAGGGAAAAATACTATGTTTATATTACTTACCCGAAATGGGGCGTTACAGTTACACTTGTGACACTAAGTTCTCAAGCTTCAAGATCAACAAGGGATTCATTATTATTACAATATAACAATCAAGGTATGTAATGTAACGCCCGTGTTTCTGGGCTTGCCATTTTTAGCAATGTAATAGTCTAGGTTAACCTTTGTAACCCAATTTGAAATAATAAGAATGTATTGTTTGCGAATTATGTGTTTTATACTTATATGCTTAATTATGTGATTTGATTTAATCAAGAATCAAAATAAGCGTAAAAATAAAATGTTATATAAACCCGATATTGATGCACGAAGATGTAGTGGTTGAGACGAGGTTTCCGAAAATATAAAGAATTCTGAAATCCGAGTTATAACGAAGAAGTTATGACATGTCGAAGTTTCGCGACAAAACCGGTGTGGCACAGCGTGACGTAAATAGTGAATTTACGAAGAAGTGATATTTAGCCTTAGTGATCAACACAAAAGACGTAGACAATGTTGAACCGAGAGCGTGCATAAAAAGAACGCCTAAATCTGACTTCGTATGAGGAAGTTATGATTTTTCGAAGTTTCAGCTTAGTAGTAGACAACCCAAAAGTTCGAATTGAGATCGAGCGAGTTTTAGCCGAAACTTTCTAAACGAGAATCGAAGATCTCGTCGATAGTAGTGCAACGACAGAAAGAGGGACGAAAACGGACGTCAGATGAAGAAGTTATGAATTTCTAACGAAGTTTTTCTATCCCGGCCTACTAAAAATAAATAATAAAAAAAATAAATTCAAAATTAGCCAACGGAATCTAAATGAAAGTTGTAGAGCATAATCTCACCTACGCGTGGATATAAAGAACGTCGAAAACGGAGCTCGTATGCGAAAGTTATGAATTTTTGAAGATCGTGGCACACATACCAAAGCTTATCCGAAGCGTACGCCCAGCGTAACCAAGATTACGCCCAGCGTACTTGGAAATTACACCCAGCGTAATCCTAGACCCAGCAGCCTATAAATAGAAACCGAGATCAGCCATTTTCCTTGCCATTTTTCTTCCTTTCTCTCTAACTTTTGCATCGTTTTGCGTGCCAATTATATCCCGAAGCCCCGGTATCATTCCCGAGCCCCGAAGTAAGCTCTGAAGTCCCGAGGATCCCGAGGAGCGTTATTCCCGAGCCGAAGCCCTGCCCGCGAGGAGCCCGGTTTTTGTGAAGATCTTCCAGATCTACCGAAGAATACTACTTTTGCAAGTCGTAGTGATGCATGATCATCTTCTGATCAAGGTGAGTGTATAGTCCCTTTCAATACACAATATTATACAAGTAATCGTTGAATGTATTTAAGAATACGGGTTGTGTGAGGGTATTATTATTACCTTCTAACACATAGACTTATATGACTCTCCTTGAAATTTCTTGTTATGTGTTTACGTATTACTTGCTATTTGGATGGAGTATTGATAGAGCATGCTATACAGTTTTTTTTTTAAAAAAAATTATGTATAAAACATGTATATTTTTATCTACTAATATGTTGGGTAGAACATGGGTAGATAGTTGGCGCGCAATGAAATAAATTGATGAGAGGCCTCGTTGTTGGTGTTATTCTAGTCATTCAGCAGAGTATGGATAACGATCACGGACTATTCTAGACAGTCCTGTGGAACGCTAGCAGGCTCATAACCTGTAGGTTTTGTGAACGATGTGTTCACCGGTGTACTCTATCCCCCACATGGTTGCCTTTAGGACACTTATTGTTGAGGAAGCCCCTCTACAGTAATGTCTGTCCAGATGAAAATCCTATATTAGATCCCTTGAGATAGATGTTATTTTAGGGACGTAAAGTGAGGATAACGAGAATGGGTAATCGGGTTATTGTTGATTGTTGAATTAAATATAATTATTTATTGTGGGTTGAAACCCTATATGCTCACTAGGCCCCCAAGCCTGACCCACTCAATTTATTTGTATTACAGGAAGTGGCGCAAGGGCATACGATGGATGAATCATCAAGTTGTTTTGTTTACAAGTCTGTATATGATTGTATTGTTGAATGACTTGTAATGTTATCATTTATGCTTTATGGTCTGTATCGGAACATGACATCCCGATTTTTGATTATGAAATTAAATTATATTTCTTTATGAAATGTTTTGATAAAAATCTATTTTATCATGTTTTGTTTTTGGGATCAAATTCCGCATCTCTTTTAAAATCAAAAGGATTTACTCTGAAAATGTTTAAAAAGCATAAATGAAACCGGTCTTTTCTGGCCGAGATTTTTGGGATGTCACATGTAACCTAACCCTAGTTTTATATGAATTTCTAAAATAGTATACACTTCCTAGGGTTTCTCCTTTTGTGTTCAAGTTTGCATGTTCAATTAGAGAAAACCTAGATCCAAAGCATTAGGGTTACATGTACACATAATAATTGTTGTTTTGCTCAAAACCCATCAAGATTTTGTGCAAAATCTCCATTCATTGTGAATGAGATTGATGGAGGTGAAGACTTCATTAGGAGAAAACGTTGGATAATCTTGAAAACAATCATGTTTAGGATTTGTTTATTTTTATACATTTTAATTTATATAATAGTAATAACAATAAGTTTCCCCTTCCTCGCTTAGCGAGGGGAACATACATAGTTTTTCTTAGTATGTTTTAGCCAAACAAACGAGAAGTACTACTATTCATCATTTTATTGTTTTATGTGCGTAGCTTTTGAAGGGGACCAAACTTGTCGATATATAAAGGTCTAGGGACCAACTTATAAAAATGACAATATATAAAAGGTTGAAGCGGTGGAAATTATCATTGTTCAAATTTGAGGGGGGTAAAAATGACATTTTACAAATTAAAAGGGTGGAAAGTGTTATTCTACTAAGTAAAGGGTGGAAAGTGGCATTCTACGAAATAAGGGGGAGTAAATTGGCAATGTACCTAAGGCTAGGAACCAAATAAGCCAACATAAGAAACTTTTATGGCCAAAGTATGAAATAAGAAAGTAGATTAGCGAGAAAAGTGTGAAATAAGAAACTTTTATGGCCAAATTATAAAAACACAAAATTATAGTATTCTTAAGGGGGTTTATTGTCATTATTCAAATTTGAAGGGTAAAAGTGTCATTTTACAAAGTAAAAAGCTAGAAATTGACATTTTACAAAATAAAAATGGAAAGTGTCATTCTACAAAGTAAGGAATGGAAAATGTCATTCTATAAAATAAGGGGGGTTGCCCTGTATGAAAGTCTAGAGACCAAATCTGCCAACAAAAGAAACTTTTGTGTCCAAAATGTGAAATAAAAAACTTTTGTGGCCAAACTATAAATATACAAAAATATACTATTTATAAAATGTTTTTTTTGTTATATATAATAATGAGTAAATATAGTTTTGGTCCTTATAGTTTGGTCAAATTTTACTTTTAGTCCAACCTTTGAAAATTTGACAAGATATATCTCTATGATTTAAAGAAATTACACTGCACATCCTTAATCCATTTAAAAAGATTATTTTACCCTTACTTTTATTATATATATATATATATATATATATATATATATATATATATATATATATATCGTTTTTATTTTTCTTTATTCATTTTTTATTGGGAAAATAACAAAAATGCCCTACGAACTTTCTAGGTTTTACCCGTTAAGTCCCTAAAGTTTTTGTCGAGTTTTATGGGTCCCTAAACTAGGATATAACCTGATTTTTTAGTCCCTGTCAACCTATAATAGCCGGTTCAGTGACCTTTTAGACAAACTCACATTGTACCCCTATAAAGCCAAAAAAATAAGTTCGATGACCTTTTAGACCAAAAAAACTCAATTCGTACCCTCCTAAGAAATCGATCGCTACTCTTCTTTCCGTCCTCACCCTTGATCGTCACACACCCTCACTGAAGATCACAACTCACTTCCCCTTCTAATCGATTCTCAATCACAACCCCCTTCCACTATTTTATTTGATTCAATTTCAACTCTTTAAGGAATTGACCCCTTCCTTCTTCTCTATTCAAAATCGTACAAGCTACCTCTCCTTCTCCCTCCGAGTTGCAGGTTTGATGGATGCGATGTTAAAAAGGATGTGGGGGTTTGATGAGGTTCATAGAGAAAACGAGAGCTAATCTCTTTTTTTCTTCGAGTTGAGGATTTAGAAGAAAAAGAGATTTTTTTTGTTCAAATTGATCACTGAACTTATTTTTTTGGTTTTATAGGGGCACAATGTGAGTTTTTTTGGTCTAAAAGGTCACTGAACCAGCTATTACAAGTTGACAGGGACTAAAAGAGCAGGTCATATCCTAGTTTAGGGATACATAAAGCTCGACAAAAACTTTAGGGACTCAACGGGTAAACCCTAGAAAGTGTGTAGGGCATTTTTGTCATTTTCCCTTTTTTATTTTGTATGATATATATTTTTTTGAAATTTTATTCGAATATACTTTTTAATGTTTTTTTATTTTTTGTTTACTTACATTCTTTTGACGTTTTTCGAACTAGAATTCGAGATGAGTACCAATGGCTTCGAGTTCAATTTTTTTAGTTACAGAAATTTTTTTACATTTCGTTCCGAATGACAAATGCTAATCAGTATTCATATAAGTCAACACACATGTGTCAATGTTTTTGAGTTAATTTTTTATATATTTTTTTTTATTTTGTTCATTTTCAAGTTATATGGTTTTCAGTTAGCCATTATATAACTTGTAACACGTTTTCGAATTTCGGCTAGCCTATCTATTAATCCTATTAAAAAATAACTTTCTACCTAATCTATGTTAATAATATCCACATTTAAGGAACCATTTTACATTTTTTTACAAAAAAATATTTAAAAAAATATAAACAAACAACACGTCAAAAAAATTAAAATGTTTTCAAATAACATGTCAAAAAACTAGAAAATTTTATTGAAAAAATATAAACAAACAAAATATAAAAAACATTAAATAATACATCTGAAAAATGTCAAATAAAATCTAAATAATAAAAAATATAAATAAATAAAATAAAATGTAAGCGTAAAAATATAAAAAAAAATAAACAATAATATATATATATATATATATATATATATATATATATATATATATATATATATAAAAGAAAAACAAAAATATAAAAGTAAGGATAAAATGGTTTTTTAAATGGACTAATGATGTGCAGTGCAATTTCTTTAAACCATAGGGATGTATTTTGTCAAATTTTCAAAGATTAGACTAAAAGTGTAAATCTAATCGAACCACAAGGACCAAAACTATAATTTTACTCTATGATAACTAAACAAACGATAACAATATTTATTATATATATATATATATATATATATATATATATATATATATATATATATATATATATATATATATATATATATATATATATTCAAGACTAAAATGTAAAAAAAAACGAATATGATAAATTAAATCAATAATCCTTATGGTTTAGGGTAATTTATACGTGTAGTTCTAACATTTTTTTAGCCTTAACAGTCCAGATGGTATATTTTTATTGCGCATTTGATCCCTACCATATATACAAAGACTACTTTGCCCTCCATTATTTATTTATTAATTAATTTTTTATTAATTTATTATTTATTTAATCAATAAAATAAATTAAAATAAAACCCACCCTACTCCTTCCCCCATCCTTATGTTCAGTCTACTGGAAAATTACCTCCGGCTACCACCACTAACCATTTATATAATTTACCCTACTAATTATAATGGTCCACTGCAATTTCAAATGTGAAATGTTTGTGATATAACCATCACTTCCGACAGTCAACATCGATCCCTTCCCCCAATAAGCCACCACAATTGTCTTCTACACCTAGGAAAGAAATCAACTTTTTGAGTTATATCAAACCCATAAAAATAAACTATCGAACAAATCTCCTAAATATATCAAAATTGCAACATAATACAACAGGAATGCAAGTGAACTTAAAGATGATTTCAAACTTCTAAACAACATGAAACTAAAAAAACGATTGAACAAACTAATAAAACTCAAACAAACCTACAACATATTGGTAATAAAAAATAAAGTATAGAATTAGGGAAATGTGCTATTTCATTCTCATATTTTATCGAATGTAACTATTAAATCTAAAAAAACAAAACCACATGGTAGCAAAATCAAACCCCAAAATTGTCATGACACAATACACTCATGTACATGGAAGATCCCACCATCAGACGTCGTTAAAGTTAGTGGAAGAATACACCAAATCAATGGTTGAATTCGTTGCAGAAGGTGGTAGTGATGGTTGAAAACATTACAGAAGCATATTGAAGTTATGGTATTGATTAAGGTTTGATTTCAACCTCATTTTTGGTGGTAATCAAAGATTAGGGTCCGAGAATAAAAGAGTGAGGGGAGAGAGTAGAAGGAGATGGAGAGGATATAGGAAGTCACATAAACGTGAACATGAATAAAAATGGAAAAACTTACACCTTATTCTCGAGTTTTTTTTAATAAAGGGAAGGGGATGGAAGGAGAGGGAGGAGAATGGAAGGAAAAGACAAATAATTTGGTTCTCGAGTTGGAGGGGAATGGAATGGAAAGGTGGGATATAAGCTTTTTTTTTGTCTTCTCATCCTAACCCTCCCAAAAGTAGGCCGGTAAAAAATACACATGTGTTGCTTCCCCTCTCATTCTATCTCTTAAAAAAACTCAAGAACATATTTCCCCTCTAAATTACTTAGCTTCCTTTCCATTTCACTCCCTAAATAAACTCAAGAACAAGGTGTTAAAGGTAGTCTTTTTAACCCGACCATGGATCAAATCCGAAGCAAAAACAAAATACAAGGATGGTCCGAGTTAGAAAAATAAAAGTTAGGGACTATGTATACAGATTATCCCAAACCACAAGGATCATTCACGTAATTTTGATACGAAAGAATAGGGACACAAGATAAAAGATTGTCCTAAACCTTAGGACTGTTCTGTAATTTATCCTTATATAACATGAGCTTAAGTGTACTAAAAAACAAAAGCATATCAATGAAGTCAAACATATGATTGAGATATTTTGTGCGTCATATTTTCTCCCTGTTCTACTAGTATTTTGGTCAAGTTTTGTGGTTGAAGTATCAAACAGCCACCATGTGTGGAAATTCTGAAAAATCATTAAACACACCCTATGGTCATTCAAAAATATTTGGTCATCGAATCTTAACGTTGAAAAGTCAAAAGAGCCACCATGTGTGGATATTGAGAAGTCGTTATATATTTATATGTTATTATATGTTAGGTACAATTTTTTTGTTGTCATAGGAAAATGAAACATTATATTTAGATTTACGCCCAAATTTATCTATTTACATATTTGAAATGGTTATAAGATACTTGTAAAAATCAACTGTTCTTCATAAATTTATTTAATAAGTCAAAAGCTCTTATCAAAACACGTAAAGTTAAATTCTTTATTATTTTTTAAACGAATCAAACATATTTAACTAACATATTAGAAGTATTATAATATTATTGAAATTTGGAAATCTTTTTCTAACACATACAACTTGGACTGGCAACCCAAAATTTCAAACTTGTTAGTCAATAAAACGTATCCATTTCTTCAATTCTTTTATCTATAAATATCACCCCAAAGGTTTTCCATTTTTGTACATAAACCACAACCAAACATTACTCGCTCCCCTAATCTCATTATACAAAGATTTTTCAGATGGCTACAGTTATTAAGTGCCAAAATCTTATAACCCTTCTCGTGTTACTCAACTTGACATTCTTGATAAATGCTCGACCTTTAAGTATTCTAAATACTGTTAATTGTCCAGATGAAAATGATCAGTTATTTGATCGATTTTCTTTGGGTTCCATTAAAGAAGGACCAAGTCCTGGCATAGGACACAAGGTCGAAGATAAGGCCATTCTTGGAGGAATCAAGGTCGGACCTAGTATTGGAGCAAAAGACAAATATACACAAGAACCTAGCCATGGAATTGAAAATGTGTTCAACATTGAGACCTTGGTTGGAGTCAAAGATGGGCCAAGTCCAGGAATTGGACACAAGGTTGTCGATGTTGAGTCGCTTGGAAATCTTAAGAACTCGGGCCCAAGCCCTGGTGCCGGTCACTAGTGCAACTGACTGTTTAGAAACATTTATGATTTTTTTATACAAACAATATATATAAATTTTCTTTTTAATACAGTCAAAATACACACTCTATAGATTACAAGCCTCAATTCATAGTCATTGATTAAAAGAAACCCTATAGGTAGTATCAATAGAGTTGAAAGATTTTATTTCAATCATTGTATTAAAAATTTATTTGTTCAATTGTGGTACTTTAAGTTTATTGTGTGATAATTCCAATATTAATTAGTACTTCTTCGTTCTCCTACCAATTGTAGTACCATTTATGTAAAATTATATGAATTGTTAAAATTTATGGAATTGGGTTTAAGTTCATTCTTTTAATATAACTCTGTTGATTTTTCTCTTTCACGACTCTTGCCTATACTAAGCTAAAACATGTTTGTCATTCATTTTCTCTTTTACTCGCATCACACACTCTTGATTTCTCTGTCTCTCGCATACATGTCTAGTTTCGTTCCCAATATCATGCAATTTAAGGTTTGGATGTTAGCAAAACTCGACCGAATCAAGCCGAAACCAAAAAAAATCAAGAACCGAATTTATAGATATGGAGAAACCGAATTACATATCCGGTTCCTAATCGGGTTTGATTTGGTTTGATTCATGGTCTCGTCTTATAATATCTAAGGAGCTAAAGAAAGCATTTTATACAAATTAAACTGCCTCAATTCCCTGACAATCAAACCAAAAAAATCGATTCAATTCGGTTTGTTCCAACGAGTATTTTGCTTACCTCTAATTTAAAGCACCTTTTGAATTAAAAACTTTTTGTTAAATAAATCTACAAGCTCCACCTTCCAAAAAAAAAATTAATTCAGTCTTTTTTTAAAGTAAAAAAGTTAAAAACTCTTAAAAATTGGGCACCTATGTCATAAGTCATACCATAACTAATTTAATCTTTTGAAACTTAAAAATGGTACACATTTAAATTTCGGAAGTTACCACAAAATTTCATATACTTCAAAGACTATTACCGATTTTAAATTATTCCACTTCAAAAAAATAAAAATAAATAAATAAATAAATAAATAACATCATATTATATACATAATTTAATAAAGTCTTTAAAATTAAATTTTTTGATAACATAAAGTTAAAAAAGCTGCAGAACAAACTAATATTAAACAGAACACTCAACGCCCGACGACCACAAAACACTCAAAAAAAGAGCGGGCGAAAGCCAAGCCTTCGATCCAAAACTCCCAAAAACCTTCACAAATCATGGGGAGTTCCAAGGACGATTCCGCCACCGACGGCGACAAATCCACCGGTAATCGCCGCCGTCCCGAATCCAATTCCAACCTCTTCTCCGACGGAGAGAAAGTCCTCGCTTTTCACGGCCCTCGTATATACGAAGCTAAGGCATGTTCTTATTCATTTTCTCCTTCACTCTCATCGAATACTCTTGATTTCTCTATCTCTCACGCATAAACACCCAGTTTTGGTTTTACTATCATGCAAATTGCAGTTTTAAGTCTGGATCTTAAATGACAGGTAATTTGGGGGTAAACACGAGGAAAAATAAAACAGGAATATTTATTTTTTTTTGATAAAATCAATCATGTGTGTTTATTTACGCTCGCATTACTGAATTCAATACTAGGGCTCACAATTCAGAAACGCAAAATAGAAAACGAAAACAATAATTGTTTTTGCATCAACCAGATTGATTAGGTTTTCGTTACGTGTGTTTGCTCTCACATTATCAAACCGAATACTAGGGTTCCCAATCTGAAATGCAAAATAGAGAAAACGAAAGAAGCTATTCTCTGTGTTCTACCCTTTGAAATTTGTGAAGCTAAGGGATGTATGCAATTGTGAAGGGTGAACTTGGCATGGGGTCATTCCACCACTTAAACAAACTCTTATCTTCGTAAAGCCTTTACTAAAAGGGGTCAATAACTACCAATGGAATTTTCATTGTTATTTGATAGTAAAATGTTAACTCTAAGCCTTATCCTCATCAATTGCATGTTGCAAAATCAGGGTAATTGTAGCATTATTGCTATTGTTAATGTTTTCTTCTTTCATCTTGAAGGTTCAAAAGGCTGAGATACGAAAGAATGACTGGAAATACTTTGTGCATTACCTTGTAAGTTTGATACAATCTTTTTAGATCAACTTGTTTTCATCTTACCACATTAAGTAATGAATTACTTTCTTTCTGTTTTCAGGGTTGGAATAAAAAGTGAGTAAGCTTTTTCTTTTCCATATCTATATTATTTTGAATAGTGTGTATAAACTATAAAGTTTGTCTTTTTAACATTCATAAAGCTCCAATATCTTGATTACAGTTGGGATGAATGGGTTGGAGTTGACAGATTAATGAAGTATACAGAAGAAAACATTTTAAAGCAACAAGCACTTGACAAAAAACAAGGTGTTGACAAAAACTCAAAAGGAAGATCAACTCAAACTAAGCCCAAAATATCAAATGGTAAGTAATTTGACTATTTTACCCCCTCTTAACCATCTATTTTTATCTGCTATGAATAACAATGAACAAATTATATGTTTTTTTGGATCTTTCAGATGTAAAGGTGGAAAAAGAAGATGTGAAGAGTAGTGGTATATTACTCTATTACTCTATTACTATATTTATGTTCTTTTAACTCAAATAAATAATTTATTTTTACATATATTGAGAAATTTTAACTATCTATTTCTGTGTTACTTACTCAGGGGCAAAAGGGAAAAAGAGGAAGAGTGATTCGAGTATAGAGGTATGTTTATGTTTATGTTTATGTTCAAATATCTGATATTAGATTATAAAATTTTTGTTCCCAAAATAACCCTAAGCTTATGGTGTTAGAAAGAGAATGCATCTGTTGAAAAGCCTGTAAAGATTCAAATTCCATCAGCTCTAAAAAAACAACTTGTGGATGATTGGGAATTTGTTAATCATCAAGATAAGGTATTAAACTATTAATTAATATTATTATTATTATTGCTTTATACAAATTCTTGAATTATTAATTTTTTTTTTTAGCTTGTTAAACTTCCACGATCTCCAAATGTTGATGACATTTTGGCAAAGTATCTTGAATACAGGTCAAAGAAAGATGGGATGTAAGTCAACAAGTGTTTATTTATTTTTAATTTTTTTTAATCCTATGAAAAATATTATAATTCTAAATTCTAAAAATGAAAATATTAATTAATTTTGATGAATTCAGGATGACAGATGCAGTTGGAGAGATTTTGAAAGGATTAAGATGTTATTTTGATAGAGCTTTACCAGTTATTCTTTTATATAATAAAGAACGCAAACAATTTCAAGAATTAATTACAGATAATAATAATATTTCTCCTTCAACAATTTATGGAGCTGAACATCTCCTACGTCTTTTTGGTATTATTTTTTTTTAATATTTTTAATATCCCTTTTTATTATGTTTCTTTATTTCATTTTAATTTTTCTTTTTCTTTTTTCAGTTAAATTGCCAGAGTTATTGCCATATGTGAACATAGAAGAGGATCTTGCCATGCGTTTGCAACAAAAATTTCTCGACTTTCTCAAGTAAATCTTTTTTTTTTTTTAATTGAGTAAATTACACGAATGGTTCCTATGGTTTGGGGTAATTTGCACGTTTGGTCCCTAACTTATTTTTTTAACTCGGAAGGTCCCTACTGGTTGTTTTTGTTGTGTGCTTGGTCTCTGTCATACCTAAAAAGACTTATTTGCCCTTGATTTTTTAATTTATTTAGATAAGGTAAGATGAGGTAGAAGTGAGGTTTGGGCCTAGGGTGTGTTTATTTAAATAAATTAAAAAATCAAGGGCAAAATAGTCTTTTTAGGTAAGACAGGGACCAAGCGCGCAATAAAAAGAAATAGTAGGGACCTTCCGAGTTAAAAAAGTAAGTTACGGACCAAACGTGAAAATTACCCCAAACCATAGGGACAATTCGTGTAATTTACTCTTGTTTATTACATAAAAAAAGATTTGATTTTAAAAAAACTGAGACTATATTTTTGTATTTAATGTTGTGTTGTTGTAGGTTTATGCAAAAGAATCAAAGCTCTTTCTTTATTTCTTCGTATGATGGGATGAAGGTTTCTGACAGGGGCAAAATGGTCCAGGAGTAACATTAGTTGTTGCCATTTTTAACAAAAGTATTTTGGTGTTGTAACATAATCTCAATTCTTTTTTTTTTATTAGTTGACAAATTTGTATAAATCAAGATTCAAGAATCAATCTTGGTTCAAATTAGCTAAAAGTGTTGTAGAATTAGTATTTTCTACAGGAATCTAGTAGTGTAGAACATTTCTGATTTTTATAACTTGAAAATTGCTAAAATTCATGATTGTTATTATTATTATTGCCTCTTTTCTTGCAATGTATTTGAAAATTATTAGTTGATAAAAATGATGTTTGGTAAAAATTAGCTGAAATATATAAAATGACATTTAAAATAATGAATTTTTTATAATTCTTTAAGCCATAAAAAATCTATTAAGACTTCAACCTTTTTCCTCTTAGCTTCTTTCTGTGTTAAAATTGATAAATATTATGAAATTTGTTTTTTTTGGGAATGGAATGTTAAAATGGTGAATTAGGGTTGTTTGTTTGATAGTTGCTAATTGTGTCAATGTTTGGGTTAGAACCAATTTTCTATCAAACCCAAAGGCTATATGACCGAACTAGGGATTTCTTATAAAAAACAATCTCAATCTGATTGAGTCACATCTAACTTCTTATTAAATTTTTACAGTTTATTCTGTCAAAAATTAAATTGAACCTTATATATAAACACTTTATTCAATCTAGGTAATAAAAAAGAGAAATTAAATATTCTCTTATATTATATTCATAGTCATCATCCTACCATATTAAATATTGACATGTGGATTAAAACAGGGTATAAGTCATTTTTGGTCATTAATTTTTGGTTTCGTATTCATTCGGTCACTTAATTCTTTTTAAGTTTTAAAAGGTCATTATACTTTTGATTTTGTGCTCATTTAGTCACTTAACTTTTAGATTTGTGCTCATTTAGTCACCTAACTTTTAAAATTATGCTCATTTAGTCACTAAACTTTTGAAAAAATTTAAAAGTTTAGTGACTAAATGAGCATAATTTTAAAACTTAGATGAAAGATAGAGATATCAGAAATCCGGTATGGAATGCTAGATCAGTCTGACCCTTATTTCTTTCTTCATATTATATTGTAAAGGGGAGCAAAGCCCTTTTTTTCTCCCTATATTGATAGATCAAGGGCCCTCCTGCCGTCGTTTCAGTGAGTCATAGGGCTTCCCCTCAGCTCAGTCTTTTTGGTTCCCACTTACTTGATGTCTAGCTTCCCAACTGGTAGACGGTTCCTTTTCCCCCCAGATCAATGAAGAAGGGAGAAGTCATTTGATTCTTCCGAAGAACCGGAAGCGAAGCACCCGCCAGAATGCCTCCTTGGTTCGGTATGAAGCCAAGCCGATACATACGATAAAGTGACCAAACCAAAAGTTGAGCACAAAGTCAAAAGTTTGATAACATTTTAAAACTAATTAAGTGACCAAAGGGGCACAAAACAAAAAGTTAAGTGACCAAAAATGACCTAAACCCATTAAAATATTATCTATTTCATTAAATGTGTCATTAAATATGACACATGTCAATATTTGATATGGTAGGATGATAAATAGGAATTAAATATAGAAGCATATTTAATTTCTTTAAAAAAATTGAAACTATAAATCTCCCTACCTAATAAAAGAGTAGCACATTTGTCACATGTCAATCAATTAGAGCTTCACATTAACTATTTGTCACTTGTCATTCTAAGGTTTTTCCTCATTAATTAAATTTCCACTAATTCACTCCTCCATTTTACACATATCAAACACGTCAACAAAAAAATTATTTATAATATCTATTGCCTAATTTATTAAATTATTTTTTTTTATCATAGCTCAATAATTACCTTATAATTTAATTAAAATTATTTTTACCTTTCTAATCTGTGGTGCTCACGGGTTATAAACTAGTATTATAATATGGAAGCATTTTCAAACAATTGAAGGTATACAAAAAAAAAAAAAAAAAAAAAAAAAAAAAAAAACCAAAAAAAAACCAAAAAAAGTAGGATGCCATGATATGCAAATAAATAAATAAACAAAACTACATTGCTATTTTTATTTATTTATTTATTTTTACATATAGTTCTAAACATTTACTATTCACTCAAGGTCACTCCCAGCCACATCAAGCACAAACCTGTACCTCACATCATTCTTTACCATTCTCTCAAATGCTTTGTTAACATAATCCATCTTCACTACTTCGATCATCGTCTTCAAACCTTTCTCAACCCAAAAATCCAGAATCTCTTGTGTCTCTTCAATGCTTCCGATGAAGCTTCCACTTATCGTTTTCTTTCCTGTAAAAATTCTCAAAATCAGATCCAAATTCAGGCACAATTTGAAGGGCGAATTTGATTTTGTTACGTACCTAAGATCAAACCAGATGCACCGAACTGCAATGGCTCAGGAGCAGCTCCGACGATGAATATCTTACCTTCGACTTTCAGAAGTGGAAGGTAAGTTTGTAATTGGTGAGAAACTGGTATGGTGTCGAGTATATAATCAAGGCTGTTCAACGATTTCTCCATTTCGTCGTGATTCGAGCTCACTAAGAAACAATCGGCGCCTAAATCGGTTAACGCCTCGTGTTTCTTCTTATCGGAAGAGCTTATCACCGTCACATGGTGGCCCATCGCCTTCGCGATTAAAACCCCTAGATGTCCGACTCCTCCCAGCCCTAAAATTCCTGCTCTGATAACCTCGTCGGATTTGATGAACTGTTTCAACGGACTGAACGCCGTTACTCCGGCACATAGCAGCGGCGCTGCCTGCTCCGGAGCTAGGTTTTCCGGTATGTTGACTACGTAGCTGCAGTTTTATTCAATTTTGACTTTTTAGTACGCAACTGAAAGCGTCGGGTCGGGGGAGATGAATTTTGATTTTGCTTACTTTTGATGGACGACCATGGCGGAGGAGAATCCTCCTTGAGTAAAGCTTCCGTCGTTGTTAATGGCATTGTAAGTGAACACCATTTTGCTGCAATATTGTTCTTTGTTGGTTTTACAACACCAACATTCACCACAAGATCCCACAATACATCCGACTCCAACAATGTCGCCTATGTTGAATTTCTTCACTTCTGATCCCACCTCCATAACTTCTCCGACCACTTCATGTCTGCAATCCAAGAACAACATGAACAATTGAATACCAGGTGCATTTGTACAACAATTTATGCATGGATTACAACCGGGAAAACACTGAAACGTACCCTGCAACTAAAGGGTAGGTAGTGAAGTGAATTTCGTTCTTCAATTGATGAAGATCACTGTGATCAACTCCACAATACAACACCTTGAACAATACATCTTCTGGACCTGTTTTCCTGCATATTTGAATCAATAATCACTGTTTTCAAGATCAAAATACAAAAACAGTATTTACAGTTTATAAGTAGTGATATTGACGTACCGGAGATGAAAAGAGTATGGAGAAAGAATGGCAGATGAGTCTCTAGCAGCCCAACCGGTAACTTTTCTTCCCTCCATAATCTTAAAAGTTTCTGTTTTTAGTAAGAATTAATATCTGTTTGTTGCTAATTTTAATATTGTGTGTGTATATATATGCACATACAAATCGTTGAAGTATTTGATTTTGTTTCTTAATTAGGTGCATGAATATGATTAAAAAATTGTTTGATTATTGATCATGTATCTATATAAAATGAAATCGTGTGGGTTGTGGAATTGTCATTGATGACGTTAAATTTCAATCCAAAATAGTTTAAAGCAAAACACTTTCCTCTTATAGATTAATAGTAGATTATGACCGGGGAACATAAATTAAATACATCTCACATTTTAATAAAAAAATGTTAGTTAGATTCATTTTTAGAGTTTTTGAACCAAACTTATTAAATAAAAAAATATAATATGTATATTAGAGCAGTTTGGTTTTTTAATATAGTAATTTTTAACATAAACGATCCAACTGATCTTTGTTTTATTACAACATGATGCAACTCATTGATTAAAACATGTACTGTAATGGCTTTATGAATTGACTTTGTTTGGTATATCAAACCCCATAGAGGCTTATATGGCTCTTTTTGTATTGACACTATAAAACCAAAAGCAACAATAAGTTGGTATATATACCAACAACGTTACATTCTGCAGATTCGATAAACATATATGTCTTTGTTCATGAAAGTTGAAATGTAACAATAAAAAACTTATTTATCTTGTTTTTGATCCGTTCCACCAGTTTTTCCATCATGAATTAAAATGACTTTATGGTTTTCTTTTGACATTTAGTACAAACCAAATTCCACATCACTACAAACATGTTTAATCGTACCGACAACAATCAATGTTTTTTTTGGAGAAATATTGGTGTAAGTTTAAATTATATAATAAAAAAAGTAAAATGAAATAGGAGGGTAAAAATAATTCAAAAACTGTTTGAAATAATGTATATTTTATAAATGAAAGTTAAATATATAAATCTCATCTACTTGTTGGAGATCAACAATAGCATGAATTTCAAATTTATGAATGAAATTGTCATTTTCAGAGTAGAGCATAGAGGACAAAGCGTTGCTACAGTTAGCAGATGTGCTCTCTAAACCGACTTTCGCAAGAAATCTTAACAATAAAGAAGATGCTATTTTTGTTGCTTTAAAATAAGAGTAAACAATAATAATATGCAAACAAAATAATAAAGAATTTATGTAACTTCTCCTTCAATGTAAGAATCTCCTTAATAGGATCATTGATGAAGATCTTAGTCGTAGTGATGCAATTTGTGACGGAGAAACGTTCTGAAACGATGCATAATGAAGTTAGTATAAATGTATATTCATTTATAGTAATGAACAAACCTCTATAATAAGATACTTTTCCGTACAGAATAACAACTACCATACGAGTTTCTTTGTTATTTTCCAAATAGTCAACAAACCGTTGTGCATATCCATTCTAGAGTGTTACATTTATTTGTTTGCTTCTATATATATATATATATATATATATATATATATATATATATATATATATATATATATATATATATTGACACAAAATTTTGAAAAGTAAACATACTCTAAATCTTCCAAGCTCAAATTGACTCTCTTTAATAATTTATTTTTCTTGTTCATAAGGGTTTCCCCTAGAAAGCATCTCACAACACATCTTCAATAACATTTATTATATAAGATAAAAAAAAATAGAAGATCATAATAAAAGTTTTGGTATGGTGAGTGATGGTAAATTACATAATATCGTCGTATAAATGGTTAGATTGTAACATATAAAATACCCAACATGTGTGTTTTCAACAAAGGCACTATCCAAAATGGCGTTGGAGTTTGCAAAAAAGAATCCATAAAAGTGAGCGTCCACTCATTGCATGGTGTAACTTTGGTTGTGATATAAATATTGATTTTGTTTTCATTATCAACAAAACTATTTTTGTTTTGATTAAGACTAAGTTGTGGATTTTGGATGTAGTAACAACCGTTCTCATGAAGCAAACTTTCAAATCTTTCAATCCATTTGTTAATAACCTCTACCTCGATCTTCCTTCCTTAAATGCACAAAACCAGTTTATATATTGTTATATGTGGTTAGAATAAAATTGTTAGAACATTCATAAATAAATAAAAATTGCTATTCTTCATCAATGAGAATCATATCAATTTTGTAAGTCTTTATTGAAGATCCATAAGCAAGATGTTTCATGAGACAAATTATTCTTACTCTCATGGTAAATTGACTTTTTGAAACATCAAGTTGGTCTATGAAGGTAATGTTGCTTTGAGTCATGTTTTTTTTTTTTTTTTGTGAAAAACTAATGATTGTTAAACACATGTGACTCAACCAAATAATATGGACCGGGTAAAATAGGCAAAACAGAAACAATTCAAAATCATATGATTATAGTGAAAGTATAGTTTTAGGGACGGAATTTGTAACTTTTGACGTAACTCAAGGACGGCGAATGTAATTTAATTTAAAACATATAATATAGAAAGTCTTTGGTATGTAATCAAATTCAAAATTATAAAAATAAAATAAAATTCTTATCATCCAAATATGAATGATGTTACATACTTTTAAAAAATCTCATAATGCAAACCAAGTAAATATAAATAGTTTTTGGTGATTCTCATTGTAAAACATATCAAGAATGAAGGATATAATTTTGTTTCTGTAACTAAATGAATGAAATTAATATGCTTAAAGTAGATTGATTAGTTTTTTTATGAACTATCAACATGAATATTGTAATAACATGTAATAAGAACATAGTAAATGCAAGAAATTGGAGAAGAAAAAAGAGAACAGAGTAAAGAAAGAACCTGAAAAAAAATAATTGGAGAAGAAGACCGCCGAAAAAGAACACTGCAAATCCTAGGACCAATTCAAAATCGTATGAATAACAACTTTAATGTAATCGTATATATAAAGTGTTTTTTAATAAGGAAATCATTATTTACCAAAAAAATTTGGATCCTAAGATATCATCTTCGAGATTTTCGACTATTCATCTGAAAAAAAAAAAAAAGATATTAGTTATATTGATTCAAAATTTCAAATTAATCAACTTGCTTATTTAATGAGTTTTAAAATTCAAACCATTATCTCAAATTAATTCATTTTACGTGGGATATATTGGAGGATAAATTATAAATAATATTCACTTTAATTATGAATCTCAAATATTTTGCTAATTTAATGGGATTAAATTAAAATTTATAGGTTAATAACCGAATTATTGATATGCTTATTTAATGAGTTTTTAAAAAAAAAAAGCTAAATGAATTTCAATTTTGTAGTCAAAAGCTATAAATAAGAGAGTTAAATTAAGACAATATTAATTAGAGAAACTAATATTTCGTACATAAATAGAATGACATGCTTCAATTGATAACATAATTGCTTAATTTAAAGATTTTATAATTAAATGTAATTGTGTTTGAATTATTTTTGGTGAAAATGATGTCAGCATTTTGATCTAAGAGTGAAAAACATATCCAATCAAGAGCTCTGATTGATTCATTGATGAATTAATGGTTCTCTTTTAATAATATTTAGAAATAGAAAAATATATTTTTTTTTCCTTTTAAAAAAATTATGTTAATTTGAAATATGATTAATAAAACATGTAATTAATCTAGTCAATGTTGTGCACCGGGGTTAAGAATATTTTGTTGTTAAAAAACATATGATAAGGTCAATTGTTACGTAAGAGTTGTGCATTATTCTTACACAAGTCAAGTTTTGCTTTCCAAAACAATGACTGTTCAAATCATTTTAAAAAAAAAAATTCTTTTTATAATGAAAATTAATAGTTATCGAGCAATTTGTTGTGTAGTGGGTGTTTGGGATTGGGCTTTGGAAAAGATCATGCGATATGAACAAATTTGAATAAAAGTGTTGTGGAAAATAGTGTATTGAACTATTGATACTGTTTTTGTTGTTTAATGGAGTATAATAATAAGAGTAAATTACTAGTTTTGTCCTTATGGTCTGCTCAAAGAGCATCACCATTAGTCCATAGCAGTCGTTTCTTGCAGATATGTTTTCAAACCTTTGCAACATTCTGGTCCCTTGGAACTTTTAAGTTTTAACCTTCCTCATGTGTTGTGCACATGAGGGTAATTTAGTCTTTTTGCCTCTCTCTCTCTCTCTCTCTCTCCTCTCTCTCTCTCTCTCTCTCTCTCTCTCTCTCTCTCTCTCTCTCTCTCTCTCTCTCTCTCTCTCTCTCTCTCTCTCTCTCTCTCTCTCTCTCTCTCTCTCTCTCTCTCTCTCTCTCTCTCTCTCTCTCTCTCTCTCTCTCTCTCTCTCTCTCTCTCTCTCTCTCTCTCTCTCTCTCTCTCTCTCTCTCTCTCTCTCTCTCTCTCTCTCTCTCTTGAAGTCATATACCGTTCACCCCATCAACAACCTTCCATAACTTATGGAGCTTTGCAACTTTCAGGGCCGATTTGACAAAATAAAAAAAAAATGAAGCCCTTAATAGTAATTTTTTTTAAATAAAAAAATACGATTAATTGTTTAGATTCCTAAAGAAATCTGTTGGAATTTCTTTGTATTCTACACCAATTTTTGCTCCAATCTTGGTTTTTTTTTTTTTTTGTTTAACAACAAATATTTTTCTTTCTTATAGTAATATATGTAGATACATAAAAATGGTCTCTAGAAATTTAGAGGCCCTGAGCCATCACCCATGCTGTCCCACCCTCTGATACGACCCTGACAACTTTGGCTCCATTCACAAACTAAAAGGTTATTAATATGGTGTAATTGCATGTAGCCATGTATGTATGTTGATTAATGTATTCATTCATATTTATTTATTTACAAATCATTGAAGCAATGATTTGTATATAACTAAAAAAACAACCAGGGTTAAAATTATAAAAGATTATATTTTTGGAATTTTATTTTTTTAACATAACAAAATATTTTGAAAGAACCATTACATTTTCAAGATGGACCAGCTAGATTTCCCGATAATCTTTTGGTAAGACAAAACTTTTTTTTAGAAAAAAAAATCTTTTTATAAAAAAAAAACCCTCATATTTGACAAAATTTTCGATGTGGCTCAGAATTCTCTTGTACTTGCTAAGTTTCAATTTAGAAAATGAATGTTTGCCAACATAGATAAAATCATATAACAAATGGTTCACATCTGCTAATTCGTATATAGGAGGTTATGTGTCTGCTAACTTGGATGAAATTGTATAAAGAATGATTTTATGTCTAGTAAATTGAAGACCAAAGGTTCTATGTTTTCAAAATTGTAGATTTTGAGTCTACTAATTTGAAAATGAATAACAAGGAAATGCTTAAAGAATTTGTTGACTTTGCATTTATTGATATGACTATTGACGGGGAAACATATATTAATGAGATTGTTATGGATCTAATCACTTGAAAAGTGAAATTAGATTTCAAAACATAAATTGGAGTTTGAGATATTTCTTTCTATTTGATTTAAAAAACAATCAAAGAAGATATGCATTTTACCACCAAGGACTTAACAAAATAACTTTTCTCCTTATTCCAAAATTTTAATATATTCTTTTTAGATTTTAATGTTGAAAATTGCTAACGTGGGAATAAAACATACGAATTATGAGTTAAAAAGAAAATGTTGGTCCAAACAAAATAATTTGTCAAATATAAGGTGTACCGGTGAAATATATATATATATATATATATATATATATATATATATATATATATATATATACTAAATTGCAAATTTGGTCTCTGTGGTTATCAAAAAAATATGGATAGGGTCCAAAATCTTTTTAACTTGCACCATTGGTCTAAAATCGAATTCTTTTTGAATTGATTTTTTTGCCCTTTTAATTTTATTTTTGAATATCTTTACTCTTTTTTAATATTTAATTTCTCTCTCTCTCTCTCTCTCTCTCTCTCTCTCTCTCTCTCTATATATATATATATATATATATATATATATATATATATATATATATATATATATATATATATATATATACACCTCGTTTTTTCTGCCTTGTATCCCCAATTTGGAACATGATACCCATCAAACTCCTTCACTTCACCATGTAACACCCTGATCCTCAGGTACTAATAATTGTATTGCTTTGTTCAAGTTGTGAAGGACCTACTCGACGAGTTGGCTTTCCCTACTCATCGAGTAGTAGCAGGTTAGCCCGCGAAGTTTAATGACCTACTCGCCGAGTCCAGGAAGGTACTCGACGAGTAGATGCTGGCAGTTGAAACCCTAAGTTCGAGGCCATGCACCCTATTTAAGGGAGCCATTAGCCTCCCCTTTTACAGCTCTTTACCTCCCAAAACCCTGATTTGTGTGTGTGTGATCTTTGGTGAACTTAAGCTTGAAGGAAGGACTTGGTGAAGGGAGCCCTTGAGGAAAGCAAGCTAAAGGAAGCAAAGAACTCGTGGGAATTTAAGATCTTCAGCCGTGAAGCACTCCCTGAAGGTATTAGGCTATTCCTTGGCTCATTTCCACCTAAAACCCTCCTTTGCATGGAATCTAAGAAAGGGCTTTTGTGTTTGAGCCAAGATCTGAAGTTGTAACTTCAGATCTGGACTCCCTTTGGACTTTAGATGCATAAAGTTATCAGTTGTGCCTAGCATGAGCCTCCCCCTCAAGTGTATGACTCCATTCTAAGTTTAGATTGCTATTTGAGAGCTTAAAATCCTTGCATGCACGTAAAGTTTGCAACTTTACGTGAGAAGCATACCTTAGAAGCTTGGATCTATAATTTGGAAGCTTTGCATGGCTCAAATGAGTCTGTATGGTCTCAGGTCTGTAGGGACTCGGCGAGTCGGATAGGGTGACTCGGTGAGTCATATGAAGAGAGGCATGGACTCGACGAGTTGGATGAACATATCGGCGAGCCCGATGAATTCTGCCACAAACTCGACGAGTTGGATGAACAACTAGGCGAGTCGGATAAAGATTTTTGTAGACTCGACGAGTTGAAGGAACAACTCGACGAGTCGATTGAGATTTTTCCCCCATCTGTGGAATGTTCATGGGCGTGTCGAGTTGCAAGCGAGGAAACTCGACATAAAGCCCTAGATTACCAATCGAACCTCGTGAACTCGACGAGTCACCTAGGTGACTCGACGTGTTGACTATTTTCCCCGAAACTCGGCGAGTCGCTAGTTGCACTCGGCGAGTTAGGGTCAACATGGACTGTTGACTTGATCTTAACTGAAGTGGACCATGGCGGACTTTGAGGGTAATGATTGGTTATTATATGTCACTTTTTAGGCAGTTGAGTTGGAGCAGCCCGTGGGGTACATTCAGTCGAAAAGTGTCAGTTCAGCATTCGTATCAGGTGAGTCTTCTCACCATACCTATGGGTCTAAGTGTAACAACGTAAATTTTCAAACAAATTTTTCATTTCAAAATATAGTATTTTTATTCCAAAACAAGGCATACACATTTCAATTGTCATGTTAAGATTACAAGTCATCTAAATCCCAAGATCACAAAACATCCTTCAGTGTGTACAGATCACGCCGGCGCCTTCCCACGGTCCTCGCTAGTACCTGAAACACATACATAACAACTGTAAGCATAAATGCTTAGTGAGTTCCCCAATATACAACTTACGCATATACGCCTTCCCAGGCCCTGACCTTCCGGTCCATGTGTCTCAGGGGACTTCCGTCCCTGCTGGGTAAACCTTCCGGTCCTACCCACGCCGACCTTCCGGTCCACAACACAACGCCTTCCGGCCCATAACATATTCGCCTTCCGGCCCATAACATAATGCCTTCCGGCCCATATCAAATATATCATACATAGCACATAAAACACACATATCACATATCATATCTGACCTTCCGGTCACACAGTCAAACCCTTCCGGGTACAGTATAGTGAGAAGACTCACCTCGTGAATGTCGAAAGCTAGTAAATCCCGAAGTCACTCGTACTCGATCCGCCGAGCTATAATCTCCCTATAATATCATACATCTCTTATTAACACTTTTATCTTCTAAGTTTGACTATCCCTAAGAGGTCAAACATAGGTCAACCCTGGTCAACGGTCAACCTGACCTGACTCGGCGAGTCTAGACGTCCTCACCAGTTCTCTAAGATTCCCTTTCTACTCGTCGAGTATCCTCCTTGACTCGACGAGTTTCTCCTGGAAGAATCGCGGGGCCACCCCGACTCAACTCGCCGAGTCTGAAGAACAACTCGACGAGTCCCAGTTAATCTTCAAGCTACTCGCCGAGTCTGTTCATCGGACTCGGCGAGTCTATGCCATGCAACCGCTCAAACTGCTTTCTAAGGTCAGAACTGCTCCGACCATTCCTAGGTCTGGCCTTCCTAGACTGATTCATCACGTAAGGCCCTCATTTCGGTGCTCATAATACACCTCATGACTCATAATTTACATTTTGACCTAAGGCATAAGGGTTCCAATCCAAAACCTCCATTGATTCCCGAAATGCTTAGGCATGGGACATTCTGGACCTCCAAAGGTCCCAATACAGAGTTCCAATCGCTTGGGGGACTAAGGTAATACTCAATCTAGCCACAAAAGGGTTCAATAAACCCTAAATCCATATACACATCAACATAGAGGAATGTAACTCGAAATATTACCTGAACAACGTACTCTCTGTGTCCCCAATCTACAGAACGTGGCTTCCCTTGTTGTTCCCTTAACCAAAGCTTCTTCTTCCTTGCAAAACAACACTTCCAAAATCAACAATGGTCTTCAACCTTGCTCCAGGCACTCCCAATCGAATTAGGGTTTCTCTCAGAGGACTAGGGTGGACAATGACGGCCATAAAGTCCCTCATATACGTCCCAAACCTGAACGGTTAGGGTTTTCGCTAAACAGCACAGACTCGCCGAGTCCATATCCGGACTCGTCGAGTCCAGTCGCGAACCCGCGACCAGATCCGCGATCCTACTCGGCGAGTCTAGGCTCCAACTCGCCGAGTCCCCTCTTAAAACACCCAAAACATAAATATAACAATACCTGAAATTTCGGGCTGTTACAACTCTCCCCCACTAGGACTAGACTTCGCCCTCGAAGTCTCACTCTGAAAATAGTTCTGGATGCTGCTCCCGCATCTCACGCTCCGGCTCCCAAGTCATTTCCGATCCCTTCCGGTGTTGCCACTGAACCAACACCAGAGGCACCTCTTTGTTCCTCAGAACCTTGATCTTCCGATCCCTGATGGCCACTGGTCTCTCACATATATCTCCACCAACTTCTCCGCTGAAGAACCCTCATTGATGGCAAGGAAGTGTGCACTCTTCGTCAACCTATCCACAATCACCCAAATTGCATCGACTCCTCTGACAGTCCTCAGCAATTTGGTGATGAAATCCATAGTGATCTGTTCCCACTTCCACTCGGGAACCTCCAATGGCTGCAACTTGCCATGCGGTCTCTGGTGCTCGGCCTTAACCCTATGGCAGGTCAAGCACTTCTCAACGAACCATGCGACGTCCCTCTTCATACAGGGCCACCAATATTCTTTCCTCAAATCCAAATACATCTTCGTAGCCCCGGGATGGATCGAGAATTTCGATCGATGAGCCTCTTCCATCAAAGTAATACGCGTACCACCCACGAACGGTACCCAAATCCGAACCTGAAACGTCATAAGCCCTCGTCCATCCGTAACGAACTCTGAAACCAAACCAACGAACCGCTCTTTCTTCTGCATCTCTGGTCACACAGCCTCGACTTGTGCCCCACGAATAGCATCCAATACTGGAGCTATCACAATCAATCTCAAACATACATCTCGCAGTGGAGTGCTCTCCGCCCTGCGGCTCAATGCATCTGCTACCACATTAGCCTTGCCTGGGTGGTACAGGATTTCACAATCATAATCCTTGACCACATCCAACCACCTCCTCTGACGCATATTTAGGTTGGGCTGATCCATCAAGTACTTCAAGCTCTTATGGTCCGTGTATATCGTACATCGAACCCCATACAAGTAGTGACGCCAAATCTTGAGAGCGAACACTACTACCCCCAACTCTAAATCATGTGTGGGATATCTCGCCTCATGAGGCTTCAGCTACCTCGACGCATAAGCTATCACATGACCCCTCTGCATCAACACTGCACCCAGCCCCGAAATCGATGCATCGCAATATACTACAAAATCCTCCATCCCTTCCGGGAGAGCTAATACCGGAGCTTCGCACAACCTTTGGCGAAGTGTCTCAAAGGAGGTCTGCTGCTCGGGTCCCCAAGAGAATGCAACACCCTTCCGGGTCAATCTGGTGAGCGGCACTGCGATCTTGGAGAAGTCCTTAATAAATCTCCGATTATACCCTGCCAACCCAAGGAAGCTCCTGATTTCAGAAGGTGACTTCGGCACCTCCCAACTCATCACCGCCTCAACCTTGGCCGGATCGACCAGTATCCCTTCCTGATTAACAACATGTCCTAGGAATTGGACCTCCCGCAACCAGAAGTCACACTTGGAGAACTTTGCATAAAGCTTCTCCGATCTCAATACCTCAAGGACCTCCCTCAAATGCTCCTCATGCTGCTCTCTAGATCTCGAATACACCAGAATATCATCGATAAATACAATCACTGACCGATCCAACATCGGCCTGCAAACTCTATTCATGAGATCCATGAACACAGCCGGGGCATTGGTGAGCCCGAAAGGCATCACCACAAACTCATAATGCCCATATCGCGTCCTAAACGCTGTCTTCTGGACATCCTCATCCCGCACTCTCACCTGATGGTACCCTGACCTCAGATCGATCTTGGAAAACCAAGATGCTCCCTGCAACTGGTCGAATAAATCATCGATCCTCGGTAACGGGTAACGGTTCTTGACCGTCAACTTGTTCAATTCCCGGTAATCAATGCACATCCGGTGTGAACCATCCTTCTTCTTGACGAACAGAATAGGTGCTCCCCACGGCGAGCTGCTCGGCCGAATGAATCCCTTCCCCAGCAACTCCTGAAGCTGCGAGGACAACTCTTGCATCTCTGGAGGTGCAAGACGATAAGGCACCTTAGCAATAGGCGCAGCCCCCGGAACCAGATCGATACCAAACTCTACTTGCCTCACAGGAGGTACTCCCAGCAGCTCCTCGGGAAAAACATCTGGAAACTCTCGCACCACTGGGACCTCCTCAACTGATCTCGGTCTCTCGGAAGCCTCCCGCGTATCCATCACATACGCCACAAAACCCTTACAGCCCTGCTGTAGACACTGCCTCGCCCTAGCGGCCGAACAAAAAGCTGATCCCGAACGGGTACCCTCGCCGTACACCGAAAGAACTCCCCCACTAGGGTCTCGCATAGTCACCAGCTGACGCTCACAGTCGATGACGGCGCCGAATCGGCTCAACCAGTCCATGCCCACAATGACACAGACATCACCCATTGCAATAGGAATCAGGTCAATCGGAAACTTGACCCCGAAAATCTCTAGCACACATCCCTGGAGAACCTCCGCGGCACAAATCACTCTCTCGTCAGCTATAGAAACTCTCAGAGGCCGACTCAACGGCTCACGACTAACGCTGATATGCTGACTAAAAGCTAAAGATACAAAGGACCTACTCGCACCCGAGTCAAATAACACTAAAGCAGGCACAGAGTTCACAAGGAAAGTACCTACGCATAACATAACATAAGCACAACATCTCGACATTAAAATAATTACATGAAATAAAGCATACCTGCCACAACATCGGGCGCAGCGCGGACCTCCTCCGCAGTCAGCTGAAAGGCCCTCCCACGAGCCCTCGGGGCCTCGGCCTTCACCGGTCGAGTCGCAGTAGCCCCGGCAGTAGGTGCAAATCCCTGTAGAAGCTGAGGGCACTCGGCCTTCCGATGGCCTGTCTGGTTGCAATGAAAGCAAACCGTAAACCCCTTGGGGCACTCCCTAGCAATGTGCCCCTCCTTGCCACACTTGTAGCAAGCACCAGATCGACATGCCCCATCATGACCCTTGCCGCACTTTCCGCAAGTGCGGCCCTTTGGACCTCCCGTCCTCGAATCGGCGGACTTAGTCCGCTTGGCTACCGGCTGAGACTGAGCCGGCCGCCGGTCCACCCGCTGAGACTCGGCCTCCTCCCTGGCCTGGGTCTCCAACTCAATCTCGCGCTTCCTGGCATTCGCCTGAAGCTCCGCAAAGGTATGGTAGGTGGAGTTTGACACAAACTCCCGGATATCCCTCCTCAAAACACCCAAGTACCGGCTCATCCAAGCCTGCTCTGTGGACACCAGCTCGGGGCAGAACATCGCCCTCTCATGAAACATCCGCGTGATCACCACAACCGAATCAGTACCCTGCTTGAGGGTCAAGAACTCCTGAACCAATCGTTCCCTCTCCACCGGGGGAACGTACTCGTCTCTGAACATAGAGGTAAACCCCTCCCATGTCACTGCTGAAATCTCTGCCAACGTGAAGTTCGCCGTCACGAACTTCCACCAATCCTTCGCTCCCAGACGGAGCTGGTTCAAAGCGAACCGTACCCTCAGATGCTCCGGACATGAACAAGTGTAGAAGCACCCCTCAATATCAGCGATCCACCTCATCGCAGCAATCGGATCCTGCGTCCCATCAAACTCAGGTGGCTTCGTGTTGCTGAACTCCCGAAAAAGCAACGAGTCACCCCCCTGTGGCCTGGCAGCGGCCACGGTTGCGGTAGCTGCAGCGGCTGCAGCCTCGGTCAATGCGGCGTACCGCTCATCGAAAGTCTCCATCAAAGTGGTCTTAATAGACCCAAACATCTCCGGAATCTCAGCCCGGATCGCTGCAGCCACCTCCTCATGAATCATCTGACGAATATCCTCGTCACTCGCACCGCTCGAACTAGCTCCGTGGCGTGGTCTAACCATGATGTCTCTGAAATACGACATAAAACTATCAGAGACTCCATCGAGTATAATCGCACTCGATGACGCAACCCTACTCAGTCTCCGATATCCAGGGATTCTTACTTGGGCCTCCCACAGACCCGGTGTCTTCGGTAGTACGGGCCCAATACTACCGACCACACCGCATCAGCATTCACCCCAAATCTTCCTCCCCAAACACCGGATAGTGAGTACTCTACTTTTGATATGAACTATCTATCTGTACGCTATCAAAGCATCTCATATCAGCAAACTTCCCTAGACTAAGGCATCACAAATCAGGCCACTCTAGTCCTATCATGAATACCTAGTCTTCTAGCATGCATAACAGTTCACATTATATCTTATCTCTTAACATAACATTGTAAGGTATTTTGGGGATCTTTACCGTTCGGGCGCTGACTGATCGTACACACTGCTTCTTCCTTGCTTACCACAAAATCATTTATAAAAGTTTATGCCTTTATTTTTAAAAGTGTTCCTCAAATCCTCGGTTTGAGTTCAGTTACGCCCGAGGGTGCACCCGAATCCCTCAAACCAAGGCTCTGATACCAATTGTAACAACGTAAATTTTCAAACAAATTTTTCATTTCAAAATATAGTATTTTTATTCCAAAACAAGGCATACACATTTCAATTGTCATGTTAAGATTACAAGTCATCTAAATCCCAAGATCACAAAACATCCTTCAGTGTGTACAGATCACGCCGGCGCCTTCCCACGGTCCTCGCTAGTACCTGAAACACATACATAACAACTGTAAGCATAAATGCTTAGTGAGTTCCCCAATATACAACTTACGCATATACGCCTTCCCAGGCCCTGACCTTCCGGTCCATGTGTCTCAGGGGACTTCCGTCCCTGCTGGGTAAACCTTCCGGTCCTACCCACGCCGACCTTCCGGTCCACAACACAACGCCTTCCGGCCCATAACATATTCGCCTTCCGGCCCATAACATAATGCCTTCCGGCCCATATCAAATATATCATACATAGCACATAAAACACACATATCACATATCATATCTGACCTTCCGGTCACACAGTCAAACCCTTCCGGGTACAGTATAGTGAGAAGACTCACCTCGTGAATGTCGAAAGCTAGTAAATCCCGAAGTCACTCGTACTCGATCCGCCGAGCTATAATCTCCCTATAATATCATACATCTCTTATTAACACTTTTATCTTCTAAGTTTGACTATCCCTAAGAGGTCAAACATAGGTCAACCCTGGTCAACGGTCAACCTGACCTGACTCGGCGAGTCTAGACGTCCTCACCAGTTCTCTAAGATTCCCTTTCTACTCGTCGAGTATCCTCCTTGACTCGACGAGTTTCTCCTGGAAGAATCGCGGGGCCACCCCGACTCAACTCGCCGAGTCTGAAGAACAACTCGATGAGTCCCAGTTAATCTTCAAGCTACTCGCCGAGTCTGTTCATCGGACTCGGCGAGTCTATGCCATGCAACCGCTCAAACTGCTTTCTAAGGTCAGAACTGCTCCGACCATTCCTAGGTCTGGCCTTCCTAGACTGATTCATCACGTAAGGCCCTCATTTCGGTGCTCATAATACACCTCATGACTCATAATTTACATTTTGACCTAAGGCATAAGGGTTCCAATCCAAAACCTCCATTGATTCCCGAAATGCTCAGGCATGGGACATTCTGGACCTCCAAAGGTCCCAATACAGAGTTCCAATCGCTTGGGGGACTAAGGTAATACTCAATCTAGCCACAAAAGGGTTCAATAAACCCTAAATCCATATACACATCAACATAGAGGAATGTAACTCGAAATATTACCTGAACAACGTACTCTCTGTGTCCCCAATCTACAGAACGTGGCTTCCCTTGTTGTTCCCTTAACCAAAGCTTCTTCTTCCTTGCAAAACAACACTTCCAAAATCAACAATGGTCTTCAACCTTGCTCCAGGCACTCCCAATCGAATTAGGGTTTCTCTCAGAGGACTAGGGTGGACAATGACGGCCATAAAGTCCCTCATATACGTCCCAAACCTGAACGGTTAGGGTTTTCGCTAAACAGCGCAGACTCGCCGAGTCCATATCCGGACTCGTCGAGTCCAGTCGCGAACCTGCGACCAGATCCGCGATCCTACTCGGCGAGTCTAGGCTCCAACTCGCCGAGTCCCCTCTTAAAACACCCAAAACATAAATATAACAATACCTGAAATTCCGGGCTGTTACACTAAGGCACCAAGGCCGACCCATTATGTGATTATGGTAAATGTGATAGATATGCTGTGCTTGCTATGATGTGCGATTGCATGTTGTTTGAAGACCCCGGGGGGAGCCCGTGGCATTGGATGTAAGACCATGTGGGGTAGCCCATGGCACTATTATAGATTTTATGTATGCATGGCTTATGTGTTATGTGTGTAGCTTTTATGGCTATCAGGATATGTGATGTGTGGATTGTGTGTGGTATGCTCTGGGAAACTCACTAAGCATTTCGCTTACAGGTTGTTGATTGTTGCAGGTACTTTGGAGCCTAAGGGCAAAAGCAAGGCGTGATGACGTGGCGTGTACTCTACCTCCCTTTTTGGATGTTTTGGGACTCTCTGATGTTTTCAGAAAAGACAACAATGATGTAATAAATGTGAATTGGAAACAAATGTTTTGAAAACCTATGGATTGTGTAATCGGTTTGATTAATTAAAACGAAAAAAAATTCCTTTGTAAAATTGGGTTGATACATACCACTTCTTCACCTAATCAAAAACCAAAACACACTAAAGTCAGAACCAACAAGAAAGCTGAGATTCCAGCACTGACCCATTTCGTTGTCCCCAAGGGATGTACATGATGCAAATGAGGGAGGAGCTGGTGGTGTTTTCCAAGGAGAATATAACAGTGGCAATCGATCGAAAATAATATGGATCAAATGACAATTGACCAGAGCTCGCAACTGGTAGGTATGTAGAGGCCGAAAACGAAGATTGTTTCTACTTTAGGACCTGCATCTTAATCAGTTCCAATGTTTGAGAAGTTGTTGACAAAAAACCTAATTTTTCTATTTTGGGTTTCTTGGTTATGTTCATCATAAGTGGGGCTTGCTTCAACTATTATCTCCGTTTAAGAAATCTCATTTTTACCTGATTAGGTTATGTGTGGCATCTTCAATTTGGGGATTCTTGAGGAACCAATTCTCTTCAGTTGGTTGTTGGTGTTTGGGTAACCAACAACGGAAGAGTAGAGGAGGGAATGGAGGAGGCAGAGACAGGAACAGGCTGGGGGGTGGGAATCATTTTGTTTACTTCTTCCCCATTGTTCTGATACATCTCATAGTTTTTTTTGTGCTTCATATCTTAGAGATCAATTTCTACCATTTTCCTGAGAGATTGAATAGCTACGAAAAATGTTACAGGTTGGTTTCTAGTATGGATGGTTTAGATTAACCTCCCACCGTTCCATGATATTTTGGTGTAGTCGTCAATCATATTAATTGTGTTGTAAAAGGGATTTTGCAGATCTAAGAGAGAGAGAGAGAGAGGGAGAGGGTGATACAGGGCAGGGTGGTTTTTTTTAAGTTGCAGGTAGGTGTATCTACATGTGAAGTGTTTTTTGTGTTTTGATATTTGATCGGTGGTAGTAAAGAACGTGAAGAACATAGGTAAGTTTTACAGGTTAATGTGCTTAACATAGAGAAAGCGAAGGGATGAAGACAACAATAGCGGTGGTAGGAAAGAGAAGCGGGGGTGGGTCAAAGAGATGAAGAATGTAAAAATAAGAGCAGGGTTACAGGTGGGTAGAATATTGGCCATTTTATTTTTTCTTTTTCTTTTTTTAAATGTTAAAAGAATAGTAAAGAAATTCAAAAAAAAAATTAAAAGTGCAAAAAAGTCATTTCAGCTGTTTTAGGGACCAAAACCACAAAAATAATTTGATTTTGGACCAATGGTGCAAGTTGAAAAAAATTTGGACCCTATCCACATTTTTTTGATAACCACAGGGACCAAATTTGCACTTTAGTATATATATATATATATATATATATATATATATATATATATATATATATATATATATATATATATATATCATATATAAATCTGGTAAAAAAATTTTTTTTGTAGGAAGGTTAGAAGTTTCTTTTGTACATATTTTTTGACGAACAAAATAAATGAATCACTAGATGATTCATTTGTAAGATAATTCACAAGAAAAAAATTTCAAAAAAACATCTGCATGATTCATTTTTAAGTAAATTAAGAAAATATTCATTTTTATGACAATTTTAGTGAATAACAACAAAATCATTGTATAAATGAACCATCAACATGTTTTTTTGAGAATTTTTTTCTTGTGAATCATCTTACAAATGAATCATGTGATGATTCATTTTGTTTGTTCGCTAAAAAAATATATAGAAAAAAACTTCTTACCTTCCTACCAAAATTTTCTTTCTTATTTGATCTTGACTATATATATATATATATATATATATATATATATATATATATATATATATATATATATATATATATATAGAGAGAGAGAGAGAGAGAGAGCTAGATTATTGTATTTTTTTACATCTATTATGTGTTTATAAAAACAATTATGGACCAATGGATGAATACAATTAATGATCATGATATGAAAGTCTATGATATTATAATGAGATAACATGTATAATATACTCACATAAATTTCAACATAAGGGTATTTTGGACAATTAACTATATATAAAAAAGAAAATTTTCGGATTTTAAGAGATCATTAATTATCTTAATTTTAAATTTTTGAATTTTTTGGATTAATTTAATTTTAATTTCAACATAATTTTGAATAATAATCGAATTTATTCTGTCAGAATGACAAAATGTCAACCTTAAAATAGTAAAGATATTACCGATTTTATTTTTACATAATTTCATTCAATAATTTTTTGATAATTAACATGCTTAAAGATTTATACAACATATATAATCAAGAACAACATTTTCTAAAAAAACGGATTTTATATAAAACATATTTTATTCTTTAAGAATTACTAATTTCATTAATTTTTACATAATAAGATTATAAACAACAATTACATTCATTCTGGAAAAAAAAATGACTGATAATGGTTTTGAATTACATTTATTTTTGAAGGTTAAAAATAAAAATGATTAAAAAGGTAAAAAAAAAAAATCAAAACACACTAATCAATTCTGAAAAAATATTATTGCTTAAAATCACTTTATACATACTAGAAAAATATATTATGCTAAAATACAGTTTTGTTTCTTTGTATTTTCTTCATTTTCCACATGATACATTTTGTCATCACATGTACTTCAAAAAAAAACCAAAAAACCACAAGTCAGTTGTACAATGGACTTTTCTATACAACCATTTATCTACAAGCCATATTTTCTTCATTTTCCACTAGATAATTGTTTTTAACCTATGAAGTGAAGCGTTCACAACCCACTGTAACTGTTTTTATATTAATCTAAATAATTGTTTGACTCTTTGCATAATATTTGTTTTTATATTGATCTCAATTTTGTATGAAGAAAATCATTTGAATAAAAATAATATTGACAATCATAAATCAATAAAAGCTATTCAGCTAGTTTATTCTGAAAAAATTGTAAACATGTTTATTTTGCAAAAATGATACTGTAAATATTCTCCCATAATGGTTTTCAATATTTTTAAAGAATTTGTATTATCAAGAGTATGAAATTAATTCAAAGAAATCAAATTAAATTATCATATTTTATGGAATAAATAATCATAAACACAGTCAAAATAGAGAAAATAAAGACCTTATTAGACCAACACCAAACCAGATTAACAAAAATACATTGGCTAATTTTCAAATGATATAAATACTTTTTGGTGAACATCATATGCAAATGAATGGATACATGTTTAGCCTGTTCCACACGTACATACTAGACATTCATCAAAAATTAAGTAGAAAACACAGGCCAATAACAAGATGCAAAAGCATGGAAATGATTATATCAGTTGAACATAATCGAATTTCATCAATAAAACTATAGAAAAACACTACAAATCAAGAACTTTATATTTGTATCCAACTTCAAATTACAAAATTAAATAAACCTAAATTAATCAATTGATTATAATAAAGAAAAGGAGAATTTCGACCACCTACGCAATCATCAAATACTTTCAATGGTTTCAAGATATTTTCATAATATTAGTTTTTTTTAGTGTAGTGAACGAGAGAAATGTTTACCTGAGTTGGCAACGATGATTATGGTCATCGGTACTCCTTCCTTCTATATGCATTAGTGGCATAGAACAAACCCCCTCGACGAACAGACACACACTAATGAAGGGGTTGGGGTGGGAGCACAGTCGCATGTGAGGATTTCCGGTGGCGACGGCCGATTCAATCTTGAAACAACATCCTCCATTGCCCTACCCCCATCGCTCACATCGGTGACCATTATTAGGGTTTATAAAAATAGTACATATTTCATTTAATGATTTTCCAAAGATACAAGATTTATTTTTGGTTTAAAAAAAAGTACATATGGGGTATGGTTCCTGTGAGGACTCATTTTAAAGTGAGGACTCGTGAAGACACCTTAAAAAATTTGAAAAAAATCTTAAAAAAATACAAACCATAAAATCGAACATAGATCTATGTCCGGGAGAAAAAAACAATAAAAAAAAATTGCATCATTAAAATTGATCCATGATTCAGTTTTAATTTTTATTTTGTATCATTATGATTCATGATTCAATTTTAATGATCCAAAAAAAAAAATTCCCAATTTTTTTTTTTCTCCTGGACATAGATCTATGCTCGATTTTATGATTTGTATTTTTTTAAGATTTTTTTTCAATTTTTTTAAGATGTCCTCACTTAAAATGAGTCATTACCCGATCCTGTTTTTCTCTCTCTCTCTCTCTCTCTCTATATATATATATATATATATATATATATATATATATATATATATATATATATATATATATATATATATATATATATATAAGTTCACTAGAAAACCTTTATTAATAAAAGAACCAATCTAAACTGTGAGAATTTAAAGCGATCAATGACAAAATGAAAGGATGTAAACTTTTACAATTGACACCACCGGATTATAAAAAAATCCATTTTTTTTAATTTTCTTTAGGTCATGTGTTTTATAGAAAAAAAACCGAATATAACATTATTGATGTTTTTTTCGTCCTCTTTCCATAGGGATCTACATTTATATATAAAAAATGATTTTTTTAAAAAAACTCACTTCATTTCTTTGCTTTTTGAAATGTTAAGGCCTATTTTTTATCGAAAAAATTTAATAAAAATATCAAAAGTCATGTTTTTTGGTACTATTTAAACATAGATTTATACCGATTAAAAAAACGAAATTTCAGTACGAGCAGATTCAGATTCACAATATGAATAATAGTAAGTCGAAATTCACATTGTGAATGTTAAAATTGAAATATTTACAGTTTAGATTTATAATGTGAATCTGAACCAATCAAGTGTTTTTTAATCGTTGATGATGTTTATTAATAGAGGACAAAACCTTGAGATTTTTTGTATAATTGGTTTGTTTTTTTTATAAAAATAAACTTAAATATTGAAAAAAACAACAAAACGAAGTGAGTTTCTTTTTGAAAAAAAAATTTGTTTTTTATATATCAACATGAATTTTTATTGAAAGATGACGAAAAATCATGAACAAAGGTGTGTTCTGTTTTTTTTTTCTCGATAAAAAACGTGGCTTAAAAAAAATTAAACGAAAAAAAGTTGTGAATTTTTTTGGTAAAGATGTGAGTTTTATGGTCTAATCCGGTGTATGTATTTCCAATGTACTAGTGTACATCCATTCCCTTTGCCATTGATCGGTTTAATTTTCGACGCTAACGATTGATTTTTTGGTTCCTTATTAATAATGGTTATTTATTGAACCTCAACCCCCCACCCCCACCCCCACCCCCACCCCCCCCCCCCCCACACACACACACATATATATATATATATATATATATATATATATATATATATAATTACTAAAAGATTATTTCTAAACCACTTAAAAGGGTTGCAACAAAAAAAATGTTAATTTTTTTATATAGTTTAGGTTTAAACAGAAAAAATTCAGAAAATTTAAATTAATACATCTAACTTGATCATTTCATAGTGTGTTTGAAGGAGGTACATGGCACATAACCACATAAAAAAAGCATCCAACCAAATGCAAAGAAGCTAGAGTGCTTTATCTTGCATCTACAACAAAAACGATTTAGTTACTTAGACCTCGCTGATAACAACATGAACTAAGCTAAAAAGTATGAGAATTTTCATTGTTCAATCACCAACAAGGTATGCCCCCGAGGGCATCCCGATCGATTTAATCAACAAAGCAAGTGTCATTCCTTATGGAATCCATCTGGACAACTTACCCTTAAACTTTTGTCAACCCCAGAGGAGAAGAGGACTTCGAGGACACGTGGTAGACATGTTTTTCCCAAAAATCTTCAAAAAAATTCCTTATGGAATGGCAAAGCAACAACAAAACTAGTTACTCCCAACCTTGATGCAAAATTGTTGACAATACAAGCACTTTACGTTATGAAACCTTGTGACTTTTTGAGCTCCAAAAGAGCGTTCCATATTTCAACATCCATCCTTGTATGTATGTGTATCCAATCCTTTCGTTTTCTCTTTGATTGTGTACATGAGAGAGAGAGAGAGAGAGAGAGAGAGAGAGAGAGAGAGAACTAAAGAAAATTCAAGTATGACCATTTCCAAATCATGAGGACTTCTCCAAAATAGATGTATGAGATGCTACAATTTGGAGACATCCAGCTAAAAAATGACTTCTCGGTTTAACCCTACGATATATACCAGATTGAGAAACTTATGTGAAGTTATTTTTAGCTAGAAATTATATCAAGTAGCATCTCGGACTCCGAAATTCGAAGAATTTTTTTGGGAAATGCATTAACAACATTACGAAAATTCAAAAAACTTATCTAAGCCGAAACACATTCCCATATAAGAACATAAAAATGTGTCGTTTCTTTGAGAAAACTAATAATACTAGACATTTTGGAGGCAACGTTGGAGACAATTTTTTCTTTAGTTGTAAGGTACAAATGAAATAATGATTACACTTTATATAAGTTTGAAATCCGATGGACCCATTTCGGATATGATGTCATTTTGGCAATAGTTGGGCGTTTACATATATGAGGTCCATTATCATCCTTTCTTGTATATTAAATTTATGTATAAATTATCTTTTAAGCTAAAAATGCAACAAAAAAAAAACCATTAAAGCCTTAATTATATAAAGGTAGTTAAATCCATAAAACTTGATAATAGAAAAATAGAGCTTCAACGATGGTCCATTTAGTTTATTATTTGTTTTGGTATTTATTGGTCCCTAACAGAGTTTTTATATGAATGTTCTTTATTTCAAAGTTTTATTCTGTTTTGGTATTTATATTCTACACCATCAATTAAAGTATGTATGTTAAATTAGATCCTTGTCAAATGTTGACTTCAATATATGAAATTTTATGTATTTTTATTACTTAATCTTATTATTGTTCAAAATGAACTCCATCCACAAAGGACGCACACAAACTAGTTTGGTGAAATAATCGTTGCATTAATAAATAATAGTGGGGTTCACTCAACTGACTCAAGTGGTCGACATCTTTGATTGTTTATACAAAATTACATAAGTAGTTTATGCGATTGGCAAAAAAACATACTTCAAGTCCTTCGGAGTTTCTTTTTAATATGGATGGTCCTTTATATATTGTAAACACCGTTACTTAACAACGGTTAAATAGCTATAAAATAACTAATATACGTTACTCTTATTTATTTGTCATTTTTATTCTTGATGTTCAAACTGTTTGAGCCTCGAAAAATTCTTCCGCCAACATTGTATAGATGACAACCTCATGTATAGTTCCTCTCTCACACATTTTATCAAAAACACTAGAGGTGTTCAAAAATATCCGCATCCGAACATCCAATCCGAAAAATCCGAAAATACTCGAAAAATCGGATACCCGAAATTTGGATATCCGGTTTTTCGGATTCGGACACGGATATTAGAATGTGAAATTTTCGGATATTTCGGATATCCGAAATCCGAAATATATAATATAAAAATTATTAAAAATAGTTTTAATGCATTTGGTTTTTTCATTTGAAATTCAAAAAGACAAATTATTAACACTTTTACTTTGTACGCAAAGTGTGGATGATATAAATGTTACCTTTTTTTGTTGATTTTAGTAATTTGAGTTTGATTTCTCAAGATCTTTAGGTATCGTGAGGTATCTTGCATTTAGCCGGACCAAATGAAATATTATTATACCTAACAAATGCATGGAAACGTTCTTGTTTTTTGAGGTTTTATTTTATTTATTTAAAACTAATGAAATTCGGATATCTGGTTTAATATCCGAATCCGTATCCGAATTTTCGGATATCCGAATTTTCAGATACGGATTCGGATATCAAAAATCAACTATCCGAATTTTCGGATATCCAAATTTTCAGATATCCGGTTTTGAACACCCCTAAAAAACACCTACATTGCTTCATGAAGACACCAAGACACGATAAAGACATTTACAAGGCTTCTTCAGATGCTTAATATCATACACAATTGCCAAAAGAAAGTCTTAAAAAGAACCAAGAAAACTAATTTAAGGGTCTTACCACCCGTAGAAGAATCGGGGCTAACACCACCATAGTCTTCGGCCAACATTGGGAACTACAAAGCCTATCATATTTGTGTTCTTGTATGTGTTTTCTCCTCCATCCCACCCATAAATTCAAGAGATCAAAACTGGTTTTTTTCAAAACATTTAAACCCAAAACCAAACCCATTATTCTTATTCAAAATGTCAGAAAAAAAAAATTATGAAATTATCAACACGAAACTCGATTATTGTCTTAATCATAAAAATGACCAATATGAGAGTTACTTGATGCAAATCCATGTAGAACAAGTTTCAGGGAAATTACATACATGGATTCACCAATTCCATTCCATGGATTCCAAGGAATGAAGTTTCCCATGACTTATTAAGGTTTTCATAAGTGATTTATAGATGATATAAGTGTTGTGACATAATTGATAGGTTTAAATGTCCTTTTAAGTTGAGGGAATATTAATGGAATAATCATTCTTAAGGATACAGGATATGTTAGAAGATTTTGCATACCTAGAAGGTGAAGAAGGATAGCTTTGGAGTAAGGTGAGTATTACCGAATACATGTCCTGTATAACCAAAAAATGTTATTTTCATGTATTGAACTATTTTCATGTGTAACCAACAAATGTTCTTTCCATGTGTAAGCTATTATATATCTTGATTGCAATGTGAAGTATCTATGTCAAACTATGTGTGCATTCATGAAAATGGTTTTGGTCAACCATATTTCCTAAGTGCTAAGTATCCAAATGCTTGAAACAAAGAAAAATGTTTTCATTAAAAAGTGTTACACTACTAGAATATAGGCTTTTAATTACACATAAACTATGATATGCACTGACTTTATTACATGCAAAAGAGTGTGTCATAAAAATAATGTTACATCTTCCAAAATTTGAAGGATTTAGGACACGCATCTTTACATGTCCTAAAATTATCGTCGTTTTATAAAAAAAAATTTAAGAAGGTGCTTTCTCCTCCTTAATAGCTAAAGGGGGAACCGAAATCCTCTAACAAGGCTAGGACCTAGATTTCACTTTGTAATGTGTAAAGAGAACCATATTTCACTTTGTAATATATAAAGGGATGTCGTAAACACACAACAAAGTTATTTAGGTAGGCAAAAAACTTGCTAGTTTCAAAATTTTGAAACTCTTAGATCAATTGAGAATCATTGATATTAAATGGCATGTTAATATCGATTGTGCTCATCTCAAAATTAATGTGGAGATGGCTCAAACCATTAAATAGCTGGTGAATCAGCCATGCAAAACCATTTGACCCTTTTCGAATTATATAAAATAGGAATATTTTGTTTTATTACTTGATTAATACTTTTAATCTTGAAATACAAAATTTGAATTAACCCTTTCGGTAACTCCACTCTCAAAATACGAAAGGCGGTGAGGGAAGTAAGCACAAAACATATTAAAAACTGACATCATTAGGAATCAAAGAGACATCCTTAAACCATGTATTAGAGTGGCTGAACCTAGTTTTGATTCAACAATAATATCTTTTATTAACATGTGAGTATTACGTTTTACGCATAGTAAATAATACCATATAATAAATTTAAACTTTTAAATTTATATTCTTGTCTTTCTAATTTAATTTTCTTACTAAATAAAGATTAAGATAATATTCAAATTTTAATCTGCTTTAAATAATATTCAAATATAATTAATTAAATATTCAAATTTAAGATTCCAAAAATAATATTTCAAAATAATTATCAGATTTAAATATTCAAATTTATCATGTTAAAATAATATTTTAAAATTGAGGTTTATCCCCAAATTTTCAAAATCAACAAGAATCCCAAAATACCTGAAAACCAATAGACGTGTCGTGCTAGGTAGAGGGCGCATCACGCCTACAATTGACAGGTTTCTTTCGATTTTCATTTTTCACAAAGTTTTGTACCATAATTAAAGCAATTAGGATTTGATAACACTGTTGGGGATTTTTATTATCAAGTGCACAACACATAGGTAGCAGAAAAACCAAAACTTGATATACCTAAGTGCACGTGAAACCTAATATCTATGTTTTACTAGTATTGCATCCTAATTTGGAAAATGACATAATAAGAATTTCACTTCTTTGTGATCTTGTACGTGCCGACTTAGTTGCAAGATGAAGGATTTAAAGGAGAACCCCTCTAATGGAATCAGACCCACACACCAAAAAGCAAAAGGAAGAACCCACAAATTAGGGTTTATGCAAAAACTCAGGAACCTTAGGAGAGGGGATGAGACTTCGGTTATGGAGAAGGAGATACAGTGTAACTATCCAGAAATAATAAGTTAAATTTTCATTTTTTAGACCACCAAAAGACTTACAACCATTTGTTCGAAACCAATCAATGTATAAAGTATTTTCAAACATTAGAGTAAATCAATAGATAGTGCGGAATAAATCTTCGAGGGATACAATGTGATTAAGTCGGGTCCTTTCCTTTCGAACCAGAAGTACCTGAAACATTTAAAACAGGAAACCTTAAGCTCAAAGCTTAGTGAGTTCCCTAAAATACCACATACCATACATAACATCAGGCCCTACCCACACAACTAACAGACCCTGCCCACATAACGGACCCCACCCAAGATAGATGTAAGAGTCACAAAGACAATCTAGCATCCTACATAATATAGTGAGAAAACTCACGTCACACTCAAATCGGATCAACCACATTTCATACTAAAATGAAATTGGTGCTACAACCCACCTCTCGAAATATTCAAGGTTAAAACTTTAGTCTATACTCTAAACTAGCCATTTGACCCAAAAGTTAACCAGGTCAAATGTAACGTCCCCAAATTTCCAATACAAAAAATTCATTTTTGTAAATAGTAAAACCATTTCACACATTTAAATAAAACATAGTTTGACAATCATTTTAAAACAAATACATTTATTCCAAAATAAATAAAACAGCAGAAGTCTTATATGCCAATGCGTGTGTACAATCTTGCCTTGGCCTTCCATTTGTTTGAAGAAGTACCTGAAAACATTTATATTCCACTGGGTAAGCATAAATCTTAGTGAGTTCTCCAATATATCATATATCACAATACATATACATGTATACAAACAAATGGTTCTCGTACGTTTATCGTTCCACAATTAATAAGTGTATTTAGAATTAAGGCCTACTTGCCATTTCGTCATTAACACTCGATTCTATAGGCTCCCGAACCTATTGTTGTTCCACCGGCAACCCCTACACTACTATGAACATAACAACACATATATACACATAGATACACATAATATAAATGAACACATATTGGAATACATAATATAGTGAGACAACTCACTTGGTTTGCAGAACAAGAATCATGAACTATGAAATCTTGTTACTTTCTTCTTGATAGAACTTCATATAATACACGTATTATAGAATAGGGAGGTATGAGTATAAAATATTTATAATAAGCTTATTTGATCTTTCAAAGGATTGTTTGAATCAATAACAAACACATGTATTAATAGTCCCATTTATGAGTTATTAAAACAAAGTGGAGTTGGTAAAACCTTCCAAATGCAATTCCATCGTGTTTCAAACTAGATTCTAGCAGTCTTAATCACACTTACAAGCACTGAGAATAACACTACTATAAAGATAATTGAGTGGTATGTACAATGAACCGAACCATGCCTCCTGGGACCCATGAACACGCCGGAACACTGGTCGGGGGTCGGCTGCTAGATTTCTTTTCGAGGTTATATGTATCAACTTACAAAAATCACAACTTCTTCATACGATCTCTGTTTTCGACGTTCTTTATATCCACGTGTAGGTATTTCTGAGTACTAAAACTTCCGTTTAGATCACTTTAGTTAAAAATGAATATATTTTCGCATTTATTTTTAAATGTACTTATTAATATTTTTAAGTCGAATAATCAACAACTCGTTCATGAATATTTTCGTTCCGCGTATCACCATATTTACTACTATATATTCATATACAACTTATGATAATTTTATAAGTATATTTAACATAAAAACTCGCCTTTATTTCATTATAAACTAAAAAACGGGCCGTTACAATTCTCCCCTACTTGAAATGATTTCGTCCTCGAAATCTTTATACAAATAACTCAGGATAATTCTTCTTCATTTCATCTTCTAGTTGCCAAGTCCATTCTGAACCATGTCGGTGCTGCTATTGCACCTTAACAATTACTATTTCCTTGTTGCATAAAGTTTTTGTCTTCCTATCCAAAATTGCAACCGGTTTCTCTACATAACTCAAACGTTCATCCACTTGAATGTCATCTAATGATACTACTGCATTTGGGTCTGTTATGCACTTACGTAGCTGGGAAACATGAAAAGTATTATGGATCTGATTAAGCTCATCCGATAGATCCAAACAGTAAGCAACTTTTCCCACTTGGGCTATAATTTTAAAGGGTCCAATAAATCTTGGGCCGAACTTGTCTCGCTTTTTGAACCTAATAACACCCTGCATGGTGATACCTTTATAAGTACAAAATCCCCAACGTGGAACTCAAGGTCTGATCGGCGTCGATATGCATAACTCTTTTGTCGACTTTGAGCAATTTTTAGTCTCTCACATACCTGTTGAATGAGTTCAATAATTCTAATTACGACATCGGTGCTACCCATAACCCTCTGACCGACTTCTCCCTAGTATATCGGTGTCCGATATTTCCTTCCATAAAGCATCTTGAATGGAGGTCTACCAATGCTGGAGTGAGAACTATTGTTTTAAGAAAATTCAGCCAATGGTAGATACGAGTCCCAAATTCCACTGAATTCAAGTACACATGCACGAAGCATGTCCTCTAGGGTTTGTATTGTTCTTTCACTATGCCCATCGGTCTGAGGATGATAAGTTGTGGTAATATGTAGACGTGTGCCCAGTTCTTCATGGAACTTCCTCCAAAATTTGGAAGTGAAACAGACGTCCCTATCAGAGACTATTGAAACTGGCACTCCATACCAGGAAACCACATCTGTAAACTAAATGTCAGCGAGTTTCTCTGTCGAAGAGCTCTCCCAAATAGGTATAAAGTGGGCACTTTTGGTCTACCTGTCGACAATCACCCATATAGTATCTACTCCATGAGTATTTTTTGGTTACTTGGTGATGAAGTCCATTGTAATCTCCTCCCATTTCCATATCGGGATATCAAGCAGTTGTAATTTTCCATGGGGTTTCTGATGCAACCTTCACCTTACGACAAGTTAATCACCTCTCGACGTACCATGCCATGTCCTTTTATAGGGCCACCAATAATTATTCCTTAGGTCTCTATATATTTTTGTAGCCCCTGGATGAAATGAGAATTTGGACTTGTGTGCCTCGTCCATCAGTGTTTGTCGAGTCCCTTTTTAGTATGGAACCCAAATTTTGCCATGTAGGGTTAACAACCCACGACTGTCTATATAAAAAGCTGAAATTTGCCCGACTATTCTTTCACTTTTCTGTTCTCTTGTTTAACTGCTTAATTTTGAGCTTGTTTAATGAAGTCTAGTACGGGGGTGATCACAGTTATCCTTAAGCACTAACCCTTAATCGGTACACTAGATATCTTCCGAATTAATGCATTAGCCACCACATTGGCCTTGCCCGGATGGTAAAGGATTTCACAGTTGTAGTACTTTATAACATCCAACCATCGGCATTGCCTCATGTTTAAATTTAGTTGATCCATTAGCTACGTTAAACTCTTGTGATATGTAAAAATGGTACACCGTACCCCATATAAGTAATGTCTCAAAATCTTAAGTGCAAAGACCGTTGCTCCCAACTCTAGATCATGCATTGGATAATTAGCCTCCTGAGGCTTCAATTAAGTTGAGGCATAAAGCGATTACTCGACCTCATTGCATGAGAACGACTCCAAAACCTATGATTGATGCATAACAATAAACCACCATATCATTAGCACCTTCAGGAAGGGTTAATACTGATGCTTCACATAACTTCTTTCTCAGTGTCTTAAATGTTGATTGTCACTCTGGACCCCAACTAAAAGCAACACCCTTCTTTGTCAAAAGAGTCATTGGTACTACAACCTTAGATAAGTCTTGGATGAATCTTCTATAATATCCAGACAAACCTAGAAAACTTCGAATCTTAGAGGGAGTGGTTGGAACTTTCCATTTCATTATTATCTGATCTTGTCTAGGGCAATCGAAATTCCATTCTTATTAACAAGATACCCAAGGAATTGGACCTATCGCAACCAAAACTCGTACTTTGAGAACTTAGCGTAAGGCTTCTCTCTTCTTAGAACTTCTGACTTTGTGGATCTCTCTATACATTCGGTCTTAGCCAGGAAGTTGTGGAATATGATGGCGTTGTTTGTGCCTCTCTACAGTGGTTATCTAGCTGAGGCCCGTGTGTTGGAGCCGCTTTGTTTTCGGATGAAGGGTTCAACAGCATAGAACGGTCAGGAGTCCTGATCCCCCGGTGGAATCAACAAGGTAAGTCAAGGTTGGAAGGGTTCCATATGGTTCAGATTGTAAAGAGATATCGTAATAACCGCGTCCCGATATAGTTTTTCTTGCTTAATAGTCAGTTGAGGTATTGGATTTCCAAATTTTATGAGGGTTGTGATGGTTTATCTAGTGATGAAAGTTAGCAAGTCAAGGATGGTATGGGTAGACAGCTGCTTGAATGAGTCGACTTTTAGTTCGGATCGGGTATTGGGGGGGGGGACCGTATGAGTAACCCAAGGTGGAGTTATGGAAACACTACCCTGGGTTAGTTATGAAAACACTACCCTGGGTTAGTTACTGCATCAGACTTCGAGGACGAAGTCTAAGTCAAGTGGGGGGTAATTGTAACATCTTGTTTTGAGGCACTTTCATTGTTGACCCTTATATTGAGATTTATTGCATATTGGCCCCTAAGTAAAAGAAAAAGTGCAAAAGGATCCTTTGTGGCATTTTGGTAAATTAGGACATTGCGAGTACGTTGAGTGTACTGTTGGATTAGTGTCTAAGTCCATAATTGTATTTGGTATGTACTTGACTCGATTGGCATGGTCAATTTGGGTTGCATGGCATCATGCATTTGGATAGACTAAAATAAGAGAAATAACACTTAAGGTTTACTAATATATTATAAGTTCTAATATATTAATAAGATTATTTAATTAGTATTGATCATGAATTAATTCAGAACTAATTAAGTGATCAAAAGGAGACTAATTAAATATATGGGTTGATTGTGTAAATCATCCATATTTGTATAGTGGGCTAATGCTCAATGGATTATCAAGTTGGGCTAAAACCCATAGGATGCTCCATGGTGTTTTTGTACCCATGGATCATGGAAATGAAAGGCCATGACAATTAGGGTTTACATGGTGTAACCCTAATTATGACACACTATATAAGCATCTTATTCTTCCCAAAAATTGGACAATATGAAGGAATGGTGAGTGCTAGCCGGTTTCATGAAGTGGTTTATTTCTCTCTAAGTTATTCCAAGTGTATTTGGTGTTGTGTGAACCATTTGATGTGTCACACTTGGGGCACTAGGCTCTTGAGCTCCATGGAATCAAGCTACACCAAAAGGTATGTCTTCTAACTTGTATTATTTCTCATGAATCATTGTTTTATATGCTAGTTAGGATAATACCTTGGAATATTCATATTTGTATGTATAATAGAGAAAACATAGATCCAAGGTATTTAGGGTTGCATGTACACTTAGGAAGTGTTAGAATGCTCATAACCCAACAGTGATATTAGAGCCTAGGTTTTTTTTCAATTATACTTGATGCAAATTTCTGAAAAAATTGATTTTCTGGCTTTCTGGGCACTGGACTCGCCGAGTCCACTGCTGGACTCGCCGAGTCCATGAAGAAAATCATCCTACTCGTCGAGTAGGTTTATACACTCGACGAGTAGGAGCCCCAGACAACATATTTTCGAGTTTTTTGGTTAGAATTGGACTAGGAACATTACCCTAAGTTGTTTTTGAACCTATAAACCTCTTTTTGATGTGGTAATGTTCATTCTAATCTATTTCAAAAGATAATTGTCAATAGATTCATGTTTTGTATTTGTTTAATGATTAGGCTAATTACATGAAAAAGTGTTTGATTTGAATTATCTTGTTCTTATGAGTTGACTTAGATTAATAGAAAAGTTATGTGATAATATGTCTTCAATCCAAATTAATCTAAAAGTTGTTCATAAGACGTGTTTTTGTAACTTGTCCTCAAGTTATATGAAAAGTCGCATTTATGATTATTAAAACTCATAATATCTCCATAAGTTATGAAAAATGGAGGGTCTCATTTTTAAATGTTTTAAAGTCTTCCATAACTTGTCCTCAAGTTATGGAACTTGAAGAGTTTTTTCATTAAAACTACTTTAAACACATAAGTTATGGAATTGAAAAGTTTTGAATAATTCAAAACTTGCCCTCAAGTTTTGGAATTTGTAAAGTTTCCCTCATGAATACTTTAATTTCAAGTTAAGCCCTTAGAATTTTAAAAGTTAAAATTCAACCCTTATACTTTATAGTATTATAAGTTTATATATATATATATATATATATATATATATATATATATATATATATGTATATATATATATATATATATATATATATATGTATGTATAAGAGCAATTCAGTCTTATCGTTAGTAGGCCTTATTCACGAAGCCGGTTTATAAGGGGGGTATAAGGTTACTGCCTATAAAATGACAGTTTAATAGGTATCTACTCTCACCCACCGCTTCCTTGACTGGTGGAGGGTCGTTAGCCGAACGGGTAGGACAAGGACTAGAATTCTCCCTTCATTAAAAGTATTAATGATAAATATAAAGTAACTAAACCTTTTATAAATTCTCAATCTTAGTTACTTTAGGAAAAATGTGAATTTGGTGCTAACCCATGAAATTACACTTTGTACTTTGCTTAAGTCGGTTAGTGGAGCGCGTGTGGTTAACCGGCACACTAGCTGGATTTAACAAGGCAGGCAAAGGGTAACTAAATGTTTATCATAGTATCGGTGGAACGCATGTGGTTAACCGGCACATCAATTGAGGGGTAAATATTAAGGGTACCAAGTATATTTGCATGGTTATTCACACCTTGTTTTGTGATCCTCGACATCCCAGTCACAAAATTTGAGAGGGCAAAATCGAGATTGAAATATGTCGTTGAACAGTTCAATGAATCTCAAAAGATCTAGGAGTTTCAAATACAAGTAAAACCTAATTAAATTATTTCGTTTTCATGGTGGAAATTGGTGAATCGTCATTCACCTACCTTCAAGTATTTTATAGCTTGGACCACGACATCCCTCTTCCAAGTTATAAAAGTATTGTGTTGGTTCTTAGCCTTAATATTCATATTGGGTGTTATATTAAGGACTTTAAATCAACTATCTTGAGTATCTCCCAAAAGATGTCTAGTTCAAACATCTATGATCTTCCCAAATCTCTTGGAACTTCACTTCCTCCAATTATTCTCCCTAACCCACAAGATCAAGGTCACTCAAGCCCTATTGGCAAGCAAAGGTCTATGTGTGCTCACATCTTGGAGATAAAGTCACATATTGACAAGCCGGGAGAGTTGGGTGTCAAAGTCTTGAGGAAGTTGGATGTTGACTAATCACTTCCTAAGTCAGATAGTGAGTTCTTTAAGGACTAGTATGTAAAAGACTATGACATGACCCTTAATGATCTTATCTATTTGCTTGGTGTTACTGAATCAGCAATGATTTGGAGCACTAGTATAACAAATTTGATTAAGAAGATCAACCTCCAAGACTTCCATGGACATTGACAATAGTAACATTGGATATCCAGAAAAGCTTTCTCTTCCCAATGGAAAGGGATTGGCCATAGTCAACTCGGTTGACCAAATGGTAAAGAGAAAGGCAAGTCTGAGATAGTCCAGTGCACCATTCCCAAAGGGTCCATATGTTTCTGTTGCCAAAGGAAGGGGCATTGGTTGCGAAGCTACCTTAACTACCTGAAAGATCTGAGAGAATGTCTAGTCAAAAAGCTTGACTCTACTTCAGGTAAGTCCACTATCTAACTCTTTTAAGTTACTATTTGAAGATTCTTAATACATTTTTACTGTATGACAGGATCAAGCAAAAGGAAGGGAACTTAGAGAAAGAGTATGTAGAATCTGATCGCGAAGATGGATTTCAATCGCATGGTTCGAAGATCAGATTCTTGAGCTACTACTTAGAGAGTTATGACAGATTGCTAGGAAATATGTAATATCATAGTTTACATTTAAAGTTGCATTGTAAGGAAACTTTTTCCGCATTTGATAAATAAATAAGATTTTGTTTTATTTTATATGTCCTTGTAATGGTACTTATGGAAAATTGATGTTTGTATATTTCTAGCAATAATGGAAATATAAATTTGATTCTTTCATTTGTGGTACTGTCTAAATTTACCACATAAGGAAAGATTCTCATCACCCAAGGTTTTAGTTGGATAGAAACTTGGAAATCATGCAAGTTGTATAGTATGATGAATGAGAATTTTCATCTTTGGAAAATTAAGACTAATTCCTTATTCACATGTATATGTGAGTCAAGTGAAGGACTAAGGGATCAAGTACACATTCTGGTGCACTGATCAAGTCCACCACAAAAGATCGATAAGACTATTCGTCATGATTTACTAAAGTCTAGTAAATAGGGTTATACTTACAAGTTTAAGTATAATTCTGAATCATTGGAAAAGTTTCGATGCATGGCAGAACGAATGAGAAGAATCAAAATTAGGCAGAAAGATAAAAGTTCCTCAAATCTGAAAAGATGAGAGAGTACTTTAGTTTCAAGTTTTGTGATCATCTCAATGATTAAGAAACCATATCACAATTGGTCCTCTAAGGACATCTTAGTGCATTCTTATGACTAAGAGGAGGAATCTTGAATTGTTGAAGTGGTTAAATCAAGAGGATGAGTCATACTTCGTTCCAAAACAAGTCTTAGAGTCATACTCCAAGACTATAAGTTGAGTGACATATCTTAAAGAAAGGTTTATAACACTTGTCAAATGTAAGAGTAAAATGGTTTCTACTCTTGTACATTTGAAGTTGGTAAGTTGTGATGTTTTAGATAAAAAAAAGACCAACTAAGGCCAATTGTGTGAAGTGTTTGTCTTGATAAAGGATCCACACTATCTCTTGAATATTTGGCAAGTGCGTCTTATATGTCGAGAGGAAAGTGGGAGTCTAAAAGATCCTGAAAGAGTTTCAAGATCTAATCAAGAATAAAACCTAAAGTTTCTCACTAGCCTACGACTTGAGGTTTATAACCTATCGCGTTGACATTTTTCCTATTTCTGTGTCCATTCCAGTTAAAGTTGGCTTTGCATATGAGCTCTAAGAGTTCACAACTGGTTGCATAACAACTTGGAAGCAATGACAGGCCCTTCAGCTGCCAGGTGGCAAGAAGTTAAGACTGCACAAGTTCAATCCATAAGAGTTTGGATTTGTCATTAACCGTGTCTTGTGATTATGGTTTTGACAACTTCACATGGATAGGAACACATACACCATAAAATCTAAGTGTCATAAGGTTTCGCTCTGATTCATGAAAATGATAGTGAGGAAACGCTTTCACTAAGTAGATTTTAACTAGATAACAATTGTGATATTTGCATTCTTAAAGTCGTTAGTGGAGTGTGTGTGGTTAACCGACACACTAACATGGACTTGTGAGGAATGGCAAAGGTCTAAACAATTGTGACTATGATTACAACATCCCTTTTCATAGTGTTGAAACTGTTTAGACACACATGTGTACTATCTAAGGAAAGGTGTATGATTTTGATAAAGTTTTATCAAAGCATCTTGTATCAGAAGTTTGAACTTTGGTAAGAAAGTCAATAAAGTATTGATTTCTAGAAGTCCATCTGATTTCTGAGTACATATCAAAGCTAGTGGAAGCATAAGTGTTATGCTAATAATTCTCATGTTAGTGGGAGCATGATAATTATGATAAGTGTTGCAAGTTAGCAATGTTAATTATAGAAAACAAAAGTTTCAATTGGGAAAAAGTTGTTTTGCTATAATTAAGGGAGAGAAAATTATACTTCATTTCAATTCTAAAAGCTTAGATTGAGGTTTTAATCATCTTTAGTCAAGGATATATATATATATATATATATATATATATATATATATATATATATATATGAATTTTATGTTGGAATGGATCAACATAAGGAAATTCTATATATGGGTCCATTATTTGCGTTCTAAAATTCGATTATGATTACGACATCCCTTTCATAATCTGAATTTTGAGAACATGACAAATAGAAATAGAAATAGAAATATTATAGCAAAAGATTGGTCTAGTCTTTATGTGAGACATCATGAATCGTGTCTCATATGCTTCGGATATAAGGTCGATTGCATGTGCTATAATATTCATTTGTTCTAAATTTTTCCAAATACCTAGAGCATTAAGAGGGAAAAGTACTAGAACTGGATATGACTAATTTGATTAAGCAATTATCGAGGATAATCTAAGGTTTACCAAAGATTGGTTGCTCAAGGACAGTTGAAAGTATAATGTTAATTTTGGAAGGACCTTTTTCACATATTCTGAAAAGAGGCAACACTTGTTCAGCAGTGATAGTCAAAATGGGAATATGGAGTTGTTCCTATTGGTGGAATTTATTCATCAAATCTGTGCAAGATTAGGAAACTTAATGCAAGAAGGATGTTCAAAGGAATGTATTTTGAATTTGAGACTTCGTTCCATGGAGTTGATCTCCTTTGGAATACTCTGTAATGTATGTTGACAAGTCTTTGTGACTTTGTGCATAATCATTACAAGAGGATTAATACATATAAGTTTAGAATCTAATAGATTTAGGTAAATGGCAGGATTTGGAATTCTTGCATTTACGGTAAGGAATTGGGATTGTGAAATGAGAATCATTGGAATTATGTTCAATCAATCTATTTCATAAAGTAAAGATCATAGACAGACTTAGTATGCATACTTGGTGTATGGCATAACTAATGTTTAGACAAACATAGTGTGCATACTTGGTGTATGACATGACTAGTGTTTAGAAAACGTAGTGTACATGCTTGGAGCATAGGACAACTATTGTTTTAATTCAAGTATAAAGTTGATAGGTTGAAACAGTATGCAATGAATAATGTGTAATCAATATGGTGATAAATAAAAGGTTTTTATTTATATTCATAAGTTCTGAGACCATATTAGATTCAATTATTCTTGTGTTTCACTTTACATGTTTTGACTTCTAGAATAACTAGGTCGTTCTTCCTGAATGACTAATTTATTCAAACCATCCACAGTCGGTCATATGTTGGAAGTAGATATGAATCAAGACTATCATGAAGTTGGATTGTAGATGTCCAAGGTATGGGACATAGCAAGAGTTGCTGCAACATTCATGAGTGCTCATAAGTTCTGAGTATTGGATTGAACCCACGCTCATTTGACTCACTTCATGGATTTTATCACGAGTGATCATGAGACAATAATATCTTATATTCTTCAAACCAAGAGATATGACTTGTTGCCTATGAGTTGGTTATACATTAATTGCACGAAAACGCGTTGATAACTCGATGTTATAAAATGTGCCTTTGTGTATGATTCAACAAGTAGTAGAACAAGCATATGATTCGAAGTTTATCCATTCCTTTTACCCTTAAAGGGATAAAAGTGATATCTGTGGGCCCCTCGATGATTTAGTGATGACACCCCGAAGCGCTTGGCTAAGCCAGGACTGATTTGATTTGTTCAATTAGTCGGTCGTCATAAATCGGAAATCGGGAAACAACAAATGGACATAGAGAATGATTTTAATCCATGTATCGGTCCATATGATATCTAGAATGGAGGAATATATGATCCCTTATCTGATGGACGCATCATTGATTTGTTTAGAGTTCGATGGCAGCAGCTTTTAAGAGCTACGACTGCTAATCGGGTTTTGAAGTCATACACAATAATAGTTTTAGACTCATCCAAGTAGGAGACTGTTGGATTAGTGTCTAAGTCCATAACTATATTTGGTATGTACTTGACCCGATTGGCATGGTCCATTTAGGTTGCATGGCATCATGCATTTGGATAGACTAAAATGAGAGAAATAACACTTAAGGTTTACTAATATATTATAAGTTCTAATATATTAATAAGATTATTTAATTAGTATTGATCATGAATTAATTTAGAATTAATTAAGTGATCAAAAGGAGACTAATTAAATATATGGGTTAATTGTGTAAATCATCCATACTTGTATAGTGGGTTAATGCTCCATGGATTATCAAGTTGGGTTAAAACCCATAGGATGCTCCATGGTGTTTTTGTACCCATGGATCATGGAAATGAAAGGCCATGACAATTAGGGTTTACATGGTGTAACCCTAATTGTGACACACTATATAAGCATCTTATTCTTCCCAAAATTTAGACTATGAAGGAATGGTGAGAGCTAGCCCGTTTCATGAAGTGGTTCATTTCTCTCTCAGTTATTCCAAGTGTATTTGGTGTTGTGTGAACCATTTGAGGTGTCACACTTGGGGCACCAGGCTCTTGAGCTCCATGAAAATCAAGCTACACCAAAAGGTATGTCTTCTAACTTGTATTATTTTTCATGAATCAATGTTTTATATACTAGTTAGGATAATACCTTGGAATATTCATATTTATATGTATAATAGAGAAAACATAGATCCAAGGTATTTAGGGTTGCATGTACACTTAGGAAGTGTTAGAATGCTCATAACCCAACATGTACGAGTGTACGCTAAGCGTACTAGGTCACGCTTTAGTACACTGGGTGTACACCTCATACGTGAGGTTCATGCAAACCCTAATTTTTAGGTTTTGGCTCATATTTAAGCATAATTATAGCCTCACGGCCCATTCTTATTCATCCTCTTTCTGTGAAATCGATCCCTAAGAAAACCCTAAGAGAAAGAGATCATTTTGGAGCCTTTGGAGTGATTAGAGGTGTACTTGAAGAAAAAGAGAGTGGTGTGAAGAGCCTGGAGTTTAGGAAGTACTTTGGATCTGAAGTTTTCTCCTTGTTTGCAACCTTCAGGACGTATACAGCTTGCAACTTTACCACTCCATATTGTAGATCCAGACATTTCACTCTTTTAAGTCACTTTTTTTTTCCCAAAATGGTGATTCTTGAGCATGACATGTGCTTGACCCATTGAGCCATCCTTTCAGACTTTAAGAAGGGTCCTGAGTCATAAAAATGGGGTCTTAATGGTTGGTTTTGCTCCATGCATTCTTTAGAAGGTCTTAATGTATTAAGATGTTGAGTTAAGCCCTTAATGGACATGCAAAGTCATAAAGTTGGAAACTTTATGACTCTTGAGGATGATTTGGCCTTGGATCTGGAAGTTCGACGTAAGAGATTAAGACATTAAGCTCCTAATGTGTTTTTGGGAAGACTGAGCGTACACCCTGCGTAATCTGAGTACACAGCGCGTATGTGGTCAACCTCCCCGATTGTGGTTAATGCTCGAGTACGCCCCACATACCTTTGGAGTACGCCCCATTTACGCATTCTGTGTTGACCCGGTCGGGTTGAATCAGTTGACTTTGACCAATGGGTATTTTGGATGGTGTTGAGAATTAGTCATTTGGATGGATAGGTGACGGTTAGATCTGAGATTCAGAGTCGGGACCTCATTAGCTATTGTTCAGACTGTGAAGTGAGTTTTACTCATTGTACTTACGGGTCGAAGGCACCGAGGTCTTGTAACACCGTAAATTTCAAAACAATTTTTCGCATTTTATAAAAACATAATTCATTCATTATTCATGAAAACATCATTGTTTAAAACTCAATTCATAATATATATCAATCCCAAGATCTCATAACATAAAAATCTCGTGTGTGTACTGATCATGCCGGCGCCTTCCCGCGTACATTACTGGTACCTGAAACACACCACACAACAACTGTAAGCATAAATGCTTAGTGAGTTCCCCAAAATACTACTTACACACACACACGCGCCTTTCCAGGCCATGACCTTCTAGTCCATGTGTCTCAGGGGACTTTCGTCCCAACCCGGTAAACCTTCCGGTCTTACCCGCGTCGACCTTCCGATCCACATCACAATGCCTTCCGGCCCATAACATGAATGCCTTCCCGCCCATAACATAATGCCTTCCGGCCCATAACATAATGCCTTCTGGCCCACATCAAGCATAGCATACATAACACATATAAACGGCTAACTTAATCACATACAATGCATACAACTCATAACATATCTGACCTTCCGGTCACACATAGGTACCTTTCCAGGTATAGTATAGTGAGAAGACTCACCTCGTAGGAAGTCTAGAATCTCGCGTGCTCGATATCTCCAAATCTCGAAACGACGACCCAACCCCACCTAATCACAACGAAATATCATTCTAATTAATATAGGCTTCCAAGACTAGGCTACACCCTTTTCATTATCCCACAGAGGGTAAAAGACCATTTCACCCCTCCTTGACTCAAAGTCCACATATTGACCAAAACCCTAAAAGTCAACAAAAGTCCACAAACACAGTACGCGAGGCGTACATCGATGAACCACAATCGGGGGTCGCCACCTCTTACGCTGCGCGTACTGGGAGTTACGCCCAGCGTAAATCCCAGATTCAGCCATACCATATTTCTTTGTCTTAAATGGTTAAAACACTCCTTTAACTTCCAGATCTGGCTCTCTTTAAGTCTACTAACCCATAAAGTCGGAACCTTTAAGCCTTGGCACGGCTATAAAGGCTCTTACACCCTCTATTACCTTTCTTTTCACCTCCAAAGATCTAGATCTCATGCATGGCTCAATATTTACGTCCAAGATTACATTTTTATGAACATACAACTCAAATAGACCTAGAATATGATAGATCTAGGCTAATGGAGACTATTTGCTCATAAAGTCTCCATCTTGGGACCAAAAACCCTAGAAATTGGTCCAAGAAGCATACCATAAGAACTACAAGGCAAGATCTGAACTTTTTACCTTAGGAAGAAGCTCTAACCTTTGTTATCCTTAGATCTACACTTGTCCACCAGCTCCTAGCCTTCACAATGGACTTCCCTTCTCTTTTGCTACCTTGAAATGACACCTTGAGGCTTAGAATACTCACACTCCAGCTAAAAACGAAGGAAAAGCTCTCTTAGGGTTTCTTTCTGAAGGATGGTGGCTGAGGGACAAGGCCATCTCATTCCTTTTATAGCCATCAAGTCAGATTAGGGTTTTGGGTCTGGACCGGTTACGCCCGACGTAACCTTGGGTACGCCCAACGTACCCGGGTGACAACGCATTCTAGAAGGCGCGCGAGTACGCGCAGCATACCCCTTGTACGCCCAGCGTACTCGCCCAACACAAAGGCCAAAAATGACAATTATTTAAAAGATGAAGGGCTAATTGGTTGTACCTAAATTCCGGGCTGTTACAGGTCGGCCCATTGGATTGATATCCTAATATACATTGATATGCTGAGTATGGGATAGATCTGCATGATTATATGCTAGTTGCTGATATGCATAGACTGGTAGATCTGTAGGACTACCTGTGATTTATGTCTGTATAATTATTTGTCTGTTACTTATGGTTGTTATTTGTTATATGTCGACATATTGTGTTGGGTTGAGGTTGTACTGCTTTGTGCTATAGCCAACAAACCATGGAGCATTCCAGATATGAGATGAGGGCCGATAGGCAAGCCAGACTCATACTGAGGGCTAGAGAGCATTCCAGATACGAGCCGAGGGATAGTTGGTATGCTAGACTCGTATTAAGGGCTTGAGGGTATTCCAGTCTGACGACTGAGTGGACCCACTATATATTGGCATTCCAGTCTGATGAATGATTGGGTCATGGGGAAGTTAGACATAAGCTGTGGGCTATGAGGGCGAGCCAGACTATGTTGTGGACTCAGGAGCAAGCCAAAGATGAGATGTGGGCCCGATAGGCAAGCCAAACTCATACTGTCGGCTTAAGGGTAATTCAGTCTTTTAGCTGTGGACCTAGTGCATGTTGTTATCTGTTATGTTTTCGTAGTGGTACTTTGGGGGAACTCACTAAGTGTTGACTTAGACTTTTAGTTTTGTTTTAGGTAGTTTAAAGGACCGTGGCAAGGCGAAGGTGTGACCATACACATCTTTGGTTTTACGACTGATTGGATCTTGGGAGACTCTGATTTTAAATAATGTTTTGGAAACAATGGTTTTGTAAACACTTCTTTTAGTAAATGGGTTGTTTTAAAAAGTTTAAATTTATTGTAATTTTTGCGATGTTACAAATTTCCTATCCAAGGCCAAATCCCGGTCTTCCATTCAAGTGTCAAGGGCTAGATCGTGGTCTTTCATACAGATGTCAGGGGCCACGTCCTAGTCTTTCATACAGTTGCCAGGGCCAAATCCTGGTTTTTTCATACATATATCACAAAGATAGCTAGTATCATATATCACAAATAATGGGTCGGCCTTGGTACATTCGACCCATTGATTCAGTGAGAAAACTCGTCATAAATGGTCACTAAGCCAAGTATCATGAATTGTCTTTAGGTCAAGTGAATGAATTTTAGATTAAACATATGCTCTTATGACAATATATGTTTTTTGTTTAAGAACTACACTTAATTGAAGTAACTTGGAGTTTGGAATATATAAAGCTTCTCGTTCAATGCTCAAAAGCACATGAAGACCAAAGGGGCCTTTAACTCCCCATAAGCAGGGTCGGTCCTAAGCCCATGCGAGGTGTGCAACCGCACATGACCTGTGTCGTTAGGGGACAAAATTTTTAATCTGTTGCTGCTCTGTCAATCCATTGTTAATCCGTCGGTAATTCGTCACTAATTTGTCATCATCTGTTGTTATTCTGTCATTATCCGTTGATAATCCGAAATTATAATGGCCCATTTTTAATTCTCGCATATAATCTTCAAAATCAACGGACCATACCTACCCATAAGAACAAAATATCATCATCGGGTCTCATGATTTTTCCATAATATCAATATAACACGAAAAAAAGACATCTACAAGTAAAACTCAAAGACATGATTCAAGTAAAGACTCATTTGCACGAATCATGATATTACATCACTATAATTTCGAATAACCAACATCAAATACATAACAATCATCGTTGACCATGCTTTTTAAATCTTTACACACAATGTAATTTTGTGTTAGTCTAAGCAAACTTATTAGCTTGTTAAGGTTTATAACATGTACACGAGTGGATAAGTATTGCATATAATCTAATCTAAGTAGCACATTAAAAGGAAAAGATTTCTAAAATATTTTCGGATGATTATGCACACTTTTGATTTATAAAGTTTTATAACTTTTTAAATTGTCATTTTATGCATTTTAAACAATGAGGACATGATGTGGAGGATATGTTGCAAGAATCGGCGTGTGGTCATTAATATCATTGACAAAGAAAGAGCAAAAAAACATGGGCCATGCCTCTATGCCTCTATGGAGAGACTGTAACTTGATTTCTCATAAATCCATCAATGGCGTCCATGATCTCTTCTAGTTCTACTTCTCCCCCATCAAAAATGGCTGCTCTTCGTCTCCCCATATCCCTCACTATATCTTCTAATTCCCCAGCCAGAAGGAAAAGGTTCCGAGTCAACTCACTCCGACCCCTTCTTCACAAATCCCTAATTTTTCCTCCCAATTCCCTCTCAAAACCCTTACCTACTCGCATTTTCCCTATTACATGTCACTCCAAAGCCACCCACGACCATCATCACGATCACGATCAAGATCATGATCATGGTCACCGTCATCAGCACCATCACTGTGGGCATCACGATCACAACGGGGGTGAATTCAAGCTTACGAAATCACAGAAAGCGTTTGCTGATTTCGCAAAGGCAGTTAAGTGGACTCAGCTTGCTGACTTCTTGAGGGAACATTTGGAGCTCTGTTGTTTTTCCACCGCGTTGTTCTTGGCTGCTGCTGCGTGCCCTTACTTGGTTCCGAAAGCATCTGCGAAGCTTACTCAACAACTTCTCGTTCTCTTAGCTTTCCCTCTTGTTGGGGTAATTATTTCATTTTGCTTCCTTTTGATATATATTTTCAGTTTGCACCATTCTTGTTGATTGGAATTATGAACATTGAACTATGACAAGTTACTGGCTTTGATTCTGTAACGACCAGTATTGTTATTGTTATGCTGGTTGTGATTTTCAAGTGAGAAATTAAGGGAGAAAGTCTTTTAAACTGGCATCCCCCTTTAGATGATTGATTTAAGTCCTAATTGGCATTGATCTTGAAGTGATCTCTTGTACACAAGAACACAAACATCCAAAAACCTCTGATTATCCAACTTTTTAAAGCACATTAGGTTCACAAGAAGCTAATAATTATGTTAGTCATTAGATGCCTTATTTCTACTATGTTTCAAAGGCGAATATGTTAACTATTAAGTACTTGGATGTTTATGCACATATGTATTTATCTAGTTCTCTTAACACCATGTGCAAAATTAAAAACTATTCCATGGTTTTAAGCATCCATGTTTATATATGTCTGTTTCTTTTTACTCAATCTAGACATAATGACTTAATGGGTTACTCCCAAAAGCTTGTCCCTTTACCTATTTGCCCTTCTCTTTTCCTCCCAATTCCTTTCACGTTAAAATTGATAAAATTCTTTTTGAATGGAAGGGTAAAATGGTCATTCGGTATCATTCATACGGTTTATTTAGTCCAACAAAGAAACAAACCATATCTTTAATCTTGAATCATCATCCATCTTTATTTTGACTCTATATATCTTTTATAAAACCTTTTCCATTCATCATCTCAGGTTTCAGCCTCATATGATGCTCTATTTGATATCACTGGTGGAAAAGTCAACATTCATGTATTAATGGCTCTTGCAGCATTTGCATCTGCATTTATGGGAAACTCATTAGAAGGAGGCTTACTTCTTGCAATGTTCAATTTAGCCCATATTGGTACTCACTTCACATTTCACAATTTCTTTTTCACATAAAAAATACATTCATTTTCCTTTTTATATTTTTACTAAACACATACATATAATATAAGTATATAACTACCACAGCTGAAGAGTACTTCACCAGCCAATCAAAAGTTGATGTCAAGGAACTAAAAGAAAACTATCCCGAATTTGCCCTTGTTCTTGATGTCAACAACCAACAATCACTAAACTTATCAGATTTAAAGTACCATGAAGTCCCAGTCAATGATTTAGAAGTTGGATCATTCATTTTGGTCAAAGCTGGCGAGGTATGAAAAGATACATACAGATTCTTATTTTTTAGAGTATATTACATCTTTGGTCCTTGAGTATACTTGTTTTTTGAAAAATTGGTCCTTATTTGAGGATCTTGTAACATTTTTTTTATACCTTTTCCAAGTAAAATGACTATTTTTGTTGGACCAAAATAGCAAAAATCAGCTATACCAGGGACCAAAATGGTAATTTTACCTGAAAAACATGGATCAAAAGTGTTACAAGAACCCCAAAAATAAGTGACAAAATGTCCAAGAGAAAAGTTGTCAAGACCAAAATTGCAAGCAACAGCTTTGTAGGACCAAAATTGCTAAAATCAACTGTACTTGAGGATCAAAAATCTAATTTACTCTATTTTTTATAGAGCAGGTTTCTAATTTACTCTATTTTTGGTCCTTGAGTATAGCTGTTTATTTCAGTTTTGGTCTCAAAAAGTTTTCTCTTGCAGTTTTGGTCCTTATTTGAGGTTTTTTTTGTAATGTTTTTGGTCCCTTTTCCAAATAAAATACCTATTTTTGTGGGGCTAAATTAGAAAAAATATACCCAGGGACGAAAATAGTCATTTTACCTTAAACATGGATCAAAAGTGTTACAAAATAAGGACCAAAATTGCAAGAGAAAAGTTGTTAGGATCAAAATTGCAAGCAAAAGCTTTGTAAGACCAAAACTGCTAAAATCAGGTATATTCATGGATCAAAAATGTAATTTACTCTCTTTTGTATAGAGCAAGTTACATTTTTGGTCCCTGAATATAGCTGTTTATCTCAATTTTGGTCCCTGAATATAGCTGTTTATCTCAATTTTGGTCCCTGAATATAGCTGTTTATCTCAATTTTGGTCCCAAAAAGTTTTTTCTTTTGGTCCTTACTTGAGGATTTTTGTAACATTATTTTTTTCAAGTAAAATTCCTATTTTTGTGACCAAATTTGCAAAAATCAGCTATACCCAGAAGACTAAAATAGTCATTTTCCAATCAACATGACCCAAAAAAGTTGCATTACATTATCCTCAAATAAGGACCAAAATTGCAAAAACCAGCTATACTCAAGGACCAAAAATGTAATTCACTCTATTTTTTTGATACAAGATTGAAAAAAAAAACTTGGTTGCTATTTTTTACAGTCAGTCCCTGTAGATTGTGAAGTTTTCAAAGGCAGGTCAACAATCACAATTGAACATTTGACCGGTGAAGTCAAACCCCTAGAAAGAGATGTTGGTGACAGTATTCCAGGTGGCGCAAGGAACATAGATGGTATGATGATACTAAAGGTACTTCATTCATTTCTCATTTCTCAACTCTTTTCAAATATCCCCGAAAAAAAGACGTTTTTGCCCTTGTTAAATTAAATTCATATATTTTATAGGCGAAAAAGACATGGAAAGATTCAATGTTGAACAAGATAGTGCAACTGACAGAAGAAGCTCAATCAAGAAAACCGAAACTTGAAAGATGGTTGGATGAATTTGGTGAAAGTTACAGCAAGGCAGTTATTGTTTTATCAATTTCAATTGCCTTTATTGGTCCCATTCTTTTTAAATGGCCTTTTTTTAGCACTCCAGGTAATGTCATTTTGCTTTTTTTGTCTTTTTTTTTTTGACAAATCTTCAAATATGGTCCCTGTGGTTTCCAAAAAGACATTAAAAGATCCCTGTGGTTTCAATTTCCATTGTGTTCGGTCCCTCACCTATGTAAAAAGACATTTATACCCTTCTCATTTCTTTTTATAACTAGTTTTAACTAAAAACCCTATCCTGATCCCACATCTCTCTCTCTCTCTCTCTCTCTCTCACACACACACACACAGAGGATTTTTTTATAGAAACTGCACAAGGACCTTTTGTGTAAATTAGGTAAGGACTATTTTTGTAATTTTTTTTGAATATATCTGTAAAAAAACTGCACAAGGACCTTTTGTGTAAACTATGGGGACAATTTTTGTAATTTATTTTCTACACAGGGGCCAAACCTGCCAACATACGAAAATCTTAAAGATATATGGGCTGTTTCGGTAAAAAAAAATTCATAGGGACCTTTTCTTTAAATTACAAAATTATACACGATAGAACTTGAAAATCTCATTGTGTGTGAGAGATGTGGGCCCAGGATGGGGTTTTAGTTAAAGTTAATTATAAAAAGAAACGATAAGGGTATAAATGTCTTTTTACGTGGGTGAGAGACCAAACAAGAAAGAAATCGAAACCACAGGGATCATCCTTAAAGACAACAAAAAGTTAAAGACCAAACTTGATTTTTTTGGACCATTTTTGAAGATTTATCTTGTTTTTTTTATTATTATTATGGAAATTGTTTAACGCACACCACCTGTTTGATGAAATGTCTATAGTTGTGTTTACTATTTAGCTTGCAGAGGTTCATTTTACAGGGCACTGGGGCTCATGGTTGCAGCATCACCATGTGCACTTGCTGTAGCTCCTTTGGCTTATGCTACTGCAATCAGTGCCTGTGCTAAAAGGGTAATAAAGTATTTTCCTTTTGATAATAAAATGTAGAATTGAATTATAGTATTTGACAAATGTTATCATATTGTGTGTTTGTATAGGGAATATTACTGAAAGGAGGACATGTATTTGACTCTTTAGCTTCTTGCCATACAATTGCTTTTGATAAAACAGGGACATTGACAACAGGGGAGTTTATGTGTAAAGCAATTGAACCAATACATGGACATGTTACAACAGATGAAGCTAAAAGTACAACTTCTTGTTGCATACCCACTTGTGAAAAAGAAGCTCTTGCTGTTGCTGCTGCTATGGAGAAGGGTACCACTCACCCGATTGGAAGGTAAATGCAAATTTCTTTTTTTAAAATCTATCAACTAAATTACATTTTTGGTCCCTGATTCTTTTTCTATTTTAATCCCAAAAACTTATCTTTTGTGACGTTTTTGGTTCCTGTTCCAAGTAAACTGACTATACTTTTGGGATCAAAATTGCAAAATCAGTTATAATCAGGGACCAAAAACGTTACAAAACCTAAAATAAGGAACGAAATTGCAAAAAGGTAACTTTTTGGGACTAAAATTGCAAAAATCAGATATACCCGGGACCAAAAGTAGTCTTGTTACTTGGAATAGGGACAAAAACATTACAAGAACCCCGAATAAGGATCAAAATTGCAAGAGCAAACTTTTTGGGACTAAAATTGCAAAAATCAGATACTAAGGGACCAAATGTAGTCTTTTTACTTGGAATAGGGACCAAAAACGTTACAAGAACCCAGAATAAGGACCAAAATTGCAAGAGAAAAGTTTTTGTGACCAAAATTGCAAAAATCAGATATACTCAGGGACCAAAAGTAGTCATGTTACTTGGAATAGGGACCAAAAATGTTACAAGAACCCAAAATAAGGCCAAAATTGCAAGAGCAAACTTTTTGGGACCTAAATTGCAAAAATTAGATACTTAGGGACCAAAAGTAGTCATGCTACTTGGAATAGGGACCAAAAACGCTACAAGAACCCCAAATAAGGACCAAAATTGCAAAAATCAGATATACTCAGGGACCAAAAGTAGTCATGCTTCTTGGAATAGGGACCAAAAACATTAGAAAAACCTTAAATAAGGACCAAAATCGCAAAAGATAACTTTTTTGGGACAAAAATTGCAAAAGATAACTTTTTTGGGACAAAAATTGCAAAAATCAGATATACTCAGGGACCGAAAGTAGTCTAGTCTTGTTACATGGAATAGGGACCAAAAACGTTACAAGAACCCCCCAAAAGGACTAAAATTGTAACTTTTTTGTAAATGTTATTGTATGTTAATGTTGACTTATATTTATGTGGTGTAGAGCTGTGATAAATCATAGTCAAGAAAAAGAGCTTCCTGCTGTGTGTGTTGAAAGCTTTGAGAATGTTCCTGGTAGAGGTCTTTGTGCAACATTATCTAGCATTGAGGTAGTGCCTTTTTCAAAATACCAAACATACCCTTAGGAGCTTTATAATACCCTTTTCTAATTTTTATTATTTTATTATTTTTTATTTTCAATTTGTTATAGCCAGGTTTTGGAGGGCGCCAAGAGCTAAAAGCATCACTCGGTTCCATTGAATACATCACCTCACAATTCAACTCAAAAGCCGAATCACAAAAAATTAAAGAAGCCGTTTTTAAATCTTCACATGGAACCGATTTAGTTCGTGCTGCTCTCTCAGTCAACAACAAAAAGGTATATAACAAACAATTCTTTCAATTTTTTTATTAAAACAATATTTAATATAAAACTATTAACTAAAATGTAGGTGACTCTCTTTCACTTCGAGGACAAACCTAGAATCGGAACAAAAGACGTAATCATGGAACTAAAACAACATGGAAAACTCCACGTCATCATGTTAACCGGGGACCACGAGCTCAGTGCACGTAGGGTTGCTAATGCAGTAGGCATCGATGAAATCCATTGTGCCCTAAAACCCGAAGATAAACTCAACCATGTCACCAACGTCCCTCGAGACACAGGTATCCCTTCCTTATCCCTAAATTTCAAACTACATTGCTTTTTTGAATAAAATGAAAGTACGTTGCTATTATGCGCAAAATGAAAGTATGTTGCTATTATCTTACAGGTCGAGGTCTAGTAATGGTCGGTGATGGTATAAACGACGCGCCTGCACTGGCGGCCGCGACAGTCGGCGTTGTGCTGGCACAACGCGCGAGCGCAACCGCTATCGCGGTTGCAGATGTTTTGCTACTGCAAGACAATATCTCGGGTGTCCCATTTTGTATTAAAAAATCGCGCCAAACAACCTCGTTAGTGAAACTAAACGTCGCACTCGCGTTATCGAGTATTTTGCTCGCCTCACTTACTTCCGTCATGGGGTTCCTCCCTCTCTGGCTCACGGTATGGAAAATCCTGTATACTGTGTACTGTGTACTGACTTTAATATCGTTAAAGTTATGTTATTGAAGTGTACTGTGAATTTACGATCAACAGGTATTACTTCATGAAGGTGGGACTTTGGTTGTATGTTTGAATTCGATACGTGCGCTTGAAGATCCGTCGTGGTCTTGGAGGACGGATCTTCTAGAAGGATTTAATAAACTCAAGTCTTTGGTCAACATGTTGACTAAAAACACCCCTACAATAAAGGTTGCACCCTCATAAGGTAGTATCTAGTGTAGGCTTTTTAAAAAAAAATGTAAATTGTGCTCCACATTTTTAAATAATAATAAACCAAAATCGTTGCATTTTGAGCTTAATGATGAAAGTGAAATGAAGGTTTGGTATATTTTTTTTCTAAGTCAACCCAATAAATGAAAAAAATGTAGTTAGTTAGTTGGAAGGTGGAATCACAAGAAGATAGATAATGATGTTGATGATGATAGCTATAAGTAACCATATTTATTTTTATGAAGATTGTGACATTATTTTTTCTTATAATGTTAAAATTAAACTCGGGTATTTTAAATTTAAAATTTAAATATATGATAAATGAGAAAGTATCTTTTGACCAAACAACCATTGTAAAGATTTGGTGGTGATCCCAAAAATGAGAAAAGGTGAATTATTATGATTAGTTAGTTATGTTTTAGTGGTTGTACATGATGCATTAAAAGATGTACATTTTGACTAGAAGAAAAAAGATCCCGTGTGGGCTTTGAACTGCAATCAGATCATACCAAATCCTCGTCATCTTTTACTGTTTGATTCTGTTTTTGTTTGTTAAATTTCTCACTCTTTATCTTTTAAAAAAAACATATTGCAAATGAATAAGGTTTATATAAATTTCGGTAGTTTGATAGTGCTTTTTTAAAAGACAAAACTGCAAAAATGGTCCCTGTGGTTAGCTGAAAATTGCCACTTTGGTCCAAAAGGTTTTACACTAGCACCACTGGTCCAAAATCAGTCATTATAAAAAGATTCAAAAGGATTTGGACCAAAACTGCAACAAAATGAAAAGATTGGACCAGTGGTGCTAGCCTAAAACTTTTGGATCAAAGTGGCAATTTTTAGTTAACCACAGAGACTATTTTTGCAGTTTTGTCTTTTTAGAATAAATTACACTTTTGGTCTATATAGTTGTCCTTTTCAAAATGCATTTTTGGTCCATGTGAATGTTATAGTCAACATATCTCTGTTAAATACATGTAAAAATGATAAAATTACCATCAATCGAAATTTAAAAGGAAAAACTACAAACTAAAAGGGCCAAAATATGATTTGTTCATGTATACATTGAAATATCTATATTCTTTTCTTACCATTTCCATTTTTGTCTCTATCACCATTCTTTCTAATAAGGGTAAAATTGTCATTTTATAATCTATTATAATAAATGAAAATAACTTTGTCATATATCAATCTCTAATGAATGAGTTTTGACACTTGTCATTGATAGTTTTTAAATAAATAATATTCACATGTTAATTTATGAATTTTTTTTTTTAATTTTTAAAATTAAAAAGTCACATAATACTTATGTTTATATATGTAAAGTATTAAATATAATAAATATGATAGTAAATTGCAATTTATATGTTTCTCAATTCTTATTTTAAAATTTTATTTTAAAAAATACTTATTGTTTACATTTTAATATTTTATTTTTTTAGTCAACCTGTGTAATACACGGGTTACACCTAGTGTTTAACAAAATATGATTAATGGTAAGAAACAAATAGAGTTCTTAAATCCTAAAGACTACCCGTATAAAATTATAAAACTTGGACCAAAACCGCCAAATAATCCTAACACAGGGACTAAAACTGTAATTTACTCCAGATTGTTAGTTAAGAAATCATTAAGTTTGATTGACGTTTGATATTTAATATTTGTAGTGATTGACATCTAATTAATGTTGTACGTGGATAAATTTGTTTTGGGATCAAATTTAAAAAATGTGAAAAGGACAAAGGTGCAAACAGACGGATGATAGCGACATAATATATATCGGAGAGTAGGTTACTAATTGAAATGTTCTTTTTTTTTTTTTTCATAATAAAATTCAACCAATTTCACTCATTTTATCAAATTATAATGTTATATGTCGGTAGAAAATAATAATAAATGACTACCGTTAGTTAGTTACTATCTATTTATAAATCATTTTAATTATCATCATATAAACTAACGACATGATGTGATGCGTATGTGCCAATTTTCTTCACAAATTAATTTGTAAAAATCTTTTTGCATCTAGAAAGTTTGACTTTTAAAAAAACACAATTTTGCACTATCTACAGCCGTTTTAAATATTTCTACCTAAAAAAAAAAAAAACTCGTTACGCTAACAATTGTAACTTTATGACCACGTATTAATAAAATAATGACTTTTTACAAATTTGTAGATTTGAATTAGTATTGTCAACAGATCCGGTGCTAATATTTTGAAGGTCTTGTAGGAAAGTCAAATTAAAGCCCCATAAAATTTTTTATTATAAAAATATTATTAAGTTAATTCCATATTTAAAACGCCTTGCATTATTTTCATGCATCTACAAACTGTGAGCAAGATGCCCCAATTGATCATCTCGTCATATGCAAGAATACTTGGTTGTGGTTTCATCTTAAACAACTTACAATGGAAACAAAATACTCGATGAAGATCCTTAGTGTCTTTTTTAGTAAAAATCAAACCATAGTTTTCTATCTTTCTATACTAATAAAAAATTAGTTTTTTTTGTCATGTGTCATCCGATTAGTTCTCCTAATTAATGTCAGACCATTTGTTAACATTAGAATAAAAAATAAAATAAAATAAATACCGATTATATAAGATGATATAATTTTACGTATTTATTTTAATCAATGATTATAATTTTATATAATTAAAATTTCTTAGTTTATTTAAAATAATTAATTAATGATTTTTAGTTGTTACTATGAAATTTTAATTAATTTTGTAACTATAGTTCTCACGAGTTATAAACTAGTTTATTATTCATAAGTTTTTTTTTTCGCAACCCAATTCAAAATTTCTGATTTATCATCTTCTTATAAAAAATTGGATATTAAAATCTTAACAATATATATTAATACTAACATACAAGTGTCATTGATATTAATAATATATTTAACAAACAACATTTCATTGTTAATAAAACATGAATAAAATTAACAACATTCAACAACGATACTTTTAATCAATAAATTTGTATGTCTTTTAATTTTTTAATGTATAATGTTAAAAAAAAAAAATCGATATACGATCGCACTACCCTAACACCCTAGCCATTTTGTAACAAGTATTTGGTAGTTAGGACACTCAAGATTACAATGAAATTTGGAACATCGTGCACAACGTTGCATTCATTATGGAATTTTATAGAATTTTAGGTATTTTAGATTATTTAAAAGGCAAATCTCGCATATGTTTTTCGATTATTCATATCAATACATTTATAGTCATGTTTGTTATATTATCTTTATCCAATTTGAATAAATTACTCAATGTAGTCATCAATAACATAACTAACACTTTCTATTATTCTCTATCCTTTTTGCATTAGCTATAACTTACAACTTCATAAATACACAATGAAGGAAAGCCATTGGCAATTTGGCATCATTGCCAACTAAACTATGTTAAATTATAAGAAACTTTGAATATATCAACGTATTTTTCATTTTCCTTTCTTAACATATTATCTCTCTTTTAAAAATGTTACCCTTTTTGAAGTTGCAATATATGTTAAATAAATGGTTCTTGTGTGATGAATGTGACAAATATCACATCTTTATGAAGAAAAAAAAAACAAAGAAAAGGACACATCTTTGACCTTAAATTTATATATCACACCTCAAATCTATGTTTGGTGTCAAAAGCGTGTAAAATTGTATTCAAATCTGCAAGCTGTACTTCACTCAATTATTATATCTCCTAATTTTATAACAATTTCATCCAATTTCAGTTACCAAAAAAATTGTTCAAGAACATCATGATTACCTCCCCCAAAAAAACTGATTTTTGTTCAAAGATCCAATTTTCGTTAACAACCCATGATCAAGAAACAGTTTAATCAACAAAAAGGACAACATGAATGGATCAAACATTGTAAAAATTGTAACTTTTTGGATGATCAAATTGGGTATTTCTTGTTCTTGATACTTGCTAGAATAATAAATGATAAATCTTCTTCAACATATTTTTTTTTTCTCAATTAAATGATTTTTAAATAAATCTAATCCGTTCCCTGTACAAATTTATTTCAACGTTTTCGTTGTGGGAGGATAATCCATGATTATGGAATTAACAGAGACATGATCGATGATTTGATTCACATTTTCCATGGTGTCTGAACGTTCTCCGATCATCATCATCATCATCATCTTCCGGTGATCAACACCCATCAACAAATTTAATTTATGTAGAAATAAGTAATCGATTAACCTAATCAGCCACCGCCATTACTGGCTTGTTGAAGTTCTACTCCGGTGATGTAATTCCTCACCTCCATTCTAACCATCTCCTGCATCACCGATAAAAACTCCGCGCTAAACGGCGGAACCACCTTCTCCGGCTGCTCAATCGGTGGTCGGGATACCTGAAGTTGCTGCATCGCAGCCGAAATCGCCATCGGAGCAGGTTTTGGAACCGGCGGAGGATGTGTCACCGTCGGCGTCGCCGACACCGACGACGCTTCAAATGATTCAGCTCCAGGAAGGGATAGACTCAACGACGTCGGCGGATCGTTAACCGGTGCAGCGGGTCTAGCCACCGGCCGGTAGACATGGACGCTCGAATCACTGACGTCAGATCCCGACGGACTACTCGGATTGAAGCAAAAACCCGACACCGGAACCCCAGACCCGGCGGAAACAGATCGTTTCAACGACGGTTGCTGAATCGAAAACTCGTTAAATTCTTCATTCGTCATGGAAGAACACTTCCTCTTCAAGGTGGAGTTCCAGTGGTTTTTAATGGCGTTATCAGTCCGACCCGATAACAACCGGGCAATCGTAGCCCATTTGTTACCAAACCTCGCATGAGCTCTAAGAATCGTCTCATCTTCCTCCGGCGTAAACGCCCGGTGCTCTACCTGCGGTGAAAGCTGGTTGCACCACCGTAAGCGGCAGGATTTCCCGGATCTACCAGGGATTGTTTTGCTGACGAGAGACCAGTTTCTTGGACCATGTTTCTCCACGAGTTGCTGAAGCATCTCATCTTCTTCGGGACTCCATGGACCTTTGATTCGATCCATTTGTCTGTAATTTTTTTTTTGGGGATTTGAGTGTGAAGTTGAAGAAGATGGAAGAAATGGCGGTTTTTATATATAGGGTTAAGACTGTGAGGAAAAGAAAGGTGACAGGCTGTGAGATTAGCAGGAGGTTGTGTTTGGGATCCAGCTGGCTAACGAACACGCGTCACAAATGCTCCTGTGCCCGTTTACACATATGCTACTCTCATTTTCTCAAAAATATCCATACAATAATAATAAATTCTAAAATTAAAAAAATTATATGTAAAATTTGATTTAGGATTTATAGTTTAGGTTTATTTGGTTATATAAATTAAATTGTTGATAATAAAAATTATTGTTAAAGTTTAAGGATTTTAATAAAATATTTAATATTAAACATTAGTGTTAAAAAATATTATATTTAATAAAAAATTGTCTAAGATATGGAAGTGTATTTCAATATAACGGTTCGACAGAAATCAGTTATTTTCTAGATAGATATCTCTATAGATGGGCTTGACCAACATATGTCTTATGTGGAGTATCGTATTATCCTTAAATATCAGCTCATGATCCCATATTTCCAAATGACGAGATATGACAAGTGTGCCGCAAAACATGTTTGGACTCTTTTGGAGAACATGCAATTCATTGTAAAGAACTCACGAGGTTCAAATATAGGCACGATATGGTTAGAGATGTTTTGTTTGACATATTTAAGCGTTCTGGGGTTTCCGCCAAGAAAGAGACACTTGTTAATTTCTTGACAGACCTGACATAAGGAAGGTCAAACCTTAGGTCGACCGACGTTTTGATTTTTGGATGGGTTGGAGGGAAACACGTATGTGTGGACCTTATATGTGTATCCTCTCTCGTGAGTTTGAAAGTTCGGGGGTTCACGGCGGAACATAATGCTTTAAAAGTTGCTACATGCAAAGTCATAAAATATGGGAAAATTGTGCATGAAAAATCAAAACATGTTAATACCATTTATGCTTGATATGTTTGGTTTCCTCGCGTCGAATGTGGTGGAACTTCTTAATAGAGTATAACGGATCATGCATATCAATGCTATATCCCCTAGATCTATGGATGTAGTCTTCAAAAGAATTGACTTTACCATACAAAAAGGCTTAGCGGCGCAACTTGTTGCCTCTTTGCCTTCTCACTCGTTGTACTATGATAACTAAGTTATATTTTCCTCTTTGGTTAATCGTTCCATCTAAAAGATTATTTCCAAAAACAATTGTTATAATATTTTTATTTCCATCTAAAAGATTATTTCCAAAAACAATTGTTATAATATTTTTATTTTTTTGTTATAACAGGTTAAAATGGTTGATATAAAAACGTTGTCAATTTTTACTCTTTCTTTAATGAAATGTAATAGTTATGCTAAATAATTGTTAAAATATAATTTTTATGTATTTTTTTTTATAAAAGTTTAATATTTCAAATTATATATAGAGTAAATAACAAAGTTGGTTGATGTGTTTATTTAAAACTAGTGAAGAGGCTTGTACGTTATATGGGTCAGATTTTTTTGTTGATGTTTGGTGGGTCAGGTACACGAAAATCCAACAACACGTTGTAGGGCAAAAAGGTAGTTTGTGGAACCATGAAATGCTATCCAAAGAACAATTAACTTACTTTTAAATAAGTTTACCTTAACATCCTATTTTTACTTAATTAACATTCAACTTTGATTTCATGCCATCTCAAAACAATATAATAAAATAAAAGTACAAATTCTAAAATTTTGTACTCATTTAATTTCACTCTAAAGCAATGAACTTTGTAAATCTAAAACTCTTAAATGCATCAAATAAATAAAAGAGATGTTCTAATTATTGGATTATATGTCTAAGCTCATAACTATAATTGATATGAACTTGAATTGATGGTATAAAAGTCCTTTTGGGTTGCCCTTAAATATAGCAATTGGACATGATGTTTTGGAAAGAGAGGTTAATTTATTATTTGATTAATAAATTGAAATAAATAATTTATTAATATATTATGAGAATAATATATTAATTAGAAATAATAATATTTAACTAATTATTAATCATAAATTAATTAGAATTAATTTTGAGATTAATAGAATTAATTAAAAGTACAGTGGTTAAAGTGTAATTGTTCAATATTTAAACAAAAGACATTCTAGAACCTCCCTAGGCTACGGACGGTTTTGGGAGTGTTCTAAGGGTTCTAGAATTATCGTTGGAGGATAATCAAGAAGCTGGATAATTACCAAAAAACAAGATAATATTATTATATTGGTTTTAGGGTTACCTAGGGTTTCCTTGTTGGATTATATAAGGAGCCTTACCCCTTTACCTTTCGGCCACTCATAACTTAGAGAGCTAGACCGAAATTCTGACCTCCTCCTTTCTCTCTCCTTAATATCCTTCTTCTTGTGTTGGGTGTGAACCACTAGAGGCACGACACTTGTGGTGTTTGCTTCCAAAAGATCAACAAAATGGATTCTTGGTTGTTTACTTCAATAATCAACAAGGTAAGTATTCTTACTAATGAATTCAGATTTTAATAGGAAATTTTTGGATTGATAGTTCCACTACTAGAAAAACAGTCTTTTGTAATGCAAAATGCGTGTCGTAGAATGCTCAGACGACGCGCAAATGTGTGTCAAGGAAGGCCCTGTCATAACGAGAAACGACACACTTTTGTGCGTCGTAACCTTACAACGCGCATTTACGATGCGTAATGCGTGTCAAGGAAGGCCCTGTCATAAAGAAGATGACACGCATTCGCGTGTCGTAAACGATGCACATTTACGAGTTGCATTGCGTATCATTAACGCCCATGTCATAAAGAAAGACGACACACATTTTTGCGTGTCATAAAGATTAAATGTTATATATATATATATATATATATATATATATATATATATATATATATATTGTAAATTTACTAATTTTCAAATTACATCACACGTTTAATGTCTCATAATATAAAATAAAATTTCATACGCAAAAAATAAAATAAATTGCACAAATTATAATATGTCATACAAATAATCATTCAAATGTTAAACAAAAATAATACATTGCTAACATGGGTTATACATTCCTATAAAACTAATAGGTGACCTCGATCTAGATCAAGGTTGACTTGGATCGATGGCGACGATTGGATTTTAGATACACAAACATGATTACTAACCTAAGACCTTGTGCAACAAGTGCATCCCATGCCCTATTTCCAGAAACCACCACACATTTTAGTGTCTTAAGGGCTAGTATACTTCCTCCTTGCCATCCAATAGCTTTCATTAACAATGGAACCACCTGTAATTTATTAAAAAAAACAAGGTCAAAACTGAAAACTAAGTATGCCCTTGCTCCAAGTGTCTGTGTGCATTTAATAACCCAATAGTAAATAAAAAGATAAACAAATAAGATAAGCGTCTTCCGTGTTTGTATTTTTTTTAGACATTAATTTGAGGGCACGCAAAAATGCGTGTCCTCTATCTTTCAAATTTTGCAAAGCTAACATTATTTTTTAGGGCACGCACAAATGCGTGTCCTCTATCAACGCGTGTCATTATTTGCGCGTCATTAAAGGGCTATTTTCTAGTAGTTTTCATAGTATGTTGCCTTTATGTGAAAGACATAGATCCTTCTTAGGTTGCATGTGCTCTAATCATTTAATTGTTAAATGTTTTTCTGCTTAGAGCATTGTTTTTGTAACCTCCATAACCCATCAGTGATATCAGAGCCTATGACTATCTTTCATATGATTACACATTGGTAAATTGATCAAAACTAAAATTTTCGGATTTGTCGCATCTCACGATGTGAGATCTGATTAGATAAGATTTTTCGAGATTATCTACTAAATCTGTTTTGTTTGGTAATTATCTGCCTTAAATATCTTCCAAGTTTGATTTCGCTGAATATTTGATAATAAATTACAAGCCTCAAAGTTAAGAGGTAAATATTTGACCCGATGAATTATTTTATTGATTAATATGATTGATTTTTTAAGTATGTAAATAATTGATTTAGATACTAATTCATCCTAATAATTAATTTCAAATATTATTTGGTTTATATTAAATTTAAATTATATAAATATTCAAAATTTATTATAAACCTAGTATTTTGAAAAAGTTTTAAAATGCATTTAATACTATATGTAAGATTAAAAGTTTAATAATTACTGTATGTATAAGAATAAGTCAGTCGAACCGTTAGTACGCCTCATTCATGAAGTTGTACTATAAGGGGAGTTTAAGGAAGCGGCCTATAAAACGACCGCCATTGGGTATGTAACTAAACTCTTTTATTTTAAATCTCAATCTTAGTTACTTTAGGAAAATGTGAATTTGTATGCTAACCCATGAAATTGCACATTATACTTTATAGTAGTTAGTGGAGCGCGTGCGGTTAACCGACACACTAATAGTGACTATAAAGAGTGATAATGGGCTATTCAAAAATTATCATTGATTAATGGAGCATGTGTGGTTAACCGACACATTAAAATGAGATGATAAATGACATCGAGAGTGCCAAACTAATTTGCATGGTTATTCACGTCTTGTTTGTGATCCTCAATATCCAGTCACAAATGGAAGAGCATAATATGAGATTAAACATGTTATTGAATAGTTTCAGTGAGTCTCAAAAGATCTAGGAATTTCACTTAACTTAATTTCCTTCAAATTTCATTTTTCAATGGTGGAATTGGTAAATCTTTATTTACCTACCTTTATAAAATTTACAATTAGATTACAACATCCTTTTTCTAAGTTGTGAATTTTTAGTTGGATCATAGCCTTAATATTTCATTTTGGGTTGTTATAATAAGGAATAATCTTATCTGACTAAAACTACCTTCCTTTTACAGATGTCAGCTCCAAATGATGTTTTTGGTTCCTCCTCATCCTCCAATCAAAACTTCTCGTTGCTGAACATCTGCTTAAGGGTGACATTGGACGACACTATCAAGATGGACCTTCATTTCGAGGACAAGGAATATGTCCTTGAGAAAGAGTTTAATGAGATTGACGAAGAGAAGGTTACCCCTGAAGAACTGGCCGCCTACAAGAAGCACTACAATGATGCAACAAAAGTTGCTTGCATCATGGTGGCCACCATGACTACTGAATTGCATAGATACTATGAGGATTACTAGTCGTACGAGTTAAAAAAGGACCTTATGGAAAAGTACCATAAGCGTGCTCCCCAAGAAAAATACGAGGTGGTAAAGTCCCTCATAGCAAGCAAGATGAAAGAGGGATAATCTGTTAGCAACCACGTGCAAAGAATGCAACGATATGTAGATTGCCTTGTCAAGCTTAATGTGAATTTTGATGAGGAGTTGGCTATCGACATAATCTTGAACTCCTTACCAATTTGTTATGATCAGTTCATCTTGACCTTGATGGGTTTTATACAAACAATCCTATGTGTGCATGCAACCCTAATTTGGATCTATGTTTTCACTATTAGATACACAACATTATGAACACATGAATAAAACCCTAATATAGGTTGCTATTTTCAAAATTCATATATAAGGTTAGATCACATACCTCTTGTTGTTATATAGCAATAACAACTCAAATCTTCAAACCCTTAGTCTTGAAAGCAAGCACCACAAGTGTAGTGTCTCTAATGGCTCATAAACACCACAAGCAATTGGAGAGGTTATAGAGAGAGAAGGGAGGAGGTAGAAATAAGCCTTGGGAGATATTAGAAGCAAGTGGACGATTTCTCAATGCCTAGGGGTCTTTATATAGTGTTGAGATTAGGGTTTTAGTCCTTATCCTTATCTAGTTGCTTGCCTATCAAGTAACCATAAGATAAGCCTTAATAACCCTTATCTATTATCCCTTTGGACGATTTCAAGGATATCGAAACCCTTGAATTCGTCCAACCCTAACAAGGATAACCACTACCTTAGTTTGCAACTATCACATAATTACAATTCAGCCCCTCTAGTTTAATTAACTACACTTGATCACAAAATTAATTCCTAATTAATTATTGACCAATATTAATTAAACAAATATGATTTCTCCTTTAATATATTATTCTTATAACATATTAATAAATCATAATAACCTCTTTCTCTATTTATTTCTCCAGTCAAGTTGCTTTGGTGAAGGCAACCCAAAAGGACCATGCACAACCGTGTCAAGTATTTACCAAATATGGTTACGGGCTTAGACACTAATCCAACAGTCTCCCACTTTGATAAGTTCAGTAACCACAAATGTAACGTACAACTCGATTAGCAATTGTAGCTCTCAAAGATGTTGTCGAACTCTAATCTTATCAGTAACCTGTCCTTTATATAAGGGATCGTACAGTCCTCTGTTTAGATATTGTGCGGACAATCTCATGGAACTAATTGTCTAGCAGTTGGTTTCTCGATCTCAGATTCATTTGACATAGAACTTAATTGAACACATCAATTCAGTCCTGACCGGGCCCGACACATAAGTCAAATCAAATCATCGAGCAACTGTGATATCGCTTTTACCCTCTTAGGATAGAAGTAACAGATAAACTTTGACTTATATGCATTTACTATTTATTAATCAACTATACACAATAATGCGTTTTATGACATCAATTTACTGATGCGGTTTCGCATTATCAATGTACAACCAATTAGTAAACAATAAACCATATATCTTGGTTTTAAGACCATATGATATTATCGTCTTGCGATCACTTTTGTCACATTCCATAAAATGATTCCAGCAAGCGCGGGTTTATTCCAATGCTCAAAACTTGTTCATAAGCACTCATCAACGTTGCAACAACCTTTGTTATGTCTAATACCTTTTAGACACTCTACATACCAATTCATGACAATCTTCATTCATACCTACTTCCAATATATGAACGATTGTGGACCATTCGAATAATTCGATTATTCTTAATAACTCAATTATTCAGGAAGTCAAAACATGCAAATTGAAACAATAGTTAAACAATTAACATAAGACAGTAACTTTACTTATAAATAATAATCCTTTATTTAATCATCAAATGTCAATTATATTTATCTATTATATGTTTCTAAAACTATCTAATCTAAACTAATATCATCCTTCAGCCCAATGCTCCTAGCATGCTGCAAGTGCTTAACCCTACTCAATCCCTTTGTAAGTGGATTTGTTGGCTTATCTTCTAATGATATCCTCTTAACCACGAGGTGTCATTCTTCTACTTGATGTCTAATAAAGTGATACTTTCTGTCGATATGCCGAGATCTACCATGATCCCTCGGTTCCTTGGTTAAGGAAACCACTCCTTCATTATCATAGAAAATTTCCATAGGCTCCTTTATGGCAGGCACAACCCTAAGGTCACCAATGAAGTTCTTCAACCATATCGCCTCCTTTGATGCTTCGCTCGCTGCAATGTACTCCGATTCACACGTTGAATCAACTACAGTTTCCTGCTTGGAACTTTTCCAAGTCACTGCTCCTCCATTTAGGGTAAAGACCCAGCCCGACTGTGAACGGTAGTTGTCTCTGTCGGTCTGGAAGCTGGCGTCACTATACCCTTTCACCTTTAATTCATCACTCCCTCCGAGGACTAAGAACCATTCCTTGGTCCTCCGAAGGTACTTAAGTATATTCTTGACCTCAATCCAATGAGCTTTGCCCGGGTTCCCTTGATATCTACTGACCATGCTCAAGGCAAAGGCCACATCAGGGCGAGTACAAGTCATAGCATACATGATCGAGCCAACTGCGGAAGCGTAAGGTACTTGGCTCATCTCTGCTATCTCGGCTTCGGTACTCGGACTTTGAGTCTTACTCAACTTGGCATTACTCTATATTGGTAGTTCTCCCTTTTTCGAGTTTTCCATACTAAAACGTTTTAGTACTTTATCCAAGTAAGTATTTTGACTAAGTCCTATTAGTCTCTTACTTCGTTCTCTCACTATCCTTATTCCCAAAATATAGGAAGCCTCTCCGAGGTCCTTCATAGCAAAGCACTTCCCGAGCCAGGACTTAACCTCCTGCAGAGTCGGGATGTCGTTTCCTATGAGCAGTATGTCATCGACATACAAAACGAGGAAGCTAACTATACTCCCACTGGCTTTGATATATGCACATGATTCATCTTCGCTTCGTACAAATCCAAACTCTTTGACTTTCTCATCGAAGCAAAGATTCCATCTGCGAGATGCTTACTTAAGTCCATAAATGGACTTCTCAAGCTTGCACACTCTATTGGGATGCTTCGGATCGACAAAACCCTCTGGCCGAGCCATGTAAACATCCTCAGCCAACTTCCCATTAAGGAAAGCGGTCTTGACATCCATCTGCCATATCTCATAATCATGAAATGCAGCAATGGCTAGCATCACCCTAACATATTTTATCTTGGTAACTAGTGAGAAGGTCTCATCATAGTCAACTCCAGGAGTTTGAGTAAATCCCTTCGCCACCAATCGCGCCTTATACGTGTGCACATTCCCATCCACATCGGTCTTCTTCTTGAAGATCCATTTGCACCCAACCGTCTTACGCCCGGGCACATTGTCAACCAAATTCCAAACTTGGTTGTCATACATGGACTGAATCTTGCTGTCCATCGCCTCTTTCCATTTAGTAGACTCCGGGCCTGCCATGGCTTCCTTATAGCTATTAGGTTCATCTAGATTTACTAGTGTACTGTCACTAATATATGTGTCCCCTTCGGTAGTAATATGAAAACCATACAACTGGGGTTGAACTCTAACTCTTTCGGAACATCTAAGAGGTAAGGACTCGTCAATTGGTTCAACCGGAGTTTCCTCCTCAGGTTGAGCGCCAGCGGTAGAGGTTCCTTCATCGATCGATTCTTGAATCTCTTCAAGATCGATTTGCCTCCCACTATCTCCTTGGCTTATGAGTTCTCGCTCTCGGAAAACCCCTCTCCTCACAACGAAGACAACATTGTCACTCGTTCTATAGAAGAGACATCCAAAGGATCTCTGCGGGTAGCCGATGAAAATACATCGCTCACTACGAGGTTCGAGCTTGTCGTGAGTCTCTCGTCTTACGAAAACCTCACAACCCCAAACCTTGATATGTGCCAACGAGGGAGCTTTCCCTGTCCATATCTCGTGAGGTGTTTTGGCAACCTTCTTTGTAGGGACTCGGTTAAGGATATGGGCGTCAGTCTCTAAGGCATACCCCTAGAATGAGATAGGTAGTGAAGCACGACTCATCATAGAACAGAACATGTCTAACAGGGTTCGATTACGCCTTTCTGCCACACCATTCAATTGTGGTGTCCTAGGTGGCGTCAATTGCGAAACTATTCCGCATTCCTCCTCGATCGGATCGAAGCATCTTGATTTTCCTGCCCAATTGATTCTTCACTTCATGCTTGACTTCTTTGAACTTTTCAAACGTTTCTGACTTGTGCTTGATTAAGTAAATATACCCATATCTACTATAATCATCGGTGAAAGTCACGTAGAAGCGGTTCCCATCCTTTGTGGTGGATCTAAAGGGCCCACATACATCGGTATGTATGAGATCCAATAAACCCTCACCCCTCTCACAAGTGCCAGTGAAGGGTGACTTGGTTATCTTTCCAAGTAAACAAGATTCGCACGTGTCATCTTCCCTAAGGTCGAATGACTCCAACACTCCATCCTTTTGGAGTTGGGCTATGCGCTTCTTGTTGACATGTCCAAGACGACAATGCCACAAAGATGCTTTATCCATACTATTGGAAGAATCCATACACAACACATCATTTCCTTGGTTATCTACAACCATAACATTTTCATAAATTCCATTACAAGGCATTGCTTCAAAGTATAAAACACCATTTAGATAAGCATAAATAGAACCATTCTCATTATTAAACGAATATCTAAATCCTTGTCTAAATAAACCATGAAAATAAATGATGTTTCTTGCCATATCTGGCGAGTAGCAACAATTGTTTAAATCTAAATTCAATCCATTACTAAGCACTAAAGAATACACTCCAATCTTGGTAACAGCCGACATTCTTCTGTTCCCCATGATTAGATTTATTCTTCCAAGCTCCACATCCCTATTTCTTCCTAGTCCCTGCAAATCAGAACAAATGTGGTAACCACATCATGTATTAAGAACCCAAGAAATAGCATGAGATGAATCATTAGATTTAATTGTGTATATACCTGCATAAGATGGCTTGATCTTTCCATCCTAGATGGCTTGTAGATATTCCAGACAACTTCTCTTCCAATGCCCTATTTTGTGGCAATGATGGCACTCTGCCTCCTTTGGGTTAGGGTTGGGCTTAGCAGGATCAACCTTGGTCCCACTAGAAGAGGAACCATCTTGGGACTTTCCCTTGCGGTGTCTCTTTGATGAAGCCTTCCTCTTCTTGCCCCTTCCCTGCCCTATAGCCAAAACAGGAGCAGCGGATGGATTAGGAGTTGGTGCAACAGACTTGTCCTTAAGGTTGCTCTCAGCAATCCTTAGGAGCCCTTGGAGTTTACTTAGGGTGACCTCTTCCTTGTTCATGTGGTAGGTCATCCTAAATTGGTTGTAGCATGAGGGCAAGGAGTGAAGAACAATGTCGATAGCCAAATCTTCCCCAAAGTTGACATTCAACTTGTGAAGACGATCAACATACCTTTGCCTCTTTTGCAAGTGCACGGTTAGAGACTCTCCACTTCCCATTTTAGCAGTGATCATATTCGTAATGATCTCATAGCACTCTTGCCTCGCGCTTTGGTGATATCTCTCCATCAAGTCTATATGCATCTCATAGGGATACATGTCCTCATAGGACTTTTGGAATTCGGAGTTCATTGTGGCTATCATGATGCAATGAACTTTCGTTGCATCACGCTCATGGGTCTCAATGACAACCATTTCTTCGGGAGTAGCAGTTTCTGGATTGATCTTCTCGAGCTTCTCATCGAGAACATACTCTTTGTCCTCGTAACGTGCGATAGCGCGATGTATCTTATCCATTCGCTAAAGTTCGATCCATCGAAAGTCACTTTTTGACAAAGGCTCATTAGCGTGAATGAGCTAGCAGTAGCGCTGTTTGCGTTAGACATCTACAAATAGAAAGGACAAAGTTTGATTAGAATTGAATCCCTAATTAAACACCCAAAATGAAAAATTAGAGCTTGGACCCAAAAACATTATTTACATATTAGAAAAGGGATGCCGTAATCCAACACGCAAATAATTTGGAGGTAGTGAATGACGATTCACTAATTCTTCACCATGAAAAACATAAGCTTAAGTTTTAAATGTATTGAGAATTCCTAGATTTTCTTGGAGATTCATTGAAATTTTCAATGGCATGTTTAAATCTCGATATGCCCCTCTTGTTTGTGACTGGGATGCCGATGATCACAAAGTGGGTGTGAATAACCATGCAAATCTACATGGTGCCTTCATTGTTACAATCACCTATTTGATGTGCCGGTAAATCACACACGCTCCATCGAACTATAACAAACAATGAATCACCCTGTACCACCTTTGCTTAGAACCAATTAGTGTGCCGGTAAACCACACACGCTCCACTAACTTCTTAGCAAGGGTGCAAAGTGTAATTTCATGGGATTGCATCATTTTCACTTTTGCCTAAAGTAACTAGGATTGGGAATTTGTAAAAATGTTTAGTTACTTTATATAGATTCATTATACTTATTAATGAGGAGAGGATTGCCCTATCCTACCCGTTCGGCTAACGACCCTCCACCAGTCAAGCAAGCGGTGAGTGTGAGTGTACACCCATTAAGCGCCATTTTATAGGCAGCAACCTTATACCTACCTTATAGACCGGCTTCGTGAATGAGGCCTACTAACGGTAAGACTAGCATTTTAATTATATATATATATATATATATATATATATATATATATATATATATATATATATATATATATATATTAAGCTTGTAATAATATAATAGTATAGGGTGTATTTTAAACATTTCAAAATACTAGGGTTTTAATCTTCAATTTTAAAATTTTCGAAATTTAATACCATTTAAATTAAAATTTTAAATATTAAAACTCTTGATTTAATAATTATCTCAAATTAAGCTATTAATTCAAATTATTAAATCATAAGGGATTATTAAATCTTAAAGGATAATTACCATTTAAACAATTAACTTATCCTAATCCCTTTTATCCCTCTAAATCTCGAAAATAATGGGAGGGGATAATTCAAAATCTTTAATTACCATATTTAACTTTTAAAAGATAATTACAAGAATGGGATTATCCAAATGCCTAAAATTTAGGATCTTATCTTGGGGAAGGAGGCTAATCTCGAAATCTTAGGGTTTGCAAACCCTAGATTTCAAAATCTTGGATTAAAAGGAAAGGATTCAAAAAACCCTTTCAAGATATTCGCAAATTAGGGTTAGGAAACCCTAATCTCGAAATCTCTTGCCTCCTAGGGTTTATTGGCTATAAACCCTAATTTGTCAAGTTCATACAATTGAATAATACTAATTGAAAACACGTTAACCAAAGGCTCTGATACCACTGATGGGTTTTATACAAACAATCCTATGTGTGCGTGCAACCCTAATTTGGATATATGTTTTCACTATTAGATACACAACATTATGAACACATGAATAAAACCTTAATATAGGTTGCTATTTTCGAAATTCATATATAAGGTTAGATCACATACCTCTTGTTGTTATATAGCAATAACAACTCAAATCTTCAAACCCTTAGTCTTGAAAGCAAGCACCACAAGTGCAGTGCCTCTAATGGCTCACAAACACCACAAGCAATTGGAGAGGTTATAGAGAGAGAAGGGAGGAGGTAGAAATCGGCCTTGGGAGCTCTTAGAAGCAAGTTGATGACTTCTCAAGGCCTAGGGGTCTTTATATAGTGTTGAGATTAGGGTTTTAGTCCTTATCCTTATCTAGTTGCTTGCCTATCAAGTAACCATAAGATAAGCCTTAATAACCCTTATCTATTATCCCTTTGGACGATTTCAAGGATATCCAAACCCTTGAATTTGTCCAACCCTAACAAGGATAACCACTACCTTATTTTGTAACTATCACATAATTACAATTCAGCCCCTCTAGTTTAATTAATTACACTTGATCACAAAATTAATTCTTAATTAATTATTGACCAATATTAATTTAACTAATATGATTTCTCCTTTAATATATTATTCTTATAACATATTAATAAATCATAATAACCTCTTTCTCTATTTATTTCTCCAGTCAAGTTGCTTTGGTGAAGGCAACCCAAAAGGACCATGCACAACCGGGTTAAGTATTTACCTAATATGGTTACGGGCTTAGTCCCTAATCCAACAGACCTATCTTTTGATTAACAATGAGACCACTTTATCTCAATTGTACAACCTCCTGTGAAGAACTGAAGAAGGGATGAAAGGAAAGAGTGTTGCCTCCACTCCTGCTAGTGCTCCTATTCTGGCCATTGGTCAAGGGAAAGGGAAAAAGAGTAAAGGTCATCCAAAGCAAAAATGGAAGGAAAGTCTCAATCTGGGTCGTCAAGCAATGGACCCAAAGTTAAATCCAGTTCTAATGCTCCCCTTGTCTCTGATCCCAAAGAGGCCACTTGCTTTTACTGCAACGACAAAGGGCATTACAAACGAAGCTTCCCAAAGTATATACACTATTTTATCTAATAACTCATCATCTTTTCGTTCTTGGGTCCTTGATACAGGATGTGGATTTTACATTTGTTTTGATTTGCAGGGGCTAAGAAGAAGTGAGGACGTGGAGCATGGTAGAATAAACTTGATCATGGGGAATAAGCGATCTTCACTTGTCACCAAGATTGGAGTTATGGTCTAGTGCTTATTGATGTATTTAGTTTAGATTTATTAAATTGTTGCGACTCATTATAAATGACACGAAACATTATTTCCTTTCATGCATTGTTTAGATAAGGTTTTAGATATTCTTTTAATGATGAGAATGGTTGTATTTCTGCTTAGAAAAATTGTATTTTCTATTTTGAAGCTTTACCTTGTGATGGTGTGTATGAAACTGTGATATGTGGAGACAATTTAGGCAATAGTGTATTTCAAATTGACTCGTCTAATGGTATAGACAAAGCGTGCTTGTGTCATTGTCCTCTTGGACACATTAACAATAAACACATCACCCGACTCCAAAAGGATGGAATGTTGGAATCATTTGACCTAAGGTCAGATGATGAATGTGAATATTGTCTTTTGGGTAAGATGAAAAAAATCACATTTCCCTGTTTCTTGTGAAAGAGTTGAAGGTTTGTTGGACGTCATACACACAAATGTGTGTGGGCCCTTCAAATCTACCATAAGGGATGCTAATCGATTCTATGTGACTTTTTCTGATGATTATAGCAGATATAGTTATATCTACTTAATCAAGCATAAGTAAGAAACCTTTGAAAGGTCCAAAGAGTTTAAATAAGAAGTCGAGAATCAATTGGGAAGGAAGATAAAGATGCTTAGATCCGATAGAGGCGGTGAGTATCTTAGTATCGAGTTCCACAACTACCTCAATGAATGTGGAATAGTTTCATAATTGACACCTCCTAGGACACCACAACTTAATGGTGTGGCTGAGAGGCACAATCAAACCCTGTTAGACATGGTTCATTCAATGATGCGTCAAGATTCTCTTCCAATTTTGTTCTGGGGGTATGTCATACAGACTGCCACCCACATTCTTAATCTTGTCCCAACTAAGAAGGTTGCCAAAACACCTCACGAGATGTGGACATGGAAGGTTCCTTTGTTAGCACATATCAAGGTTTGGGGTTGTGAAGCTTTCGTTACATGAGAGACTCACGATAAGCTTGAACCTTGAAGTGAGAGATGTATTTTCATTAGCTATCCACATAAGTAATTTGGATATTTTTTCTACAGACCGAGTAAGAATGTGGTCTGTGTAGCACGAAAGGAAGTCCTTCGAGAGAGAGAGAGAAAGAGAGAGAGAGAGAGAGAGAGAGAGAGAGAGAGAAAGAGAGCTCATATACAAAGAGGACAGTGGGAGTACAATTGATCTTGAAGAGATTCAAGAATCAAACGATGAAGGAACCTCTGAAGACGCTAGGGTTCAACCAAAGGAAGAAATTCCAGTTGACGAGTCATTACTTCTTAGGTGTTCTAGTAGAGTTAGAATTCCACCTGAGTTCTATGGTTTCCATATAACTTCAGATGGTGATACGTCTATCAGTGACAGTACACTGGTAATTTGGATGAACCTGCTAACTACAACGAAGAAATGATAGGCCTTGAGGCAGCCAAATGGCAAGAGGAAATAGACAACGAGATCAAGTCCATGTATGACAACCAAGTTTGGAATTTGGTTGATAATGTATCGGGTTGTAAGACAGTTGGGTGCAAATGGATCTTCAAGAAGAAGACCGAAATGGATGGAAAGGTACACACCTTCAAGGCTCAACTGGTTGTGAATGGCTTTACTCAAACCCCAGGGGTTGACTATGATGAGACCTTCTCACCAGTGACAAATATAAAATCTATTTGGGTAATGCTCACCATAGCTGCGTTTCATGACTATGAAATTTGGTAGATGGATGTCAAAACCGCTTTCCTTAACGAGAAGTTGGATGAGGATGTTTACATGAGTAATCCATAGGGTTTTGTCAATGCAAGTATCCAAATAGAGTGTGTAAGCTTGAGAAATCAATCTATGGATCGAAACAAGCTTCTCGTAGATGGAATCTTTACGTTTTCGAGAAGGTCAAGGAGTTTGGCTTCTCGAGAAGTGAAGATGAGTCTTGTGTATATGTCAAAGCTAGTGGGAGTATAGTAACATTCCTAGTATTGTATGTTGATGACATTCTTCTATAGGAAACAACATTCCAAATTTGCAAGAGGTTAAGTCTTTGCTTGGAAAGTGTTTCGCTATGAAGGATCTAGAAGTGGATGCTTATATTCTATGGATAAGAATTCTGAGAGACAGGTGTAAAAGACTAATTGGACTTAGTCAAAGTACATACTTGGAAAAGGTGCTAAAACATTTTAGTATGGACAATTCCAATAAAGCAGAACTGCCTATACAGAGTAATACCAAACTGAGTAAGACTCAGATCCCGATAATTGATGGTGAGATAGCAGAAATGAGTAGAGTTCTATACGCTTCAACAGTTGGATCTATCATGTATGCTATGAAATGTACTCTCCCTAATGTGGCCATTGCTTTGAGCATGGTCAGTCGTTATCAGGGAAATCCAGGTAGAGCTCATTGGATAGTAGTTAAGAATATTCTCAAGTTTCTGCGAAGAACCAAGGATTGGGTCCTAGTACTTTGTGGGAGTGATACATTGAGAGAAACTGGGTATAGTGACGCCAACTTTCAAACAAACAGAGACTTCTTTTGTTCTCAATCTGGCTAGGTGTTTATCTTAAATAGAGGAGCAGTAACCTGGAAAAGTTCCAAACAAGAGATAGTGGCTGATTCTACCTGTGAATTAGAGTACATAGCGGCGAGCGAAGCATCAAAAGGAGGCAATTTGGTTGAATAACTTCATCGGAGACCTTGGAGTTGTTCCAACTATCATGGAGCCAATGGAAATTTTCTGTGATAACGAAGAAGCGGTTGCCTTGACAAAGGAACCAAGAGATCATGGTAGATCAATACATATCGATAGAAAATACCATTTCATCAGACATATAGTAAAAGAAGGTCACGTCATCGTGAAGAGGGTATCATCTGAAGAGAATCCTGTAGATCCACTCACAAAGGGTTTGAGTAAGGGTAAACGCGCTCAACATGCTAGGAGCATTGGTCTAAAAGATGATATTAGTTTTAGTAGTTAGATATTTAGTTCGAAACTTTTAACAAATTAAATGTATTGACTTTTGGTGATTAAATAATAGAGAATCATTTATGAGTTTGTTTACTACCTTTTGTTAATTGTTTATTATTGTGTTTCATTTTGCTTGTTTTACTTCCTGAATAATTCGTTTAATGAAACTCCACAGACGATCATACTTTTGGAAGTAAGTAGTGAATTAAGACTATCATGAATTAGATTGTAGATTGTCTAAAGAGTTTTAGACATAGCAATGGTATTGATGCAATGTTCATGAGTACTTAGAAATGGAGATTTAAGTATTGGATTAACCGACACTCAGAGAATTACTTCATTGAATTTATCACGAGTAATTCTAAGATGATAATATCTTATAATCTTGAAATGGAGATATATGAGTTATGGTTTACAAGTTAGTTGTGTATTGATGATATGTAAACGCATAAGTAACTTGATGGTATAAAACGTATTGTTGTGCTTGATCAGATGAGTAAATGGTGCAAGCATATAATTCAAAGTTTATTTGTTCCTTTTTCCCTAACAGGAAAAGCAATATCTTTGGGGCCCTCAGTGATTTGGTGTTGACTTACAGTGTCAGGCCCGAGCAAGAATAAATTGATATGTTCGATTAGAAGTTCTATGTCATTACAATTCGGAAATCAGGAAAAAAGTATTGTACAATGAGATTGATTCTGTTCCATGTCTCATGTCCGAATGATATCTTGCAGAACAGAGGATTATATGATCACTTATCTTAGGACACATAACTGACTGGGTCAGAGTTCGACAACGACTTTTGGAAGCTACAATTTGCTGATCAGTTTAGAAGTTATACTAGAAATTATAGTTATAGACTTATACAAGTGAGAGACTATTGGATTAGGTGTCTAAGCCCATAACTATAATTGGTATGAACTTGAATTAATGGTAGCCCAGTCCTTTTGGGTTGCCCTCAAACCTAGCAATTGGATAAAATGTTATGCAAAGAGAGGTTGATTTATTATTCGATTAATAAATTGAAATAAATAATTTATTAATATATTATGAGAATAATATATTAATTAGAAATAGTAATATTTATTTAATTATTAATAAGAAATTAATTGGAATTAATTTAGGATTAATAGAATTAATTAAAAGTGCACGGGTTAAAGTGTAATTGTTCAATAGTTGAGCAAAAGGAATTCTAGAACCTCCCTAGGTTATGGATGGTTTTGGGAGTGTTCTTGGGGTTCCATAATTATCCTTGGAGGATAATCAGGAAGCTGGATAATTACCAAAAACAAAATAATATTATTATATTGTTTTTAGGGTTAACTAGGGTTTCCTTGTTGCACTATATAAGGAGCCTTACCCTTTGTTGGGTCTAAAATTGGTTTATACTTTGCTTTTCTAAGTATTTATTGTTTTATTATTTTGGGCCAAAAATTATGTTGGGATTAATTGTAGCTTGGACCGAAAACCCATGAGTTTTCGGTCTAGCATTGGGTTTTCGGTCCGGCCTTGAGTTTGTGGTCCATGTATATATAGGTGTTAGGTGGGTGAGGTGATAAACACTAGTGGAGAGCTTAAGTGTGTGCATTTTTTGAAGGTGTTCTAGAGAGAGAAGAACAAGTGTGTGTTAGTGTGTGTGAATCTTGTATCCGGATGTTCATTCTAATCATATCTGTAACAACCCGAAGTTGTTCATCGCCGAAAACCCATTCTACCCGTATAACTCGTCGGAGATCGAAATGTCCCGATATCGTTTTTGGGTTTAGTTAACTAAAATTACATGTTTATTATCATTCAATGAGGGTCCAAATCATTTAGGAACTCATGAATTTAGCCCAAAACATTTATTTCATAAGTTTTAGAAATATCCTCGTCGGGTGACGGAAACTCAATCGGGTGCGACTTAAAGCATCGTTTAAGGCCGGTATCGGGTAGAATTCCTCTGTGTCCAAGTTTTAGGAACTATATAAACGTGTTAAGCCTTTCATTTGAAGGTTTTTCCTTCTCTCTCTACTCTCTCTCTAACCTCTCTCCTAAATCCAAAGTTTAAGGGTCCAAAACTCAATTTTAAGGCCTCAAATCCCTAAGGTACCTTCCTAGCCTTAATCTATAGCATATTTGGCTTCCAAATTCGACATTTAATCATGAAATGGGACAACATATATGAGTTTACGGCCCAGGAGGCTGCCTAGGCTGTAAACACCAATTTGAAGGGTTTTAAGCCCTTAAACTCCTTCCTAAACTCATTTGGACTTTAGATATGGCTAAGGGACTTCAAGATATGGACTTAGAACATTTAAAACATGAATTTTGAAGATTTTGAAGGAGTTTACGGCCAAGGCACAAGCTTGGGCCGTAAACTCATATTTAAGGGGTTTTCTTGACCTTAAACCCTTCCAAATCACTAGTATGGCTTAGATATGAATTATAGAACATTGGTTTTAGCATTTGGACACTTGAAACATGATTTTTGGGGGACTTATGTGAGTTTACGGCCAAGGCATGTGCTTGGGCTGTAAACTCCTCAAAACATGGCATAAATTTAATTCTAAGGTGTTAGAAAGCCATCCAACACCACCAAAAGCCTTGGAATAAATCATAGGACCAACCAAAAACAGTTTAAGGACCTTAAACACATTATTTGAGGGATTTCTAATAGTTTACGGCCAAGGCTTGTGCTTGGGCCGTAAACTCCTTGATTCATGGTGTTAGAATGCTAACTAAACACCCTAAAGCCTTTAGATGAATTTTAGAAGCCCTTCCATGCAAGTTTTAAGCCTTAAAACACTTTCTATCACCCTATAGAAGAGTTTACGACCATGAGGGGGGTCTCATGGGCCGTAAACTCCATAAACCCCTCAAATGTCCCATGCAAACTCATGTTAGGCCTTGGAATAATTCTACCAATCACATGTGATTTGTTCTAGCTTCATTTAACACCATTTTCATGAGAAAATAGGAGTTTATGGCCATGAAGCCATGCTAGGCCTTAAACTCCCATAAGAGGGTCTATTTGATGTTTTGAAATCACTTCAAGTCCTTAAACCAAGTCTAGAAATTATCCCCTAAGTGTTTGAAGTCATTTAGCACCATAAACCACCCCCACCATGAGTTTATGGCCGTAAACTCATGGGGAATGGGTGTTTTAGACCAAAAACTCTTATATTAGTTTATTCATGGGGAGTAAACTCAAGTCCCAAGTCCCTAGTGTCATTTCACGTCCTTAAACGCCACCCGGGTCCCTCCAAACACTCGTATCAGAGTGTTTTCGCGACTTGAAGCAAGTGTCCCTATCATATAAATAAACTAAGTCCTAATTAGATACAAATGTGTATCTTTACATAATAATTAGGAACCTCATGTATTTACAAGCCCCGGATCAACTCTTAGCATCCAAATCGTCACATTTCTCGTTCGGTGAGTTCATACCCCTACGTCTTTTTCCGTGTTTTTCAATGTTTTCAGGGGGGGGGGGGGGAATACAAGCAAAACTATAACTGTTTTCGAATTATATCATTAATATGTTTCAAATAATATCTGGCAAACTTATAAACTCTTTTACTCCTTATGTAATATGTTGAGCATAAGGAATGATTTATCAATTTCAACTAAATGGATTTTAGTTAAGAAAATAACCAAACTAATCAAATTATTATGGGAATAATTTGGGATTCTATAATTCTCTTTGTATCATGTACTAATATCTGTATTAAGTTATTAGATAAACTATGTCTGATTCAGTTTATCTCCGTATCATTCGAATGTTTTGCCAGATAGTTTCGTTGTATGTATCTATTTTTCACTGTATCATGTCTTGAAATCTTTGTATGTTTGGTATAGTATTGGAATTCTGTGAATAGTTTAATACTAGCTTGTGAGATAGTCACTACCCTTTATGGATGATCCAGTAAATCCTCTCTGGAAGTGTAACCAGAGTCTCCTGGAGGGAGAGCGAGGAATTTGTGAATAGATCTATTCGGGACTGACAATCCCACACCTTAACTGCTAGCTACAGTTAGGCGGGCACGCCTGGGGTGACAAATTTCTGGATATCGTCCGACGTCTGACTAACGTCAAGGAGGTCTCGTTGTCGTATCAGCATGGTTACCCGACTCACAATATGTATTAATATAAACTTATTCACAGCTAGGATTTTGTTTAGAATCTATATCTTGTTCGGGATGATAATCCCATGGTCTTGTATCTATATTTCGTTCGGGATGGTAATCCCATGGTCTTAAATCTATATCTTGTACGGGATGATAATCCCATGGTTTTATGTCTATATCTTATTCGGGATGATAATCCCATGATTTTGTGTCTATATCTCGTTCGGGATGGTAAATCCCCTGGTTTGAAACTAACTCTTATACGGGATGATAATCCCATGATTTTATCAATCTATCTTATATCTATTTTTGGGATAGTGATCCCATGGTTTTTATCTAACTATCTTATAACTGGTTCGGGATGTTAGTCCCAAGGTTTTCAAAATACTTTCTATCTACTGTTCGTCTAAATTATAGTTTTGTATATTAAACTATACTCTGTGTTATTCAATCAATCTTGCATTTAGGAAAATATGGGATTTTCCTGGGGTTAACTTATAACTTGTAACAGAACTGTAACGAAAGATAACTAAACTACTTTATATAAGAAAATATGGGATTTTCTTGGATATCAAATCTTTTCGGAAAACTTAAGGAAACCGATACATTTTCACAAAACAAAAACCGCTTATGAACTCACCAGCTTTATGCTGATTTTCAAACTGCTTGTATTCTCAGGTCCAAGTTAGACAGGTACCCGGTGATCTCTTTTGGTGAAGACGGAGTGCGTGGAAGACACGTCTCGTTTTGTTCATATGATATATGTAAAACTTTTGTACAATTTACTTTTGAACCAAATGTAAACTTTCATATATATATATATATATATATATATATATATATATATATATATATATATATATATATATATATATGTAATGTAATGGTTGTTTACTGTGATTACTATGTACATTGGATTTGATACACAACTTGGAGTCAACCCCGGAAATGTTTCCGCCTTCGATTTTCGGGGTGTGACAATATCATACAAGATTCATCCTCTTGTTCTTCTCCTTCTCTTCTACTTGATCTGACATCATCCGTTTGATTGGGATTCCGCACCATAAAACAGATCTGATTGATACACAAGTAGATTGGGGACTTACAATTGGTATCAGAGCTTGGATTGTATCACTCATCTTTGTCAGATCTGGAGCCGATTTGATCTTATTTTGGAAAGATTCTTGCGTTTTTGGATAGATCTCTGAAAATTAGGGGGGGTTTGTTATTCGCGTTTTTCATAAAAACAAGTTTTTGATCAAGTTTTGGAGCAAAAATGGTGAAAAACGTCGTTTTTTCGCGATCTAAAGCTGTATTTACGGTTCTTGAAGAGTTTACGGTCCGGAGTTTACGGCCGTAAACATGTTTACGGTTGCTGGAGTTTACGGCCGGCGGTTTACGGTCGCCGGAGTTTGCGGCCTCGACTCGGAATTCGGCTTGGTGGATCGTGGCTTGGAGGTCGGCTCAGCAGCAGCAAGCGTCGCATCGCATCTTCGCCTCGTACAACAGCTTTTCACACGCGCCTCGTCCTCGCAAGCAGCAGCCTCGCATCAACGCTTCAATAAAAAAGGGAAATGGATTTGGGGGTGCCGGGTATCGAACCCGGGACCTTTAGGTCATTGCCACAACGCGCTTAGCCAACTCGACCAACCGATCATTTGTTTCAATCCCTCGAAATTTAAACTTAACCTCTCCCCGTCGCTTCCAAGTTTCGCAATTTGACAAAATCAGCCCAAAAATTCAAAATTTTATTTTTTAAAATCCTTTTTCAACCCAAAAATTATAGTTTTTATTTTTTGACTTTATTTTTAACTTTTGACTTTTATTTTTATTTTTATTTTTCTTAAAATTTTGACTCTGACTTTAAATTTTGACCTTTTCATTTAACTTTTAAATTTTCAAATTTAGACTTTTGGTTTGACTTTTAAGTTTGACTTTTGAGTTTGACCTTTTAAATTTGACTTTTGTTTTTAAGTCAAAGGGTAATTAAAAAAAAAATAAAAAATTAAAAAAGAAATATTCAATAAAAAAAAATGAGTTCCACATCAATTCCGGTAAATGAAGTTTCATGTATTCCATCTTGTTTTAAAACTATTAAATTTTTACGAGAATCAATAGATCTAATCAAGAGGGTAAACGAGGATCTAAAGTATGAGAGGTACACTATTAGAAAAGAACATAAACCCTTAAAAGCACAATTAGAAGCCAAAATCAAGGATTTCCGAAAGCTTCAAGAAGATTACAACAACAAGTGTGAAAATTACGATCACATTAAGAAAAAACTTGCTGCTGTAACTGAAGAACTTGACGCTTTGAAAATAAAGTGTGGAAAAACAGATGTTAGTTTCAAAAATTACACTGCATCAAGTAAGACAGTCGAGTCCTTATTTGAAAACCAATTAAAATTCAAAGATAATCAAAACAAGGGTCTAGGGTATGATTGTGTTCCTCCACCTTTCAATCATAAATACACATCCATCCCTATTGTGACATCCCCATTTTCACGGCCAGAAAAGACCGATTTTGTTTATGCTTTGTTTAAAAGTCAGAGTAATATTTTAAATAAAAGTGTTGCGGAATTTGTCCTAAAACAATATATGATAAAGATTTATCAAAAGCATTTCCGTATAAATGTATTTCATTAAAAAGACTCAGGATGTCATGTTCGATATAGATCATAAGCATAAACATTACAATATAGGCCTTACTACATTATTCCGTATTTATAGGCCTAAAATCCATTAATCTCTCATCCCAAGACATCTCATCTATGCTCATGCGCCACTACCTGTAATACAAGAAACTGAGTGGGTCAGGCTTGGGAGCCTGGTGAGCACATAGTGTTTTCAACCCATAATAAATAAGTTTATTAACTTTATCAAACCAAACAAACCCGATTACCCGTTCCTGTTATCCTCACTTTACGTCCCTAAAACATCTAACACAAGGGACTTAGTCTAATGACTATCATCAGGATGGACACTACTGCTAAGGGGATTCCTTAGCAATAAATGTCCTTAAGGCAACCATGTGGGGAATGGAGTACATCTGGTGAGCACACAGTTCAAATAAACACCTACAGGTTGCGAGCCTGCTAGTGTTCCACTAGACTGTCTAGAATAGTCCGTGGTCGTCATCTATACTCCGCTAGATGACTGGATCATCAATAACATCTATAACGAGGCCTTTCATTATTTTAATTTGTCACACAACAACTATTACATCTACCCATGTTTTACCCAACACATTTTGTAGATATAAAATACATATACAGTTTAAATCATTGAAAACATGTATAAAACGTTCATCCAGCATAGATAGCAAGTATTCAGATAATAAGCACACATAGCACGTAATTTATATAAAATACTTCATATCTATGTGTAAGCTGAAAGTAACTATGCACTCACTTGATTAGGTGGTAACTCGGTACTTGAACAGCACTTCGTTATCTTAAAACAATTTTTTTCCTTGACCAGAACCTAGTATTAATACCACTAGAGTTTAGTTGTAACGTTAATCGTGACTAATTAATAGTCTAACTATTATTACTATTAATTAAGCGCTAAATAACACTCAATATAACTCATAATAATAGCCCAAATAATTATTTTAAGGTCCTAATAATGTTACTATAATCAAATAAAAGCTATATTAAATATAGTATAGGCGTAACTCACTTGCAACGGGTTTTTATTAAAAACCGGGTTTCGCTGGAGCAGCGTTTCTGAGCCGAAAGCTTTTCTTCTCGGAGCCGTCGGGCGCTCCGAGGCTTTCTTCTCATGATAGGGAGGTTCCCTAGACTTGGGAGGGGTTTAGGGAGGTTAGAGAGAAGTTAGAAAGGTTTGAAGGTGTGAGGAAATTATGAAGAGTTCATCTCTTATTTATAGGAATTGTATAGTAAAGTAGTCTCCAAGCTTCGTCCGTAACTTTTGCGTACGAGCTCCGTTTTTGTCTGTCTTTTTACCGTTGAGTTCCTATTAATGAGATCTTCAAATCTCATTTAGACCTCGTTGGCTAATTCTCATTCTATCTTCGATTTACAAAACTGTATCGAATTCACCGCGCTCGAAAAGTAGAGACTAAGCTTCGTCCATAACTTTCGCATACGAGCTCCGTTTTCGTCTGTCTTTTTACTGTTGAGTTCCTATTAATGAGATCTTCAACTCTCATTTAGACCTTGTTGGCTAATTCTCATTCTATCTCGGATTTACAAAACTGTATCGAATTTGCCGCGCTCGAAAAGTAGGGACTAAGCTTCGTCCATAACTTTCGCATACAAGCTCTATTATCAACGTTCTTTATATCCACGCGTTGGTATTTACGAGTACTACAACTTTCATTTGGATCCCATCGGCTAATTCTCACTCTATCTCAAATTTACAAAACTGTATCGAATTCGCAACGCTCGAAGAGTAGGGACTAAGCTTCGTCCATATCTTTCGCATACGAGCTCCGTTTTCGACTGTCTTTTTATCGTTTAACTCCTATTAACGATATCTTCATTTATCGTTTAGATTATTTTGGCTAAAAATCAACCGATCTAAAATTCAGATTTCGGGCTGTGCACTGCTATGCTAAATCTTAGAAAAATCATAACTTCCTCATACGAAGTCAGATTTGGATGTTCTTTTTATGCACACTATCGGTTTAACATATACTACGAATTTCATTTTCGCTCTATCGTAAATTCACTATTTACGCCTCCTGGTATCGTGTCGGTTCCGTCGCGAAACTTCGACAGGTCATAACTTCTTCGTTATAACTCGGATTTCAATGCTCTTTATATGTACGAAACCCTTGAGATATATTCTACAACTCGGTTAAGATTAATTCTTCTAAATAATCTTCCATTAAGAACTCATTTTTGACACTCATTGTCTCTAAATTGGCTAGCCCGAATCTGCGGGCGTTACACCTATGACACAGGAAGAAATTGACAAGGAGGCACATCTCCAATATGGGAAACCTGTTGCGGTTGTGCCAGAAAAGGATGAAGTGAACGTTTCTAATGATTTTGTTACATGTGCAGGTAAGGTAGCAGAGGATGAGAACAAGGAGAAAACCATTGAACAAACTAATGACTTCTTGAACTCGGAATCTGTTGCTTCGAACTCAGTTGCTTCTGATCAACCTGCTGTTGAGAAATACAGGCCACCAAATCAAGTGAAACAGCTGACTTGTTGCAAGCGTGCATGTGGGAACAATAAGAGACAAGGCATGGACACGCCACCAGGGGCAGGAAGAAACAACTTCCCAGTGAAGAAATAGACATGTTTTCATTGTGGAACACCTGGTCACATTGCCCGAAATTGTCCAAATCACGCATACGTTCCTTACTACGCACACGGATGGCAAAACGCGCCAAGAGGGAAATACTCCAAAAGAAACCCCTCAAGGTCACGTTTAGACCATGGTGACTGGAACGCATAGAAGGCCAAGAATCAAACTTCCAAGGCCAAGAATCCAAATCCCAAGAACAAGAAGGGAATGCCAGCCAAGAAGCAAAATCCAAGAGATGCTCCCGTGAAGCCAAAATCAAATTCATCTCAACGGCCGACATCAAAATCAAAAACAAGTACTGAGCTACCCATCGGATCGAAAAAGAAATGGGTTAAACCCAACTACAAATGGGTTCCAAAGGCTCACTCTCCCAAATCTTCTAGTGATTTTAATATTTCTACATCTTCTGTTTGTGATAAGCAGGACATGTCATGGGAAAGAGTACCGTGCAAGGATGACAAAGGTCGACCCAGTTTCAAAATGGACTGGGTTCCAAAGACCAACTGATCCCGCTCTGTGTCGAAGCAGCTATGGAGGCATATCATCAGACTTCAGTTTGTTGGTAGTGGCTGTTCCTGGCACATGATAGGGGACATCTCTCAACTATACAACATTCAGAAATTTGTTTGAGAGTATGTGTCCTTTGCGGGAAGGGAAGAAAGGAAGTGATCACTCACGGGGTTTGTGCTTAATGACATGAAGAATGTTCAGATCTGTTTTGAGATTATGCATTCTATCTTAGACCTTCTAGATGCAAATTCAATCGGTGAATTAGGTTTGAGTTTTTCTTCTCTGTACTCCTGAGTTTATCTTAATCTGATTCATTTTAAAGACAATTTTCATTTTCTTAATAGTTTTTCATTAGTAGTTATTGGGAAGTGATATCAACAAGTGATAACTAGCAATCTGAGTCTATGTAAAGTACCAAAGCTGAATTGTCTAGGCTTTGTGTTCGATGCGCTGGTAAGCATAAAGAATTTAATGGGCTTGACTAGGCAAAGATGAACCTAAGAAATCAAATGACTTGACAAATCTTGACCTAGATAGATCTGTTTAGCCTGACAATACGACGCTTGGATTGGTTGAGCAGGGAGATATACATGAGAATCCACCAGTCACATTAAAGAACCCATATCTAGACCTGTGGTTTTACTTTTCCTCGATGTACGGATTCTGTCATTAATTCCCGTATTGACGGAGCGACTGGGGAATTCCGATAAAGTAGGTCTGTAGAATTTTCTTTGCTTTCTTACTATTAGTCATATGTTGCCTCCTTTACGTGATTGGAAGAGATCCGACCTGGACTGCAACATATGCAAATCTATTTCTTTGCATATTATATCTGTGAAATTCTTCTTATTTATTAGCCATATGCTGTCTCCTTTGTGTGATTAACAATCTGACCTGGTACACACCATATGCAACCTTCTACTTCTCTATCCCTCTAATAACTATAATTAATAATAATCTAAATCTATCCTCTCTATGAATAATAGTCTACTCACCTAAAGTAAGGAGTATCTCGGAAGTTCTTGATTATTGGGGTATATCAGGAAGCGAGAAACACGTTCTAGTACATCTAAAATTGAACAATTCTAGATTGTTTGTAGATCCCACTGCTCAATTTAGGTGGACAACAATATTCTTGGTCGTCGTCAGATGAATGGTCCTTAGGAAGTTTTATCTAGGAACATAGGATCAACTTGTCTTGTCACTTATAGCATGTCCAAAATTTGTCACAATTTTTCGTGCTTAAGTGGACCACAATACCGACGATTGGCTAGATCTATTCATAAAAAGTGAGGTACTGATCAACGGATTAAGGCTGTCTAACAACTTTGATCCCAAATATTTTTGTTTTTGTTAAATTTGTTCATAGTTTTCCTCTATACATAAAGTTAGGGGGAGAATTAAAAAAATTCAAAAATGAAACAAAAATTAGAAAATTAAAATTGATAAATAGTGTTATTTCTTGTTCATAAAAATCAGAAAATCCAAAATTTTTTTTTTTCTGTTTCTAATTTTCCATAAAATATAAAAAATCCAAAAATATTTTTTTTTGTGTGCTAATTTTTCTTTTAGTTTTGTTTTGTCTTGAAAAATGAATTCAGATGTGGATGAGACTCATGGAGACTGTATCGTAGATTTTCTGAGCCAAAGCTTCATCCGTGAGCATCGAAGAATTTTCATTCGAAGGAGCAAGAAATGAAGATTATTCTTTAAACATTCAATCCTTCAACCCTAGAAGCAAGGTGAAGCTGAAATTGTAGATTATGTGACAGATTGTACTGAAGCCTCCTCAATTAGTCTGCTGCTATCTTGTATCTGCTGAAGTGATCTAGAAGATTAGTTCTCTTGGATATTCTCTCTAAAGATTCTCAAGCTGAAAGCGCTATCTTTCAAGAATCAATACATAAAGTTTCCTCACCCAATGTGCGTTCAGAGTCAAATCTTGAAGAAATGCCCAACTGCTCAAGATGAAGTCATTCATAGAAGATTCATATATTCATCCTAATGTTGTAAAGAATTTGAAGATAATAGCTGAAGCCAAGCTCCCAATGAAGATTGATAAGAAGTGCCAGCTACTTTTTAGGGGGAGCTTGTTGAGTCAATTAGAAAAGAAAGCTATAAACCAAGTGGGAGATTGTTGGGTCTAAAATTGGTTTATACTTTGCTTTTCTAAGTATTTATTGTTTTATTATTTTGGGCCGAAAATTATGTTGGGATTAATTGTAGCTTGGACCGAAAACCCATAAGTTTTCGATCTAGCATTGGGTTTTTGGTCCGGCCTTGAGTTTGTGGTCCATGTATATATAGGTGTTAGGTGGGTGAGGTGATAAACACTAGTGGAGAGCTTAAGTGTGTGCATTTTTTGAAGGTGTTCTAGAGAGAAAAGAACAAGTGTGTATTAGTGTGTGTGTCTTGTATCCTAATCTTCATTCTAATCATATCATACAAGATTCATACTCTTCTTCTTTTCCATCTCTTCTATTTGATCTGACATCATCCGTTTGATTGGGATTCCGCACCATCAAACGGATCTTATTGATACACAAGCAGATTGGGGACTTACACCCTTTCATATTTCGGCCACTCATACCTTACAGAGCTAGTGTAATGCCTAAGTCACCAACCTCCACTGTCCCTAAAGAGCATAAATCGAACCCTAAGCCTCTTGCATGCTTTGTGAGCTAATTTGGTGCACTTTTGGGAGATTTTTGGTGGTTTTGAAAAAGAGGAAGTTAGAAGAAGGAGAAAGAACGTGAAAAGAGCTTGTATATCCAGAAGTTTGGCATCTCTTTCTAACTTATTTGAGGTATCAAGATTTAACCGTGACGATTGCATGCTTATATGTAGGTTTGGGGTGTTTTGTGTGACATTTTTGCTCCATAGTTGAGATCTCTTGTGTTCTGGGAATTCCATGATGGGTTTTGAGCATTCTAACATTCTTATGGTGTCCATGCAACCCTAGATGCTTTGGATCTATGTTTTATCTAATATACATGAAAACGTTCAAAATTTCAAAGCATCATCCTAACTAGCATACAATGGAGTAACTATACTAAAAAATTCTAGTTAGATGACATACCTTTTAGTGTAGTTGAGAACCTTGAAGCTTTAAAATCCTAGCACCAATAGTATGACTGCCTCAAGTGGAGCCACAAATCACCACCAACAAATGGAAGAACTAGAGAGAGAATTCCTTGCTTCACAAAACCGGCTAGCACTCTTCTAAGATCACTTAGGTGCCAATTTTTGTAGCCTTAGGGTCTCTTATATAGTGTGGCAAACTAGGGTTACACCATGTAAAACCTAATGACCTTCCATATCCCTCATGCTCCATGGGTTAAGACCTCCATGAAGTATCCATGGGTCACGACATGGGTTTAGCCCAACATAAAGAACTATGGATCATTAGCCCAGTTTATAAGAATGAATGATTTACCAAATCAACCCCTTATATTTAATTAGTCTCTTTTGATCACAAAATTAATTCCAAATTATTCTTGATCAATACTAATTAAATAATATGATTTCGTATTAATATATTAGAACTTATAATATATTAATAAATCATAATTATCCTCTTCTCAAAAGTCCATCCTTCAAATCATCCAGGTGAGGTGCAACCTAAATGGACCATGCTACTCTCGGGTTAAGTACATACCAAATATAGTTATGGACTTAGACACCTTATCCAACAGTCTCCCACTTGGATAAATCTAATAATTATAGTTGTAAGTATAACTTCAGGATCCGACTAGCAATCGTGGCTCTTAAATGCCTTTTTCGAACTTAGATGTACCATTTTAGATATGTGATCATAGAATCTTCTGCTCTCAAGATATCAGCTGGACAAACACATGGAACACAGTCAATCTTATTGTCCAACAGTTTGTTCCCGATTTCTTATTTGTTTGACATAAAACTTAATCGAACACTTCAATTTAGTTCTGACTGGGCCCGACACATAAGTCAAAACAAGGTCATCGAGGGGCCCAAGATATCACTTTTAATCCTCCAAGGGATAGAAGGAAACATATAAACCTTGACAGTATATGCTTGTACTAACTATTCACTGAACCAGACACAACACGTTTTATAACATTGAGTTACCGATGCGGTTTTGTACTAGCAATGTATGACCAATTCATAGTCAACAACTCATATATCTAGGTTTGAAAATTATATGATATTATCGTCTCACGATCACTCGAGATAAATTCCATGAAGTGATACAAGTGAGCGTGGGTTGAATCCAATACTCAGACCTTACGTGCACTCATGAATGTTATAGCAATGTCTAACCATTTCTGACAATCTACAAGCCAAATTTATGACAGTCTTGCTTCAATACCTACTTCCAAAGTATGATCGACTGTGGATGGTTAGAATAATCCAATTATTCTGGAAGTCAAAACATGCAAAATGAAACAATAGTAACACAATTGACATAAGACAGTACCATACTAGTAAATAAAAAACACCTTTTATTTAAGCATCAAATGTCAATTACATTTTATCTATTACAAGTTTTGAAATAGCTATCTAATCTTTAAAACTAATATCACCCCTCAGCGCAATGCGCCTCGCATGTTGTAAATGCTTAACCCCACTAAGTCCCTTTGTGAGGGGATCTGCCTGGTTCTCATCTGATTATACCCTCTTTTCCACGAGGAGTCCTTCTTCTATCTTGTGTCTTATGAAGTGATATTTCTTGTCGATGTGTCTGGACCTGCCATGATCCCTTGGTTCCTTGGCTAAGGAAACCACACTATCACTGTCACATAAAATCTCCAGAGACTCCTTTATAGCTGGTACAACTCCAAGGTCTCCGATGAAGTTCTTCAACCATATCGCCTCCTTCGTCACTTCGCTTGCTGCTATGTACTCTGATTCGCACGTTGAATCAACTACAGTCTCCTTCTTGGAACTTTTCCAAGCAGCTACAGTCTCCTTCGTCGCTTCGCTTGCTGCTATGTACTCTGATTCGCACATTGAATCAACTATAGTCTCATGCTTGGAACTTTTCCAAGTAATTGCTCCTCCATTCAGGGTAAAGTCCCAACCTAACTGAGAGAGGAAATTATCCCTATTGGTCTGAAAGCTGGCGTCACTAAACCCCACCACTCTCAAGTCATCACTCCCACCGAGGGTAAGGACCCCGTCCTTAGTCCTCCGCAGGTACTTGAGAATGTTTTTCACCGCAGTCCAGTGAGCCTTACCAAGATTCCCTTGGTATCTGCTGACCATGCTCAAAGCAAAGGCCACATCAGGGCGAGTATATGTCATAGCATACATAATCAAGCCAACAACGAAAGAATATGGTAATCGACTCATCTCAGCTATCTCAGCCTCTGTACTCAGACACTGATCCTTGCTCAGTCTGGCATTGTGTTGGATCGGTAAGTCACATTTCTTGGAATTATGTATGTTGAATGTAACGCCCGGGTTTTCAGGGCTAAGCATTTTTGTCAATGTAATAGTCTAAGTCAACTATTGTAACTCTTTTTGAAGTAATAAATATAAAATATTTGAGTATTATGTGAATTATGTGTGTTTATGTGTTTATTATTTAATTATAAATGTATAATTATTAAAGAATAAAAATGAGCGTCAAAATTAAAGTGTGAGATAATCCTGATATCTCTACATAAAGTTGTAGAATACGTCTCAAGGTTTCCGTACATATAAAGAATGCTGAAATCCGAGCTATAACGAAGAAGTTATGGCCCGCCGAAGTTTTACGGCAAAACCGGCACGACACCGGGAGACGTAAATAGTGAATTTACGATAGAAGACTTTTTAGCCTTATCAATCTAAACAAAAGTCGTAGAATATGTTAAACTAAGAACATCGATAAAAAGAACGCCCAAATCTGACTTCGTATGAAGAAGTTATGATTTTTCTAAGATTCGGCTTAGCAGTGCACGGCCTGAAACTCGAATTTTAGTTCGAGCGGTTTTTGGCTTACGCAACGTAAATGAGAGTTGAAGATCTCATTAATAGGAAATCAACGGTAAAAAGACAGACAAAAACAGAGTCCGTATGTAGAAGTTATTAATTTTACGCAGACGTTTAATAGTATAATCTCCTTGTACTGTTAAATTTAAGATCGATCGAGAATTGGCTGACGGTGTCAAAATGAAAGTTGTAGATCTTATTATTACCTACGCGTGGATATAAAGAACGTCAAAAACGGAGGTCGTATGTGAAAGTTACGGATTTTAGAAGTCGGAAGTGTGCTGTGCGAAAATGGGTGATGTGACACAATCTTGGCCATTGCTTTCTCCCCAAGGCTTGCCACCACATGGTGACATGTGGCACCAAGTTCAGCCACATTTCACCCTATAAATACCACCTCTCCCACCCTCATTTTCTTCACACCTTTCCCATTCTTTCTTCTCTTTACTCTCTCTCTCTCTCTCTCTAGAACCTCTCTCTAGCCCCGAAATCCCCCGAAAAGCCTAGGGAACCTCCCTAGCACGAGGCGGAAGCCCCGGAGTGCTCGAAGGCTCCGAGAAGAAGAGCTTTTCGGCTCGGGAACGCTGCTCCAAGCAAAGCCCGGTTTTCTATAAAACCCGCTGTAAGTGAGCTACGCCTACGCTATTTTTAATATAGCTTTTATTTAATTATAGTAACGTTATTAGGAACTTATAATAAATACTTGGGCTATTATTATGGGTTATATAAGTATTTTTTTGACGCTTATATAATAATAATAATAATAATAGCTAGACTATTAATTAGTCTCGACGAATAATAAACTAAACTCTAGTGGTAATAATACTAGGTTTCGTCGAAGAAAATTCTTTTTAAGAAGCGAAGCGCTGTCTGAGTTCGGAATCACCACCTTTTCAGGTGAGTGCATATTTACTTTCAACTTACACATAGATATGAAGTATTTAATATAAATCACGTGCTATTTGTGCATATTATCTGAATACTTGCTATCTATGCTGGATGAACGTTTTATACATGTTTTCAAAGATTTAAACTGTATATGTATTTTATATCTACAAAATGTGTTGGGTAAAACATGGGTAGATGTAATAGTTGCTGTGTGACAAAATAAAATAATGAGAGGCCTCGTTATAGATTTTATTGATGATCCAGTCATCTAGCGGAGTATAGATGACGACCACGGACTATTCTAGACAGTCCAGTGGAACACTAGCAGGCTCGCAACCTGTAGGTGTTTATTTGAACTGTGTGTTTATTTGAACTGTGTGCTCACCAGATGTACTCCATCCCCCACATGGTTGCCTATTAGGACATTTATTGCTGAGGAATCCCCTTAGTAGTAGTGTCCGTCCCGATGATGATCCTTAGGCTAGGTCCCTTATGATAGGTGTTTAGGGACGTAAAGTGAGGATAACGGGAACGGGTAATCGGGTTATTGTTGATTGATGAAATTAATAAACTATTTATTGTGGGTTGAAAACCCTATGTGCTCACCAGGCTCCCAAGCCTGACCCACTCAGTTTTATGTATTACAGGTAGTGGCGCTTGAGCATATATATGATGTTTGGACGAGGGATTACGGATATAGGCCTGTAGATATGAAATAATGTAGTAAGGCTTGTATTGTACTGTTTATGCTTTTGATCTGTACGAACATGACATCCCGAGTCTTTTAATGAAATACATTTCTATGGAAATGCTTTTGATAAATCTTTATCATATTATTGTTTTGGGACAAATTCCGCAACACTTTTATTTAAAATGTTACTCTGATTTTTAAACAAAGCATAAACAAACCGGTCTTTTCTGGCCGTGATTTTGGGGATGTCACAGTTGGTATCAGAGCATTAGTTTAAGCGAACTAGGAATTTATAGGATTTCTAGACTTAAACTTAGAATGATAAGCGATGATTGTGAGGTGTGAGCACTAGCTTATTTTAGGAATTGTGCCTAAAATGCTTTTATGTGCTAAATGCTTTATGCATGTTATGCTGTTATTTTGTTCGGATCTATGGTCTGTTGCCGACCGGATCTGGAAACCTTATGTGTTTAGGATTCTAAACGTACGACTACGCTATTAGAACTAGCATGTAAATGTTTCGGAGTGATAAGGACGATTTAAAACGTCTCTCCTAAATAAAGATCTAAATTCACCTTATTCGGTGTATAGATCAAGATGGCAAGGACCCGTAGCGGAAACGTAAACGCAAATGGGAACAGACACCAACCCCCCGTGATCGAGCAAATACCAGTTGTGGAAGCCGCTGCCGGACCAATAACGATGGCCGGAGTGCAAGCGATGATCCAGGCTATGTTGGATCGTCAAATGGAGGAAACTAGACGTTTGCTCCAGCAAAATCGAGAGGAAGGCACTATTCAAATCGAACAGCCCGAGTTGAACGAAGGGCAGACTGAGGAAGGAGACTACAGTGGAACTGTTGGTCAAGTCAACCAACCAATAGTTCAAGAAAATAACCAAGATGACGGATTCGAGAGAAATGGATGCAAGTACAAGGATTTTCAGACTTGCAAGCCATCGACTTTCACGGGAAAGGAAGATCCAATCGGAGTCATGGATTGGATCTCGGAGATGGAGTTAACTTTCATGACATGCGGTTGCAGAGGAAAGCTACAGACCACATTTGTAGTACGTCAGTTTCGAGGAGGCGCTGTACGTTGGTGGAATACCTTGGGGAAGACTTTAAGCCCCAACAAGCCCCTGCAACTGACATGGGCAGAATTTCTGGTGCAATTCAAACGAAAATACTGCTCGGCTCAAAACCTGTTAGAGTTAGAGAACCAGTTTCTAACCTTGAAGAAGGGAAGCATGTCAATCGATGAATACACGAACAACTTCACAGAAAAGATGGAGTTTGCCTTGCGTCTTGTTCCGGATGAGCTGACGAAAATTGATAAGTACGCAAAGGGACTTCCATGGGAGTACGCGGTGCCAGTACGTCAGGCACCTACTTTGGAGGCAGCTATCTGGGCTGCCAAGTCTGTGGAGGACATGATTAAGGGAAGAGCCGCCAGCAAAATCGAGGTTGGAGAGAAGAGGAAATTTGAAGGGTCTGCTAAACCCAACAAAAAGAAGAGCAAGTTCGGTTCAAAAAAATTCGGGGGAGGAAACGAATTTAAATGGTGCGAGAAGTGCAAGAAGAAGCACTCGGGAAAATGTGGCGATGAAGTAACCTGCTACAAGTGTGGGAAAACAGGGCACTATGCCAATGAGTGCACCACCAACAAGAAGGTGTGCTACGAGTGTCGTGAAGAAGGGCATATTGCTAAGGATTACCCAAGGAAGAAAGATGTGGGAAGGCCCAACATACCACCAAAGCCAAAGGCGAGAGCCTTTCAGATGACGCTCGAGGCTGCGAAGGAGGCAGCAGACGTCGCTTCAGGTACCTTTCTTGTAAATGGTTTGCCTGCAAATATACTATTTGATTCCGGAGCCAATTACTCCTTTGTGTCGCATAAATTTGGTGGAAGATTAGCATTGCCTGTAGAAAAACTAGATAATGCTCTGATTGTAGAAGTTGCCAGTGGCAAACTCGTACCTGTTAGTAATCGTATTAGGAACATCGTCATTGACCTAAACGGAAACGAATTCCATGAGGAACTATTACCCATAGAGTTAAACGGTTTTGACATCGTTTTGGGTATGGATTGGCTTAGCGCCAACGATGCCGAGATATTATGCCAAAAGAAGATAGTTAGGATAAACCCACCCGGAAAGGAATCATTTATGGTGTACGGGGACAAACGCAGAGTAACTTCTGGAATCATCTCCCTGATGAAAGCCAGGAAATGTTTGTCCAAAGGATGTGCATCATACTTGGCATTCGTAATCGATGCTAAGAAAGAAAAGAAAGAGGTGCAGAATATACCGGTTGTGTGCGATTATCCGGAAGTCTTTCCCGAAGATCTTCCCGGATTACCACCTGATAGACAAGTGGAGTTTCGTATAGACTTTTTACCAGGAACAACACCGATAGCAAAGCCACCTTACCGATTAGCACCGACGGAGATGAAGGAGCTCATGACACAACTTCAGGAGTTGTTGGACAGCGGATTCATTCGACCTAGTTCATCACCCTGGGGAGCTCCGGTGTTATTCGTGAAGAAGAAGGACGGAAGCATGAGGATGTGCATAGACTACCGAGAGCTGAATAAGGCAACGGTGAAGAACAAGTATCCATTGCCGAGGATTGATGACCTATTCGATCAGCTGCAAGGTTCGAGCTACTTCTCAAAGATCGATCTTAGGTCAGGATATCATCAGCTGAAGGTGAGAGAGCAGGATATTGAGAAGACTGCATTCAGAACAAGATATGGACACTACGAGTTCTTGGTTATGTCATTCGGACTAACCAATGCTCCCGCAGCATTCATGGATTTGATGAATAGGGTCTGTAAACCATTCCTCGATAAATCTGTGATAGTGTTCATCGACGACATTCTTATTTACTCGAAAAGCCAGGAGGAGCATGGCAAGCATCTACGAGAAGTGTTGGAGGTGTTAAAGAAGGAGAAGCTTTTTGCGAAGTTCTCCAAATGCGACTTCTGGATACGGGAAGTCCAATTCTTGGGTCATGTTATTAACCAAAAAGGAATAATGGTTGACCCCGCCAAGATCGAGGCTGTAATGAAGTGGGAACGTCCGAAGAGTCCCACGGAGGTTCGAAGCTTTCTAGGATTAGCCGGATATTACCGACGATTTATCCAAGGCTTTTCTTCGATAGCTGCTCCATTAACAGCTTTGACCCATAAAGGAGCTACGTATACATGGAGTGAGAAACACGATGAGGCGTTCGAGAAGCTAAAGAAGAAGTTATGTGAAGCACCGATACTTTCTCTACCCGATGGAGTTGAAGATTTCGCGGTTTATAGTGATGCATCTGGAGTCGGGTTGGGTTGTGTTCTGACCCAAAGAGAAAAGGTGATAGCATACGCATCTCTACAATTGAAAGAGCACGAAAAGAACTACCCCACTCATGATCTGGAGTTGGCAGCGGTAGTATTTGCCTTAAAGATATGGAGGCATTACCTCTATGGCACGAAGTGTAAGCTCTTCACTGATCATAAGAGTCTCCAGTATCTCTTTAATCAGAAGGAGTTGAACATGAGGCAACGACGCTGGCTAGAGCTTCTCAAGGACTACGACTGTGAGATACTTTACCACCCAGGTAAAGCAAATATTGTTGTTGATGCTCTCAGTCGGAAAGTCAATCTTGAAAGAAAAAGGCCAAGATCGTTAAGAATTGAAGTCGTCTCGACGATTGTGGAAAGTATCAGGAAAGCTCAAGAAGAAGCCTTAGAAAAGAATGACCGAAAGGAAGAACGTTTGGGAAAAACGTTAGTGTTCGGTACAAACAGTCGAGGACTGAAGGTATTCCAAGATCGAATCTGGGTACCTAAGATGGGAGGAATAAGAGATCTTCTAATGGAAGAAGCACACAAGACCATGTACTCGATTCATCCCGGTAGCACTAAAATGTATAGGGACCTAAAACCCTACTACTGGTGGCCGACGATGAAGCTCGATGTTGCGAAGTATGTGGCCGAGTGCGTAACATGCGCGAGGGTTAAGGCACAACATCAGAAACCGTATGGGAGTTTAGAACCTTTACCTGTACCCATGGGTAAATGGGAAGACATCACCATGGATTTTGTGACTAAACTGCCCAGAACGAAGAACGGACACGACATGATTTGGGTAGTCGTGGATCGTTTCACCAAGAGTGCACACTTCATAGCCGCCAACGAGAAGTGGTCTATGGATAAGCTCGCAAACGCTTACGTGAAGGAAATTGTAAGACTTCACGGTGTCCCTCTTACGATTGTGTCAGATCGTGATAGTCGTTTCACGTCAAGGTTTTGGAGGAGTCTACAAGAGGAGTTGGGTACAAAGTTGTGTTTGAGTACTGCTTACCATCCGCAAACTGATGGTCAGAGCGAAAGAACAATTCAGACGCTGGAAGATATGTTGAGAGCATGTACCCTCGAATTCCAAGGGAATTGGGACGAGCACTTACCTCTGGTAGAATTTTCCTACAACAATAGTTTTCACTCGAGCATCAAGATGGCACCTTATCAGGCCTTGTATGGACAGAAGTGTCGTACGCCGTCTTGTTGGCTTGAAGCCGGAGAGAAGCAGTTTATGGGCCCCGAGATAGTCCATGAGACTGCTGAGAAATTGAAGGTGATTAGGGAAAGAATGTTAGCAGCTCAGGATCGTCAGAAGAGCTATGCTGACAAGAAAAGACGACCGATAACCTTCGAAGTTGGGGATTCCGTTTTACTTAAAGTCTCACCGTGGAAGGGACTTATACGATTTGGGAAACGAGGAAAGTTGAGTCCAAGGTTTATTGGACCGTTCAAAGTTCTTCAGAAGATTGGGAACCAAGCTTACAAGCTGGAATTGCCCGAAGAACTCAATGGTATTCATAACACCTTCCATGTGTGTTATTTGAGGAAATTCATGGGAGATGTTCCCGACATAATTCCAATCTCGGAATTAAGGATGGATGAGAATAAAAGGCTGATCGAAGAGCCTGAGGCAATTATTGACCGTAAGACTAAGAAGCTACGACGCAAGATGGTCAACTTGGTGCTAGTCCGATGGAAACATTCGAATGGGCCGAATCTCACTTGGGAAACAGAGGATGACATGATGAGTCGCTATCCACATCTGTTTGCTGATGCATGATTCCGGGACGGAATCATCCTAAGGGGGAGAGAATTGTAACGCCCGGGTTTTCAGGGCTAAGCATTTTTGTCAATGTAATAGTCTAGGTCAACTATTGTAACTCTTTTTGAAGTAATAAATATAAAATATTTGAGTATTATGTGAATTATGTGTGTTTATGTGTTTATTATTTAATTATAAATGTATAATTAATAAAGAATAAAAATGAGCGTCAAAATTAAAGTGTGAGATAATCCTGATATCTCTACATAAAGTTGTAGAATACGTCTCAAGGTTTCCGTACATATAAAGAATGCCGAAATCCGAGCTATAACGAAGAAGTTATGGCCCGCCGAAGTTTTACGGCAAAACCGGCACGACACCGGGAGACGTAAATAGTGAATTTACGATAGAAGACTTTTTAGCCTTATCAATCTAAACAAAAGTCGTAGAATATGTTAAACTAAGAACATCGATAAAAAGAACGCCCAAATCTGACTTCGTATGAAGAAGTTATGATTTTTCTAAGATTCGGCTTAGCAGTGCACGGCCTGAAACTCGAATTTTAGTTCGAGCGGTTTTTGGCTTACGCAACGTAAATGAGAGTTGAAGATCTCATTAATAGGAAATCAACGGTAAAAAGACAGACAAAAACAGAGTCCGTATGTAGAAGTTATTAATTTTACGCAGACGTTTAATAGTATAATCTCCTTGTACTGTTAAATTTAAGATCGATCGAGAATTGGCTGACGGTGTCAAAATGAAAGTTGTAGATCTTATTATTACCTACGCGTGGATATAAAGAACGTCAAAAACGGAGGTCGTATGTGAAAGTTACGGATTTTAGAAGTCGGAAGTGTGCTGTGCGAAAATGGGTGATGTGACACAATCTTGGCCATTGCTTTCTCCCCAAGGCTTGCCACCACATGGTGACATGTGGCACCAAGTTCAGCCACATTTCACCCTATAAATACCACCTCTCCCACCCTCATTTTCTTCACACCTTTCCCATTCTTTCTTCTCTTTACTCTCTCTCTCTCTCTCTCTAGAACCTCTCTCTAGCCCCGAAATCCCCCGAAAAGCCTAGGGAACCTCCCTAGCACGAGGCGGAAGCCCCGGAGTGCTCGAAGGCTCCGAGAAGAAGAGCTTTTCGGCTCGGGAACGCTGCTCCAAGCAAAGCCCGGTTTTCTATAAAACCCGCTGTAAGTGAGCTACGCCTACGCTATTTTTAATATAGCTTTTATTTAATTATAGTAACGTTATTAGGAACTTATAATAAATACTTGGGCTATTATTATGGGTTATATAAGTATTTTTTTGACGCTTATATAATAATAATAATAATAATAGCTAGACTATTAATTAGTCTCGACGAATAATAAACTAAACTCTAGTGGTAATAATACTAGGTTTCGTCGAAGAAAATTCTTTTTAAGAAGCGAAGCGCTGTCTGAGTTCGGAATCACCACCTTTTCAGGTGAGTGCATATTTACTTTCAACTTACACATAGATATGAAGTATTTAATATAAATCACGTGCTATTTGTGCATATTATCTGAATACTTGCTATCTATGCTGGATGAACGTTTTATACATGTTTTCAAAGATTTAAACTGTATATGTATTTTATATCTACAAAATGTGTTGGGTAAAACATGGGTAGATGTAATAGTTGCTGTGTGACAAAATAAAATAATGAGAGGCCTCGTTATAGATTTTATTGATGATCCAGTCATCTAGCGGAGTATAGATGACGACCACGGACTATTCTAGACAGTCCAGTGGAACACTAGCAGGCTCGCAACCTGTAGGTGTTTATTTGAACTGTGTGTTTATTTGAACTGTGTGCTCACCAGATGTACTCCATCCCCCACATGGTTGCCTATTAGGACATTTATTGCTGAGGAATCCCCTTAGTAGTAGTGTCCGTCCCGATGATGATCCTTAGGCTAGGTCCCTTATGATAGGTGTTTAGGGACGTAAAGTGAGGATAACGGGAACGGGTAATCGGGTTATTGTTGATTGATGAAATTAATAAACTATTTATTGTGGGTTGAAAACCCTATGTGCTCACCAGGCTCCCAAGCCTGACCCACTCAGTTTTATGTATTACAGGTAGTGGCGCTTGAGCATATATATGATGTTTGGACGAGGGATTACGGATATAGGCCTGTAGATATGAAATAATGTAGTAAGGCTTGTATTGTACTGTTTATGCTTTTGATCTGTACGAACATGACATCCCGAGTCTTTTAATGAAATACATTTCTATGGAAATGCTTTTGATAAATCTTTATCATATTATTGTTTTGGGACAAATTCCGCAACACTTTTATTTAAAATGTTACTCTGATTTTTAAACAAAGCATAAACAAACCGGTCTTTTCTGGCCGTGATTTTGGGGATGTCACATTGAACGTCTTTAACACTTTGTCAAAGTAGGTACTTTGACTAAGTCCAATTAGTCTCTTACTCTTGTCTCTCAATATCCTTATCCCTAGGATATGGGCAGATTCTCCAAGGTCCTTCATAGAGAAACACTTCCCAAGCCAGGATTTCACCTCCTACAAGGTTGGGATGTCATTTCCTGTGAGTAGTATGTCGTCAACATACAGTACCAAAAAGCCAACTATACTCCCACTAGCTCTAACATATGCACATGACTCATCCTCACTTCTCGAAAAGCCAAATTCTTTGACCTTCTCATCGAAACAAAGATTCCATCTGTGAGATGCTTGTTTCAACCCATAAATGTATTTCTCAAGCTTACACACTTTATTAGGGTACTTAGCATTAACAAAACCCTCTGGCCGTCTCATGTAAACATCCTCAGCCAACTTCCCATTAAGGAAAGGGATTTTGACATCCATTCTCCATATTTCATAGTCATGAAATGCAGCACTGGGTAACATAACCCTAATAGACTTAATCTTTGCTACTGGTGAGAAGGTCTCATCATAGTCAAATCCTGGAGTTTGAGTAAACCCCTTCGTAACCAATCATGCCTTATAAGTGTGAACCTTCCCATCCATGTCGGTCTTCTTCTTGAAGATCCATTTGCATCCGACTGTATTACGACCTGGTACATTGTCCACCAAGTTCCAAACTTGATTGTCATACATTGACTGAATCTCGCTGTCCATCGCCTCTTTCCATTTAGCAGACTCGTGGCCTGCCATGGGTTCCTTGTAGTTGTTAGGTTCTTCCAAATTTATCAGTATGTTGTCACTGATAAATGTATCACCCTCAGATGTTATATGAAAACCATATAGCATAGGTGGAACACTAACTTTACTAGAACGCCTCAGAGGTATGGACTCGTCAATCGGCTCAACAGGAGTTTCCTCCTTAGCTTGACCGCTAGTGTTTGAGATTCCTTCATCAGTTAACTCTTGAAGTTTTCAAGGTTAATTTTCCTCCCACTGTCCCTTTGAAATGTGAGATCTCTCTCACGAAAGACTGCTTTCCTCGCAACAAAGACAACATTGTCAATTGGTCTATAGAAGAGATATCCAAAGGACATTTGCGGGTAGCCAATGAAAATAGGCTGCTCACTTCGAGATTTGAGCTTTTCGTGAGTCTCGTGCCTTATGAAAGCCTTGCAACCCTAAATCTTGATGTGTGCTAACGAGGGAACCTTCCATGTCCACATCTCATGAGGTGTTTTGGCAACCTTTGTAGTTGGGACTCTATTAAGGATATGGGCAGCAGTCTCCAAGGAACACCCTTAAAATGAGATTGGTAACGAAGCTCGACTCATCATGGAACAAACCATGTCCAACAAGGTTCGATTGCACCTCTCATCCACACCATTAATCTGTGGTGTCCTAGGTGGCGTCAATTGTGAAACAATTCCACACTCCTTAAGATAGTCTAGGAACTCGATACTAAGATACTCACCACCCCGATCGGATCAGAGCATCTTTATCTTCCTACTCAGCTGATTCTCCACTTCCTGTTTAAACTCTTTGAATTTCTCATAGGTTTCTGACTTATGCTTGATTAAGTAGGTATAGTCATATCTGCGGTAGTCATCAGTAAAAGTCACATATAAGCGGTTAGCATCCCTTGCAGCGGTTCTGAAGGGCCCATACAGATCAGTGTGTATGAGATCCAATGTGTCATCCCCATTTTTCACGGACAAAAAATATTGATTTTTGTTTATGCTTTGTAAAAATCAGAGTACTTCTTTTCATAAAAATGTTGCGGAATTTGTTCCCAGAAAAGCACGATAAATACGTTATCAAAGCATTTTTGAAGAAACATATTTTATTCATTTTAAAACGTTTGTGATGTCATCGTCAATATAGAAACATAAGCATAAACGGAACTTACATTTATTTACACTAGTGATCTACATCTCTTTAATCTCTCAGTGTAAAGTGACTTCATATCAACACCTGTGATATAAATAAACTGAGTGGGTCAGGTTGGGAAACCTGGTGAGTATATAGGGTTTTCAACCCACAATAATATAATTATTATGTTTAAACAATCAAACAATCAACCCAATTACCCATCCTTATTATCTTCTTTACTCTTAAGGATATATCCTAAGAGTCATCTGTCCTGCATTCTTTTATTCCTAAGTCCCATGCTTCCAGGGTTATAGGACTGGCACTAAATCCTTAGCTGCCAATGCTCGTTCGTAAAGCACTAATTCCATAGCTGCTATAGTTTATTCATCGGGTACTAAATCCATAGCTACCAGTGGTTACCTAATAGGCACTAAGTCCATAGCTACCAATTCCTAACAGGTACTAAGTCCATAGCTACCAGTGTTTATCTAGTAGGTACTAAGTCCATAGCTACCAATTCCTAGCAGGTACTAAGTCCATAGCTACCAGTGTTTGTCCAATAGGCACTAAGTCCATAGCTGTCGATCTTATTTGTTAGGCACTAAGTCTATAGCTGCCAATGTTTACTCACATCATCTTTTATCTCTCATCATTCATCTACCCATCTCATACCCAACATACTTGTATATTTAAAATATGTATACAATTCAAATCATTTAAAACATGTATAAAAACATTCATCCAGCATAGACAGCAAGTATTCAGATACTATGCACACATAGCACGTAGTTTATATAAAATACTTTATATCTATGTGTAAGATGAAAGTAACTATGCACTCACCTGAAAGGTGGTGACTGAAAACTCGGACAGTGCTTCGATACTCTCAAAACAATTTTCCTTCGATAAAACCTATTATCAATACCACTAGGGTTTAGTCTAACGATAACCGCAACAAATTAATAGTCTGACTATTATTACTATTATATAAGCGTTAAACGATACTTATATAACTCATAATAATAGCCCAAATAATTATTTTAAGGACCTAATAATATTACTATAATTATTCAAAAGCTATATTAAAAATTGCGTAAGCGTAGCTCACTTACAACAGATTTTAAAGAAATCGAGCTTTGCTCGGAGCAGCGTTTCGAAATCGAAAGACCCTTTTTCTCGGGACTCCGGGAGCGTTGGGGCTTCCTTTGGGTGCTAGGGGTTCACCTAGACTTTAGGGAGGGTTTGAAACCCTAGAGAGAGAAAGAAATCTAGAGAAAGAAGAAGATTTGGTGTGAAAATCCAAGAGAATTCGCAGCTATTTATAGGCTGCTGGCTTCGGACTACGCTGGGCGTAACTCCGGATAAGATTGCCAACCTCGGTCCAGTTGTCTCGCACATGCATCAGATGACAAGGAGCGAAGGTACACTGGGCGTACCGACTTCGGACGTGGGGCGTAGGCGAGGAGCAACGTGTCCGAATCCGAGGCGACCTCTGATCTGCGATGGACGGTCTAGATCACTGCCACGTCATCGATTCTTCATCAGGTCTCGCAATTTCATGCTTCAAATTTAAAAATTCGTAACTTTCGCGTACGAGCTCTGTTTTTGACGTTCTTTATATCCATGCGAAGGCGAGAACGTACTCTACAACTTTCGTTTAGACTCTGTCGGCTAATTTTGACTCGATTTTAAATGTTATATATATTTTACAAGCCGGGACAGGATTGGTCTGTTAAACTCTCATAACTTCTTAATCCGACATCCGTTTTCGCCCATCTTTTTCTCGTTACGCTACTCTTAACGAGATATTCGATTCTCGTTTAGGCCGTGTCGGATAAAAACCGCTCGGTCTATTATTCGAATTTCGGGCTGTACGCTGCTAATCCGAAACTTCGAAAAATCATAACTTCCTTATACGCAGTCAGATTTAGACGTTATTTTTATGGAAGCTCTCGGTTTAATGTATTCTACGACTTTCGTTTAGATCGCTAAGGCTAAAACTTGCTCTATCGTAAATTCGCTATTTACGTTTCCCGGTGTCGTGCCAATTCCGTCGCGAAACTTCGACGGGTCATAACTTCTTTGTTATAACTCGGATTTCTGCGTTCTTTATATGTACAGAAACCTTGTAACATATACTACAACTTGGTTAAGATTATTTATTCTAAATAGTCTTTTGCCGAAAAGTCATTTTTGACACTTATTTCCTCTAAATTGACAAGCCCGGATCTACAGGCGTTACATCCAACAAAACCTCACCCCTTTCACAAGAACCGGTGAAGGGTGACTTAGTCTTTTATCCAAGCAAACAAGACTCGCTAGTGTTATCCGACCTTAAGTCGAATGACTCCAAAACTCCAGCCTTCTAGAGTTGGCCTATGCGCTTCTTGTTGACATGTCCAAGACGACAATGCCACAAGGATGCCTTATCCAAATCATTAGAAGAATCGATATGCAACACATTATTTCATAAGTTGTCTACAACCATCATAGTTTCATATATACCATTACAAGGTAATGCTCTAAAATAAAAAAGACCATTGTAATAAGCATTTAGTGCACCAATTTCATTATCAAACAAAGATTTGAAACCTTGTTTGTACAAACCATGAAAGGAAATAATATTTCTCACCTTATCAGACGAGTAGCAAAAATTATTCAAATCTATATCTAACCCACTACTAAGCAATAAAGAGTAAACTCCAATCTTGGTGATAGGTGAAACCTTCCTATTCCCCATGATCAATTTTATCTTCTCGTACTCCACATCCTTACTTCTTTTTAGGCCCTGCACATCAGAAAAAATGTGAAATCCACAACATGTTTCAAGCACCCAAGAGTTAGTATGTGATGAGTTTTTAGATAGAATAGTATAAATACCTGCATGGGTGGTTTTAACCTTCCCATCCTTAACATCCTGCAAGTAATTGGGGAAGCTTTGCTTCCAGTTCCCTTTTTCATGGAAATAGAAACACTCTGCTTCTTTTGGGGTGGTCGAGGGAGTGGAAAAACCTCCTTTGGTTCCACTTGAAGAGGATCCATCAAGAGACTTTCCCTTGCGGCTCTTGGAAGGAGCCTTCCTCTTCTTCCCCTTACCTTGCCCAATTGTCAGAACAGGGGCATTAGCAGTAGGAGTGGTTACTATAGATTTACCTTTGAGACCACTTTCGGCAGTCCTCAAGAGGCCCTAAAGGTTGCTCAGAGTGACTTCCTCCTTGTTCATATGATAAGTCATGCGGAACTGATCATAACATGGATGTAAGGAGTCTAGAATAATATCTATACCCAGCTCCTCATCAAAGTTCACATTCAATTTGAGCAGACGGTCCACAAACCTTTGCATTTTCTACAAGTGGGCCGTGATGGGTTCACCATCCTTCATCTTTGTTGTAATCATGGAGCAAATGATTTCATACCGCTGTTGACGAGCACTCTGATGGTATCTTTCCATCAGGTCTTGGTGCATCTCAAAAGGGTAGAAGTCCTCATATGACTTTTGGAGTTCAGGAGACATGGTGGCAAGCAAGATACAAGCTACCTTGGTGACATCTTTCTCATGTGCCCTGAAATCAACAATCTCCCAAGGGGTAGCAACAGACTCATCGATTACCTTAAGCTCCTTGTTGAGGACATATTCCTTGTCCTCATAGCGAGTGACCATCTTGATGTTCCTAATTTTATCATTGAAATTAGTCCCATCAAAGATGACTCTCCCACAAAGGTTTATGAGAGGGAAGGAGCCAGTAGGTTTTGAGCCAGAAGCATTGTTGGAAGACATCTGAAAAGAAAGAAAGAAAGACAAAGTTTAGATTAGATAAAGAGTCCTTAATATAACACCCAAAATGAAATATTAAGGCTAGGACCCAACACAATATTTTACAATTTGGAAGAGGGATGCCGTAATCCAACTTGCAAAATATTTGAAGGTAGGTAAATGACGATTTACCAATTTCCACCATGAAAAACGAAATGTGTTAATTAAGTTTTAATTGAATTTGAAACTCCTAGATCCTTTGAGATTCATTAAACAATTCAATGGCACGTTTAAATTACGATTATGACCTTCAAGTTTGTGACTGGGATACCGAGGATCACAAACAAGGTGTGAATAACCATGCAAATGTACTTGTTACTCTCAATGTCAATTATCACCTTAATCAATGTGTCGTTTAACCACACACACTCCATTGAACTTTTGAGAAACATTAAGCTACCATTTGCCACCCTTACTTTTCCAAGTTAATGTGCCGGTTAACCACACACGCTCCATCAACGACTTGTTAAGGTGTAAAGTGTAATTTCATGGATTAGCATCAATTTTACATTTTCCTAAAGTAACTAAGATTGAGAATTTATAAAATGTTTAGTTACTTTATTACTATCATTATACTTTTAATGAGAATTATAGTCTTTGTCCTACTCGTTCGACTAACGACCCTCCACCAGTAAAGGAAATGGTGGGTGAGAGTGGACACCCATTAAACCACCATTTATAGGCAGTAACCTTATACCCCCCCTTATAGACCAGCTTCGTGAATGAGGCATACTAACGGTAAAACCGACTTGTCTTATACATATATATAAATATTAAGCCTATAATATTATAATAGTATAAAAGTTGAATTTTAAATTTTAAAATACTAAGGTTTGGAATTAAAGTTTCATTTAGTGAGACTTTACAAATTCCAAAACTTGAGGGCAAGTTTTGAAACTTGTTAAAACTCTTCAAGTCCATAGCATATGAGTTTAATGACATCTTTATTAGAAAAACCTTTCACGTTCCATAACATCCATAACTTGACGACAAGTTATGGAGTCCACTAAAATCATTTAAAACATTATTTAACTAACACAATAATCAAATAATTTAATAGAAGATTCAATCAAACTCATATGAACAAGACAATTCAAATCAAAACAAATTTCATGTAATTAGCCTAACCATGTAAACTAATGCAAAACATGAAACTTTTGACAATTATCTTTTAAATTGGATTAGCATGATCATTACCACAACAAAAACAGGTATTTAAGTTCAAAAACCATTTAGGGTAATGATTCCTTGTCACAACTGGAAATTTTGTGTCATGTAATCTATACATTCAAGCTAATGTGAATCAAAACTTCAATCAAATACATCATACTAGTACTACAAATAGTCATCAAGCAATTGGAAACCTTAGAAGTCCTTGTTTAAGTCCATTTTGGGCTAGGACTCCCTTATTTGATCCAAATGGACCAATAAGCTTCCAATTAGATTATCATGGGCTTAGAACCCTAATTGGGCTCTAATTGGACCCACACTAATTTATTTCAACATTTTGGGCCATGTTGGGCCTAGAATGAAATGAATTGAAAGATTTGATCCATAATTAACCTAATTTGACCCTAACAAGTCATAAAAATCACCTTTATATTTATTTGGACCAAAAATCACTCAACTTAACCATGAGAATTGGGCTTAAGCATTAAAGCTCAAAATTTTCTTTTCCCCTTCCAAAATCTCGGCCCAAGGCCCAAACCCAAGAAAAGGAAGAGAGTTGACTTTGGTTTGCCACCTCATTTTTATCCATTGGACACCCATGCATTGTATCTCATTCTTCCATGCAAACATCACTTCAAAATCACTTCTCTTCTCTTCTCTCTCTCACTCTCGGCCATATGCAAACACACACACACCACAAAAATCTCTTCCAAACTCTCTAAGTCTTGAAGAACAATCCTCCCTCTCCACTCAAAAATCTCGAAACTTAGGAAGCATTCAAGAGGAAATTTCCACAAAATTCTTCATCTAAGGTAAGATTATGCTTGGATCTATGACTTAGATTCTTTTTGTTATCAAAATCCTTTCCTAATCTATGCAAAAATCGTGATCTTACCTCTTAGAAGCATACCAAACTCGAGATCTTCAAGAAAAGGGTGCTAAGGCCAAAAATCACCAAGTTTTCTTCCATCTTTTCTTCAAAAACCGAAATCACACACCAAGGTGAGCTTCATACCCCCTATTTTCTGTTTTTATGAGTTTTGTGGGGGGGGGGGAATACAAATGAAAGTGTAGATCTATATGTGTTTTGTATGCCTTGTATGATTTCCATGCTTATATGTATGCATTTGTGTGTTATAATGTTGGATCTAGCCATAAAACCCCTCAAAACCGAGATATATCTTGTGTTAAATGATTTTAGCTTCAAATATATTTCTACATACAAAGTGTTTCAAGAAAAATGGTTAAGTGGTTTAGTAACAATTTTCTTTGGGTTAAAAACACAAATTTTGGGCCTAAAATGTGAAAAATACAAAATTAAGGGTCCAAATTGGCATATCACGAATTCTGATGGATGAGGTGTGCCAAAACAGTTTCAATAAAACAATTTCTGGAAATATACTCATTTAGGGGATTAAAAACATAAATTCCAAGCTTAATGGGCTAAAAATGACATTTTTGGCCCAATGAGGCCCATTATGCGAGATTTTCTGTTTTGGAGGGCCAAAACTGTATTTTTCTGTAAAAGAGTGGACTATAAGTGTTCCAAATCCTATTCAAAGGTTTAAAATGCTTTTTAAATTTGCAAAGGACCAAAATTGCAAAAATATTACAATTTGGGCCAAAATTGTCAAAGTTGCGAAAAAGAAGGGTTATAACCGAGAAAACTAAAATTTCAGGGGCCTAAACTGTTTTCATTGAAAAATATGCAGAAAAATATTAATTTCAATAATTTTTGGTGTTAAAATGTCAAGAAAATCGATTCAAGGACCAAACCGGAAATTATTTAACAAAAGGGTCGAAAAAGTAAATTTTACAATCAATGAGGGGCTGAAACAGAAAACTCTCAAGACTATTTCAATACATGCAAACAATGGTACCACGACTATCGACGAAATACAATACATTACAATACCAAAAGTCGTTAAACGAATTGGCTCGGTCTCGAACCAATAGAAACCTACAACTACTAACACTACGACACTACGATACTACGATTCATACAAGTAACGTTTGGTAATTCATTATACATGCGAGTGTGCACAGACGTCTACGCACCATCTTTGGGCCCCAAAAGTGTAAAATCTTGTTCGTTGAGCCTAGCTAGCCCAATGACCTGATCTTAAGGCCCGAAGACATTTTTTTTACGGAGTGTTGGGTTTTACCGATCCGACACAACGTAAATAGACTTCCAATGGCTTGTATACTACTGGTCCCCAAGGGTCCTTTGGTATAGCTAGTAAAGTCTAAATTTTATGCGAGGCGGGTCGGGGACCCCTCGTACATTTTTATCCCCAACCGGTTAATGGAGTCATCGGGGTCTTCGTGACCTCTTTCTCTTCGGATGTGGGACTACACATAGTCAGGGCGATTGGATAACGTGATTAGTACGGACGACGCCTACGAGATCGTTAGTATAGCTATAGACTAGTCGTTTGTGTAACGCGTGTTTGTAGCAAATAATCATGCTCAAAAATAATCCAACGTCGCCGGGGACTGACACTACACGCTATGCAATGTTTTCAATGTGACTTCATGGAATTCAAGGAATTAGGAAAACATCGGGTTTTCCTAGGGTTTTCAATACATACAGATTTGAAATGCATACAATTTTAAATGAACAATTTTTTTTACAAGCATAGAAACAAACAAGCATACCTATGGATCTTCACAACATTTTCAAAAGCTTTTCTTTTCAGAAAATGTCGGATTTTCTGGTAGTTTTCAAACAATACAAACATTGGATTTCAAACACTACTTATGAACTCACCAACATTTCATATGTTGACGTTTTTCAAAATACTTGTATTCTCAGGGAACCAGTGAACCAAAGGAAAACATATTCGGTGATGGCTTGCAGTTTGATTATGAACGAATCGAACAATTTTTTTTTTTGGGAATGTAATGTTTAAACAATGTATGACATGTAAACACTACCGGTTGTACAATATTAATGCATGGTGACGAATGTTGTTATGTTTCATATATATTCAATGTTATGGTATTCAATTGAGTAACGACAGCCCCCGGACGTTTCCGCCGTCTGGTTCGGGGGTGTGACAGGTTGGTATCAGAGCTTTGTTTATAGTGAACTAGCATGTCGAGCCACACATTGATATGCAACTATAAACCAAAAGAGGGATTAACATAACTCTGAACAAAACAAGTAAATAAAACACACTTGCTTGCATTAGGAATAAAGACCTAACGCCGAACCAAACACAACAATGCTGGTATCTCGGTTAATTCGGGACTGTTCTTAGTAATACCAAGGAGTGAATGTAGCCTGATCAACTACATTCCCTCCAAAGTAAATCTAACACACGTCTTAATGAGATCGGGATAGCTAGGGAACCTAAAACTATACCCCTTATCACCAAAAAGAGAACGTCTGTTTAGTCTGCAATAGTGGAAGAGGCATAGGATAATATTAGTGAACTTTTACGTGTTTTGCTATGTGTTGCGAATCTATGATTGTATGCTAAATGATAGAAGTACTTAAGTTCGTGCCATACACCTAGTCGGTAGGACCACAACCTCACGGAAACCACGTACACTCAACATCTTTCCGTTTCGTGACAAGAAGATGCCTCGCCGACCTACTCGCGGAAACCCTGGACCAACCCCGCCCGAAGTTGACACCACTGCTTTCCAGGCAGCCGTGTCTGCTACGGTCACAGCAGCTATGGTACAACTTCACCGAGGGAACAACGGAGGAGGTAACGGGCAAGGATCCGGAAGTTCGAACAATGGGACGAATCAAGGACCCACTAAAACGTGCACCTACAAGGACTTTGCGAACGCTAAACCCCGGACTTTCAACGGCACTGGAGGAGTGATTACCCTGAAGCGATGAATCGAGAAGGTAGAGTCGGTGTTCGAGATATGCGATTGCCCCGAGCAGATGAAGGTGAAGTTCGCGGCCTGTACTTTTGTGGACCAAGCACTCACTTGGTGGAACGGACACGTGGAAGCTATGACGCTCCCTGTCGCCAACTCTATTCCCTGGGCAGAAATGAAAGAAATGTTAATGGCGGAGTACTGCCCCCGAGGCGAAATACAGAAGATGGAACAGGAACTATGGAATCTCACGGTGCAGAATGGGAACATCGATGCTTACATATCGAGATTCAGCGAACTATCTCTGTTGTGCCCGGGTATGATCACATCAGAAGGAAAGAAGATCGAACGATTCATCTGGGGACTGACACCCCCATTCAAGGGAATGTGATAGCTGCGAACCCTGAAACGTTTGACAGTGCAAAGAGATTGGCAAAGAGGCTATATGATCACAACAACAAGAAGGGCGAGAAAGCAGTGGAGACTGAGAAGAAGAAGGAGGGTGATGGTAAGAAAGGATGGAACAACAAGAGAAAGGGACGTCAGGGCCCCGAGACCTCTAAAAAGCAGCAAACAGTGGCAGTTAACGCTGTCACTGCGCCGGTTCCAGCCACACCACATGCTCCAGCCTCAGCTGCTTCAAATGCTTCAAGACCCTATTCCGGTAATCTTCCCAAATGCAACAAGTGCGGTTTCCATCACCAAGGAGAATGTAGGGAGTTCCATTGCACCAGTTGCAACCGAAGGGGACACACTGCAAGGTTCTGCAGGACTTATCCTTCTCAGAACCAGAGTCAGGGAAACAACCAGAACAACAACAACCACCGCAATAACAACAACACCAATGACGGCAGCAACAATACAGGGCCTAGCCACACCTGTTTCGGGTGCGGAAGGACGGGACACTTCCGTCGAGATTGCCCTAACAACAACAACTCAGGAAACAGAGGAGCAGGAAGAATGCTGACTATGGGTCAGAGTGATGCAGTTCAGGACCCCGCAGTTGTGACCGGTACGTTCCTCCTAAACCACACTTATGCATGCATCTTATTTGACACCGGAGCGGAGCAAAGTTTCGTAAGTGAGAAGTTTAAACATTTACTAAAACAACAACCCCAGAAGCTAAATGAAACCTATACGGTGGAAATGGCCAATGGGAAAACCGAATCCACTAGGGAGATCTACATCGGATGTACCCTAACCCTCAACCAACACGTCTTACGAATAGATCTGATGCCAGTATCAATTAGGAGTTTCGATGTGATTATCGGCATGGATTGGTTAAGCCCCCACCATGCTGAGATTATGTGCCATGAGAAGGCCATTCGCCTTCGTCTCCCAAATCTCGAAACCCTAGTAATTTACGGAGACAAACCCAGTACGAATCTTCGTCTCATCTCGTGCATCAAAGCACAAAAACACTTGCGAAAGAACAATTTGGCGTTCTTGGCTCACATAGTGGACAAGGCCAAAGAAGAAACTAACATCCAAGACATTCCAGTAGCGTGTGAATTTTCGGACGTGTTTCCCGAAGATCTTCCAGGAGTACCCCCAGAGAGACAGGTTGAGTTCCGAATCGACCTCGTTCCAGGAGCAACTCCTCTCGCTAAATCACCATATCGATTGGCTCCTGTTGAAATGCAGGAATTGTCCAGCCAACTCAGTGAGCTTCTGGACAAGGGATTTATCCGACCTAGCTACTCGCCATGGGGAGCTCCGGTGCTCTTCGTCAAAAAGAAGGACGGATCTTTCAGAATGTGTATCGATTACAGAGAGTTAAGTAAGCTCACTGTTAAAAACCGCTACCCACTCCCGCGAATCGATGATCTATTCGACCAGCTCCAAGGAGCTAGCTATTTTTCTAAAATAGATTTACGGTCCGGATACCACCAACTCAAAGTCCGAGAAGAGGATATTCCTAAAACCGCTTTCCGAACCCGCTACGGACATTATGAATTCGTCGTAATGCCCTTCGGTCTAACAAATGCACCTGCCGCATTCATGGACCTAATGAATCGAATCTGTCGACCATTCCTGGACAACTTCGTCATTGTGTTTATCGATGACATCCTCGTCTATTCTCGAAGCAAAGAGGAGCATGGCCAACATCTCCGACAAATCTTAGAGACTCTGCGAACGGAAAAGCTTTACGCCAAACTCTCCAAGTGCGAGTTCTGGCTCCGGAGTGTGAATTTCCTAGGCCACGTAGTTAGCCAAGACGGAATTCATGTGGATCCCTCTAAGGTCAAAGCTGTGGAAGGATGGGCAACTCCGACTACGCCCACAGAAATTCGTCAGTTCTTAGGCCTAGCAGGCTACTATAGGAGGTTCATCCAAAACTTCTCTAAGATCGCCAAGCCGCTTACCTTGCTCACGCAAAGGGCGTGCCATTCAAATGGACAGACCAACAAGAAATTGCGTTTCGAACCTTGAAGCAAGCTCTCTGTAGCGCTCCTGTGCTATCTCTACCCGAAGGAACGGAAGATTTTGTAGTCTACTGTGACGCGTCAAATCAGGGCTTAGGTTGCGTTCTCATGCAACGTGGAAGAGTGATAGCATATGCGTCCCGCCAACTAAAGACGCACAAAGTAAATTACACGACCCATGACCTAGAACTGGGAGCCGTGGTCTTCGCCCTAAAAATTTGGAGGCACTACCTGTACGGCACAAAGTGCACCATCTTCACGGACCACAAGAGCCTCCAGCACATCTTGAATCAGAAGGAGCTGAACATGAGACAACGAAGATGGGTGGAATTGCTAAACGACTACGAATGCGAGATCAAGTACCACCCCGGCAAGGCCATCGTGGTTGCCGATGCATTAAGTCGGAAGGAGTACTCTAATCGCCGTACGAAAACGCACTCGATAACCATTCAGTCTCATCTGGCCACTCAAATTGCACCAGTCCAGGTAGAGGCTATGAAAGCAGAAAATAGAACTAGCGAGGCATTACGCAGGATGGAGAAGAACCTAAAAGTCAAGGAGAATGGGGTATACTACTTCATGAACCGTATTTGGGTCCCAAAAATCGGAGTATTTAGAGAGACCATTATGAAGGAAGCCCACAAGACATGATACTCCATTCACCCTGGTTCGGACAAGATGTATTTGGACATTAAGCAACACTATTGGTGGCCTAACATGAAGGCGGAAATCACGACTTATGTTGGTAAGTGCCTTATGTGCGCCAAAGTAAAAGTGGAGTACCAGAAACCTTCCGGATTGTTACAGCAACCGGCAATCCCTGAGTGGAAATGGGAGGGGATTTCTATGGATTTCGTGACCAAGTTGCCCAAGACGTCGGACGGATTGGACACCATATGGGTAATAATCGACCGACTGACGAAATCTGCCCATTTCCTGCCAATCAAAGAATCCTACAAGATGGAGAGACTGACGCGTTTGTACCTACGAGAAATCGTAAGACTCCATGGAGTGCCAAAATCTATCATCTCGGATAGGGACAGTAGGTTCACATCGCGCTTTTGGCAATCACTCCACAAGGCAATGGGAACTCATCTCGATATGAGCACCGCATATCACCCACAAACGGACGGTCAAAGTGAACGAACCATTCAGACGCTTGAAGACATGCTTCGTGCATGTGTAATAGACTTTGGAAGGTCTTGGGATACCCACCTGCCGTTAATTGAGTTCTCATATAACAATAGTTACCATTCAAGCATCAAGGTGGCTCCTTTCGAAGCACTGTACGGGCGTAAGTGTAGATCCCCATTATGTTGGGCTGAAGTAGGTGATACCCAGCTAGCAAGAACACATACGTCGGACAGAGCACTAACAGGACCGGAAATCATTCGCGAAACCACAGAAAAGATCGTTCAGATCAGAGCTCGATTGCAAGCATCGCGTGACAGACAAAAGAGCTACGTCGATAAACGGCGAAAACCCTTAGAATTCCAGGTCGGTGATCGAGTACTGTTGAAAGTCTCACCCTGGAAAGGGATTATACGTTTCGGAAAACGGGGAAAGCTAAACCCACGGTACATTGGACCTTTCGAGATCGTCGCCCGAATAGGTCAGGTAGCATACAGACTACAACTACCCGTGGAGCTAAACGGTGTACACCCCGTGTTTCATGTCTCTAATCTGAAGAAGTGTCTATCAGATGAAACCCTTGTCATTCCTCTTGACGAAATCGAAATCAATGAGAATCTCCTGTTCGTCGAAGAACCAATCGAAATCATGGACAGGGAAGTGAAGCGTACTAAGCAAAGTCGCATCCCGATCGTGAAGGTACGGTGGAACGCAAAGCGTGGGCCAGAATTCACGTGGGAACGCGAGGATCAAATGAAGCAGAAGTACCCTCACCTATTCTAGCATTCTCAAATCTAGCTTTCAAACAGAATTTCGGGACAAAATTCCCTCTAACGGGGGGATGATGTCACAACTGGAAATTTTGTGTCATGTAATCTATACATTCAAGCTAATGTGAATCAAAAACTTCAATCAAATACATCATACTAGTACTACAAATAGTCATCAAGCAATTGGAAACCTTAGAAGTCCTTGTTTAAGTCCATTTTGGGCTAGGACTCCCTTATTGGATCCAAATGGACCAATAAGCTTCCAATTAGACTATCATGGGCTTAGAACCCTAATTGGGCTCTAATTGGACCCACACTAATTTATTTCAACATTTTGGGCCATGTTGGGCCTAGAATGAAATGAATTGAAAGCTTTGATCCATAATTAACCTAATTTGACCCTAACAAGTCATAAAAATCACCTTTATATTTATTTGGACCAAAAATCACTCAACTTAACCATGAGAATTGGGCTTAAGCATTAAAGCCCAAAATTTTCTTTTCCCCTTCCAAAATCTCGGCCCAAGGCCCAAACCCAAGAAAAGGAAGAGAGTTGACTTTGGTTTGCCACCTCATTTTTATCCATTGGACACCCATGCATTGTATCTCATTCTTCCATGCAAACATCACTTCAAAATCACTTCTCTTCTCTTCTCTCTCTCACTCTCGGCCATATGCAAACACACACACACCACAAAAATCTCTTCCAAACTCTCTAAGTCTTGAAGAACAATCCTCCCTCTCCACTCAAAAATCTCGAAACTTAGGAAGCATTCAAGAGGAAATTTCCACAAAATTCTTCATCTAAGGTAAGATTATGCTTGGATCTATGACTTAGATTCTTTTTGTTATCAAAATCCTTTCCTAATCTATGCAAAAATCGTGATCTTACCTCTTAGAAGCATACCAAACTCGAGATCTTCAAGAAAAGGGTGCTAAGGCCAAAAATCACCAAGTTTTCTTCCATCTTTTCTTCAAAAACCGAAATCACACACCAAGGTGAACTTCATACCCCCTATTTTCTGTTTTTATGAGTTTTGTGGGGGGGGGGGGGAATACAAATGAAAGTGTAGATCTATATGTGTTTTGTATGCCTTGTATGATTTCCATGCTTATATGTATGCATTTGTGTGTTATAATGTTGGATCTAGCCATAAAACCCCTCAAAACCGAGATATATCTTGTGTTAAATGATTTTAGCTTCAAATATATTTCTACATACAAAGTGTTTCAAGAAAAATGGTTAAGTGGTTTAGTAACAATTTTCTTTGGGTTAAAAACACAAATTTTGGGCCTAAAATGTGAAAAATACAAAATTAAGGGTCCAAATTGGCATATCACGAATTCTGATGGATGAGGTGTGCCAAAACAGTTTCAATAAAACAATTTCTGGAAATATACTCATTTAGGGGATTAAAAACATAAATTCCAAGCTTAATGGGCTAAAAATGACATTTTTGGCCCAATGAGGCCCATTATGCGAGATTTTCTGTTTTGGAGGGCCAAAACTGTATTTTTCTGTAAAAGAGTGGACTATAAGTGTTCCAAATCCTATTCAAAGGTTTAAAATGCTTTTTAAATTTACAAAGGACCAAAATTGCAAAAATATTACAATTTGGGCCAAAATTGTCAAAGTTGCGAAAAAGAAGGGTTATAACCGAGAAAACTAAAATTTCAGGGTCCTAAACTGTTTTCATTGAAAAATATGCAGAAAAATATTAATTTCAATAATTTTTGGTGTTAAAATGTCAAGAAAATCGATTCAAGGACCAAACCGGAAATTATTTAACAAAAGGGTCGAAAAAGTAAATTTTACAATCAATGAGGGGCTGAAACAGAAAACTCTCAAGACTATTTCAATACATGCAAACAATGGTACCACGACTATCGACGAAATACAATACATTACAATACCAAAAGTCGTTGTTAAACGAATTGGCTCGGTCTCGAACCAATAGAAACCTACAACTACTAACACTACGACACTACGATACTACGATTCATACAAGTAACGTTTGGTAATTCATTATACATGCGAGTGTGCACAGACGTCTACGCACCATCTTTGGGCCCCAAAAGTGTAAAATCTTGTTCGTTGAGCCTAGCTAGCCCAATGACCTGATCTTAAGGCCCGAAGACATTTTTTTTACGGAGTGTTGGGTTTTACCGATCCGACACAACGTAAATAGACTTCCAATGGCTTGTATACTACTGGTCCCCAAGGGCCCTTTGGTATAGCTAGTTAAGTCTACATTTTATGCGAGGCGGGTCGGGGACCCCTCGTACATTTTTATCCCCAACCGGTTAATGGAGTCATCGGGGTCTTCGTGACCTCTTTCTCTTCGGATGTGGGACTACACATAGTCAGGGCGATTGGATAACGTGATTAGTACGGACGACGCCTACAGGATCGTTAGTATAGCTATAGACTAGTCGTTTGTGTAACGCGTGTTTGTAGCAAATAATCATGCTCAAAAATAATCCAACGTCGCCTGGGACTGACACTACACGCTATGCAATGTTTTCAATGTGACTTCATGGAATTCAAGGAATTAGGAAAACATCGGGTTTTCCTAGGGTTTTCAATACATACAGATTTGAAATGCATACAATTTTAAATGAACAATTTTTTTACAAGCATAGAAACAAACAAGCATACCTATGGATCTTCACAACATTTTCAAAAGCTTTTCTTTTCAGAAAATGTCGGATTTTCTGGTAGTTTTCAAACAATACAAACATTGGATTTCAAACACTACTTATGAACTCACCAACATTTCATATGTTGACGTTTTTCAAAATACTTGTATTCTCAGGGAACCAGTGAACCAAAGGAAAACATATTCGGTGATGGCTTGCAGTTTGATTATGAACGAATCGAACAATTTTTTTTTTTTGGGAATGTAATGTTTAAACAATGTATGACATGTAAACACTACCGGTTGTACAATATTAATGCATGGTGACGAATGTTGTTATGTTTCATATATATTCAATATTATGGTATTCAATTGAGTCACGACAGCCCCCGGACGTTTCCGCCGTCTGGTTCGGGGGTGTGACATTCCTAGTTCAATTCCAGCCTTAAAACTCGAAAATCTGCACTCTGGAGCTCCAACTCGTCGAGTGTATGAACCAACTCGGCGATTTGGTTAGAATTGTGAAGGGACTCGGCGAGTTACCAGTGGACTCGGCGACTCCATTGTCCAGAAAGCTGAAATTCGATTTTTAAAGCATTTCCAAGCAAGTTGCATCAAGTATATTGGAAAACAATCCTAGCCTCTGACACCACTGATGGATTTTGAGCATTGTAACACTCCTATGGTGTACATGCAACCCTAGATGCTTTGTATCTACGTTTTCTCTAATATACATGCTAACTTTCAAAATTCCAAAGCATCATCCTAACTAGCATACAATGGAGTAACTATACTACAAAACCTTTTAGTGTAGTTGAAAACCTTGAAGCTTTAAGAGCCTAGCACCAATAGTGTGGGTGCCTCAAGTGGTACCACAAATCACCACCAACAAATGGAAGAACTAGAGAGAGAATTCCTTGCTTCACAAAATCAGCTAGCACTCATCTAAGATCACTTAGGTGCCAATTTTGGTAGCCTTAGGGTCTCTTATCTAGTGTGGAAAACTAGAGTTACACCATGTAAAACCTAATGACCTTCCATATCCCTCATGCTCCATGGGTTAAAACCTCCATGAAGTATCCATGGGTCACCACATTGGTTTAGCCAAACATAAAGAACTATGGATCATTAGCCCACTTTATAAGAATGAATGATTTACCAAATCATCCCCTTATATTTAATTAGTCTCTTTTGATCACAAAATTAATTCCAAATTAATTCTTGATCAATACTAATTAAATAATATGATTTCTTATTAATATATTAGAACTTATAATATATTAATAAATCATAATATTCCTCTTATCAAAAGTCCATCCTTCAAATTGTCCCGCTGAAGTACAACCCAAATGGACGATGTTACTCTCGGGTCAAGTACATACCAAATATAGTTATGGACTTAGACACCTTATCCAACATTCCATTCCATATGAGTTGTCATTTTGAGCTCTTAGAAGCATATAGAACCATAAAAATCGGGCCTTAATGGTTAAGCCAAGACCATGCAAGTGTTAGATGGCCATAAAGTTTGTTTAAGGACTTAAATCATGTCTTAACCCCTATCCATGCATGCAAAGACATTAAGTTTGTAACTTTATGGTTTAGGACATCTTAGAAGGCCTGGATCTGTATTTTGGACGTTAGGACTTACTGGATTAAGTGACAAAGAAGTTTCTTAGGTGGCTGGCCAGTATGCTAGGCGTACCCATGGTATGCTGCACGTACTGGGTTAACCTCCTCGTAGTGGTCAAGGCCAACATATGCTAGGCGTACGTGCCAGGTACACCGCATGTATGCATGCAGAGTAGTCAAATGTGTTTTTGGGCCTTGGGATGTTGGGCTTAGAGTAATTGGGCTTCATGAGCCACTGTGGAGTAAGGCCTCGGGGCATAGACCTAGGATTTATGGTGTTGGGCCTTGTTAGGCCTCATTGGGCCTTAAAGATTAAATGAGTGGACTTGGGCCTTAATTTTTTTATGAGTTAGGCCTTGGGAGGAAGAGGCCCAATAGGGGAAGGATTACGAAACCTTGCCTTAGGACATGAATTAGTGGTTTAAGGGAGTCATATTTGGACTCAGTATCTGATCAGGGAATTTGTTGTACCCTAGGGAGAGAAGTCTCGAGCCATCCGAGGAGTACGATTTCAGAATACACAGTTGAGGTGAGTGTCCCTTCGCGAAAATTCATGGGTCGAAGGCACCAAGGCTGACCCACTAGTATTGATACGGTTTAACGATTGTCTTTGTGATAATTGTTAAGGTTGCATGTATTGTTGATGTTTTATGTGTTACGTATTATTTAATATGGTAGTGGTAGGGGGTGATATAGACCCGGTATCCAGCCAATGGGCCAAAGGGGCAGGTCGCGCAACTAGAAATGCCCGACACGATCTGGTCAGTACGGACCGAAGGGGTAGGTCGAGCACCCATATATGCTTGACACTATCTGGTGAAAGTACACCGAAGGGGTCGGCTGCACACCCAGATATGCGTAACATTATGTTCTTTTTTGTATGTGGTATGGTGGGGGAAACTCACTAAGCTTTGTGCTTACATTTTTAGTTTGCATTTCAGGTACTTCAAGCTCGAAGGGGAAAGGGCTGACTTGATCGCATCGCATCACGCCATGATTTCTGCATCAGAGATTTTGGGATTATTACTCTGATGATGATTTTATATACATCATTTTGACTGTACAAGTAAACAAATTTGTGTTCACATGGTTTTGGAAAAGAATATGGTTCGTGCTATGATTTTGATAAATTTAAAAATGAAATTTTCGGGTCGTATTTTAAGGACATTAGAAGTTGGTATCAGACCCTTGGTTTGAGGGATTCGGACATACTCTTGGGTATGTCTGAACTCAAATCGAGGTTTGACAGATTTTATAAGAAAAACATTTCCTTTCAAAATAATAATAAGTAAAGTTTGGTAATAAAAGACGAGGTTTGTGATGCGTGCAATCGATCGAGCTCAAGTATGTTTTTCCCCAAGATACCCATACTTGTTATGTGCTATGAATAGATTTATGAATATTTGTATTGCATGCTAGTTAGGGCTAGGGATCTGCTCAATTTATGCATGATAGAATGCTAGGAAAGATGCCTTGTACGACTGTGATATAAGCCCGTATGCTAGAACTAAATAGTCAGTAATATTATGGTCTGATTAAGTTATCCTAGATTCTAATTACTCGATGCGTGAATACTGCTTGATTTGTGCTTTGGGAGTTCTAACTACCTTCAATTAAGTAGTAAACGAATATACCAAGTTAAATATTACGAGAACTAAATAATTTCAGAAGGTTAGATTTTAATGCTATTACGCAGCTCTTGTTTGAGTCCTAACCGTTGTAGTGTGAGATCTACCATTTGAATAATTATTTGGTTTTAGTTATATGTGATTGTATTTGCAAGCTAGTTAGGGAAAGTTAGCAGGAACTTCTTGAGCAGCTGATGGCAGAGAGTGGGATGGAGATTGCCCTAGGAAAGCCTAGGATGAGATTGGTAATAGGAAATGTGTTAGTGAGAGGGACTTGGTGGAGTCAAAGTAATCCTTGAGGAAACTACGGATAGATGTGGAAAGTAGTATGATCCCGTACTACTGGAAGAAGAGGATCTGTACTCGATTGAAGGAGGGATGCGATAAGAGAAAGGAACTAATAGAAATTGCGATCCCTTAATATATAATGAGTATCTTTATGATTGTATCATTTGTTTCAGCATGATGGTGACACGTCATGGAGCAGGAGGGTCAAGATCTGGGTCCGATATGAGTTCTGAACCAATTGATGATGGCCTGTGAGAGTTCATAGCATTTGAGATTACTAGAGGTATCCTTGATGCAACCCTAATGATCTTCGTGTCGATCAAGGAGGGCATCATTGAGCTGGTGGAGGATCGCCTTAGGGCCTTCAGGAGTGATATGGTGATTGGCCAGTCTGGGGCCTGCATACTCTCCTTCAAGGACTTCAAGGGATGTGGAGCACCTGACTTCTCGGGGGTGAAGGACTCCATTGCAGCTAGATGATATATAGCGAATATCGAGTGTGTACAGATAAACAGCTTCTGGACTGAGGGGTCTAAGGTCAGGTTTTCCTTAATATTTTTTAATAGGGAACGAGCTAGGGACTGGTGGGAGGAGGTTGGTTATGCGTTGGGAGGCCCAGCTATTGAGGCAATGACCTGGTCGGATTTTGTGACCCGGTTCCGAGCCGAGTTTGCACCAGCTGTGGAGATACATTAGTTAGCTAGGGAGTTCCTAGATATGAGGTAGACGATTGAGACTGTAGCAGAGATCACTGCCAAATTTAGGGAGTGGGCTTTATTGGTGCCCCAGTACCTTACTAATTAGGAGATGAAGAAAACTCGATACCACGACATCTTGAGACCAGAGATCAGGAAGTTTTTTGTTACTCGGCGTGCCCGACACTGGATGACATGATAGCCAAGGCACGTGACAGGGAGATTGACATGGAGCATATAGGGAAGAGGAAGGAGGAATCTTGGCCGACAGGTGGGGTTTCTGCAAAGAAACCCAAGGGATTCGACTTGAGGTCGAAGGGCCAGTAGGGCCAAAGCCGATGTGGGAAATGCGGAAAGACCCATGAGGGGGCTTGTAGAGCGGGGGGCTCAGGCTGCTACAAGGGCAGAAAGACCAAGCACTTTAATAGGGATTGTACCGCCCCGCCCCCACTATTCAGACATCGGACCTCTTTGCTTTCATTGCAATCGGAAGGGCCACAGGAAGGCCCACTGTCCGAGCCTAGCATCAGGAGCGCTAGTGGTGGCGCCAACTCCAAAGACCCTATGGATTACAGACGGCCGTAATGGAAAGACGGATGCTCTAGTGGTGAGGAGCCGAGCCTTTCAGTTGACCATCAAGGAGGTGCGGGCTGCACCAGATGTGGTGACGGGTATGTTTCTTTCCCTTAACTTTTATTTTATGTTAATGTCAGTGCTTACATTTTATATGTCTTGTTCTAGGATCGTTCCTCGTGAACGATACCTCTGTTTGGTGTTATTTGATTCGGGGGCCACCCGATCTTTTGTATCTCTTGCACTTAGCAGGAAGTTTTCTGAGTCTTCGATCATGTTAGACTACCCGCTAGAGGTTGAGATTGCAGATGAGCGGTCCGTTCAGGCATTGAGGGTTCATTGAGGTTGTGTTTTGAGGAAGTACGATGAGTGATACTCTATTGACTTGGTTCCCATCCCTCTACGCGGGAATAAAGTCATATTAGGGATGGATTGTTTGAGCCCCAATGGGTCAGTGATTGTTTGTGAGTACCAGCTACTGTGAGTACGGGCCCCAAGTGGGGGAGAGTTGGTGGTCTAGGGGGAGAGGGCTCAGCGCGACCGTGTTTTATGTTCAGCTGCTAGGGCCAGTCGTTATCTCTACCATGGTTGCTTTGGGTTTGTCGCTTACGTTATGGATACACAGGAGCATGATAGAGCGGTGGTTGATGAGGTGTCGATTATTGCGAGTACCCAAATGTATTTCTGGACAATCTACCAGGGGTGCCTCCGAAGTCGCAGGTGGAGTTTCGGATCGATTTGGTTCCTGGTGCAGCTCCTATAGCCAAGTCACCATATCGATTAGCCCCACCAGAGATGCAGGAGCTGTCTACACAGCTGCAGGAGCTATTAGATAAGGGATTTATTTGACCGAGTAGCTCACTGTGGGGTGCACCGATCCTGTTCGTGAAAAAGAAGGATGGGTCGCACCGGATGTGTATAGATTATTAGGAGTTGAACAAGCTAACGGTGAAGAGCCATTACCCACTCCCGAGGATCGATGATTTATGTGCCCAACTTCAGTGGGTGTCTTGGTTTTCCAAGATTGATCTGCACTTAGGATACCACCAGATTTTTGGATTAGGTGTCTAAGTTCATAACGATTCCTGGAATGTACTTGACTCGGATGGCATGGTCCATTTGGGTTGCATGGCATTGCAACACTTAGATAGACTAAATGAGAGAAAGGACACTTAAGGTTTATTAATATATTATAAGTTCTAATATATTAATAATATTATTTAATTGGTATTGATCAAGGAATTAATTTGGAATTAATTAAGTGATCAAAAGGAGACTAATTAAATATATGGGGTTGATTGTGTAAATAATCTATTCTTGTATAGTGGGCTAATGATCCATGGTTTGTATGAATTGGGCTAAAACCCATAAGGTGCTCCATGGATAGTCCATGGAGGTTACAAACCCATGGATCATGGAATAGGAAAATCCATGCACATTGGGGTTTACATGGAGTAACCCTACTTGTGGCACACTATATAAGATGCTCCAAGACAAGCAAAATCTTTGACAACCTGAAATTTCAAGACAATATAACGAATTCCAGTCGAACCTGGTAACCTGTTTTAAGTTAATAAAATATCTTCAAAAATAAAATGTTCAAAAAGTCTCAACTAGGTTGTCTAAATGATAGATATTGTTTCATGGTTTTCAGAAATATCCAGATCACTCGAATCCGAGTTATAACGAAGAAGTTATGACCAACCGAAGATTCGTGTAAAAACCGATAAAACACTGTTAAGCATAAAACGCAAAATTTCAATAAGATACCTATTAGCCTTAAGTGTCTAAACTAAAGTCGTAGATTTCGTTAAACCGCGAGCATTCATAAATGGAACGCCCAAATCTGACTTCGTATGAGGAAGTTATGATTTTTCTAAAGTTCCGAAGTAGCAGTAGACAACTAAAAACTCGAAATAGAGATCGAGCAACTTTTGGCCAAAACAATCTAAATGAGAATCGAAGACCTCGACAATAGTAGTACAACGGTAAAAAGACAGACGAAAACGGACGACGGATAAAGAAGTTATGGATTTTTAACGGAATTATCGTGTCCCGGCCTATTAAATAAAATATAATTAAAAATAAAGTCAAAGTTAGCCGACGGAGTCTAAATGAAAGTTGTATAGTATTTTCTCACCTTCGCGTGGATATAAAGAACATCAAAATCGGAGCTCATATGCGAAAGTTACGGATTTTGAAAGTTCGTGGCACACACACCGAAACGATTTACGCCCATCGTACCCTCGTACGCCCAACGTACTCGGGTGCTAGGCCTCAGTTCGTCCACGACGCTCCGATGCTTCGTCTGAGGATGCGGTCACGCATGACGCATGCGTACGCCCAGCGTAACCTCGCTGGTACGCCCAACGTACGCGAGGTTTCCAGCCCCTATAAAAGGGATGCGAGAGTTCCGGGCATTGGTGCTCATTTTTCTCTTCTCTCTCATATTTGCTGCTTGTTTAGCATCTCGAGACGACCCCGACACCCCGGTTTCATACCCCAGCCCCGACGAAGGTCCGAGGCCCCGAGATTCCTGAGAATCTCGCCACTTTCCGGTGGAAGTGCCGCCCGTGAAAAAGCTCGCTTTCTTCGAATCGTCACACTTTCCAAGTGAGTTCATACCCCTACAAACACACTTTAAATTCATTTTAAATGCTTTTAAATACTTTTAAGGGGGAGGGGGGGGAATACAATTAAGCACCCGGTTATTATCGTGTGAAAATATCTATCCTTTGCTATGTATTCTATATTGTTATTTAATCTATCTTATGTGATTTATAACTAGTATACAAATGGATTTACTACACGTTTAGCTGTTTTACCAAACATATTACTTCAAAGGACTTTCTCAAACATTTTTTACATGTTAAAACTCTTTATCAAACTGTCTTACATGCTTTATGTTTCCTTTAAAACGTCGTTAGAACCGTGTTTCAAACAAAGGTTTTCTTATACTTAAAACGGTTCTTATCAAACAAACTGCTTTCAAATCGTTTTACAAATTGACATCAAGTCATCATTTCTTAGTTATTAAACCTTTCAAGGGTTTTACAAAACATCTTTTATACTTTTATATTGTCAATTGCATGCCTATATATGTATAGTTATATAAGTAATGTTTAAAGGACTTAGGATGGCTAGCTCGCTTTATTTCCTTTTCCTCGTTGGGTTGTGGCCTTAGGGCATCGGTTATTCGTCCGAATGTCGTCTGAATATTAGTTATATATATATCATGTATACATATATAGACATAAAAGTTCCATCAGCTGGTTTAGTACCTTTGAGTAGCAAAGGCATACTTCGGTTATAGACGTACAATACTAGTAACTATAATAGGTATAGTTAGGAGATGCTACCTACTATTCCAAGAACAAGGAATCATACAAGAGTCAGTTCATTCATGAGTCTATACTAATACATTATAGACTATATGAAATACGAACACATTACAATTACAAGAGATACAAATACATAGATAGTTTACTAAATATTCGTGAAATTTTACATACTACAAGTACTATGTCAAGGAAATAGTTTCACATACAAAAACAAATGGACTTTCATACGTCAATCTATTTAATACTAAGATTTGTGAGACATTCAGCTTCACGTACTTTCGAGTATGCAGTTAAAGTCTTGTATTATATACCATAATCTCTTGTAGGGAGAGCGTGATACTTGTGTATAGATCTATACGGGATTGACAATCCCGCACCTAAACTGTTAGCTACAGTTAGACCGGCAGGTCTGGGGTGACAAACGTCATAACATTCCAACGCCTGAAGAACGTTGTTACAGGCAGTCTGGGTCATTAGTATGGTTATAAAACTCACATGGAGTACTAAAAACATGTTGATTTACGGGGTTATCAAATGCCTTAGTGATTTTATACATACACAAATCTACTATTTTAGGCATGAAAAACACTATTGCATTTCAGTTTTGGGGATTTTTAAACTACCATCCACTTATGGACAAGTATTGGATTTCTAAAAGCCAACATTTAAAACAGTCGGGTCTTGGTAGAAGGCTACTTTTTATACTAGTAGAAAATATGGGATTTTCTAGGGTTTTCAAACGTTTACAACTACTTACAAACATGTTCATTGATACAAAATTTCCTTCAAACATTTATAGGTCTTTCGTTACAGTTTTACAAATCAAAGTCACATAAATACTTATGAACTCACCAACTTTATTGCTGATACTCGCTTTCAAAATAACTTGTATTCTCAGTTCACAAATAGACAGGTACGATGACCAGGTTTTGTGAAGACGGAGCAGTCAAGACTCGTCTTTTATTTTGAATATTCATTATGTAGATTTATACTATGAAAGAACCTCACATGTACTTAAAATTATACTATTAATGCAATGGATGATGCTGTTGCTTGTTTAATACTTTGCATTGTTGTGATACATTACATGACGTCCTCCGCCCCAGAACGTTTTCGCCATTCTCGGTTTTGGGGTGTGACAAAATCGGCAATAGTGACGCACTAAGAAGAGAATAACAGGACTAGCCGATTTGAGTGATAAGTGAACTTCTCTCAAGGTTATTCCAAGTGTTGTGGTGTTGTGTGAGACATTTGGGGCATCACACTTGAGGTGCTAGGCTCACAAGGTTCTCAAGGAATCCAAGCAACAAGAAAGGTATGTTTTCCTACTAGCTCTATCATTCAAGTTACCTTTTCTATGCCAAATAGGTTAAGAACCTTGGAAATCAAATTTTCATGTACCTTAGTAAAACATAGATCCAAGGTTTATAGGGTTTCATGTACACCTTAGGAGTGTTAGAATGCTCAAAACCCTTCAGTGGTATCAGAGCCTAGGCTTGTTTACTTGATACTTGATGCAAACTTGTTTTTCAAAATCCAAAACTGCCTAGACAAGAAAACTCGACGAGTTCTGGCCAAAAACTCGCCGAGTTCATGAGTTAATACATGAACTCGACGAGTTCCTTAGAGAACTCAACAAGTTTGTCTTCCAGGGTGCAGTTTTTCGAGTTTTGCTACTGGAAATGGACTAGAAACATTACCCTAAACTGTTTTGGTCTTATAAAACTTGTTTTAGATCATGTAATGGTTTTGCTAATCCATTTTCAATGGCTATTATCAAAATTTCAAGTTTTGTATGGTTTATTTATGATTCTTGAAATTGTTGATATGAATGTTCATAAACTTATGAGTTTAGAAGATCATAGGAATTATATGCAACTTGCTTGGTAGTTTAATTCTTGATCATGATGTGTTTTAATGGAATCCATAATTTTTCCTCAAGTTATGGATTACCAAAATTCACTCTTTTAAAGTCCATTAAAGAAACACATAGGTTACATAAAATGAAAAGTCTCTCATTTTAATAAACCATTAACTCACAAGTTATGAAAGATGAAAAGTTTTGAAAGTTATAAAACTTGCCCTCAAGTTTTGGAACATGTAAAGTCACTTTAAAACTTTAGTTCCAACCCCTAGAATTTTAAAAGTTAAAATTCAACTCTTATACTTTATAATATCATAAGTTAATAATATATATATATATATATATATATATATATATATATATATATATATATATATATATGTATGTATAAGAACAAGTCGTTTTACCGTTAGTAGGCCTCATTCACGAAGCCGGTCTATAAGGGGGGTATAAGGTTATTGCCTATAAAATGGCAGCTTAATGGGTGTCCATTCTCACCCACCGCTTCCTTGACTAGTGGAGGGTCGTTAGCCGAACGGGTAGGATAATGACTTTAATCCTCATTAAAAGTATGATGGTTATAAAGTAACTAAATGTTTTTATAAATTTCCAATCTTAGTTACTTTAGGAAAATGTGAATAAGGTGCTAACCCATGAAATTACACCTTGCACTTTGCTTAAGTCGTTAGTGGAGCGTGTGTGGTTAACCGACACTCTAACCTGGACTTAAAAAGGTAGGCAAAGGGTGGCTTAAGGTTTATCATAGATCGGTGGAGCGCATGTGGTTAACTGGTACATAGGTTGAGTGATAAACATTAAGGATACCAAGTAATTTGCATGGTTACTTCACACCTTGTTTTGTGATCCTCGACATCTCAGTCAAAAAACTTGAAGGGCACACTCGAGATTGAAATAGGCCGTTGAAAAGTTCAATGAATCTCAAAGAATCTAGGAGTTTCAAAAACCAATTAAAACCTAATAATTTATTTTGTTTTTATGGTGGAAATTGGTGAATCATCATTCACCTACCTTCAAATATTTTATAGATTGGATTACAGCATCCCTCTTCTAAGTTATAAAATATAGTGTTGGTTCCTTGCCTTAATATTACATTTGGGTTTCTTATTAAGGACTATCTTTATATCTAATCTAAACTTGTCCTTGTTCTTTTAGATGTCTTCCAACAATGCTGCTTCTGGCTCAAACCATACTGGCTCCTTCTCTCTCATGAACCTTTGTGGGAGAGTTATCTTCGATGGATCCAACTTTATAGATTGGACCAGGAACATCAGAATGGTCACTCGGTATGAGGAAAAGGAATATGTCCTCGACAAGGAGCTTAAGGAAATTGATGATTCGTCTGCTACTCCTGAGGAGATCGCTGACTTTAGGGCATATGAAAGAGATGCTACCAAAGTGGCATGTATCATGTTGGCTACAATGATAACCGAACTCCAAAAGTCCTATGAGGACTATTACCCTTTTGAGATGCACCAGGACTTGATGGACCGCTACCGTCAGAGTGCTCATCAAGAGCGGTATGAAATCATCTCCTCCATCATAACAACCTGGATGAAGGATTGTGAACCCATCACAAGCCACATGCAAAAAATGAAAAGGTATGTGGACCGTTTGCTGAAACTGAATGTGAACTTCCCCGAGGAGTTGGAAATTGACATCATTTTGCACTCCTTACCTTCATGTTATGATCAATTCCGAATGACATACCACATGAACAAGGAGGAAGATATACTCAGCAAACTTCAAGGACTTTTGAAGACCGCGAAAAGTGGTCTTAAAAGTAAACCGATTGTTAGTACTCCTACTCCTACCGCGGCCCGTGTCTTGGCAATCGGGAAAGGCAAAGGAAAGAAGAGGAAGAACCCTTTGAAGGGTACCAAGGGAAAGTCCCTTGATGGCTCCTCTTCAAGTGGAACCAAGAAAGGTTCTGTCACTCCTTCTGCCAACCCTAAAGAGGCTGAATGCTTCTATTTCCATGAAAAGTCGCACTGGAAGCAAAACTACCCGAAGTACTTGCAAGATGTTAAGGATGGGAAAGTGAAACCCAACCATGCAGGTATTTACACTATACTGTCAAATAAATCACCCCATTCTAATTCTTGGGGTCCTTGATACAGGTTGTGGTATTCAAATATGTTCTGATTTGCAGGGACTAAGAAGAAGTGAGAATGTGGAGCATGGGAAGATAAACTTAATCATGGGGAATAGGAAAGCTTCACTTGTCACCAGGATTGGAGTTTACTCTTTGTTACTAAGTAGTGGGTTTACATTAGATTTGAATAAATGTTGTTACTCGTCTGAAATGGTGAGAAATATTATTTCCTTTCATGGTGATATTAATGCTTTCTTTAATAATGTTCTTTATTTTAAAGCATTACCTTGTGATGGTGTGTATGAAACTGTTTCGGTTGTTGATAACCTAGGAAATAATGTATTGCGTATCGATTCTTCCACTAGCTTGGATAAAGCATTATTATGGCATTATCGTCTTGGACATGTAAGCAAGAAACGCATAGGCCAACTCCAAAAGGATGGAGTTTTGGAGTCATTTGACCTAAAGTTAGATGATAGTTGTGAATCTTGTTTACTTGGGAAGATGACAAAGTTACCATTCACTGGTTCTTGTGCTAGGGGTGAGGGTTTGTTGGATCTCATAGATACTGATATGTGTGTGGACCCTTTAGAACTGCCACAAGGGATGCTAACCGCTTCTATGTGACTTTTACTGATGATTTTAGTAGATATGGATATATCTACTTAATCAAGCATAAGTCAAAAACCTTTGAAAAATTCAAAGAGTTTAAACAGGAAGTGGAGAATCCGTTGGGCAGGAACATTAAGATGCTTGGATCCAATTGAGGTGGTGAGTATCTTAGTACAAATTTCCTTGATTATCTTAAGGAATGTGGGATTATCTCACAACTGACACCTCCCAGGACATCACAGCTTAATGGTGTGGCTGAGAGGCATATTCGAACTATGTTGGATATGGTTCGTTCCATGATGAGTCGAGCTTCACTACCAATCTCATTTTGGGGGTATGCCTTAGAGACTGCCGCCCATATTCTTAATCTAGTCCCTACCAAAAAGGTTGCCAAAACACCTCACGACATTTGGACTGGAAAAGTTCCCAATCTAGATCACATCAAGATTTGGGGTCGCGAGGCTTTCGTGAGGCATGAGACTCACGATAAGCTTGAACCACGAAGTGAGAGGTGGATTTTCATTGGCTACCCATAGAGATCCTTTGGTTACCTCTTCTATAGACTCAATGAAAATGTGGTCTTTGTAGCAAGGAGTGGAGGCTTACGAGAGAGAGAGAGAGAGAGAGAGAGAGAGAGAGAGAGAGAGAGAGAGAGAGAGTTCATAAGACAAAGAAACAGTGGGAGGCAAATTGACCTTGAAGAAATTCAAGAGTCAAGTCGTGAAGGAACCTCAAACCCTAGCAATCAACCTGAGGAGGAAACTCGTGTTGATTCGACCGATGAGTCTGTACCTTTGAGGCGTTCCACGAGAGTTAGGAATGCACCTGAGCATTACTATGGTTTCCATATTACTGTGGAAGGTGATACACTTATTAGTAATAGCACACTGGTAAGTCTGGAAGAACTTAATAGCTCCACGGAAGCCATGGCAGGCCCTGAGGTTGCTAAATTGAAAGAGGCTATGGACAACGAGATACAATCCATGTATGAAAATCAGGTTTGGAACTCTGTTGACAATGTACCGGGTCGAAAGACAGTCGGGTGAAAATGGATCTTCAAGAAGAAGACCGAAATGGATGGTAATGTACACACTTATAAGGCGCGACTGGTTGCAAAAGGGTTTTTCTCAAACTCCGGGAGTTGATTATGATGAGACCTTTTCACCAGTAGCGAAGATTAAGTCTATTAGGGTTATGTTAGCCATTGCTGCATTTCATGACTATGAAATATGGCAAATGGATGTCAAAACCGCTTTCCTTAATGGAAAGTTGGCTCAGGATGTTTACATGAGTCAGCCAGAGGGTTTTGTCAGTATAGAGTACCCTAATATAGTGTGTAAGCTTGAGAAATCCATTTATGGATTGAAACAAGTACCTCACAGATGGAATCTTTGTTTCGATGAGAAAGTAAAAGAGTTTGGTTTTTTGAGGAGTGAAGATGAATCATGTGTATATGTCAAGGCTAGTGGGAGTATAGTTAGCTTTTTGGTACTGTATGTGGATGACATACTACTTATAGGAAATGACATTCCAACTCTGCAGGAGGTGACATCCTGGCTTGAGAAGTGTTTCGCTATGAAGGACCTTGGAGAAGCTGCCTATATCCTAGGTATAAGGATTTTTAGAGACATGAGTAAAAGACTAATTGGTCTTAGTCAGAGTACCTACTTGGATAAGGTGCTAAATAGGTTCAGCATGCAGAATTCCAAGAAAGGAGAGTTACCGATCCAGAGTAACGCCAAATTGAGTAAGACTCAAAGCCCGAGTACTGAGGCTGAGATAGCAGAGATGAGTCGAGTATCTCAAGCTTCCACTGTAGGCTTGATCATGTATGCTATGACTTGTACTTATCCTGATGTGGCCTTTGCGTTGAGCATGGTCAGCAGATATCAGGGGAACCCTGGCAAGGCTCACTGGACTACAATAAAGAACATTCTCAAGTACCTGCGGAGGACTAAGGACTGGGTCCTTACCATCGGTGGGAGTGATGACTTGAGAGTAGTAGGGTATTGTGATGCTAGCATCCAGACTGATAGGGATAATTTTTGCTCTCAGTAAGGCTGGGTCTTTACCTTAAACGAAGGAGCAATTGCTTGGAAAAGTTACAAGCAGGAGACAGTGACTGATTCAACTTGCGAATCAGAGTATATAGCAGCAAGCAAGGCATTAAAGGAGGCTATATGGCTAAGGAAATTCATTGGAGACCTTGGAGTTGTACCCGCTATAAAGGACCCTATAGAGATTTTCTGTGATAGTGAAAGTGCAGTTGCCTTAACCAAGGAACCAAGGGATCATAGAAGATCCAGACACATCGACATAAAATACCATTTCATCAGACATCGAATAAACGAACTCCTCGTGGCAAAGAGGGTATCATCGGATGAGAACCCATCAGATCCCCTCATGAAGGGACTATGTAACGCCCGTAGATCCGGGCTAGTCAATTTAGAGGCAATAGGGGTCGAAAGCGACTTTTCGACAAAAGATTATTTAGAATAAATAGTCTTAACCAATTTGTAGAGTATGTCACAAGGTTTCCGTACATATAAAGAACGCCGAAATCCGAGTTATAACGAAGAAGTTATGACCCGTCGAAGTTTTGCCACGGAACCGACACGACACCGGGAAGCGTAAATTGTGAATTTACGATAGAGCGAGATTTAGCCTTAGAAATCTAAACGAAAGTCGTAGAATATGTTAAACTACGAACATCGATAAAAAGAACTCCCAAATCTGACTTCGTATGAAGAAGTTATGATTTTTCGAAGTTTCGGACTAATAGTGTACAACCCGAAATTCGAATATTAGATCAAGCGGTTTTTAGCCGAAACGACCTAAACGAGAATCGAAGATCTCGTTAAAAGTAGCGTAACGAGAAAAAGATGGGCGAAAATGAATGTCGGATGAAGAAGTTATGAGGATTAAACGGACCAATCCTGTCCCGGCCCGTTAATAATATACAATTTAAAATCGAGCCAAAATTGGCCGACGGAGTCTAAACGAAAGTTGTAGAGTACGTTCCCGACTTCGCGTGGATATAAAGAACGTCGAAAACGGAGCTCGTACGCAAAAGTTACGAATTTTTAAAGTTTATGATCGAATTTGCGAAGGCTGATAAGGATTGATGACGTGACGCGTTGTGGGCCGTCCGATGATGGTATCAGATCTCGCTTCGGATCATGCCACGAAGCCTCGCTATTATGCCCTGTGTACGAGAAAGCTACGCCCCGCGTAACTCGGTCTGATCCATCCGATGAGTGCAAGACAGCTGGGTCCGAGCTGGAGATCTTATCCGAGGAGTGCGCCTAGGGTACGCCCAGCGTAATGACCAAAGCCTGACCCTATAAATTGAAGTGTGAGGCTGCCATTGTTCTTCACTCCAAATCCACTTCTTTCTCTCACTAGTTTCCTTCTCTACCTAATCTAAACCCCCCTAAACCCTAGAAAAACCCCTGGCACCCTAAGGAAGCCTCGAGGCTCCCGGAGTCTCGAGAAAAAGGAGTTTTTCGGTTTCAAATCGCTGCTCTAATTAAGTTCCGGTTTTCGAAAAACTTCGCTGTAAATGTGCTACGCTTACGCAATTTTTAATATAGCTTTCAAATAATTATAGGAATGTTACTAGGTCCTTAAAATAATTATTTAGGCTATTATTATGAGTAATATTGAGTGTTATTAACACTTAATAATAGTCAGACTAATTAAATTGTCGCGGTTATCGTTAGACTAAACCCTAGTGGTATTGGTACTAGGTTTTATCGAAGGAAAATCGTTTTGAGAGTATAGAAGCGTTGTCCGAGTGCTGAGTCATCACCTTTCAAGTGAGTGCATAGTCCCTTTCATCTTACACATAGATATGAAGTATTTTATATGAACTATGTGCTATGTGTGCATATTATCTGAATACTTGCTGTCTATGCTGGATGAACGTTTCATACATGTTTTAAAGGATTTAAACTGTATACATATTTTATATATACAAATATGTTGGGTATGAGATGGGTAGATGAATGATGAGAGATAGAAGATGATGTGAGTATACATTGGCAGCTATAGACTTAGTGCCTATGGGACGAACACCGGTAGCTATGGACTTAGTACCTGTTAGACGTTGGTAGCTATGGATTTAGTACCTGTTAGGAATTGGTAGCTATGGACTTAGTACCTATGAGATGAACATTGGTAGCTATGGATTTAGTACCCGATGGATAGACTATAGCAGCTATGGAATTAGTGCTTTACGAACGAAAATCGGCAGCTATGGATTTAGTGCCAGTCCTATAACCCTGGAAGTAAGGGACTTAGGAACAAACAAATGCAGGATAGATGACTCTTAGGTTAAATCCTTAAGAGTAAAGAAGATAATGGGGATGGGTAATTGGGTGGATTGTATGATTGTTTAACATAATATTTATATTATTGTGGGTTGAAAACCCTATGTACTCACCAGGTTTCCCAACCTGACCTACTCAGTTTATTTATATCACAGGTGTTGATACGAAGTGACATTACACTGAGAGATTTAAAGAGATGTAGATCACTAGTGTAAATAATTGTAAGTTCTGTTTATGTTTACGTTTCGGTATTAACGATGACATCCCAAACGTTTTAAAATGAAATAAATACGTTTCTTCGAAAATGTTTTAATAACGTATTTACCATGTTTTTCTGGGAACAAATTCCGCAGCATTTTTATAAAATGAAGTACTCTGATTTTTATAAAGCATAAACAAAATCGGTCTTTTCTGGCCGTGATTTTGGGGATGTCACAGTTGGTATCAGAGCATTAGTTTAAGCGAACTAGGAATATGGATTTATTTCTAGACTTAAACTTAGAATGCTAAGCGATGATTGTGAGGTGTGAGCACTAGCCTATTTTAGGAATGATGCCTAAATTGCTTTTATGTGCTAAATGCTTTGTGCATGATATGTTGTTAATTGTTCGGATCTATGGTCTGTTGCCGACCGGATCTGGAAACCTTATGTGTTTAGGATTCTAAATGTATGATTACGATATTAGAACTAGCATGTAAACGTTTCGGAGTGATAAGGATGATTTTAACGTCAATCCTAAATTAAGATCTAGATTCAACTTATTCGGTGTATAGATCAAGATGGCAAGAACCCGTAGCAGAAACGTAAACGCAAATGGGAACAGGAACCAACCCCCAGTGGTTCAGCAAATACTTGTTGTAGAAGAAGTTGCACCTGAGCCAGTCACCATGGCTGGAGTTCAAGCCATGATTCAGGCTATGCTAGCTGAACAAAGGGAAGAAATGAGACGGATGATCCACAAAAATAGGGACGAACCTACCATACATGTCGAACCGACGAAGCCAGTTCCCGAGCAATCTGAGGAAGGGAACTACAGCCGCCAAGTGAGTCAAGTAGGGACTCAAGGTGAGCAAAGGGATGGCTCAGAAGGGAGAAACAACAAAGATGGGCGGATGTACAAAAATTTCTTGGGTGCGAAACCACCAAGTCTCTCAGGATGCCCAAAGCCTGTTGAGATTATGGATTGGATCTCCGAGATGGAAATGGTGTTTGAGAGTTGCGACTGTAGCGAGAAACAGAAGACCGTCTTCGCCGTAAGACAACTGAAAACTGGAGTCTTGAGCTGGTGGAAACTATTGGCAGATACGATGCCACGAGGAGAAGCCTTAAGGATGTCATGGGAAGAATTATTGGAACAGCTGAAAATGCAGTACTGCTCGGAGATAGATCTGATAGATCTAAGCAACGAGTTCTAGAACCTGAAGAAAGGGAAGATCAGTGTGGATGAGTATGCCACCGCATTCACCGAGAGGATGAAGCTATTCCCCTACTTGGTGCCTACTGAACTCTCCAAGATTGATAGGTTTGCTAACAGACTGCCCACTGACTTTGGCCCAATGGTCAAAATGGCAACTACCTTGAAAGCAGCTGTTAGGGCAGCTAAGAATGTAGAGGCTCAAATAAGAGAAAAGGGTCTAGAAAAAGATAAGGCAGGAGAGAAGCGGAGGTTTGAAGGATCTTCGAGGTCGAACAAGGAAAGCAAATTCTCAAAGCTTGGAGGAGGAGATGGAGGTGAAGCGAGATGGTGTGATAAATGCAAGAAGAAGCATGGTGGGAAGTGCAACGAAGAAGTGACTTGTTACAAGTGTGGGAGGACTGGTCACTATTCCAAGAACTGCACACATAATGATAAAGTATGCTACGGATGTAGAGGCAAGGGGCACATGTCCAGAGACTGCCCAAGGAAAAATAAAGCAGCAAGACCAGAAACGCCACCAAGGCCAAGGGCATTTCACATGATCCTCGACGAAGCAGAAAACCGTGCGAGGAATTAAGGATAAGGACTTCATATCGGAAGATCAAGTTATGTTGTAGCCATAGTATTTTATGATGTAGCCTATTAGAGGCATAGTCTAGGGTGAACTTGAACACCTATGTAATAGTTTCAAGAAATAATAAAATCTTCGTTTTGTTATCTGGTGTGTTAAATCGTTGTGTGATTTGTTACATGGTGACTTGGGAAATTGCGGGACAATACTTGGGACGAGTATGAGTAGGTGTGAATGGTAGTGGAGGCCTATACTACCGAAAGCACAGGACTCACACTTGGATCAGGGAAAGTCACAAGGTCACCGAGAAGCTAGTAATTGATTTCGTTTTATTCAAGTATGTCATTACCATTGTTTCGGTAATGACTAAGAAGATTGTTGATATTCCGACCCTAGTGGTCATATCAAATTGAGTCCGACTACGCTAAGTATGCTATGTGGTTTAGAAAATCAAGGTCGATGTAGCGTCCGACTTAAACCAAACGATTGAAATCAAAGTGATCAATAGAAATATCGCGCTCGTTGTTAAAGAAGTTGGTAGCTAGAAATGCCAAATGTTAAAGTGTGATTATATCACATTAGAACATGAAGGAAGGCATAACTTGTTTTAGAATTTAACTCTAAGAGACCTAAGTCTAAGTGTTGCAACGTATGATGATAGGTCATTAGAATATGACACGTCGATCCATCGTAGTAATAAAAGAACTCATCTCAAGTTCGTATCCAGTAAGGATCGAGATTGCGACTTGAAGGTCATAATTGGGAGTCTAGCCTGAGGTAGAGAGCAGGTGCACGATCGAGTACTCTTACAGCCAATGAGTTTAAGAGATAGACTTGAAGGAATGTAGAAGTTATAACTATTACCTAGGATGAAGAGATGACGTATGGAGTCATTATACGACCCTGTTTCGTTGATGATTCTGGGACGTAATCATCCTAAGGGGGAGATAATTGTAACGCCCGTAGATCCGGGCTAGTCAATTTAGAGGCAATAGGGGTCGAAAGCAACTTTTCGACAAAAGATTATTTAGAATAAATAATCTTAACCAAGTTGTAGAGTATGTCACAAGGTTTCCGTACATATAAAGAACGCCGAAATCCGAGTTATAACGAAGAAGTTATGACCCATCGAAGTTTCGCGACGGAACCGGCACGACACCGGGAAACGTAAATAGTGAATTTACGATAGATCGAGATTTAGCCTTAGAACTCTAAACAAAAGTCGTAGAATATGTTAAACTAAGAGCATCGATAAAAAGAACGCCCAAATCTGACTTCGTATGAAGAAGTTATGATTTTTCGAAGTTTCGGACTAGCAGTGTACAACCCGAAATTCGAATATTAGATCAAGCGGTTTTAGCCGACACGACCTAAACGAGAATCGAAGATCTCGTTAAAAGTAGCGTAACGAGAAAAAGATGGGCGAAAATGAATGTCGGATGAAGAAGTTATGAGGATTAAACGGACCAATCCTGTCCCGGCCCGTTAATAATATACAATTTAAAATCGAGCCAAAATTGGCCGACGGAGTCTAAACGAAAGTTGTAGAGTACGTTCCCGCCTTCGCGTGGATATAAAGAACGTCGAAAACAGAGCTCGTACGCAAAAGTTACGAATTTTTAAAGTTTATGATCGAATTTGCGAAGGCTGATAAGGATTGATGACGTGACGCGTTGTGGGCCGTCCGATGATGGTATCAGATCTCGCTTCGGATCATGCCACGAAGCCTCGCTATTATGCCCCGTGTACGAGAAAGCTACGCCCCGCGTAACTCGGTCTGATCCATCCGATGAGTGCAAGACAGTTGGGTCCGAGCTGGAGATCTTATCCGAGGAGTGCGCCTAGGGTACGCCCAGCGTAATGACCGAAGCCTGACCCTATAAATTGAGGTGTGAGGCTGCCATTGTTCTTCACTCCAAATCCACTTCTTTCTCTCACTAGTTTCCTTCTCTACCTAATCTAAACCCCCCTAAACCCTAGAAAAACCCCTGGCACCCTAAGGAAGCCTCGAGGCTCCCGGAGTCTCGAGAAAAAGGAGTTTTTCGGTTTCAAATCGCTGCTCTAATTAAGTTCCGGTTTTCGAAAAACTTCGCTGTAAGTGTGCTACGCTTACGCAATTTTTAATATAGCTTTCAAATAATTATAGGAATGTTACTAGGTCCTTAAAATAATTATTTAGGCTATTATTATGAGTAATATTGAGTGTTATTAACACTTAATAATAGTCAGACTAATTAAATTGTCGCGGTTATCGTTAGACTAAACCCTAGTGGTATTGGTACTAGGTTTTATCGAAGGAAAATCGTTTTGAGAGTATAGAAGCGTTGTCCGAGTGCTGAGTCATCACCTTTCAAGTGAGTGCATAGTCCCTTTCATCTTACACATAGATATGAAGTATTTTATATGAACTATGTGCTATGTGTGCATATTATCTGAATACTTGCTGTCTATGCTGGATGAACGTTTCATACATGTTTTAAAGGATTTAAACTGTATACATATTTTATATATACAAATATGTTGGGTATGAGATGGGTAGATGAATGATGAGAGATAGAAGATGATGTGAGTATACATTGGCAGCTATAGACTTAGTGCCTATGGGACGAACACCGGTAGCTATGGACTTAGTACCTGTTAGACGTTGGTAGCTATGGATTTAGTACCTGTTAGGAATTGGTAGCTATGGACTTAGTACCTATGAGATGAACATTGGTAGCTATGGATTTAGTACCCGATGGATAGACTATAGCAGCTATGGAATTAGTGCTTTACGAACGAAAATCGGCAGCTATGGATTTAGTGCCAGTCCTATAACCCTGGAAGTAAGGGACTTAGGAACAAACAAATGCAGGATAGATGACTCTTAGGTTAAATCCTTAAGAGTAAAGAAGATAATGGGGATGGGTAATTGGGTGGATTGTATGATTGTTTAACATAATATTTATATTATTGTGGGTTGAAAACCCTATGTACTCACCAGGTTTCCCAACCTGACCTACTCAGTTTATTTATATCACAGGTGTTGATACGAAGTGACATTACACTGAGAGATTTAAAGAGATGTAGATCACTAGTGTAAATAATTGTAAGTTCTGTTTATGTTTACGTTTCGGTATTAACGATGACATCCCAAACGTTTTAAAATGAAATAAATACGTTTCTTCGAAAATGTTTTAATAACGTATTTACCATGTTTTTCTGGGAACAAATTCCACAGCATTTTTATAAAATGAAGTACTCTGATTTTTATAAAGCATAAACAAAATCGGTCTTTTCTGGCCGTGATTTTGGGGATGTCACAGTTGGTATCAGAGCATTAGTTTAAGCGAACTAGGAATATGGATTTATTTCTAGACTTAAACTTAGAATGCTAAGCGATGATTGTGAGGTGTGAGCACTAGCCTATTTTAGGAATGATGCCTAAATTGCTTTTATGTGCTAAATGCTTTGTGCATGATATGTTGTTAATTGTTCGGATCTATGGTCTGTTGCCGACCGGATCTGGAAACCTTATGTGTTTAGGATTCTAAATGTATGATTACGATATTAGAACTAGCATGTAAACGTTTCGGAGTGATAAGGATGATTTTAACGTCAATCCTAAATTAAGATCTAGATTCAACTTATTCGGTGTATAGATCAAGATGGCAAGAACCCGTAGCAGAAACGTAAACGCAAATGGGAACAGGAACCAACCCCCAGTGGTTCAGCAAATACTTGTTGTAGAAGAAGTTGCACCTGAGCCAGTCACCATGGCTGGAGTTCAAGCCATGATTCAGGCTATGCTAGCTGAACAAAGGGAAGAAATGAGACGGATGATCCACAAAAATAGGGACGAACCTACCATACATGTCGAACCGACGAAGCCAGTTCCCGAGCAATCTGAGGAAGGGAACTACAGCCGCCAAGTGAGTCAAGTAGGGACTCAAGGTGAGCAAAGGGATGGCTCAGAAGGGAGAAACAACAAAGATGGGCGGATGTACAAAAATTTCTTGGGTGCGAAACCACCAAGTCTCTCAGGATGCCCAAAGCCTGTTGAGATTATGGATTGGATCTCCGAGATGGAAATGGTGTTTGAGAGTTGCGACTGTAGCGAGAAACAGAAGACCGTCTTCGCCGTAAGACAACTGAAAACTGGAGTCTTGAGCTGGTGGAAACTATTGGCAGATACGATGCCACGAGGAGAAGCCTTAAGGATGTCATGGGAAGAATTATTGGAACAGCTGAAAATGCAGTACTGCTCGGAGATAGATCTGATAGATCTAAGCAACGAGTTCTAGAACCTGAAGAAAGGGAAGATCAGTGTGGATGAGTATGCCACCGCATTCACCGAGAGGATGAAGCTATTCCCCTACTTGGTGCCTACTGAACTCTCCAAGATTGATAGGTTTGCTAACAGACTGCCCACTGACTTTGGCCCAATGGTCAAAATGGCAACTACCTTGAAAGCAGCTGTTAGGGCAGCTAAGAATGTAGAGGCTCAAATAAGAGAAAAGGGTCTAGAAAAAGATAAGGCAGGAGAGAAGCGGAGGTTTGAAGGATCTTCGAGGTCGAACAAGGAAAGCAAATTCTCAAAGCTTGGAGGAGGAGATGGAGGTGAAGCGAGATGGTGTGATAAATGCAAGAAGAAGCATGGTGGGAAGTGCAACGAAGAAGTGACTTGTTACAAGTGTGGGAGGACTGGTCACTATTCCAAGAACTGCACACATAATGATAAAGTATGCTACGGATGTAGAGGCAAGGGGCACATGTCCAGAGACTGCCCAAGGAAAAATAAAGCAGCAAGACCAGAAACGCCACCAAGGCCAAGGGCATTTCACATGATCCTCGACGAAGCAGAAAACCGTGCGAGGAATTAAGGATAAGGACTTCATATCGGAAGATCAAGTTATGTTGTAGCCATAGTATTTTATGATGTAGCCTATTAGAGGCATAGTCTAGGGTGAACTTGAACACCTATGTAATAGTTTCAAGAAATAATAAAATCTTCGTTTTGTTATCTGGTGTGTTAAATCGTTGTGTGATTTGTTACATGGTGACTTGGGAAATTGCGGGACAATACTTGGGACGAGTATGAGTAGGTGTGAATGGTAGTGGAGGCCTATACTACCGAAAGCACAGGACTCACACTTGGATCAGGGAAAGTCACAAGGTCACCGAGAAGCTAGTAATTGATTTCGTTTTATTCAAGTATGTCATTACCATTGTTTCGGTAATGACTAAGAAGATTGTTGATATTCCGACCCTAGTGGTCATATCAAATTGAGTCCGACTACGCTAAGTATGCTATGTGGTTTAGAAAATCAAGGTCGATGTAGCGTCCGACTTAAACCAAACGATTGAAATCAAAGTGATCAATAGAAATATCGCGCTCGTTGTTAAAGAAGTTGGTAGCTAGAAATGCCAAATGTTAAAGTGTGATTATATCACATTAGAACATGAAGGAAGGCATAACTTGTTTTAGAATTTAACTCTAAGAGACCTAAGTCTAAGTGTTGCAACGTATGATGATAGGTCATTAGAATATGACACGTCGATCCATCGTAGTAATAAAAGAACTCATCTCAAGTTCGTATCCAGTAAGGATCGAGATTGCGACTTGAAGGTCATAATTGGGAGTCTAGCCTGAGGTAGAGAGCAGGTGCACGATCGAGTACTCTTACAGCCAATGAGTTTAAGAGATAGACTTGAAGGAATGTAGAAGTTATAACTATTACCTAGGATGAAGAGATGACGTATGGAGTCATTATACGACCCTGTTTCGTTGATGATTCTGGGACGTAATCATCCTAAGGGGGAGATAATTGTAACGCCCGTAGATCCGGGCTAGTCAATTTAGAGGCAATAGGGGTCGAAAGCAACTTTTCGACAAAAGATTATTTAGAATAAATAATCTTAACCAAGTTGTAGAGTATGTCACAAGGTTTCCGTACATATAAAGAACGCCGAAATCCGAGTTATAACGAAGAAGTTATGACCCATCGAAGTTTCGCGACGGAACCGGCACGACACCGGGAAACGTAAATAGTGAATTTACGATAGATCGAGATTTAGCCTTAGAACTCTAAACAAAAGTCGTAGAATATGTTAAACTAAGAGCATCGATAAAAAGAACGCCCAAATCTGACTTCGTATGAAGAAGTTATGATTTTTCGAAGTTTCGGACTAGCAGTGTACAACCCGAAATTCGAATATTAGATCAAGCGGTTTTAGCCGACACGACCTAAACGAGAATCGAAGATCTCGTTAAAAGTAGCGTAACGAGAAAAAGATGGGCGAAAATGAATGTCGGATGAAGAAGTTATGAGGATTAAACGGACCAATCCTGTCCCGGCCCGTTAATAATATACAATTTAAAATCGAGCCAAAATTGGCCGACGGAGTCTAAACGAAAGTTGTAGAGTACGTTCCCGCCTTCGCGTGGATATAAAGAACGTCGAAAACAGAGCTCGTACGCAAAAGTTACGAATTTTTAAAGTTTATGATCGAATTTGCGAAGGCTGATAAGGATTGATGACGTGACGCGTTGTGGGCCGTCCGATGATGGTATCAGATCTCGCTTCGGATCATGCCATGAAGCCTCGCTATTATGCCCCGTGTACGAGAAAGCTACGCCCCGCGTAACTCGGTCTGATCCATCCGATGAGTGCAAGACAGTTGGGTCCGAGCTGGAGATCTTATCCGAGGAGTGCGCCTAGGGTACGCCCAGCGTAATGACCGAAGCCTGACCCTATAAATTGAGGTGTGAGGCTGCCATTGTTCTTCACTCCAAATCCACTTCTTTCTCTCACTAGTTTCCTTCTCTACCTAATCTAAACCCCCCTAAACCCTAGAAAAACCCCTGGCACCCTAAGGAAGCCTCGAGGCTCCCGGAGTCTCGAGAAAAAGGAGTTTTTCGGTTTCAAATCGCTGCTCTAATTAAGTTCCGGTTTTCGAAAAACTTCGCTGTAAGTGTGCTACGCTTACGCAATTTTTAATATAGCTTTCAAATAATTATAGGAATGTTACTAGGTCCTTAAAATAATTATTTAGGCTATTATTATGAGTAATATTGAGTGTTATTAACACTTAATAATAGTCAGACTAATTAAATTGTCGCGGTTATCGTTAGACTAAACCCTAGTGGTATTGGTACTAGGTTTTATCGAAGGAAAATCGTTTTGAGAGTATAGAAGCGTTGTCCGAGTGCTGAGTCATCACCTTTCAAGTGAGTGCATAGTCCCTTTCATCTTACACATAGATATGAAGTATTTTATATGAACTATGTGCTATGTGTGCATATTATCTGAATACTTGCTGTCTATGCTGGATGAACGTTTCATACATGTTTTAAATGATTTAAACTGTATACATATTTTATATATACAAATATGTTGGGTATGAGATGGGTAGATGAATGATGAGAGATAGAAGATGATGTGAGTATACATTGGCAGCTATAGACTTAGTGCCTATGGGACGAACACCGGTAGCTATGGACTTAGTACCTGTTAGACGTTGGTAGCTATGGATTTAGTACCTGTTAGGAATTGGTAGCTATGGACTTAGTACCTATGAGATGAACATTGGTAGCTATGGATTTAGTACCCGATGGATAGACTATAGCAGCTATGGAATTAGTGCTTTACGAACGAAAATCGGCAGCTATGGATTTAGTGCCAGTCCTATAACCCTGGAAGTAAGGGACTTAGGAACAAACAAATGCATGATAGATGACTCTTAGGTTAAATCCTTAAGAGTAAAGAAGATAATGGGGATGGGTAATTGGGTGGATTGTATGATTGTTTAACATAATATTTATATTATTGTGGGTTGAAAACCCTATGTACTCACCAGGTTTCCCAACCTGACCTACTCAGTTTATTTATATCACAGGTGTTGATACGAAGTGACATTACACTGAGAGATTTAAAGAGATGTAGATCACTAGTGTAAATAATTGTAAGTTCTGTTTATGTTTACGTTTCGGTATTAACGATGACATCCCAAACATTTTAAAATGAAATAAATACGTTTTTTCGAAAATGTTTTAATAACGTATTTACCATGTTTTTCTGGGAACAAATTCCGCAGCATTTTTATAAAATGAAGTACTCTGATTTTTATAAAGCATAAACAAAATCGGTCTTTTCTGGCCGTGATTTTGGGGATGTCACAGTTGGTATCAGAGCATTAGTTTAAGCGAACTAGGAATATGGATTTATTTCTAGACTTAAACTTAGAATGCTAAGCGATGATTGTGAGGTGTGAGCACTAGCCTATTTTAGGAATGATGCCTAAATTGCTTTTATGTGCTAAATGCTTTGTGCATGATATGTTGTTAATTGTTCGGATCTATGGTCTGTTGCCGACCGGATCTGGAAACCTTATGTGTTTAGGATTCTAAATGTATGATTACGATATTAGAACTAGCATGTAAACGTTTCGGAGTGATAAGGATGATTTTAACGTCAATCCTAAATTAAGATCTAGATTCAACTTATTCGGTGTATAGATCAAGATGGCAAGAACCCGTAGCAGAAACGTAAACGCAAATGGGAACAGGAACCAACCCCCAGTGGTTCAGCAAATACTTGTTGTAGAAGAAGTTGCACCTGAGCCAGTCACCATGGCTGGAGTTCAAGCCATGATTCAGGCTATGCTAGCTGAACAAAGGGAAGAAATGAGACGGATGATCCACAAAAATAGGGACGAACCTACCATACATGTCGAACCGACGAAGCCAGTTCCCGAGCAATCTGAGGAAGGGAACTACAGCCGCCAAGTGAGTCAAGTAGGGACTCAAGGTGAGCAAAGGGATGGCTCAGAAGGGAGAAACAACAAAGATGGGCGGATGTACAAAAATTTCTTGGGTGCGAAACCACCAAGTCTCTCAGGATGCCCAAAGCCTGTTGAGATTATGGATTGGATCTCCGAGATGGAAATGGTGTTTGAGAGTTGCGACTGTAGCGAGAAACAGAAGACCGTCTTCGCCGTAAGACAACTGAAAACTGGAGTCTTGAGCTGGTGGAAACTATTGGCAGATACGATGCCACGAGGAGAAGCCTTAAGGATGTCATGGGAAGAATTATTGGAACAGCTGAAAATGCAGTACTGCTCGGAGATAGATCTGATAGATCTAAGCAACGAGTTCTAGAACCTGAAGAAAGGGAAGATCAGTGTGGATGAGTATGCCACCGCATTCACCGAGAGGATGAAGCTATTCCCCTACTTGGTGCCTACTGAACTCTCCAAGATTGATAGGTTTGCTAACAGACTGCCCACTGACTTTGGCCCAATGGTCAAAATGGCAACTACCTTGAAAGCAGCTGTTAGGGCAGCTAAGAATGTAGAGGCTCAAATAAGAGAAAAGGGTCTAGAAAAAGATAAGGCAGGAGAGAAGCGGAGGTTTGAAGGATCTTCGAGGTCGAACAAGGAAAGCAAATTCTCAAAGCTTGGAGGAGGAGATGGAGGTGAAGCGAGATGGTGTGATAAATGCAAGAAGAAGCATGGTGGGAAGTGCAACGAAGAAGTGACTTGTTACAAGTGTGGGAGGACTGGTCACTATTCCAAGAACTGCACACATAATGATAAAGTATGCTACGGATGTAGAGGCAAGGGGCACATGTCCAGAGACTGCCCAAGGAAAAATAAAGCAGCAAGACCAGAAACGCCACCAAGGCCAAGGGCATTTCACATGATCCTCGACGAAGCAGAAAACCGTGCGAGGAATTAAGGATAAGGACTTCATATCGGAAGATCAAGTTATGTTGTAGCCATAGTATTTTATGATGTAGCCTATTAGAGGCATAGTCTAGGGTGAACTTGAACACCTATGTAATAGTTTAAAAAAATAATAAAATCTTCGTTTTGTTATCTGGTGTGTTAAATCGTTGTGTGATTTGTTACATGGTGACTTGGGAAACTGCGGGACAATACTTGGGACGAGTATGAGTAGGTGTGAATGGTAGTGGAGGCCTATACTACCGAAAGCACAGGACTCACACTTGGATCAGGGAAAGTCACAAGGTCACCGAGAAGCTAGTAATTGATTTCGTTTTATTCAAGTATGTCATTACCATTGTTTCGGTAATGACTAAGAAGATTGTTGATATTCCGACCCTAGTGGTCATATCAAATTGAGTCCGACTACGCTAAGTATGCTATGTGATTTAGAAAATCAAGGTCGATGTAGCGTCCGACTTAAACCAAACGATTGAAATCAAAGTGATCAATAGAAATATCGCGCTCGTTGTTAAAGAAGTTGGTAGCTAGAAATGCCAAATGTTAAAGTGTGATTATATCACATTAGAACATGAAGGAAGGCATAGCTTGTTTTAGAATTTAACTCTAAGAGACCTAAGTCTAAGTGTTGCAACGTATGATGATAGGTCATTAGAATATGACACGTCGATCCATCGTAGTAATAAAAGAACTCATCTCAAGTTCGTATCCAGTAAGGATCGAGATTGCGACTTGAAGGTCATAATTGGGAGTCTAGCCTGAGGTAGAGAGCAGGTGCACGATCGAGTACTCTTACAGCCAATGAGTTTAAGAGATAGACTTGAAGGAATGTAGAAGTTATAACTATTACCTAGGATGAAGAGATGACGTATGGAGTCATTATATGACCCTGTTTCGTTGATGATTCCGGGACGTAATCATCCTAAGGGGGAGATAATTGTAACGCCCGTAGATCCGGGCTAGTCAATTTAGAGGCAATAGGGGTCGAAAGCAACTTTTCGACAAAAGATTATTTAGAACAAATAATCTTAACCAAGTTGTAGAGTATGTCACAAGGTTTCCGTACATATAAAGAACGCCGAAATCCGAGTTATAACGAAAAAGTTATGACCCATCGAAGTTTCGCGACGGAACCGGCACGACACCGGGAAACGTAAATAGTGAATTTACGATAGAGCGAGATTTAGCCTTAGAACTCTAAACAAAAGTCGTAGAATATGTTAAACTAAGAGCATCGATAAAAAGAACGCCCAAATCTGACTTCGTATGAAGAAGTTATGATTTTTCGAAGTTTCGGACTAGCAGTGTACAACCCGAAATTCGAATATTAGATCAAGCGGTTTTAGCCGACACGACCTAAACGAGAATCGAAGATCTCGTTAAAAGTAGCGTAATGAGAAAAAGATGGGCGAAAATGAATGTCGGATGAAGAAGTTATGAGGATTAAACGGACCAATCCTGTCCCGGCCCGTTAATAATATACAATTTAAAATCGAGCCAAAATTGGCCGACGGAGTCTAAACGAAAGTTATAGAGTACGTTCCCGCCTTCGCGTGGATATAAAGAACGTCGAAAACGGAGCTCGTACGCAAAAGTTACGAATTTTTAAAGTTTATGATCGAATTTGCGAAGGCTGATAAGGATTGATGACGTGACGCGTTGTGGGCCGTCCGATGATGGTATCAGATCTCGCTTCGGATCATGCCACGAAGCCTCGCTATTATGCCCCGTGTACAAGAAAGCTACGCCCCGCGTAACTCGGTCTGATCCATCCGATGAGTGCAAGACAGCTGGGTCCGAGCTGGAGATCTTATCCGAGGAGTGCGCCTAGGGTACGCCCAGCGTAATGACCGAAGCCTGACCCTATAAATTGAGGTGTGAGGCTGCCATTGTTCTTCACTCCAAATCCACTTCTTTCTCTCACTAGTTTCCTTCTCTACCTAATCTAAACCCCCCTAAACCCTAGAAAAACCCCTGGCACCCTAAGGAAGCCTCGAGGCTCCCGGAGTCTTGAGAAAAAGGAGTTTTTCGGTTTCAAATCGCTGCTCTAATTAAGTTCCGGTTTTCGAAAAACTTCGCTGTAAGTGTGCTACGCTTACGCAATTTTTAATATAGCTTTCAAATAATTATAGGAATGTTACTAGGTCCTTAAAATAATTATTTAGGCTATTATTATGAGTAATATTGAGTGTTATTAACACTTAATAATAGTCAGACTAATTAAATTGTCGCGGTTATCGTTAGACTAAACCCTAGTGGTATTGGTACTAGGTTTTATCGAAGGAAAATCGTTTTGAGAGTATAGAAGCGTTGTCCGAGTGCTGAGTCATCACCTTTCAAGTGAGTGCATAGTCCCTTTCATCTTACACATAAATATGAAGTATTTTATATGAACTATGTGCTATGTGTGCATATTATCTGAATACTTGCTGTCTATGCTGGATGAACGTTTCATACATGTTTTAAAGGATTTAAACTATATACATATTTTATATATACAAATATGTTGGGTATGAGATGGGTAGATGAATGATGAGAGATAGAAGATGATGTGAGTATACATTGGCAGCTATAGACTTAGTGCCTATGGGACGAACACCGGTAGCTATGGACTTAGTACCTGTTAGACGTTGGTAGCTATGGATTTAGTACCTGTTAGGAATTGGTAGCTATGGACTTAGTACCTATGAGATGAACATTGGTAGCTATGGATTTAGTACCCGATGGATAGACTATAGTAGCTATGGAATTAGTGCTTTACGAACGAAAATCGGCAGCTATGGATTTAGTGCCAGTCCTATAACCCTGGAAGTCAGGGACTTAGGAACAAACAAATGTAGGATAGATGACTCTTAGGTTAAATCCTTAAGAGTAAAAAAGATAATGGGGATGGGTAATTGGGTGGATTGTATGATTGTTTAACATAATATTTATATTATTGTGGGTTGAAAACCCTATGTACTCACCAGGTTTCCCAACCTGACCCACTCAGTTTATTTATATCACAGGTGTTGATACGAAGTGACATTACACTGAGAGATTTAAAGAGATGTAGATCACTAGTGTAAATAATTGTAAGTTCTGTTTATGCTTACGTTTCGGTATTAATGAAGACATCCCAAACGTTTTAGAATGAAATAAATACGTTTCTTCGAAAATGTTTTAATAACGTACTTACCATGTTTTTGTGGGAACAAATTCCGCAACATTTTTATAAAATGAAGTACTTTGATTTTTATAAAGCATTAACAAAATCGGTCTTTTCTGGCCGTGATTTTGGGGATGTCACAGACTGGGTAGGGTTAAACATCTCCAGCATGCGAGGCGCATAGGGTTGAAGGATGATATTAGTTTTAGAAATTAGATAACTCTTGAAAGTTGTAAAGTGTAATTGACATTTGATGATAAATAAAAGTTGTTGTTTATTTATAAGTAAAGTGTTCCTATCTTCTATCAATCGTTTACTATCATTTCAATTTGCATGTTTTGACTTCCAGAATAATTATGTTATGGTATATCATATTATTCAAATTCTCCATAGTCGGTCATATGTTGGAAGTAGATATGAATCAAGACTGTCATGAAGTTGGTTGTAGATGTCTAAGATGTTGGACATAGCAAAGTGTTGCTACAACACGCATGAGTGCTCATAAGTTCTGAGTATTGGATTTAACCCACGCTCACTGGTATCACTTCATGGAATTTATCTCAAGTGATCGTGAGACGGTAATATCATATAAGTCTTCTAACCTAGAGATATGAATTGTTGCCTATGAGTTGATTATACGTTGATTGTACGAAAACACATTGGTAACTCGATGTTCTAAAACATGCATTTGTGTATGATTCAACAAGTAGTTGAACAAGCATATGAGTCAAAGTTTATCTGTTCCTTCTTGGATTAGAAGCGATATCTGGGCCCCTCGATGATTTTGTGTTGAACTATGTACCGGGCCCAGTCAGAACTAAATTGATGTGTTCGATTAAGTTCTATGTCAAACAAATCGGAAATCAGGAAGCAAACTGCTGGACAATAAGTAAGACATTGTTCCATGTATTAGTCCGACTGATATCTAGAATAGAGGATTAAATGTTCAGTTATCTTAAATGGCGTATCATAATAATCTCAGTTTCGGGAGACCTTGAAAGAGCTACGATTGTTGATCGGTTCCTGAAGTCATTCTTGCAGTTATAATTATTAGACTTATCCAAGTGGGAGATTGTTGGATTAGGTGTCTAAGTTCATAACTATTCATGGAATGTACTTGACTCGGTTGGCATGGTCCATTTGGGTTGCATGGCATTGCAACACTTGGATAGACTAAATGAGAAAAAGGCACTTAAGGTTTATTAATATATTATAAGTTCTAATATATTAATAATATTATTTAATTGGTATTGATCAAAGAATTAATTTGGAATTAGTTAAGTGATCAAAAGGAGACTAATTAAATATATGGGGTTGATTGTGTAAATCATATATTCTTGTATAGTGGGCTAATGATCCATGTTTTGTATGAAATGGGCTAAAACACATAAGGTGCTCCATGGATAGTCCATGGAGGTTACAAACCCATGGATCATGGAATATGAAAAGCCATGCACATTAGGGTTTACATGGAGTAACCCTACTTGTGGCACACTATATAAGAAGCTCCAAGACAAGTAAAATATGCACTAGTGAAGCACTAAGAAGAGAATAAGAGAGCTATCCGATTTAAGTGATAAGTGAACTTCTCTCAAGGTTATTCCAAGTGTTGTGGTGCTGTGTGAGACATTTGAGGCATCACACTTGAGGTGCTAGGCTCACAAGGTTCTCAAGGAATCCAAGCAACAAGAAGGGTATGCTTTCTTACTAGCTCTATGATTCAAGTTACCTTTGCTATGATAGATAGGTTAAGAACCTTGGAAATCAAATTTTCATGTATCTTAGCAAAACATAGATCCAAGGTTTCTAGGGTTGCATGTACACCTTAGGAGTGTTAGAATGCTCAAAACCCTTTACAAATGAGGGTCAGGGAGGAGGATGTGCAGAAGACGGCCTTCCAGACTTGATATGGGCACTACGAGTTTGTGGTGATGACTTTTGGGCTCACCAATGCCCCAACTGTGTTCATGGATCTCATGAACCGCGTGTGCAGGACGATATTAGAGCGGTCGGTGATAGTGTTTATTGATGATATCCTGGTCTACTCCAAGACTCAGGAGCAACATGAGGGGCACTTGCGAGATGTTTTGGATACCCTAAGGAGGGAGAGATTGTACGCAAAGTTCTCCAAGTGCGAGTTCTGGTTGTGCGAGGTGCAGTTTCTGGGGCACCTTGTCAACTAAAATGGTAATATTCTCGATCTGACCAAAGTGGAGGCTGTGATGAGATGGGAGGTTCCGAGGTCTCCGTCCGAGATTCGAAGCTTCCTCGGTTTAGCTGTCTACTATTGGAGATTCATTCAGGATTTCTCCAAGATAGCAGTACCCCTGACCCGACTGACGAAGAAGACCGCTGTCTTTTGTTGGGGGCCTAAGCATCAGGCATCGTTCGAGACTTTGAGGCAGAAGTTGTGTGAGGCACCGATATTGACCCTTCCAGAGGGTGTTGAGGATTTCGTAGTGTATTGTGACGCGTCTATATCGGGTTTAGGCGTAGTATTGATGCAGAGAGGGCACGTCATCGCTTACGCCTCGAGGAAGTTGAAGCCTCACGAGACGAATTACCCGACGCATGACCTAGAGTTGGGGACAGTTGCTTTTGCCCTCAAGATTTGGCGATACTACCTCTATCGGGTCCATTATACCATTTACACGAATCACAATTGCCTGAGGTACTTAATGGATCATCCAAATCTGAACATGAGGTATTGATGGTGGTGGGACGTGGTGAACGATTATGATTACGAGATCCTCTACAACCCCGAAAAGGATAATGTTGTGGCTGATGCCCTTAGCCGCAAGGCATTCGCAGCGCCAATAAGGGACATCTTTCTGAGGATGAAAGTAGTGAGCGCATCGTGGGTCAGGTTTCCTCATTCGACTATGATAGTTGAATACTATTGACACTTCATCGGAGAGTGTGGGTTCCATATCCTGGGTGTGTGTGTCAGGTTCTGATGGAGGAGGCACACAAATCCAAATTTTCTATCTATCCCAGGGCGACAAAGATGTACAAGAATCTTCGTCCTGCTTATTGGTGGCCCTGCATGAAGCGGGATGTAGTTTGGTACATGGAGAGATGCTTGAATTACAGGAAAGTCAAAGCAGAGCAGTAGAGACCGCACGAAAAAATGCAGCCGTTGGATATTCCTGTGCGGAAGTAGGAGGAGATCACTATGGACTTCATTATGAAGTTACCTCGGACGGCGCATGGAGTTGACATGATATGGGTCATCATGGATCGATTGACCAAGAGTGCCCATTTCATTCCGATCCAGGAGAGTATTTCGGCCGAGAAGTTGGCAGACATCTACATCAGGGAGCTAGTAGATTCGCATTGGGTGCTGGTTTCTATGATATCTGACAGGGATGTGAGGTTCACCTCCAGATTCAGGAAGAAATTTCATGACGAGTTGGGTACTTGTCTACACTTTAGCATGACTTTCCATCAAAAGACGGATGGTCAGATCGAGAGGACAATCCAGACCTCAGAGGATATGCTACAGGTGTGCGTTTTAGATTTTGGTGGTAGCTAGGATACCTACCTTCCATTAGCAGAGTTTTCTTACAACAATAGCTACCATGCCAGTATCAACCGACCTCCCTTTTAGATGCTTTGTGGGAGGAAGTGCAGGACCCCAATATGTTGGGGTGAGGTTGGATAGAGGGTCATGGCGAGTACCTAAGTGGTACTCAAGACGATGAAGATGATCTAAAATGTTAGAAGTAGACTCCAGACGACTCAGAGTCGGCAGAAGAGCAACGCTAAGAGACACCGATCGAACTTGGAATTTCAGGTCGGGGATATGGTCCTTCTGAAGGTGTCACCTTGGAAAGGTGTCATTCGTTACAGAAAACAGGGCAAGATGACCCCAGATATATCGGACCTTTCAGGGTTTTAGCCCGGGTTGGCAAAGTGGCGTATCGGCTGCATCTTCCGGAGGAGCTTTGGCAGATCGATAACACTTTTCATGTTTCACAGCCGCAAAAATGTATAGCCAATGACTCCGCGGTGGTTCCTTTGAAGGACATTCAGGTGGACAACCGCCAAAACTACATCAAGAGGCTAGTAGCCATTCTCGACAGGAAGATGAAGGCTCTGAGAAACAAGAGAGTAGAGTTGGTGAAGGTGTAGTGGCAGCGTAAGGGATCGGAATAGACGTGGGAGCCAGAGGACAAGATGAGGGAGCATTACCCAAATCTGTTCCCAGTAGCAACATTAGTAGACTTTGAGATGAAGTCTAATTCAAGTGGGGGAGATTTGTAATACCCGAATCACCAGCCTCCACTGTCCCCATAGTGGTCAAGGCCAGCGTACGCTGGGCGCCAAGTACGCCGCGCGTATGCATGCAGAGTGGTTAAATGTGTTTTTGGGCCTGGAGTAGTTGGGTTCATGATCCACTGTGGATTAAGGCCTCGAGGCCTAGACATAGGATTTATGGTATTGGGCCTTCTTAGGCCTCATTAGGCCTTAAAGCTTAAATGAGTGGACTTGGGACTTAATTTGTTTATGAGTTGGGCCTCGGGATGAAGAGGCCCAATAGGGTAAGGATATGGAAACCTTGCCTTAGGACATGAATTAGTGGTTTAAGGGAGTCATATTTGGTCTCAGTATCTGATTAGGGAATTTGTTGTACGCTAGGGAGAGAAGTCCTGAGCAATCTAAGGAGTACGATTTCGACATACGTAGTTGAGGTGAGTCTCCCTTCGGCAAAATTCATGGGTTGAAGGAACCAAGGCCGGCCCACTAGTATTGATACGGTTTAACGATTGTCTTTGTGATAATTGTTAAGGTTGCATGTATTGTTGATGTTTTATGTGTTATGCATGATTTTATATGGTAGTAGTAAGGAGTGAAATAGACCAGGTATCCAGCCAATGGGCCGAAGGGGCAGTTCGGGCACCCATACATGCGCGACACAGTCCAGTCAGTAAGGATCAGAGGGGTAGGTCCAACACCCTTATATGCTCGACATTATCCGGTGAAAGTAGACTGAAGGGGTAGGCTGCGCACCCAAATATGCATAGCATTATGTTTTTTTTTGTATATTGTATGGTGGGGGAAACTCACTAATCTTTGTGCCTACAGTTTTAGTTTGTATTTCAGGTACTTCTAGCTCGAAGGAAAGGGCCGACTTGATCGCATTGCATCACACCATGATTAGATATTTTGGGATTATTACTCTGATGATGATTTTATATGTATCGTTTTGACTATACAACTAAACTATTTTGACTTCACATGGTTTTGGAAAACAATATGGTTCGTGTTATGATTTTGATAAATTTAAAAATGAAATTTCCGGGTCGTATTTTAAGGACGTTTCAGCTAGGCCAAAATTCTGACCTCCTACCTTCTCTCTCCTCAATAACCTTCTTGATTATGCTGGGTGTGAACCATTAGAGGCACAACGCTCTTGGTGCCTGTTTCTAAAAGATCAACAAAATGGATTCTTGGTTGTTTACTTCAACAATCAACAAGGTATGTATTCTTACTAATGAATTCAGATTTTAATAGGAAATTTTTGTTGGTTGATAGTTCGTAGTCTGTTGCCTTTATGTGAAAGACATATATCCTTCTTAGGTTGTATGTGCCCTAATCATTTAATTGTTAAATGTTTTTCCGATTAGAGCATTGTTTTTGTAACCTCCATAACCCATCTCTAATTACCTTTAGACTAAGTAGAAAAATACTAACTCTTCACCGATATTCCATTGTCTGATTTTGTAACGTCCCGAAATGTTTTAGATATTTTTCAATTTTGAAATATAATAACCAGTTAAAACCATTGTTTGAAAAACCGTTAAGTAACATTCATTTGATCGGAACCATACATTATCAGAGTTATGTTTATAAAATCGCAAAAGCGAATACTTCAATGCGTGTGTACAGTCTCCCGGAGCTCTGCTCATGAATGACCTGCAAAAATATTGAATCCATAATTGTAAGAATAAAGTTTAGTGAGTTCCTAGTATACCACATGTTCTATCATATATACAATGCATCCACACAAGAGTTCGACTCTAACGCCGAGCTAACAACATGCATATAACATAAATACATAATGAACAACTCTTTTCCAACCCTAAGCGAATGTTATAGGCCAAATCATACTCTTACAGTCACTTCTTGCCATGGGCCAAATAATGGTCTTTCCTTGCAATGCCAATGGCCAAATCCTGGTCTTATATACAAGTGCTAGGGTTTAGATCCTAGTCTTTAATACATTTTCCTGGGGCTAAATCCTGGTCTTTCATACAGTACATATAGTCATATGTAATCAGGGATCAGATAGATAGTCGAACGAATGATCCACCCAAGAGCAAACAATTAGATAAGAACATCACAATCAGGCATTAGAACAAAAGTTCTCATGCTATCCAACGTAAACTACATAGAACCACATAATCATGTAACATAAACACATAATATAACTATATTATTACATTTACTAGTTAACTAGCCTTCTCTAGTACCTTGCCATTGACCACTTCTCAATTAAGTCCTTTGCTGGTCAAACATACATAATCCTAATAAATGGCCTTCCCCAATTACCCTAACCAAACATAACTCCTAACATAATCGTACAATCAACATGCAAGATCCTACCAGTCTAGCATACAATGGCACCGAGTGTCATATACTGCACATGCATAACAGAGCTATCTTATTCAACTGACATATATGCACTCTAACAATACTACTATCCTAACATGTAGAGGATATACGATGTCATACGTGGCATAGTGAGAAGAATTACCTGAATCGTATAATCAGAGAAACACCGCTACACTCTTAACTCCTCACACTGATCAAACCTGCAAACCAACTATCACTAATAAAGATCAAACCACTGGAGTGGGTAGGTTGAACTCCCTCTCTGAACATCTACACCTATACCAATAACTATACTTATGTCATTTACATATAATACACATACTATACTTTATTTACACTTTTACTTCTTAATATTCTTATATTATCATATGGTACAAACACATCCTCTTATATGATTATGTAGACGTTAACCACCCACCTTTATACATCCTTTTATACATATATTAGGATATGCATGATTCAAACATATTCTTGGGTTTACACACACAACCTTAAACTAAGCTTATTATTTGTCTTAAGCACTCACATCCAACCAATATTATAACATATGATATGGGTTGTGTTTTAATAGTAAAATTTAGTTGAATATAAGATTTCATGGACTAAAAACATTCGAGAAGTGTAGCTCTTCGGTTCTAAGGTTTTTAAGGCAAAAACAAAATATAAACTTGTTTTCTTGGTCCTAGACTTCCACACAATACCAATCAAGGTTAAGAGAGCTAAATACAAATCTTAGCAACCTTAAACACTCCATACAATAGATCTAAAAGCTTTTAAAAAAAGGAGTTAGAACTTATTTTCGCAAAAACTTGAAATACAGTTGTGTTTATGAGATTTTGTAAGCATTTGAGACTATAATCATCATTCTAGTTGACCACACTAGGCTTTAATCGTTTAGGGAGGTAAAAGACTTCATTGGAGATGATTAATAAAGCTTGTGGTCCATTAAAACCGACAGCAACAACAAAAAACACAAGAATCTTGCAAGAAAGAAGGATTCGGGCGACAATGGGCTGCCGGAGGCAGCTTTGGTCGCCACACAACGAAGATAGCTCATGGGGGGGTTATAAGGGTCGGAATAGAGAATAATTATACCTAAGAGAAGGCCTGGTTCAAGTTCCACAACAAATTCTAACTGCAACCCTAGCTATGGCAGAAATGGTGAGAAAACCTCAACAAACTCGAGATTTTTCAGCCAAAGGGTGAAAGGATTCGATCTATAAGTCAAAGGGAAGGGTATTTGCTGGATTTGGATAAAGAACTTTAGGAGATTCGAGTTGTTGCAGGTTTTAAACAGTAAAAAAGACGGGTACAACTTTCTACGATCTTTGCACCTGAACAAGATAGAATCTTTCAATTTTTGGCACAATCAGCCCCTTGGAAATGGCATATACATGGAACTCACCCTGATTTAAATTTCTCTTTCAAATCAACTTTCCAAAAATGACCCAACAACCCCTTAGAATTATAAATCCTTAACTAACTTAACAATTTGATTTATTTCAACTATTTGTTGTTGTTGTTGTTGTTGTTGTTGTTATTATTATTATTATTATTATAATTTAACCTTTTATTTAATTAATTACCTTGTTCAACTTACAAAATTTAGTTTTTATTTATATAATTACTCGTTACTATTTATCTGTCTTATTTCAAAACCATTAAACAGAAACGGGTATTACAAATTTAGCAACATAGAAATGGATTAACTACAGAGACAATCCAAAGCAGGTCTCAACGGACCCATTCACTTTTTTCTATCTGTGTCAAGTTTCCATAATGCACTCAAATCTTTTTGAAGAACAAAATCATCATCCAAAGACAATATCCAATGCAAACATACCCATATGTTGCTTGATTGGTTTGTCAATGTCCTCCATAATAGTGAACAAGGTCCTTAGGATTTTGACATCTGAACTCCTTAAGCAATTGACCATATTGAAACAATGCCTGCCAGTGTTGAGAGTCAAAGCGATGAAAACTTGAACCTTTATTCAAGGTTCTCCCAATCATATCTAACTATAGATTGTCCTGTAGAGCTTTCCTGAATCTTGCATTTGAATGAATAAATAATTAACTTCAAAAGTCAAGATACAATAAAATAAACAAATTTCAAAGTTATTTGTATGTCTAATTATATATCAATACTTTTTGTACCAAAAAAGTAGGATGCCATTGCTATAACCAATGGAAATTCATTTTTTTTGTGCAACATTTCAACTTTTTAACATGTTATGAAACAATTTGTCACTTTTTTAACATATTGTGCAACAACGTTTCATCAAATCAACAATACTTGCAATTTGAGGCTTTCACACACATACACATAACAAATAATTTGATATCAGAGGGGGCAAAGAAAAGAATTAAGGCTCAAATTTGAGGCTCGCTCAAATCAGCAAAATCAAAACAATATAACCATTTAATTGGAAAAAATGATAGCCACATCAAAACCTTATAATTTCTATAATATTCTATATTTAGTAGTTATAAATTACCAAGAGTGAAATCAAAAACTATAGCCGCTTCCACCTTCAGCATCAATATCCAACATTTCCACATTTTTTGCACATAAATTCAACAATTTTACCCTTTTGTAGTTTCACCTACATAGAAATCCAAACCACACATGTGAAATTTCACCTATACAAAAATCTAAACCGGATGAAATTTGAGGCTTACACACACATTCATGGGTTTTCTACATAACAAAATCATATTTTAGGCGGAAAAATAAGACATTAAGTTTGTATTCATGGGTTATACCCTAAAGGATCCATGTTCTCACTATGATTTTCAAACAACAATTTGAATTCAAGAAACCCTAAAGTACATTGTTGTTTTCGAAATTGAGAAGGGTTATTAGAAAAACAAAACTTTAAGTTTATTGTTGTAAATAAACTTGAATTCCTTATTTGTAGAACTTCAGAAAGCCAGCACTAGAAATCTCGTGCCTCTGATGGCTCACACCCAAACACTTGAAGTTGAAGGCTATTGAAGAGAGAAGAGGGGGGAAGATTTTCGAATCTAGGGTTATTTAGAATGAGTGCCAACAATATGATTCTATAGAAGAGTTTATATAGGTGTACAAGGAGGCTTGGATAAGGGAGGTTTCTTTGGATAAGCCTTATCCCTTTGCTTTTTCCCCCAAGTTTCCTTAGAGCCCAAGAAAGGCTCTCGAAACTATCTAGAACTCCTCCTAGATTCGTCTAACCTTAGGAGGTTCTAGAATTTGTCCAATGCTTAACATTAAAAAATTATCACCTTTAGTCCTTTCACTTTTAATTATTCCAATTAATCCCAAAATTAATTCCAATTAATGTCAGATTAATTTATAATTATAAAATATAATTTCGAATTAACATATTTTTCTCAAAACATATTAATAAAATATTTATTTTGATTTCTAATTAATTTATTAATCATATAATAAATTAATAAATCAGTCCCTCTCTCTCTCTCTGTCTCTCTCTCTCTCTCTCCAAATAGCATTCTAGTCTCTTACTAGGTTTGAGGGAACCCAAAATGACTTTGTTAATAATTCAGTTAATGGATTAGACACCTAATCAAAGAGTCTCCTACTTGGATAAATCTATAACTAAATTACAGCTTCCAAATTAAACAACAAAGTGTGCTTTCCGAAGCAACTGCCGAACTCTGATTTAAACATATATTGATCCTTAGATAAGTGATCAAGTATTCCTTCGTTCTACTAGATATCATACAAACATGAGACATGGATTAGAATCAATCTCATTTTCCAAATTTTGTTTCCCTATTTCCTGATTTGTAATGACGACATAAGACTTCAAATTGAACACATCAACTGAGTCCTGGTTGGGGCAAACACTATAAGTTAACACCACATCACCGTGGGGCCCAAAGATATCGCTTTTCTTGTAAGGAAAAAAAGAACGAATAAACTTTGACTTATATGCTTGTATCCTTTACTCATCAAATCATATATAATACCACATTTTGTAATATCATGTTACTAATGCGTTTGTGCAATACCAATGCACATCTGATGTGTGTAAAACCAACTAGTTTTAAACCTACTTTTAATTATCAAATAACACACAAAAGGCAGTGAACCTATCAATTGTGGTATAGCTAAATAAGTAGGGTATCGAACACAGGGAACGACAAATTAAACTAAAAACTAATTTAATCTAAGTTAATCAAGAAGTAGGGGTTTTTCTCTAGTTTTACAAGACTAGAAAACTTACTAACTATTACTAATTTAAGACTAGAAAATAACGATTTAACTAGATTCAATAATTGGAAAGGAACTTCTGTTTAGTTCAACTTGGTTAACTCTATGGTTGATTTCAAGGTAATAGTGCAATGGATTAATTCTTTTGTTGGTTACCGATTCAAGTGATTAGATTCGTGTTCACTACCCTAATCCTTAGCAAATTAACTAACTCAAACAGTGGCCAATTGTCTAATTTAATTATATTCACTAGATTAATTATTCGGGTTAAGTTAGACTTGCAATAGTTAACTAATTTATTCTTTTTAATTAACCTCTTGTTTGATAGTCATCTTACAAGCTTGCACATGAATTTACTCAATTTTCTTATTAATTCTAGTTTCATATTCATTAATCCTAGACATATAACATAGTGATCACATAGCATATGAGGTCAATAATCAATAGATGTTCATGCTAATCAATTATCTTCCTATTAACAGAAAATTAATTATTATTCACACACAAGGTTCTTCAGCAAGCTAAAATAAAAAAAATTCACCAACTTGGAATTAATCCTACCAATCAATCAAACCATATTGTCAACTTTGTATCCCCAAACAGAAGTCTAAAGGATTTAGCTCATAATTAAAGTAAATAACAGCAAACAAACAAAGTCAAGTTGCTTAATCATAATGAATAAACAAAAGAATAAGTGGAATGATGAAATTTTGCCTTAATTACTCTCCGGAATTGAATTCTAGCTTCCTTCGTCGTCTTCTAGGGTTTTTCTGGCTTCTCAATCGTAGCAAAGCACTTTTGAATCGTCCCAGAACTCTCCTCAATCGATCTGTGGAATTATCTTTAAATATACGAATCGACTCGTCGAGTCAAATGGTGACTCGTCGAGTCCCTCTCACATTCCCCCTATTGCGATAACTCTCTGGGATCTCGAGTCATTATCTTCTCGATTCTTCGATTGGACTCGCCGAGTAGTCGATCCGACTCGCCGAGTAGGTGCCTTTTTTAGTGTTTTTCTTCTTTAATTGAGCAACCCAAGCATACATAATCTATAATTACAACTTTTTGATACCACTATGGAGCTCTTTTGAATTCATCTCCTCTTTGATATTTGCTTTGATCTCTTTGAATTCACCACCTTTATTGTTTGATTTTCGGGTATCTTCAACTTTTTTGGATTTCTTGGAATTTTGATCTTTTGATCTTCACTTTAATTGCTCCAAAATTCTTACAACTTTTCTTGTAATTCTCTTTTTTTTTTTACATGTACCTCACTTTTTTTTTCACTCAAATCCCTACATGCTTAAGCAAGGGCGCTCAATCTCAACCTTTATTGGCTAACGATAACAATCTTCCTGGATACATTTCAAGTTTAGGCTGCTAAACATATTGCATCCCTCAGGCTGAGCAAGGTCGTGTTTTTGTCTCATGATTTCACTGGAATAAGGAAGCCACAAATGAACTAGAACGTATATAGGCTCAACTAAACATTTGGGTTATCATGCAATTATCAACACAACTCTAACATGGAGTCCTAATTACTTTTACCAAAATTTCCTAAATTAAATCCCTAAGTCATATTTTTGGTATGCAAAATTTTAAAAATTAACCTAAATTAAGACTCTAAATTTTCTATTATGTAACCAACCCCCTACCCCACACTTATTTAATGCAATGCCCACATTGCATATTATGCATAATATAAACATAAAAAGAAACTAAAGAGGGAATTGGAACAAACTCCCCTGGGATAGCAGTGGATAGGTTGATCACTTTCATTTTAGCTCCAACTTCAATTGACTTTAGACATAGTAACATCTTATCCATGCCTTGGGTGTCTCGCCTTGTGTGGGTCACTCCAAATATGCGGAAAATAGTGTAAGATCTTCAGGAATGATTATGGAAAAGATAAATAGTCAAGTGGTACTCTAATTAGCATCAAATCAGCAGCCCCTTCGACATGAAACCAAACGACTCGTCAGGTATATACCAGACTCATCGAGTTACTTCGGGAAATCTTCTCATTTGTGAGAATTAAGGGCGACTCGTCGAGTAAGTTTAGTGCACTCGACGAGTTGGTCACTGAATGAAAATAATATAACTCTGCATCTGATCCAACTTCCAATAAACTCTGTATACTTTCTATTCACTTCTAGACTCCCTTGCCAACATCTCTAAGGACCGGACTCAATACTTTAACTCTAACGCTCCTCCTTTCTTGACTCTCTTTCTCACTTTGATTCTATAACTCTAAACCCTTTTGAAGCTAGCACTCCTAATTCAATTCTGAAAAATTGTCAAAGCATCAAACATCAATTAAACATCAAAAACAAGTTTTAAAAACATCAAACAAACCAAATAAAACAAACAAACAAAAAAATTAAAAATTGTTCAATAAAAATGCATAAAAATCAATCCTCCTCCTCCTCATCATCAAGCCCTACTCCACTTCCTCCAGCCCCACTTCTTCTTGCACTTATCACTTCTTCCCATGATGGAATGTATGGAAAGTTACCACCATCTATGTGTGGAATGTTAAAGTGTTCAAAAAGTCGGATATGAGATTGGTTGCTAAAATTCAAGCCCCTCACCATTTGATCCTGTAGTCGCCTCATCTCCACATTGTACCAATCCATTGGTACATCTTCATTCTCAACCGGAATCACCGGCGGCTCCTCCTCAATATCCCGCTCTCTCCTCGAACGAACCCGTCTTCCCGGCGCCTCGGGACCAACCACCGGGTCCTCATTTGGAATGGCATAATGGCCACCACCATAGTCTTCAATGATTCTCGCTCTCCGGAAAAGAATAGGATTGAACGGAGGTGTAGGGATCATCGTCATGAAATTCCATGCACCGCGGTTCATCAACCCGAATGAGTTAGCCAACCGGGTGACAAACATCCCACAATTTATTCTTGAAGTCTTGCGATCCTTGACCGCACCCTCCGAAATATATGAAGCAAGACACCAAGGAATGTTGCAAAAAACGTCGGGTGTAATGATGCTCCATAGGAAAAAGACATCAAGGTTGGAAACCTTGTCATCATCCTTTCGTTGGTTGATGGTGGATGAAATTAGACGATGAATGAGGCGATGTGTTGGGGATTGAATGCTCCCTTCTTGCGCCGACTTTGGAATATAAACTTTATTACCAATGGTATTCCACCAGCCCGCACTTGTAACTCCTTCGGGAAATACCATATGTGCTTGTGCCAAAAAGGCCCGAAAGATGGGTGTTGAGACTAAGGGCTGGTCATAAACCCCTAATCGGCATGCAAGATCCACCACTGAGCATTGATGAAATTCTCCCCCAAGGCAGAAACTGAAGCTTGTTGGGTGAAAGACATCCACTCCCCCGGTGAAAGACACCGTGGAAAAGAACTCTAAGCACAGCTCCAAATAAACCGGTTCTTGAATACGGAAGACCCGACTCCACCCGTCACACACCATGGTTTCGCCATCATGGTGAAACTCCTTCAAAAGATAAGGAGCTAATTCCTCCTCATAGCGAACATTCTGCAGCCAATCCCAATCTATCCGGTTGGGCACATAGACCTAAAAATTTATGAAAAATCAAAACCCTAAAAATTTACTACTTTTCAAAAACGGGTTTTTCATGCAATTGCTACCATAGATGACCTTATAATCATGTTCTTAACAAAAATCAAGAAGATATTTGTTACCTTTTGAGTTTGAACTTGAGAGATTTGAAGAAAACTTGAAGAAAAAAAATATGAATGCTTGAGAGGAAGTTAGAGAGGGGCACCCGGCGAGTATGTATGAGAATAAACTGATTCTTAGGGTTAAAACCCTAGTTACCGGATGTAAAAGTAATTTTAAAATTATTTATATTTTTTTTTGTAAATAATACCGACTCGTCGAGTCGGAGTCAGACTCGGCGAGTCTAGTCGCGAAGTCAAGCTTTTTCCGAAATCCATATATACTCGTCGAGTCGTGGTCAGACTCGGCGAGTCTCTTGCAAAAATTCATAATTTTCGAAATTTTGTTATTTATTTAAGATCATTTCACCCCACACTTGGCCCATGCACACTCTCAAGCAGACATGTCTGATGAATTGGAGAATTAACATTTTAAAAACGAAGGAAAAATTAAAAAAACTAAAAAGTAAAAGAAAGCAAACTCTATATAACGGGTTGCCTCCCGCCAAGCGCTTCTTTTTAAGAAGTCATTAGCTAGACTCCTTCCCATCTACGTTTCGTCATCTTCGAGCATCGGGAATGCACGCCTAGTCCTTTGTGGTTTGTACTTAGTCTTGTAAGCATGAATCTTTTTCTTGTAAGCCCTTTTCAATTCATCTTTTTTTTTTTCACAGCATCCTCCTCAGCTGCTTGGGCTTCTCTTTTCCTCTTTTTCTTTTTTAACCCATTCTTCTTTACCTTCTCTTGTACCTCCTTCTCTTTAAATTTAATCACTTCATATTTTGTAATGGTTCGTGCTTTAAGTTTAGTAGTGAATGGTCGATCAGCTTCCACCCTTCTTCCCTTTATGTCTTCATCCTTTTCTGTGTTCAACCCTTCTCCAAATGGAATTGTATCAAGGCATGCCACCTCGGCGTCTTGGACTTCCATTCCTTTTCCTTCTTCTGCTGTTTGTTCTTCCAAAGAATCATAAATAGTAACTAAATCCGGGGTATGTGAAGAACTATCAACAAACAGATCAACATTGGCCAAGTTTTTATCAAATTCGACTGGACTCGCCGAGTCCATCAAGGTGACTCGGCGAGTCTGGTCGGTTCCATCAATTATGGAGTGTTTTCTGAGTTGGCTCCTTCCAGTAGCTTTTCTAACTCCTCCAAGTCTTTGCTAGCATCTCCACCTTCTTCAGAGTGTAGCAAAAACTTGCTTGGATCTTCTTTTAGCAAAATTTCAAGCTCTTTTTGTAATATCTCATCATCCAATTGGATAAATGAGATTTCTTCTCTCTTTTCTTCTTCTTGCTTGGCTTCTGGAATAGCTTTAAACATCACCGACTCATCAGCCACTCTCAATGTCAATGTAGACTCACTTATATCAATTAGAGCACACGCGGTGTTTAAGAATGATCTTCCCAAAATAATTGGTATTTCGGGGTCTTCTTCTATATCCACCACTACGAAGTCTACTGGAAAAATAAACTTGTCCACTTTGATAAGGAGATCCTCACAAACGCCTTGTGGATGAATTATCGTTTTGTCCGCCAAATGGATCCTCATATTTACCGGCCTTGGTGCTGGTAAATTCAGCTTCTTAAAGAATGAATAGGGAATCAAATTAATGCTTGCACCTGAATCAGCTAATGCTCGGGTAAAAACTTCATTACCAAATTGGCACGGAATCACCATATTTCCCGGATCACTCTTCTTTTCAGGCAGCTCATTAATCAATATTTCCGCGACTTCAGCCAAATCCTTCCTAGCAGCAAAAAGGCTTTTAAGCAAGTTGAAGTATTTAGGTGTTTGGAGCATTGTTTCCACAAATGGCATATTGACTTGTAAAGCTTTAACATGCTCCATGAAGGTTCTGTATGCTTCTACTTTTTCTGTAGGCATGGCTTTGATTGGGTATGGCAGAGGAGGATTATAAGGCTTCAAAGTACTGGCAGTTTTCTCATTTACGTATGGACTCGTCAAGTCCATTGGAGTGACTCGGCGAGTCGGATCGGGTTTTGCTGGATCCGATTCTTCTTCCTTTTCTGCCTTCTTCTTGGAGATTTTTAGTACTTCTGTGAATGTTTCTTCACTTCTGGAGGTTATTACGCTTACATTCTCTATTCTTGGATTGGGTTCGGTGTTACTCGGAAGTTGACCCGGTCTTCTATCATTCACTTGATGCGCAAGCTGCCCCAGCTGTTTCTCAATGTTGAGAATTGATGCTTGCTGATTCCTAAGCATGTTTCTGGTCTCGTGTATGGCAGCATCGTGATCATTGTGTCTTTTTTCGGACGCGGCTATGAATCTAGTGAATAACTCTTCTAAATCGGCTTTCTTTTCTATCGATTCTTCCTTTTGGTATAGTCCCCTCTCCTTCTGCTTGTATTTCTCCTCCTTTGCTTTCTTATACTCCTCGTATGGTAGCCAATCCTTCTTAGGTTTTCGCCAATTTTCATCATACCGATCACCACTTGAATAGAAGACTTGCGCTTTCTTATTTCCATTCTCATCCAAATCACAATCCTTTGCGAGATGGGACCCTCCACAATTTTCGCATCCTACCCTAATAGCATGGATTGCTTGATCCATTTTTGTCATTCTTCGATCTAGACTATCAAGTTTTGCTATCACCGCCGCCATGCTATCACTTGCCGCGTTTACTACCCCTCGACTTACTTCGTTTCTCGAATTGTGGTATTCTCTAGAGTGCTTAGAGAATTCTTCAATTAATTCTTTAATTACCAGGGGTGCCTTCTTTGTAAGCGGTCCTTGAGAATCAAGTAATTGCCTTGTGGTGACATTGACTCCATCATAGAAAATGGAGACCTCTTGTTGGCTATTAAGGTCATGGTGTGGGCAATTTCTAAGTAGGCTCTTGTATCTTTCCCAAGCTTCATAAAGAGATTCTCCGGGTTGTTGCTCGAAGTTGGCAATGGCTTTCTTTAGCTTGGCTATCTTGGAGGGCGGGCAGAAATGGTCTATGAATTCTTCTTTCATCTTGGCCCATGTGGTGACTGATCCGGGAGGAAGTGACTTTAACCAATCTTTTGCAGCCCCCTTAAATGTGATAGGAAGCATGCGAAGAAGCTGGGTCTCGCGTGGAACATTAGTCACGTTGAAGTAGTCAGCCACATCATTCACTTCATCCAAGTGCTTGTAAGCGTCTTCATGATCCTTCCCGTAGAAAGGAATCTCCTTGAGTTGCGCGAGAATATGGCCTTTTAGTTCGAAAGTAGCAGTTGCGGGAATTGCGGGTTGCACAAGTCCCGACCCGGTGTCATCACGCATCCTTTTCTTCCATTCCCCCATGGGGACTTCATCAATGTTAGCCATAGTGATAGCTAACTCTTCTTCGGAATCGGTTTCGTACTCGGAAATATGCTCTTCTTCTTCCTCGGTTTCGTACTCGATATCTTCTTGAATTGGTTCTTCAATTGTGAACGAGGCACTGGATGCTCCTGATTTGCTGCTCTTCTTCTTGCTGAAAACGGACTTTAAGTTCTTGAGTGGTGAGTTCTTTGAAGTTGCGGTTTCTCCAACGGCTTTTCCTTTGCTCCTTCTTAGTGCGGATTTCGGGTCTTCCAAAGGAGGGACTAGAGGTGTATCAGATCCTGGGGTCATGAAACAACTGTAAACAAACAAAACAAAAGAAACAGAACGCGTAAAAAGAACAAAAACGAAATAAAAAAAATAAAGACTGAAACAGCGATGTACTCGCCGAGTCGGCACGAGTGCACTCGGCGAGTTCAAGGCAAAAACATAAAAGAAAATTTCTAGTTATTCTAAAAAAAAAATGAATTTTTTATAAACTAATTCTACTTACTGAATTACTTTGTAAATAACTTTGTGTAAGATAAATCCCACACAAAGGATCGATTAAACTAGAGTTTAATATTAATTTTAGAACCGTTCCCCGGCAACGGCGCCAAAAACTTGATGTGTGTAAAACCAACTAGTTTTAAACCTACTTTTAATTATCAAATAACATACAAAAGGCAGTGAACCTATCAATTGTGGTATAGCTAAATAAGCAGGGTATCAGACACAGGGAACGACAAATTAAACTAAAAACTAATTTAATCTAAGTTAATTAAGAAGTAGGGGTTTTTCTCTAGTTTTACAAGACTAGAAAACTTACTAACTATTACTAATTTAAGACTAGAAAATAACGATTTAACTAGATTCAATAATTGGAAAGGAACTTCTGTTTAGTTCAACTTGGTTAACTCTATGGTTGATTTCAAGGTAATAGTGCAATGGATTAATTCTTTCGTTGGTTACCGATTCAAGTGATTAGATTCGTATTCACTACCCTAATCCTTAGCAAATTAACTAACTCAAACAGTGGCCAATTGTCTAATTTAATTATATTCACTAGATTAATTATTCGGGTTAAGTTAGACTTGCAATAGTTAACTAATTTATTCTTTTTAATTAACCTCTTGTTTGATAGTCATCTTACAAGCTTGCACATGAATTTACTCAATTTTCTTATTAATTCTAGTTTCATATTCATTAATCCTAGACATATAACATAGTGATCACATAGCATATGAGGTCAATAATCAATAGATGTTCATGCTAATCAATTATCTTCCTATTAACAGAAAATTAATTATTATTCACACACAAGGTTCTTCAGCAAGCTAAAATAAAAAAATTCACCAACTTGGAATTAATCCTACCAATCAATCAAACCATATTGTCAACTTTGTATCCCCAAACAGAAGTCTAAAGGATTTAGCTCATAATTAAAGTAAATAACAGCAAACAAACAAAGTCAAGTTGCTTAATCATAATGAATAAACAAAAGAATAAGTGGAATGATGAAATTTTGCCTTAATTACTCTCCGGAATTGAATTCTAGCTTCCTTCGTCGTCTTCTAGGGTTTTTCTGGCTTCTCAATCGTAGCAAAGCACTTCTGAATCGTCCCAGAACTCTCCTCAATCGATCTGTGGAATTATCTTTAAATATACGAATCGACTCATCGAGTCAAATGGTGACTCGTCGAGTCCCTCTCACATTCCCCGTATTGCGATAACTCTCTGGGATCTCGAGTCATTATCTTCTCGATTCTTCGATTGGACTCGCCGAGTAGTCGATCCGACTCGCCGAGTAGGTGCCTTTTTTAGTGTTTTTCTTCTTTATTCCATTCTCGATCTTCTAACTGTTTCTCCCGCTTCCTTTCGCTTCCGAGCTTCATCTTTGGACTGAAAAACATAATTTAACACTTTTAAGTACCTTTTGTCCATATATGCGATAATTAAGCTAATAAATGAATAAAAATGTATATTTAATATGAACTAATTATGCACATATCAACATCCGACTTGTAAATTACAACTCATATATCCCCGTGTCAAGAATATAAGATATTATCATCTCAGAAATACTCGTGATATAATCCATGGAGTAATTCTCTAAGCGTGAGTTTATCCAATACTTAAATCTCAATTTTAAGTACTCATGAATGTTGTAGCATTACAATTGCTATGTCTAACTCCTTTAGACAATCTACAATCCAATTCATGACAGTCTTAATTCACTACTTACTTTTAAAACTATGAGCGAATACGGAATTTGAATAATTAAATTATTCGGAAAGTAAAAAATGCAAAAAAAAAAAAAACTCAAGAATAAATAATTGACAAATTCAGTAACCAAACTCATAAATAATCTCTGTTATTTAATCACCTAAAGTCAATTACATTTATTTTGCTACAAGTTTCAAACTAATCATCCAACTACTAAAACTAACGTCATCTCTCAATCCAATGCTCCTAGCATGCTGTCTATGCTTAATCCTACTCAGAGTCTTTTTGAGAGGATCTATAGGATTATCGTTTGACGGGACTCTTTTCACTATGAGATGAACTGATTCAATTTTAAGTCTGATATAATGGTATTTTCTGTTGATATGTCTTGATTTTCCATGATCTCTTGGTTCTTTAGTTAAATCAACCACTCATTCGTTTACTACAAGAAAAACACGTTTTTTCTACGAAAGGAATCAGTTGCGAAAAGCTAAAATTCCGTTGCAAAAGACAAATAGCGACGAAATTTGCAACGACCTATTTCCGTCCCTAAAAACGCCGTGGCGAGGGTTTGCAAAGGAAAAGATAATTCCGTCACAAATGTGACAACGGAATGAAATCCGTGGTAGGTGGTATTCCGTCGTGTATTCCGTAGTAGGATTCCATCGCACAATCTATGGTAGTTATTCCATTACAAATTCCGTGGTGGTGATTCCCTAGCAAATTCTGTGGTGTGATTCACTAGAAAATTCCGTGGTAGTGATTCCTTAGCAAATTCCGTGGTGATTAATCCATAGCAAATTCCGTGGTGGTGATTCCCTAGTAAATTCTGCGGTGGTCATTGCCTAGGAAATTCCATGGTGGTCATTCCCTAGTAAATTCCGTGGTGGTGATTCCGTAGCAAATTCCGTCGTGCTGAATCCCTAGAAAATTCTGTTTAATGATTTCCTAGCAAATTCCGTGGTCATGAATCCCTAGCAAATTCCGTTTGATGACCTCCTAGCAAATTCCGTGGTCATGAATCCCTAGCAATTTTAATGGTGTATATTATATACCAGATTCTATATGGACCGATAGATAATTGATTTATAAATTATATCCAAAATACATAATCTGCAATAATTATTTATTACATGGAAAATAGAAAGTTGCTATTCTAAAATACATAAGCTGCAATAAACATATATTAACCTACTACTCTTGTTGTTTTGTAAACCCATTAATAAGATCAAATGCCATATGAAGTTGTTTTTCAAGATGCCCGGCCCTTGCTTTGTTGTCCTCTTGTTCGGCGTTCATCATTTCTTTAAGCTCTTCGTTTCATTTCTTCCATTTCATCATTTTTTTTCCGGAATGTAAGATACATCCGTTTTACCGTTCCTATTGGGAACTGCCTTTGCAAAAGATCCTAATCCATAAAGTCTTTTTTTTATCATGACCACCAACAACAACATAAAATAGCTTGTCCTCCTCAAAATCAACACCTTCAGCTTCCAACTCTTCCCGTTTTTCTGTATAGGCCGCCTACAAAATAAAAATATTATAACTTAAAAGATATCAAATTTAGGAATGATATTATGGAGTAGCTACAATATAAAAGTTTAAACTGAAATGAATATTACATGAATTTGTCTATCTTTTTCATTTGTGAAAGTGACTCCATCGTGATTCTTCATGTGTGTATACAAGAACAATTCACTATGGGGTGGCTCATGTCCTAATTTTCTCTTCTGCATAAATACCATATAAAATGTCAAATATACAGATAAACATATACAAGCATTGATATGATGTACCATTTAAAAAATTACCAAATCAGAAGCTATTTTCAAATGACTTGCAGATCCAGCGTTATGTGTAGGTTTTGCTACTGCATCAGCCACACCGTTACGACTATTTTTCTTGTTCTGCTCTGATTTTAGCTTGTATTCTTCTGTATTCCAATTTAATTGCCAGGAGTTCCAGACTTCCTGTGGAATATGAGCTGGTTTAAAGCATGTTTGTTTCTTTTTGGGCTCCTCATGTTGAAGAAATAGTGACTATAACTTTCTGCCGCTTTCCTTGCCCTAGCTTACCTCACCACCGAGTCTATTGTTTCATACCAACAATATTTTTTCTACACATTAACAATATAAACATAATTTTAAGTGTAAATGTTTAACAAACAACAATTTATCACATATAGTTAATTACCTGAAACTCCTCCCAATCTAATTTGCGCATTTCAATGCTTACTTTTGCCCAAGAGTACCATTCTGGATCTACTCTATGTTTAAAGGACTGACTAATAAAGTGTGCACAAGGGCCTGGTGCCTTTAGCCTGCAAGTAATCATGTGATGTGTTAAGTTATGAATTGATATGTACGTGTAAACCAAAAGTTTATACAGAGAAAAAGTTGTAATTAAGATATGATTGGTAACTCATGTATTTTTTTTTCTAAACATGAACAGTTAAACGTCCATCTGGTCCGTAATCTTCAGAGGAATTGTTTTCACCTTCTATACTTTCCACTACAGATCCATTCATGGTTGGTTGTGTTGGTGATGGGGTAGATTCTGGGATAGCTGTTGTTGATGGGGTATATTCTCGGGTAGGTGTTAGGATAGATGTATATGTTCAAGATGTGGTAGTTCCTTTACCTAAGGAGGATGTGGTAGTTACTGTAGTTATGGAGGATGGTACTGTAGATGCAGGTTTTGAGGTTGTGGTAGTAGATATAGGTGTTGATGATGTGGTAGTGGGTGTTGGTGTTGAGGATGGTTTAGATGATGTAGGTGTTGAAGTTTTGGTTACTGATGTAAGTGTTGAGGATTGTATTGTTCCAGTTTTTGAAGTTTTAGATGTATTTTCTAAGGACGATGTGGATGTTGTAAGTGATGCCGAGGTAGTGGTAGTCATGGTTCATGTTACTGATATTGGTTTAGGGGTTTTGTTGGTAGATGTTATAGGTTCTTTGGATGTGGTTGTTGGTATTGGGAAGTCGATTTCTTCATCTTGTAAGTGTATGTTGTTTATGAATTTTGCAGCTGAAATCCTATTGCGTTTCATAACCTGTGGTGCAATGAATTTAGTTGGCTTCACACTGGATGCTCCTTTTGCTTTCGAGTTCGACATCTTTCTTTCTTAAAAATTACCAAAAAACTATAGTCAATACAAATGTATTAAAGATGATAAACTACTGATGAGAAGAAAGAAACAAACAATAAAAATAAATTATATAGGAAGGCATTACTACGCATGCAAAGTATTGAATACAATCAAAACCAATTTACGTCTAATTTAAGATGATAATATACATGAAGGTGATCAGAGAACAATAGACGATCATCATGATAACAGTAAATTAAATACAAATTAATTTTAGATGAGTGAAAAACTATATCGCCAAAGTCAGTGCACAAACGTATATTGAACAAAGATTTCGATCAGTTAGCTGCCGGAGATGATGATTACAGAAAATATAAACAATATTTCTAAACAGTAAATTACCCTAATATGCAGCCTAAACGTGTGTATGTTGGAGGGAAACGAATTGCGAAATATTTTGAACCTCCGCTAGTCAAAAATTCGAATTGTGCTAGTTACTGCTAAATATTTAGTAATTCAAATTTATTAAATTAATTCCAGATTGATAGATAGGGTATATACATCTAGCTAACGTCAAGAAAGAACATACACTAACGAGTTGTTTGTAGTATAATTTTAATTTAAAGTTATAAATGAGGATTAAACATTAATAAACTATTCATCTTTATGATTTTATGATTAAACCAAAATTTATACACAAACGGCGTACGGGTCAAGTCAATATATATGGTAGTTGCTTATGGTGTCATGGTATCACCCACGGATAACATATGGGTCATTGGTCAACACGGTAGTTGCTTATGATTTCCATGGATGACATATGGGTCATTGGTCAACATGGTAGTTGCTTATGGTGTCCATAGATAACATATGGGTCATTGGTCAACATCGTAGTTGCTTATGGTGTCCATTGATGACATATGGGTCATTGGTCAACATGGTAGTTGCTTATGGTGTCCATGGATGAGATATGGATGACATATTAGTCATTGATCAACATGGTAGTTGCTTATGGTGTCCATGGATGAGATATGGATGACATATGGGTCATTGGTCAACATGGTAGTTGCTTATGGTGTCCATGGATGACATATGGGTCATTCGTTAACTTGGTAGTTGCTTATGGTGACCATGGATGAGATATGGATGACATATGGGTTATTGGTCAACATGGTAGTTGCTTATGGTGTCCATAGATGACATCTAGGTCATTGGTCAACATGGTAGTTGCTTATTGTGTCCATGGATGAGACGTTTCAACTATGCTAAAGACCAGGAATACCAACTATGCTAAAGACCAGGAATACCAAGTCCAACAACATTCACAAAGCTGGTCATAGAGGATACTAGGAATATCGGACTTCTTGTTAGCTAGTTTAGACTATAAATTGACACATGTATCTCGCACACAAAACACACTACTTACTCTTATCTTACTCTACGAACTTTTTCATGCGGTTTGCCATAAATAGCGCTTTTTTACTAAAATATTCTATGTAATCATCATTTTATATTAATAAAATCATCAAGGCAGGTGATCATTATCACCTCCCAAGGTTTTGTGCCAGAGATCCTAGCAAGGATCAAGGGCTTTCCTTTGTAAACCATCGTGTCATTCACTTTACCTTTTTGTATCGTATAATTCGAACATCATAGCCTCTCATTCAATTTGGTTGATTTATACTTGTGTAATTTTTGACCAAAACAATTTGGCGCCAACCGTGGGACCGTGGTGTTTAAAATCCTCGAAAGATCATGTCTACACAAACAATTCTTTCTTCATCATCCGCTTCTTCGATTCCAACCAAAAACCTACCAATTTGGCGCCTGACACTTCCAAGAAAAACACTCCTCCGGTCACTAACCACGGGAGTTTGGGATCTTCAGGACTCTAGGATCCGACTGCTCTGGTCATTATTGCTGAACTCTTCGCTATGATGAGGAAAATGACACAAAAATGACTCATCATCAAGATAACAATAGAACACTACTTAGAGAAGTGGAGAGGATGAAGGCGGAGTTTCAGAGATCCTAGGAAATGATGCCCACAGTTGTACAACTAAGGATCCTAAACTTCGACAATGTAGGATTCTCAGGAAATCATCAAGGGAACACTGCTCCTGCTACTGCTGCGTCACACTGGGGGCAACTATGAATAATCGAGCATCTATGATCAATGATCTCAATGGTCCTTTTAATACTCCTAGAAACCTTGATTCTTGTAACTTCTTAAACAACAGTACTATCAATACTAACTCTACAAATGTTGATGCAGGAATAAGTCCAAACATGGCTAGGGAACTTCAACAGTTGAGACAGATGATCTCAAGCGTACATGGGGTAGTTCAACCTATACCAGAAGCATCTCTAACAAGTCATAGGATCTCGAGATTTGCTCCTGCGATAGCTGATACCAAAGTTCCTAAGCACTTCCGGACTCCTAGCATGAAGCCTTACGATGGAACTACGGATCCTGAAGAGCACGTATCACAATACCGAAACAGGATGGAGATCATTCCCATCCCAATGCACTTGAAGGAAGCTTGCCTATGCAAAAGCTTTGGTTCAACCCTCACGTGATCAGCCCTCAAATGGCTGCTAAACGTTCATCCCTATTCTATTACTTCATTTGCACATTTAATCAATATTTTCAACAACCAATTTTCTTTTAGCAAAACCTTCGAGAAGATCACTAGTGATCTCTGTCGGGTGGTTCAGGATCCCAAGGAACAACTTATGGATTTTGTTAACAGGTTTGGTAAGGAAGCTCTGAGAAAACCCAACATTGATATGGAGAAGGTTGTCGAGGCCTTCAAGATGCGTCTAAAGAAGGATTCACCCGTCTATGAAGATCTCGTGATGACTCCATGCAAGAGATTGGATGAAGTTAGGTGCCGGGCATTGAGGTTCATAAGGCTTGAAGAGGATAAAGAAGTCCAGAAGAGGAGCAACCCTTCCAAGTTAATATGAGAATTCCATTAGGAAGGCTAAATCCTCAGCTCCAAGATCCTACAAATTGAAGCCCTATTCCAAACAATATCATCATAGGGTTAATGCCCTCGAAGATGAAGGAGAGGAGGGGGAACACCCTAAGATCACTGACTATTGTTTTTCTGTGGATGTTTTAGGTTTAATCCATGCTATACAGGATCTCGGAGACAAAACAAGGTGGACAAAGAAGGATAACAAGTCCACCAGTTGGAAAGACAAGTCCAAATGGTGTGCTTACCACGAAGATGTTTAAAATCTCAATCTAAGCTTTTAGAATTGAATTGAAGTATAATTTCCTCTCACTTAATTATAGAAAAAAAAATCGACCCCTGCAACTTCATGAATTGAAGCTTTTGTTTTTCTATAATTAACATTGCTAGCTTGCAATAATAATAATCATAAATATCATGCTCCCACTAACATGATGATTATTAGCATAACACTTATTCTCCCACTAGCTTTCACATGTATTCAAAAATCTGTTGGACTTCTAAAATTTAGATTCATACACCTTTCCGTAGATAGCTCACATGTGTGTCTAAGCAGTTTCAAGAACTATGAAAAGGGATGTCGTAATCATAGTCTCAGTTGTTTAGACCTTTGCCATTTCTCACAATTCCATGTTAGTGTGCCAGTTAACCATACACGCTCCACTAACGACTTTTGAAAATGCAAATAACACAATTGCTATCTACTTAAAATCTACTTAGTGAAAGCGTTTCATCACCATCATTCTCATGAATCGGAGAGAAACCTTATGACACTTAGATTTTATGGTGTATGAGTTCCTATCCATGTGAATTTGTCAAAACCATAATCACAAGACAAGGTTAGTGACAAATTCAATCTTACATGGAATGAACTTGTTAAATCTTAATTTCTTTTCACCTAGTAGCACAAGGCCCACTAATGCTTCCAAGCTGTTATGCTCACAATTTAGAACTAAGAAACCTCATATGCATAGTCAACTTAATTGGCACAAGAATTGTGTCAACATGATAGGTTACAAACCTCAAGTCATGTGCTAGTGATAAAACACAGGTTTTACTCTTGATTAAATCTTGAAACTCTTTCAGGATCTTTAAGGCTCCCACTGTCCTCTTGACATATAAGTTTCCCTAGTCAAGGACCATTCCTTGACAGAACAAATATTCGAGAGTTGGTGCGGATTCTTATCAAGGTAAACACTTCACATAATTGGTCTTAGTTGGTCTTTGTCTTATCCAAGACATCACAACTTACCAATTTCAAATGTACAAGAGTAGAAAGCATTTTACACTACATTTGATATGTGTTTTAAACCTTACATTATGTCACTCAAGGTTATAATCTTGGAGTATTACTCTAAGAATTGTTTTGGAACGAAGTATGATTCATCTTCTTGATTTTAACCATTCCAACAATTCATGACTCCTCTTCTCTGCCATAAGAATACACTAAGATGTCCTTAAAGGATTAAATTGTGATATGGTTTCAAAATCATTAAGATGATCATAAAACATGATACTAAAGTACTCTCCCATCTTTTCAGATTTGAGAAACTTTTATCTCTCTGCCAAATTTGATTCTTCTCATCCGTTTTGCCATACATTAAAACCTTTTCAATATTACATAATTATACTTAAACTTGCAAGTATATATAACCATACTTACTACACTTTAGTAAATCATGACGAATCGATCTTTGTGGTGGACCTTAGCTAGCACACACCAAGTGTCTGATCCCTTAGTCCTTTAATTGACTCACATGTGCATGTGATCAATGAATTAGTCTTAATTTTCCAAAGATGAGAATTCCCATTCATCATACATTACAACCTGTATGATTCCAAGTTTCTGTCCAATTGAAACTTGGGTGATGAGAACCTTTCTTTATTTGGTAAATTCAGACACTACCACAAATGAGAGAATCAAACTCATATTTCCAATATTGCAAGAAACATACAAACATAATTTGGCCATAAATGCCATTGTAAGGCGATATAGTATAAATTAAAATAAACAAAACTTTTATTTCTTTATTAAAATGCGGAAAAATATTCTTTACAATGCAACTTTAAATGGAAACTATGCTATTACATATTCCCTAGAAATCTATCATAACTTCTAAGTAGTAGCTCAAAAACCCGATCCTCGAACCATGCGATAGAAATCCATCTTCGCGATCAGATTCAGCACACTCTTCTTTTAATCTTCCTTTTGCTCGATCCTGCTAAACATCAAGATGCAATCTAGTCACATCATGTAATAGGAATCAACAATTAGGAACTTTAATAAAGTTAGATAGTGGACTTACTAGAAGCAGAATCAACCATTTTGTCTCTACTTGCTTTCAAATCTTTCAGGTATTTAGGGCAGCTTCACTTCCAATGTCCCTTCTCATGACAATAAAACATATAGACTCTTTCAGAAAGGTACACGAGACAATCACAGACTTAGCCTTTCCCTTTACCTTTCGGTCAACCGGGTTGACCAAGGTCGATCCCTTTCCATTGGGAAGAGAAAGCTTTTCTAGACTTCCAATGTTACCATTATCCATGTCCATAGAAGTTTGAGAATTTGATCTTTCACCAATATTTACTTTTCCAGTGCGTTAAAACATTTCTTATTCAGCAACAATGAGCAAATAAGAAAGATCAATAAGAGTTATGTCGTGATCTGTCACATAGTAGTCCTTAATGAACTCACTATATGACTCTGAAAGTGTCTGAAGAACCCAATCAATGGCCAACCTCCTTGAGATATCGACACCTAACATTCTCAACCTGTCAATGTGTGACTTCATTTCTAAGACATGAGTACACACAGGGTTTCCATATTTATGTTTCATTGCCAGTAGTGTTTGAGTGATCTTGAACTTTTCAGGTCTTCGAGCTTGTGGGTCAGGGAGAATAAATGGAGGAGGTGGAGGAAGTGAAGCATGATGTTGAGGGACATCATCTTCAAGAGGAAAGCTTGTTCCAAGAGATTTGGGAAGATCATAGTTATCTGAACCAGACATCTACAATGGGAGAAAATCAAGTTAGTTGATTCAAGTCCTTAATATAACACCCAATATGAAATATTAAGGCTAAGACCCAACACAATATTTTATAACTTGGAAGAGGGATGTCGTAATCCAAGCTATAAAATATTTGAAGGTAGGCGAATGACGATTCACCAATTTCCACCATTAAAACGAAATAATTTTATTAGGTGTTTCCTGGGTTTGAAATTCCTAGATCTTTTGAGATTCATTGAACTTTTCAATGGCATGTTTCAATCTCATGTGTGCCCTCTCAAAATTTGTGACTGGGATGCCGAGGATCACAAAACAAGGTGTGAATAACCATGCAAATTCACATGGTACCCTTAATATTATCACCTAATCAATGTGCCGGTTAACCACACGCGCTCCACCGATATATGATAAACATTAAGTCACCCTTTGTGATCCTTACTAGTCCAAGTTAGTGTGCCGGTTAACCACACACGCTCCACCAACGCCTTGGTAAGGTGCAAAGTGTGAATTTCATGGGTTAGCACCATGTTCACATTTTTCCTAAAGTAACTAAGTTTGGGAATTAAAAAATATTTAGTTACTTTATAATAATCATTATACTTTTAATGAGAATTTAAAGTCATTGTCCTACCCGTTCGGCTAACGACCCTCCACCGATCAAGGAAGCAGTGGGTGAGAGTGGACATCCATTAAACTGTCATTTTATAGGCAACAGCCTTATAGCCCCTTATAGACCGGCTTCATGAATGAGGCCTACTAACGGTAAAACGACTTGTTCTTATATATATATATATATATATATATATATATATATATATATATATATATATATATATAATTATTAACCATTAATCTTATAATAGTATAAGGTTGAATTTTAACTTTTAAAACTTCTAGGGTATGGAACTAAAGTTTGTGTGAGACTTATAAATCTAAAACTTGAGGGCAAGTTTTGAGCAATTCAAAAACTTTTGGATATTCATAACTTATGAGTTTTAATTAAGTGTTTAAAACTTTTAATGAAGAGACTCTTGGACATCCATAACTTGAGGACAAGTTATGGAGTCCATAAAACCATTTATTATGAAAAATACTCTTCAACTTATGTAACCTATGTTTTTAATGGACTTTTAAAAGAAAAAGAGTTTTGGTAATCCATAACTTTAGAACAAATTATGGATTCCATTAAAACACATTAAGATCAAGAATTAATTAACAAACAATTTGCAAATAATTCCTATGATCTAACAAAACTCATAAGAACATGAACATTCATATCAACAATTTCAAGAATCATATAAACACATATAAAACTTGGAATTTTGATATTATCCTTGAAATTGGTTTGCCACAATCATTACCACATCAAAATCAGGTTTTACAAGTCCAAAACAGTTTATAGTAGTGATTCTAGACCAATTCCAGCCAAAACAGTCAAATATATGCTGTCAGGGGGTCCAACTCGTCGAGTGCATGAACAAACTCGACGAGTTGGATGCATTTTTCCTTGGAATCGTCGAGTCCCTTCATGGACTCGGCGAGTCTGCTGTGCACACAACATATAAACTTCGATTTTCAGCAATTTGCATCAAGTATTTAAGAAAACAAGCCTAGGCTCTGATACCACTGTGGTTTTTGAGCATTCTAACACTCCTAAGGTGTACATGCAACCCTAATAACCTTGGATCTATGTTTTCTCTAAATACATGCAAATAATGATTTCCAAGGTTACTTCCTAACTAGCATAGCATAAGGATCTTGAATCATAAAACTACTAGTAGAAAGACATACCTTTTGATTGTGATTGATTGCTTGGAGTTTGAGAGCCTAGCAACAATAGTGTGAATGACTCAAGTGGAATCACAAATCACCACAAATGTTGGAAACTTGAGAGAATAGTATATTGCTTCTTGAAATCGGCCACCCTTAGTTCTCACCCAACTAGTTGTCATTTCAAGCATCACAAGCGTCTTTATATAGTGTGGAGGATTAGGGTAAACCCTAATAACCCATGTCTTTTCCTTTCCAAGGATCCATGGGTTAAATGCTCCATGGATCATCCATGGACCCCATGTATGCTTAGCCCATTACTAATAAGTGTAAGCCCACATTATATAAAATGCAATAGCCCATGTTTAATTAGTCACCTTTTGATCACTAAATTAATTCATAATTAATTTAAGATCAATACTAATTAAACAATATGATTCCATATTAAAATATTATAACTTATAATATATTAATAAATCATAAACATACTATTCTCATAAGATTATCCATAATAATTATTCGGGTGAAGTGCAACCCAAATGTTCCATGCCGGGTCGGGTCAAGTATATACCAAATAAGTTATGGACTTAGACACCTTATCCAACAGGAAGTGCCACTGAGCAGCGAGGATCCTGAAGCCAAATTCCACAGAGAATCCTCAATACTAGAGCAAATTAAGAAAGTCCTATTAAATTTCCTTTGAACCAGAAGCTAGATGTTAGCATGGAAACACAAAAATATGATAGGTATAGAAAAGAGTATTATCACTCACAATCTTAATATTGATCCTCCTTTCAGACTGATACATCAGAAGAGAAGGAAGTTTGCACCCAAAAGGAATCAGATGATCCAGGAAGAAGTGGAAAAGCTTCTCAAGATAGGGATGATCACGGAAGTGGAGTTCCCGAGATGGATAGCTAATGTAGTTGTCGTACAAAAGAAGAACAACAAGTGGCGAGTATGTGTAGACTACATGGATCTTAACAAGGCTTTACCTAAGGATCCTTTTGTTGGGTTAAGTGTCTAAGGTCATAACTATAATTGGTATGTACTTGACCCGATAATAGCTTGGTCCATTTTTGGTTGCATTCACTGGAACAATTTGATACGATGGATATTTGAGAAAGACGTTATTTGTGATTTATTAATACATTATAAGTATAATGTATTAATTGAGAAATCATATTATTTAATTAGTATTGATCAAAAATTAATTTGCAATTAATTTAGTTATCAAAAGAGACAAATTAAATCAACGGGGACTGATTATGTAAATCAGTAATACATATGGTTTGGGCCATTGATCCATGATGGGCTAAGTCTATGTGAGAGTCCATGAAGAGTTAGTCAATTTGAGTTATTGGATCATAAGACTAAGTGTGTGGATTAGGGTTTACATGTGACCTTAGGAATTCCACACTATTAGTGTAACTCCTTAGCTCCAAAATAGCCACCCTAAGAGTTCACAGAAGAACCCTAGTCGTTTTGTGTGCTCCTAACCTCTCTCTCAAAGTCCTCCATTTGTTCATGGTATTTTGTAAACCATTTGAGGCATCACACTTGAGGTGCTAAGCTCTTGAAAGGCCAAATTCTACATGCTACAATTAAGAGGTATTCTTCTAACTAGTTTTTTATGTTTCAAGTATCCAAGTTGTATGCTAGTCATAGGTTTCATGATTTGGATAATTTTTGTTGCATGTATAACTAGCGAAAACTTAGATACAAAGCATTAGGGTTGTATGTGCACCATAGGAGTGTTATGATACATAAAACCCAACAGCGGTATCAGAGCCATGACTATTTTCTGTTATATAGATGCATTGGTTAATTGTTCAAAGCTGAAGAAAATGGAAATCTGCCTTCTGCCAGCATGAACTCGACGAGTCCACTATGGGACTCGACGAGTACATGATGAACTCGACAAGTGCATTGTCTAGCACGACGAGTTGGACAGTCTGTTGGTAGATTTTCAAGTTTTGTTTGGCCAGAATTGGATTAGGATCATTACCACAAGCAGTTTTGTATCATAAAATCTAATTTTTATGATATGGTAGTGACTTTCCTCATCCAATTAAAAGATAATTGTCAAAATTATAAGATGATTATAAGTTTATATGATAAAGGTAATTATTTGTATATTTTTGATTTGAATCTATCTTGCTACGACAGTTGCAATAGGTCAAATTGGAAAAAGATTAAAAAAAATATGATTATTTATTGGTTTAAATTTGATCTAAATGTTTTGAACAGTTACAAAACTTGTCTTTAAGTTTTGGAATTCAGTAGTTTTTATTAAAAGGAGTTACAAAAGTTGTCATCAAGTTTTGGAGTCAATGGGTTTGAAGAGTTACAAAACTTGCCCTCAAGTTTTGGAATTTGAAAAGTCTCTTTTATAAAACATTGAATTCTAAAACATCTAGTAATTTGAAAAGATTTCAAAAGGTGCAACTCTTGGTTTCATTACTTAAAAAAATTAATTAAATAGTTTTAATTTTGAATTTTATATTTTGAACCTTCATGTTTTGAATAGTTCAAATTACACCTTATGGAAATTATCAAATTGATTAAAGTGTTTAATTAAAAGAGAATTAATAATTCAATAATGATATGGTTTATGTTTAATTAAATTAAGAGTATAATTTATTAATACGTTAAACCGCCAAGTATTTTAAATGTGTAAAATACACCCTTATACTATATAAAGTTAAAAGTTTAACATATTATATATGTATAAGTAAAAGGTCAGTCTTAACGTCAGTAGGCTTCATTCATGAAGCTAGTCTATAATGGGTGTTTAAGGAAATTGCCTAGAAAATGACGATTAAATGGGTATCAACTCTTACCCACCGCACTCTTGACTAGTGGAGGGTCGTTAGCCGAATGGGTAGGATAGGACACTAAACCCTCATTAAAAGTATAATGAATTATAAAGTAACTAAGCCCTTATACATTCCCAATCGTAATTACTTTAGGAAAAATGTGAATTTTATGCTAATCCATGAAATTGCACATTGCACCTTATTAGTCAGTTACTGGAGCGTGTATGGTTAACCGACACACTAATATGGACTAATGATGGATGGAAATGGGTAAGTTGTAGTTTGTCATAGATCAATGGAGCGTGTGTGGTTAACCAACACATTGATTAGGTGATAAATGACTTTGAGAGTACCAAGCTAATTTGTTTGGTTATTCACACCTTGTTTGTGATCCTCGGTATCCCAATCATAAACTTGAAGGGCATAATCAAGATTAAACATGCCATTGAAAAGTTGAATGAATCTCAAAAGATTTAGGAGTTTCATTTAAAATTTAATTCGTTTAAAAATTTCGTTTTCATGGTGGAATTGGTAAATCATCATTTACGTACCGATAAATAGTTTACAATGGGATTACGACATCCCTCTTCAGAATTGTAAATTATTGTGTTGGGTTCTAGCCTTAATATTTCATTTGGGTGTTATATTAAGGACTTATATCAACTTAACTTGAATTTCTCCCTTGTAGATGTCTAGTTTTGACAAATATGGTCTTCCTGAATCCTTTGGAAAAAGCATTCCTCATGAAGATGATGTTCCCAGAAATCATACTTCCCTTCCTCCACCTCCTCCAATAATTCTCCTTGACCCACATGTTCGTCGACTTGAAAAGTTCAAGGTCACTCAAGCCCTATTTGCAAGCAAACACGAAGATGGAAAGTTTGTATGTGCTCATGTCTTAGAGATGAAGTTACATATTGATAGGCTGGGACTGTTCGGTGTCGTTTTCCCAAGAAAGTTGGCTATTGATTTGGTTCTTCAGTCACTTCCCGAGTCGTATGGTCAGTTTGTTAAAGATTACTATATGACAGATCACGGCGTGACCCTTATTGATCATACCTATTTGCTAATTGCTGCAGAATCAACAATGATTTGGCACACTGGTCAAGAAAATTTGTCTGGAAGATCAATCTCCCGAACTTCCATGGACATTAACAATGGACACATTGGAAGTCCAAAACAATCTTCTCTTCCCAATGGAAAGGGATCGACCATGGTCAAACCGTTTGACCAAATGGAAAAGAGAAAGGCTAAGTCTGAGACTGTCCCGTGTGCCATTCCGAAAGTCTTTTTGCTTCTACTTCCAAGAGAAGGTGCATTCGATGCAAAGCTGCCGTATGAACCTGAAGGATCACAAGGATGGTAAAGTCAAAGCGTCTGACTCTGCTTTAGGAAAATCCACTATCCAACTCAATTAAGTTCCTATTTGTAGATTCTTTATACATGATGTGATAAGATTACATTTTGATGTTTTGTAGGATCGATGAAAGGAAGTTTAAAGGAAAAGCATGCTAAGTCTGATCGCGAAGAGATGGATTTCGATCGCATAACTCGATGATCAGAATTTTGAGCTGCTGCTTAGGAGTTAGGATAGATTGCTTAGGAATATTTAGAAAAATTTGATTTTATCTTATTTTATATTTCCTTGCAATGGCATTTGTGAAAATTGATGCTTGTATGTTTCTATTTTTAGCAATATGGATTTGATTCTTTCGTTTGTGGTAGTGCTAAAATTAACCAAATAAGGAAAGATTCACATCACCAATTTTCAATTGGACAGAAACTTGGAATCATGCGACTTGTACTGTATGATGAATGAGAACCTTCATCTTTGGGAAATTAAGACTAATTCCTTGTTCACACACACACACACACACACATATATATATATATATATATATATATATATATATATATATATGAGTCAAAAGGACTAGGGGATCTAGTAGAAATTGCTGTGTACTGGTTAGGTCCACCACAAAGAACAATAATACTATTCGTCATGATTCACTAAAGGTTTAGTAAATATGGTTATGCTTACAAGGTTAAGTATAATTTTGAATCATTGAAAATTTCAGTGTATTACAGAATGAATAAGAAGAATCAATTACACAGAAAGATAAAAGTTTCTCCAATCTAAAAGGAAAGGAAAGTACTTTAGTATCGTGTTTTATGATCACCCTAATGATTATGGAACCATATCACAGTTGATCCTCAAAGTACACCTTAGTGCATTTACATGACTAAGAGGAGGTATCTAAAATTGTTGAAACAATTTAATCAAGAAGGTGAGTCACACTTCGTTCCAAAGTCAAGTATTAGATTTATACTCCAAGATTGTGTCTTGAGTGACATGTCCTAAGAAGGTTTGTAACACATCATGAAATGTGGAGTAGAAAATTTTTCTTGCTCTTGCACATTTGAAATTGGTAGTTGTGATGTTTAGATGAAACAAACACCAACTAAGACAAATTATATGAAGTGTCATTCTTGATAAGAATCCGCACTAACTCTTGAATATTTGTTTGTGAAGGAATTTTTCTTGAAAAGAGAACCTATTGTTTATCACTAGCACACGACTTGAGGTTTGTAGCCTATCGTGTTGACATATTCTTGTTTCTATGCCCGTTCCAGTTAGTTGACTATGCATGTGAGTTCTAAGAGTTTGTAATTGTTTGCATAAGGCAAAGCACCTTGATCAGTGAAAGTTCATTGATAAGTAAGGGTGATCTGTTCAACAACTTGGAAGACATGGTAGGCCCTTGTGCTGCCTAGTGGCAAGAAATGAATATTGAACAAGTTTAGTCCATATGAGTTTGAATTTGTCGTAGACCTTATCTTATGATAATGGCTGAAATTGACAAATTCACATGGATAGGAACACTTACACCATAAAATCTAAGGACATAAGATTTCTCTCCACTTCATGAAAACGATTGTGAGGAAACACTTTAACTAAGAAGATTTTTAAGCGATAGCAGTTGTGTTAATTGCGTTCTCAAATTCAATTATGATTACGGCATCCCTCTTCATAGTTTGAATTGTGAGAAATGGCAAATAGTTTGAACATTCAGGACATATTGTTGTAAGTTCTGAAATAGTTTAGACACACATACGAGCTTTCTTATAAAAGGTGTATGAGCTTAGATAAATGCTTATCGAAGCATCTCGTATCAGAAATCTGAACTTTGGTAAGGAAGTCAATAAGTGTTGATTTCTAGAAGTCCGGCTGATTTCTAGATTCATATTAAACCTAGTGGGAGCATAAATGTTATGCTAGTAACAAAATAATTATTATGCTAGTGGGAGCATAATTATTATGGTAAGTGTTGTGAGTTAGAAATGCTATTCATAGGAAACAAATTTCTAATTTACAAAGTTGCAAAGTTTGAAAAGTTGTTCCGCTATAGTAAAGGAGAGGATACTGATACTTCATTTCAAATCTAATAGTTGAGATTGAAGTTTTAATCAAACTTAGGTGCTGTTTGCTTTTTGGAAAACACCTCTTCAAGCATCTTACTGCTGCGCGGCGCAGCACACGCGCAATACTTTTCATCTCGCAACTGTTTGTTTTTTAGAAGTCTTCTGAGTCAAAAACCTCTGCGCGTGCTCTGTTTGGCGCAACACTTGTATTGCCTCTTCCAACCTCTTCCAAACTCTTCTTCTTCTTTTTTTATTGCTGAAATTTTGATTATATGTTATTAAAATTTTATTTCACATTTTTTTCGTTTTTTTTCGTTTATTTTTATTGAATTTATTTTTCATTTTTTACTAAAATATCTTTATTTTTTGTTGAAATATCATTCTTTTTATTGAAATATCATTAATTTTTACCGAAATGTTATACATTATTAAATTTTACGTATTAAAAAGTTATTTTCGGTTTATAAAATTAGTTTATTTTAATTTTTTAATACCTGCAGCAGTATGCAGATGTTAAAAAGACAAACACGCTTCTTATTATAGTCTGCAGCTGTTTGGTCCACCTTTTCTACTGCAAAGAGTTGTAGAGGTGGTCCGCAGACTTCATGAATTTTTGATTCAGAAAATCAAACAACACCTTAGTCATGAGCATATATGAATATCAGGTTCAAATGTTCAACATTGAAAATTCTATATATAGAAATATTATAGCAAAAGACTGGTTAAGTATCATGTCATTATGTAAGACATTATGAATCGTGTGACATATGCTTCGGGTATAGGATCGATTGGATATGCTATAATATTAACATGTTCTCTTTTTCCAAATTCCTAGTGTAACGTCCATAAAAATTTCAACCAATTTAAACTTTTCGAAAACAACCAAGTTCCATAAATTTATTTCAAAAAGGTTTTCAATACAATTATTATCAGAGTCTTCCCAGAACCACATCATAAAACAAAATCATGAGGAGCAGTATGATCACGCCTTTGCCTTGCCACGGTCTCCTGAAGAACCTGAAAAACATTAAACCACAACTGTAAGCCCGAAAACTTAGTGAGATACCCCCAAAATACCAACCACATATACTATACACATACAACATGACATATCATAACAGAACACAGAACAACCATGCACTTCGGGTCTACTGTGTGACTGGTCGGCCGCACCGGCCTTCAGTCAACCTGGTCCACCCTCCGAGTCTAGCCATTTACATCGAGTCTACAGTGTGATTGGTCAACCCACACCGGGCCTTCAATCCAACTGGTCCACTCTCTGAGTCTACAGTATGACTGGTTCGCCCGCATTGTGCCTTCAGTCGGCCTGGTCCACTCTCCGAGCCTCGGCACGTCTGGTCCGCCCTCTTGGGGCCTATAGCCTATCCGGACCGCTCCCTGGGCCTTCGGGATAACCGGTCCGCCCTGGGTATGTTGGCCTACAACACAAAGCAGGACCCACCTCAACCCAACCCCAGTCCAACAACCATGTGCATATAAACATTCAATCATATAACAATTCACATTCAATCAAGCCGATCTAGCAGATCACATAACATAACATCATCCTAACCAGGATACCGACCTAACCGGTCACTAGCATAGCATCATCCTATATGTTGGGCTGAAGTTCTATTAGATGTTGCGTCTTTTGGGCTCGTTAGATTAGCCTTTTATTCTCCGGTTTGGGCCTGTCCAACCGAGAGCCTTTTATGTATAGTATTTAAGTTAATGCTTGCATGCATATTAGGTTAAGATTCTAGAGATTATCGAAATAGCGATTAATCAAGAGTACAATATTTTCCAGTAATCGTTCTTGTAATCTTCCAATCCTTTACAGTTGATGTTCTTAATCGAGCTCTTCTAAGGATTTTATTTAATCATTCGACACGATTGATTCAAGTTGTTTTGTTCTTAATATTGCGTTCTGCTTTGTTTTTAATATTGTGTTCTTGCTGTTTCATATTCATATACTTGTTCAAGATCTAATCGATCTTCATAGATTAAAAGTTGTTTTAATCCCATCAATTGGTATCAGAGCAGGAGGCTGTGTAATCGATACACATCTTTTCTGTGAAAAAGATTTCCATTAGGGTTTTTCCGCAATCATCGATATTTATTGAGCCGTCATCTTAATTGACATATCTAAGTATTTATTGTTTTGCCCTAATCTGCTTTATTACAAGTCTGATCTTTGAACAGGTTATTACGATCATAATGGACGCGACGCAATCAAACCCTATTAATATTTCAAACAGCATCGGTTCGACGACAAAGATTCCAATCTTATACACCCATGACTATGAAGTATGGGCGCATCATTTTGAAGATTACATGATTGGATCGGAGGACAATGGTTTTCTCATATGGGAAGCCATCATCAATGGACCATTCTCTCATTCTGCTACATCCAGAATAATCAAGACGCAAAAAGAGTACAACGATTTGCTCAAGGACGTGACGAATATTGCGCAAGATGAGAAAGATAAATTCCAGTGCAATATCAAGGCACTAAGGTTGATCAGATTCGCCCTACAGTCTGACACATTCAGACTGGTCAGCTCATGCACTACGGCGAAGGAAGTGTGGGATAGACTTCTTGAACTGTATTCAACAGACGAAGATCTTGAACACTCCATCCAAACCTTGCTTCTATCTGAGTTTGGAGAATTCAGGCAAGGGGCCGAAGAAACGGTGACCCAAACGTTTGATCGCTTCAATCATCTTCTCAGCAAGATGATCAAACACGACATTGAAAGGAAGCTCATCGAACAAAAGGTTACTTTCTTGAACGGACTGAGATCTGAATGGAGAGCAGTTGTTTCCACAGTCAAAGCCCATGAACAGTTTAAATCATATTCTTTGGCGAAACTGGTGGGTATTCTAAAGTCCCAAGAGAAGATTGTGGTTCAAGAAAAGAACGTTGTTTCTAGTCTTGGTTCGTTGGCCCTCCTATCTAAAAGTAAAGCCGTGATGGAGGATGAAGAGCTCAACTTCGAAGAATATGACCTCACATCTGAGGATTATGCCATGATAGTATCCAATCCTAAGAGGTTCATAAAGAAAAGATTCCCCAGCAACAAAAACCGAAACTGGCAGGGGAGTTACAGCTCTGAAAAAGCGAACAATGAACCGAAGGCTGAGGAGCTCAAGAAGGAACCGAAGGCAGATGGCGATTCCGGAGTAAGCTGCTTTTACTGTGGTGGCGAGAACCACTATGCTAAGGACTGTGTTCTTAAAAAGATGGCTGAAAAGGACGACGGAAAGGATGAGGAAGCCGTGCTGCAGAAGAGATTGGATGAGTTAAGAAAGAAGAAGTCTACCGCTAACCCTTCTATTAATGCTCTTATTGTGCAGGGTTCGGTCAATGACGATGAGTTCGGTAGCACTGAAGTTTGGTCTACTGACTCAGAAGACGAAGAAGTGAGGAAGCCTACTCATGGAAAGGCTTACATGGATAAGGAGGAAAGCAGTGGTGGAAAATGCTTCATGGTGTCTGGCGCTTCTCAAATGAGGGGATACAATACTGATGGAGGAAGCAATGGACCGAAGGTACAGGAGGATATGTGCTTTACGGCCAAACCACTCAGCCAACAGTTCAATGAGCTCGATGAACTGATAAAGAAGGTACAATCTGTTTTTATTTCATCTAAAGTACCATCATCCTCATATGAGAAAGAACTAAAAAACGTTAATACAAGAATTTCTCATTTAGATAGTAGCTTAACTCAAACTCGAGTCACCAATTCTAACCTGACTGATCAATTAAGCAGGGTGGCATCGAAGAGTGAGGAGCGGCGTATGTGGATTGAGTTAAAAGAGTCGGAATTAATTAAAGTCAAAGACGAAAACATTTATTTGCAGAGAGACAATTTGAAATTGTTAAAACAACGAAATGTTTTTTGTTTAATAGCTAAGCGTTTATATTCCAATATTACTCAGCTTCACTTGGACTGTGAGATAGGCAAAAAGATTCATCGTATGATTTTTCCCTTCCTAGAATTTAAGGAGGATGAAATCGATGCCGAAGCTTACAATTGTAAGAGTGTGATTTCGTCTGATGATGTCAACCCAACTTATCAAATTGGACTGGACAAAATTGAGTCCTTCATTAAATCCAAAGACCATAAGGACATGCTCAAAAATCTTTTGGACGAAAATGACAGACTTAAACTGAGAACCGAAACCATACAAAAGTTTGACTCTCTAAATGCCAACGTAAGCTCAGAAAATAAAATCGATGTTGAAAATGAATCTGAGCTTAACGAGGACGAAAACATGAGTGAAATTTCTGTAGAGGATACGGTTGACTGCTCAGAATTTGTTAAAAGCGAAACTGAAAACCACAAAAATCTTATTTCTGAAAATTCTGTGGAATTCGCTAGACTGTCACAACAAAAGTCCCCGAAATTAGTAGAAAAAGCTGTTGTGTATCAAAAGGTCAGGACCACTCCGAATCAGGTATACAAAGTGACAGGAGTAACCGAACATCAAACAGCTGAACTCACGGCTATTGTTAACGAAGACAATGCTGATGGCTGTAATGAGTTCTTCTGGGAAGCTCCTATTGATAATGGAAACGAAACCGTTGGCCTATCTGAAAGAACCTCCTGGATGAAGAAAGGGAGATACATACCTGAACCCTTGAACAAGCCTGATAATTTCAGTGAACCAAGTATAAGTGGTACAAAAGACATTCCTCAAGAGGTTGATAGTTCAGCAAAAGAAGACATTCCTTCAACGCCAACAGCTCGAAGTGAAACTTCATCAGATACGCCTTCCACTTCCTCAGGGCAAACTCCTAAAGTTCAAAAGGAACCAGCCAAGGTGACATCAAAGGCGAAAGCGAACGTTCATCATCAACCTAAGCAGATGAGAGACAAAAAGATAGAAAGGAACCTAAGATACAGGAAAAACCTTTCGGAAAGGAAACAATTCTGTGTTGGATTAGTGTCTAAGTCCATAACTATTTTGGTATGTACTTGACCCGATGGTGCATGGTCCTTTTGGGTTGCCTTCACCAAAGCAACTTGATTGGAGAAATAAATAGAAAGAGAGGATAATATGATTTATTAATATGTTATAAGAATAATATATTAAAGGAGAAATCATATTTGTTTAATTAATATTGGTCAATAATTAATTAAGAATTAGTTTTGTGATCATATGTAATTAATTAAACTAGAGGGGCTGAATTGTAATTATGTGATAGTTACAAAATAAGGTAAGGATTATCTTTTATATATGGTGGACGAATTTAAGGTTGGAAAGCCTTAGAATTCGAGTATGATAAGGATTCAAGGATTATCTTATTGGTTGCTTAATGGATAATCAACTAGATAAGGATAATAACTGAAACCCTATCTCTACACCTATATAAACAACCCCAAGGTCATGAATTCGAGTATCCCTTCCCAAGAAGTCTTAGAAACGAATTCTAACCTCCCTCCTCTCTCCTTATACCTTCTCCACTTGCTTATGGTGTTTGTAAGCCATTAGAGGAGTGACACTTGTGACTCTTTGCTTTCCAAGGTCAATTCAAGGAGGAATTGGATTGTTATTGCTATATAACAATCAAGGTATGTTCTTAAACCTATTTACATGTGAATTCTGATTTCCATATGCTAGAATTAGGGTTCAAAGTCTTGGATTCAAAGTATGTACAATAGAGAAACCTAGATCCGAGCTTTAGGGTTTGTATGAGCACATAGGATGTCTTATGACCAAAACCCATCAGTGGTATCAGAGCCATGATTGGTTTCTATTGTATTGATGCTTGATATGTTTAAAAAATTCGATTTTTGGTGTTCTGCTTGATGGACTCGGCGAGTCCCACTGTGGACTCGGCGAGTTGCCCTACTCGGCGAGTTCCAGAGGGTGACTCGGCGAGTCGGTGCGTCAGACAATGCTTATCTCGGGATTTCTTGCTGTTTTTGCATTGGGATAATTACCTTATCATCTTAGATTAATATTAATCCGATTATATGATATATTTGACTATAATTTTAATCTAATTGAAGATATTTATCAATTAATAAGATAATTGTTTCCTTATAAGATAATTGATTAATTATTTTAAGTAAATTGATAAATTATCAAATATGGATAATTATGTGATTAAATGTTAATTTGAATTATTTGTTATTTGATCCTTGTTGTTGTGAAAAGTTTCATATTTGGCCCTTTAGATTTTATAGTTTAAATTTGAACCCCAAAAAGTTTTGTTGTTTTGAAATTTAAATAGTTGAAACCCTAATGTTTTGAAAAAAGGTTTCAAAACTTGCCCTCAAGTTTTGGAATTTAAATTTTGATTAAATAGTTTAATTTTGATGCATATTTAAATTCTAAACCCTAATGTGTTGAAATGTTTCAAAACTTGCCCTCAAGTTTTGAAAATTAAAAGTTGATTAAAAGTTTAATTAGGAATGTTAAATTCTAAAACTCTAGTATAGTTTTGAAAAAGTTCAAATCACACCCTTATGGTTTTATTAACTAATTAAGGTGTTTAATTAAAGAGGTTTAATAAATCCATAAAAGTTTAGGTTTACAATTTAAGTGAATTAAAAGTATAATTGTTAAATTGAACCACCTAATATTTTAAAAGTGTAAAATACACCCTATACTATATATAACATTAAAAGTCTAACATTATATATATGTATAACTAAAAGTCAGTCTTACCGTTAGTAGGCCTCATTCACGAAGCTGGTCTATAAGGGGTGTTTAAGGAAATTGCCTGTAAAATGGCGATTGAATGGGTATCCACTCTTACCCACCGCACTCTTGACTAGTGGAGGGTCGTTAGCCGAACAGGTAGGATAGGACGAAACCTTCCTTTATAAGTATAATGAAGTATAAAAGTAACTAAATGTTTTCAAAATTCCCAATCTTAGTTACTTAGGCAAAAGTGAATTGATGCAATTCCATGAAATTACACTTTGTGCCCTTGCGAAGACGTTAGTGGAGCGTGTGTGGTTAACCGGCACACTAAATGGGTCTAAGCAAAGGTAGCAAAGGGTGACTCAATGTTTGTCATAGTTCGGTGGAGCGTGTGTGGTTTACCGGCACATCGAATAGGTGATTGTAACATGTGAGGGCACCATGTAGTTTGCATGGTTATTCACACCCACTTTGTGATCCTCGGCATCCCAGTCACAAACAAGAGGGGCATATCGAGATATAAACATGCCATTGAAAGTTCAATGTATCTCAAAGGATCTAGGAGTTTTCATAGATTTAAAACTTAAATTTCTTTTTCGTTTTTCATGGTGGAAATTAGTGAATCGTCATTCACTTACCTTCAAATATTCTGCAATTAGGGTTACGGCATCCCTCTCCCGAGTTGTAGAATATTGTGTTGGGTCCTAGCCTTAGTATCTCATTTGGGTGATTTACTAAGGACTCAATCAATCAACTAACTTGAATTTGTTTTTGTTTTCTCCCGTTTTGTAGATGTCAAAGTTCGACAACTATGGTCTTCCCAAATCCCGTGGAACAAGTATTCCACATGAAGATGGTATTCCACGATTTAATCGAGGAACGAGAAATCATGCTTCACTTCCTCCTCCTCCTCCTATTGTTCTCCCCAACCCACAAGATCGAAGAATTGAAAGGTTCAATATCACTAAAGCCCTATTGGAAATGAAACATGAAGATGGTAAACCCGTGTGTGCCCACATTCTAGGAATGAAATCACACATTGATAGGTTGATAATGTTGGGTGTGTCATTCCCGAATGAATTGGCTGTGAATTGGGTTTTGCAGTCACTTCCTAAATCATATAATGAGTTCAAAAGAAAGTATTATATGATGAATCATGACGACAACCTCATTGACCTAACTTACATGCTCATTGCTGCTGAATCAGAAATGATTTGGCGAAGCAATGGAGCGTATTTGTTGGAAAAGTCAACCAACCATGCTTCCGAGGACGTTCTAGGAGAACCGACCTGCGTTTGCTGCCAAAGGAGAGGGCGTTGGATACAAGTCTGCCCAAAGAGCCTGAAGAGTCCAGAAGATGGGAGAGTCAAAGAGTATGGCTGTGCTTCAGGTAAAATCCACTATCTAACTCCATTAAGTTCCTATTCATTGATACATAATGTGATAAGATTGCATTTGAATGTTTTACAGGATCGGTGAAAAGAAAGGAAGCTTGGTGAAAGAACAAGATGAATCTAATCACAAGGAATGGATCTTGATCGCATGGACTTGAAGATTAGATTTTGAGCTTAGATAGTTATGATAGAGTTTTTAGAAATTTTCTTTTGAAATACATAGTTTTCAATGGATTTTGCATTGTAAGGACAAATGTTTTCCGCTGTTTTTATAAATAAAAACATAAATTTTCGTTTGACTTATTTATTTATTTGTTTATTTCCTTGCAATAAAATCGTTATGAAAATTGGTGTTTGAATAATTCTACAACGAATGGATATGATTCTTGTTTATGTTATTTATGGAAATGTCAAGAATTTACCAAATAGGGAGAGTTTCTCATCGCCCGAAGTTTCAATTGGACAGAAATTTGGAATCACGCAACTTGGTTGCACGATGAATGAGAAATTTCATATTTGGAAATTAGACAAATTCATTGACAAAGTGTCAAGTGAAGGACTAAGAGATCGAGCACACAATGTTGCGTGTTGATCAAGACCACCATAAGAGTAACAATGATATTCGTCATGATTTACTATGGGTTTAGTAAATATGATTATACTTACAAGATTAAGTGTAATTCTGAATTGATTAAAGGGTTTAGATCAATAGCATAACGAATAAGAAGAATCAAGTAGGCAGAAAGATAAAAGTTTCTCCATTCTAAGAAGAAGGGAGAGTAGCTTTTATGCTTTATGATATGTCTTAGTGATTAAGAACCATATCTCAGTTGATCCTCTGAGTAAGTCTTAGTACAATTGTATGTCTAAGAAGAGGAATCAAGAATTGAAGAAATGGTTAAATCAATAAGTCAATCATACTTCGTTCCAATAACAAGTCTTAAAGTTAAGATTGTGACAATGAGTGAAAAGTATTAAAGGTTTATAACATTCATCAAATGTAGGAAGTTGTGATGTCTTGGATAAGACAAAGACCAACTAGGACCAATTTATGAAGTGTTTTGATAAAAGCTACACTAACTCTTGAATATTTGTTTGTCAAGAAATGTTTGGACAAGAGAATCGTATATGTCAAGGAGTTAGTGGGAGTCTATATAGTCTTGAAAAGTTTCAAGAACAAATCAAATAAACCTTATCGATCATCGCTAGCACATGAGTTGAAGTTTACAACCTATCGTGTTGACATTATTTTGATTCTATGCCAACCCAATCGAGTTAATTATGCATGTGAGTTCTATGAGTTCTCATTTTGAACGCATAAAAGGCAAAGCACCTTAATCAATGAAAGGTACATTGATAGGAAAGGGTGAGTTGCTTAACTACTTGGAAGACATGGTGGGCAGCTGTGCTACCATAAAGGCAAGAAATCGAGATCAAGAAAGTTCGATCCATAAGAGTTTGAATTTGTCGTAAACGTTGGTTTTGACAAATTCACATGGATAGGAACATTTACACCGTTTAAAACAAGAGTGTCATAAGATTTCCTCCTTCATGAAAATGATTGTGAGGAAATGCTTTCACTAAGAAAGATTTTAAGAAGATAGTGATTGTAAAATTGCATTCTCGAATTCAATTATGGTTACGGCATCCCTTTCCATAATTTGAATTGTGAGGTTTGGCAACTAGTCTTAATTGTTTAGACACACATATGAACTATCGAAGGCAAAGGTGTATAAAGAATCCTTGATAAAAGATTATCAAAGCACTAAGTATTAGAAACATGAACTTAAGAAATTCAATAAGCATTGTTTTCTGAAAGTTAAGATGTTTATGAATACATGTCAAAGCTAGTGGGAGCATAAGTGTTATGTTTTATAATAATCATCAAGATAGTGGGAGCATAAAAGTTATGATTGTATGATTATTAAGGAAAGTATTGCAAGGTTAGCAATATTAATTATAGAAAACAAGAGTCATACTTTGCAAAGTCGCAATAGTTGAAGAGTTGTTTTGCTATAATTAAGGGAGAGAATATTATGCTTCATTTCAAATCTAAAGGTTTAGGTTGAGAAATGTTAATAAAATATAGTCAAAGGTACAAAGTGTGTTCTTAAAATTTCGATTATGATTACGGTATCCCTCTTCACAATTCGAATTTTGAGAACATAGAAAATAAAACATTATGCGTCATGTCCCATACGCTTCGGGTATAGGATCGATTGCAAATGCTTTAATGTTTGACCATTCTAAAATTTTCCAAATGACGAGCGCATTTAGAGGGAAAAGGGACTAGAATTGGTTTTGACTAAAATAATTAAACAACTATCAAAGGACAATCCAAGTTCGACGAAGATTGGTCGCTTGTGAGTAGTTGGAAGTATAGTATTGGAAAATATGGAAATGTTTCCATATTGGATGGACCATATCGACATCATTATGAATAGATAAGATTCTATTAAGAATGAGTTGTCATATGGAACATATGGAAGTGTGTCCATATTGGGAATTGAATATTGAGAAATCTATGACTGGATTAGAAACTTCTATGCAAAAGGATGTTCAAAGAAAGTACTTTGAGTGAGAGACATCACATCTATGGAATTGTCTCGTAACAATCTCCGATAGAAGACTTTGTAATATCATTGGCAATAGTCTTTGTGACTTTGGTGCAGTGACATTACAAAAGAGATCATTGCATAAAATGTTAGAATCTAGCATATTTTATAAGTAGCAAGAATTTAATATTCTTTAACTTATGAAAAACGGATTTGGAGTTGTGAAATGAGAAGGATTGGAAATGTGTTCAATGTGATCTATTTCACAAAGTAAGAACCATAGGTAAACATTGTGTGCATGCTAGGAGCATGAGACAAGTGTTGGAATTCAAGTAAGAAGTTGATTACCCGAAACGACAAATAATGAGTAATCGATATGGTGATAAATAAAAGGAGTTTTATTTATACTCAAAGGTTTGAGGCCATATGGGATTAGTATTATTCTTGTGTTTCACATTTGCATGTTTTGACTTCCAGAATAATTGAGTTTATTAAGAATAATCGAATTATTCAAACGGGCCACAGTCGTTCATATGTTGGAAGTAGGTATGAATGAAGACTGTCGTGAATTGGTGTGTGGATTGTCTAAAAGAGTATTAGACATAAGCAAATGTTTGCTGCAACGTTCATGAGTGCTTATGAATGAGATTTGAGCATTGGATTAGACCCACGCTCACTTGGATCACTCCATGGATTGTATCACGAGTGATTGGTGAGACGATAACATCTTATATTCTTGAAACCGAGATGTGTGAGTTGTATCTTGCGAATCGGTTGCACATTGATAATATGTAAACGCACCAGTAACTTGGTGTTATAAAACATATTGTTGTGTGTGATTCGGTGCGTGAGTACAAGCAAGCATTGTATCAAAGTTTATCCGTTCCTTTTATCCAAAGTAGGATAAAAGCGATATCTTTGGGCCCCTCGATGGTTTAGTGATGACAAACGTAAATGCTCGGCCGGGCTAGGGCTAATTTGATTTGTTCAGTTAGTCAGTCGTCATAAATCGGGAATCGAGATATAGTACAAAGAGAATGATTTGAAATCATATATCATATGATATCTAGAATGGAGGAATATATGATCCCTTATCTAAGGACACGCGTATTTGATATGATCAGAGTTGACAGCGGCTTTGGAAAGCTACGATTGCAGATCGGGATCCGAAGTCATACGCAGAATAGTTATTAGACTTATCCAAGTGGGAGACTGTTGGATTAGTGTCTAAGTCCATAACTATTTTGGTATGTACTTGACCCGATGGTGCATGGTCCTTTTGGGTTGCCTTCACCAAAGCAACTTGATTGGAGAAATAAATAGAAAGAGAGGATAATATGATTTATTAATATGTTATAAGAATAATATATTAAAGGAGAAATCATATTTGTTTAATTAATATTGGTCAATAATTAATTAAGAATTAGTTTTGTGATCATATGTAATTAATTAAACTAGAGGGGCTGAATTGTAATTATGTGATAGTTACAAAATAAGGTAAGGATTATCTTTTATATATGGTGGACGAATTTAAGGTTGGAAAGCCTTAGAATTCGAGTATGATAAGGATTCAAGGATTATCTTATTGGTTGCTTAATGGATAATCAACTAGATAAGGATAATAACTGAAACCCTATCTCTACACCTATATAAACAACCCCAAGGTCATGAATTCGAGTATCCCTTCCCAAGAAGTCTTAGAAACGAATTCTAACCTCCCTCCTCTCTCCTTATACCTTCTCCACTTGCTTATGGTGTTTGTAAGCCATTAGAGGAGTGACACTTGTGACTCTTTGCTTTCCAAGGTCAATTCAAGGAGGAATTGGATTGTTATTGCTATATAACAATCAAGGTATGTTCTTAAACCTATTTACATGTGAATTCTGATTTCCATATGCTAGAATTAGGGTTCAAAGTCTTGGATTCAAAGTATGTACAATAGAGAAACCTAGATCCGAGCTTTAGGGTTTGTATGAGCACATAGGATGTCTTATGACCAAAACCCATCATTCTGGCACTCCCAGAATGCATACTATTCACACAAAGATAAGAATCTGAAGTATGAAAACAATCCCGTACGAAAGGCTGAATGTTCCAACAACCGAAAGCCAAGGTTCGGTTCGCAAGAAAATATCAACCGAAAGCCAAGGTTCAGTTCGCAAGAAGATACCAACCGAAAGTCAAGGTTCGGTTCACAAGAGGATTTCAACCGAAACCAAAGGTTCGGTTCAAAGAACAACTCCAACCGAACGCAGAGGTTCGGCTCTCAAGTCAAAAGAGAACAAGACTCGAAGGTCAGCCCCTCCAATGATCAAAAGCAAAAGGGTCACCTAGAGTCATCAGCCAGGAAATCCTCCCGATCCAAATTCTCTCGTTCTAATTCTTCTCGTTCTTCTACTTCTACTTATTCATCTCTTTCTAGTTCCAAAACTAATCCCGCTTGCCCTCAAAAACCTCATTCTTCAGCTGAATAGAAGGCAAAGCAAAAGGTCGATGAATCCAAACCTGAGTCCAAGGCAAACAAACCCAATCCTAACAAAATAAAAGTCTTCACCATTAAAAAGAAAGATGAAACAACACTAATTAAAAGAACATATCTAGTTGACATCTCTCTTACTATTCCTGTTCCCATGAAAACCTCACATGGACCCAAGAAACTTTGGGTTCCTAAATCTGCTTAATTTTTGCAGGTTATTAGTGACGAGCAGTTTGACGAAGAATGGTACATCGACAGTGGCTGCTCGCGTCACATGACAGGGAGGAAAGAGGAGCTAAGGGAATACAGATCTCTTGCAAATGGTGGCAATGTTAAGTTTGGAAATAACTCTTTCGGCACCATAAAGGGATATGGGATGATAACGAATGGTGACTTTACCATAAGGAAGGTGGCTTATGTGGAAGGACTTCAACACAACCTCATCAGTGTATCTCAGCTTGTTGGAGGTACAGGTCTCAAAGTTTCTTTCGATGATGAAGGTTCTGAAATCATAGAGAAAAAGACAAAGAAAGTGATTCTGAAGTCAGAGCGAAAGGGTGAAATGTTTCCCCTGAACATGAAACCCATCAAAGGAAATCCAGCAATATGTCTGCTATCAAAAGCTCAATCCGACGAAAGCTGGTTGTGGCACAGAAGACTCTCTCATCTCAATTTCAAAGATATCAACCGACTTGTCACTGGAGGTCATGTTAGGGGTCTTCCATTGCTCAAGTTTGACAGAGAGCATTTATGTGCTGCATGCGAAATGGGAAAGCAGAGTCGTCAAAGTCATCCATCCGTAATTAACACAAAAGTTGTTGAACCACTCGAATTGCTTCATATCGATCTGTGTGGTCCTTCATCTATTGAAAGCATCGGTGGTAGCAAGTACATTCTTGTTATCGTTGATGACTTCTCAAGATTTACATGGGTGTTCTTTCTAAAGCTCAAATCTGAAGCGACTCAAAAGCTGAAGGTGTTTATCAAGCAAATTGAACTCCAACTCAAGAAGGTCGTTCGAAACATCAGGAGCGACAATGGTCTCGAATTCAAGAACAGGGAGTTTGAAGAGTTTCTTGCAGAAAAGGGAATTAGTCATAATTTCTCAGCTCCCTACACACCACAGCAGAACGGAATAGTCGAAAGACGAAACCAATCTCTGTGTGAAGCTGCCCGAACTATGTTAAGTTTCGCTTCTTTACCTCTTTATTTTTGGGCTGATGCTATTTCTGCTGCTTGTTATACACAAAACAGGTCCTATCTCAACAAGCGATTCACGCTCACACCATATGAGATATTAAACAACAGGAAGCCCAATGTGAAAATTTTCCACGTTTTTGGCTCAAGGTGTTTCATCTTTAACTCTAAAGAACACCGCAACAAGTTTGATGTCAAAGCCGACGAGGGAATTTTTCTGGGGTACTCACTCACATCCAAGGCGTACAGGGTCCTAAACAAACGATCAAGAAGGATTGAAGAGACATACTATGTGACCTTCGACGATAACTACGTCAAGAAGCTACAGGCCATAGATGACACTGCCGGGGAAATATTTCCTCAAACTGGCCAAGTCACAGTCTCAATCGCCAATTTGTACGACAATTTTCTGGAACTCTTTGACGAACCGGAAAAAGCTTCTCTCTCCGAAGCAGGTGCAGCTGACAACAAAATAGATCATATGAAGCAGATTGTCGAAGATGCTGCAAGAAGAATGCATGAAGGAGATTCGTCCACTGCTGATTCTCCAACCAACAATGCTTCAGTCGAGGGGGAGCCAAGCTCACAAGTCCAGGGGGAGCCAAACTCTACTACTTCAACCAAAGGTCCTTCACCAACCGAAGGTACCTCTCCAACCGAAGAGGCCCCTCCAAACGAAGGTGCTTCAGTACCTGAAAGTCCAGCACCGCAAGAAACCCCTGAACCTCATGTTTCTCAAGACTCATCAATTGAGGGGGAGCATGATGATATGATGCTTGATTTTGATAGTCAATCTGAGCCAGAAGAGATGATCAACGCTGAACTAGATCCAACCTTCGATCCGAATTACCCTCCTCTTACAAAATGGACCAGAGATCATCCTATCTCTCAAGTAGTTGGTGATGTATCTGAAAAGGTTCTGACCCGATCTCAATTGAAGGCAAAACAGACATCCTTATTCTCAAAGGTTGAGTTCTGTATGTTTAACTCATTTGTATCAAAAGTTGAACCGAAGACAGTGAACACTGCCCTCGATCACTCTGATTGGGTTCAAGCAATGCAAGATGAACTGAACGAGTTCGAAAGGAACAAAGTCTGGCGCCTCATTCCAACTCCTCCGGATGCTTCAGTTGTTGTTCTTAAATGGGTTTTCCGAAACAAAATGGACAAGGAAGGTAATGTCATAAGGAACAAGGCTCGTCTGGTGGTCAAGGGATACTGTCAGGAGGAAGGGATAGATTACGAAGAGACGTTCGCTCCAGTAGCTAGGCTAGAATCGGTTAGAATATTTCTGGCCTATGCTGCTCACAAAAACTTTGAGGTTTTCCAAATGGACGTCAAGTGTGCATTTCTAAATGGAGAACTCGAAGAAACTGTGTATGTGGAGCAACCTCCTGGGTTTGTGAACGAAAAGTATCCAAATCATTGCTATATTCTGGATAAAGCTGTGTACGGCCTCAAACAAGCTCCGAGAGCCTGGTATGAAACGCTTACAAAATTTTTAAAGATGTCCAAATTCAAACAAGGTTCGGTTGACCCAACCTTCTTTCGCAAAAAGGAAGGTAACCACCTTATGATAGTTCAAATTTATGTCGATGACATCATCTTTGGCTCTACGAATCCCAGCTTAACAGCTGAATTCAGAAAGTTGATGGAGACTAAGTTTGAAATGAGCTCAATGGGTCCTATTAATTTTTTCCTTGGTTTAAATATAAGACAGGGACCCGAAGGCATCTTTATCAATCAGGAAGCTTACACGAAAACTCTCCTAGCAAAGTTTGGCATGATGGGAGACTCAAAAGTCAAAGTCCCAATGGCATTCGGCACCAAACTTACCCCTTCACTAGATAAACCAGCTGTCGACATCACGCTCTATCGTCAAATGATAGGCTCACTGATGTATCTAACTGCTAGCAGGCCTGATATCATGTTTTCTGTGTGTTATTGTGCTCGATTTCAGGCTAACCCACACGAACCTCAAATGCTGGCAGTGAAGAACATCCTACGATATCTCAAGCGAACCGCCTCCTTAGGTCTATGGTATCCATCCAATTCAGGCTTCTTTGTTCAAGCCTATTCTGATGCTGACCTTGGAGGATGTGGACTCGACCGCAAAAGCACAACTGGTGGCTGTCAATTTCTTGATGGGAAGTTGGTCAGCTGGCAATCCAAAAAACAAACATGTGTGTCGCTATCTACTGCTGAAGCGGAATACATTGCCGCTGCATCCTGCACATCACAAGTGATTTGGATCCAGAGTCAACTTCGAGACTATGGACTCAATATGAAGAAGATCCCTCTATATTGTGACTTTGAAAGTGCAATTAGGATCTGTCATAACCCGGTGCAACACTCTAAAACCAAACACATAGCACTGAGGTATCACTTCATCAAAGATCATGTGGAAGATGGAAATGTCGAAGTTCACTTCGTAAGAACCACTGATCAACTGGCTGACGTCTTTACCAAAGCTCTTCCAGAAGCATCGTTCAATAAAATATTGCAAGGGCTGGGAATGATGGAATCAGAGTCAGTACCTCACACTACCTCTCAATCTCAAACGTAAGAAGCGAAACCAACCGAACGTTCGGGTTCGGTTCAACCATTTCACTCGCTCATTACTTCAAAGGTAGTTTTTCTGTGTTGTATATTTCTTGTGCAAAATTTGTTTTTCTTTATGTAAAAAGATTTTTTTATTGCATATCTAAACTCCTTGGTTTCTTAAAATTTTCCAAAAACCGAAACCTCCAGAAGGTTCGGGTTCGGTTTTTCAAAATTTTCAAGAACCGAAACCAACCGAAGGTTCGGGTTCGGTTTTTCAAAATTTTCCTGAACCGAAACCAACCGAAGGTTCGGGTTCGGTTTTTCAACTTTTTCCAACCGAAACCAACCGAACGCTCGGGTTCGGTTTTTCAATCTTTTTCCAAGTTTTTTTTAATTGTTTTTTTTACTCTTTTATAATTTTTTTTAGGTCTTATTTTTAATTTTTTTTATTATTATTTATTTTTATTATTTTTTTATATAAATTTCAAAAACTCCAAAAATATTTTCTTTCATTTTTCTTTGTGTGCTCATTTGTTTATGGGAATATATTCCATGCCTTACTTAAGTGTCCCTAGAAGCATGCTGCTGTATGTGTCCCAAGCCTCATAAGATTTTGAATAATAGCCTTCATGACCTGGTATACACAAACCTTGTCTTCCCAATAAGGCTAACTCATTTATTCTAATCGTGAGCTACCTCACTCTATTCTCACATGAGTTCAGAGTCTCCTGCTTGGTCCTTATGTTCGCAGCATAGGTACTATGTCTTCTTTCACCATCCCCATTACACTTCTCCATAACATTCGTTTCATCACTGTAACCCTTGAGACTCTCAGAAACTACCACTGAGGTTTATGGTTACACAACCTCTGTGTTTATGATCTTAGTTTCGTGCCACTACGAACTGAGTGAAACCCAAAATTCAACACCAACGAATTGACGGTGACCAATTAACTTGATCAAGTTTTCACCAATGAATTGACAAATGTACCTTCATGAAATCTCAATTTCTTTTCTTTTTGCGTGGTTCCAATGAAATTGTTACACACCATGACATTTCTTCCCATGGGGTCCAGTTTTAAATTTTTATCTGAGATTTCATATTAATCCAAGCCACTACAGAATCAACTCAAACCTACTTGTTCAACAGACTACACTGGTCTAACAAGTACTTTGTTCACATTCGTTCTTATATCAAGGATTGAATTGTTGAATCAAAGTGAAACCACCCTTAATTTGCCTTATTAAAAGAAGCCTTTCAACATTTATTAATAAATGTTTGATCGTAATTCAACGGGAATCCACACTAACACTTTGAGGTCTCTCTTGACCTTGAAGGAAGAGATTCGTGCCCGGGATCATCAGTTTCGTGTCCTTATGGACATCACAGATTATCCTAAAAAGAGTTGCTTTATTTCTTTTTCTTCTACACTCTTTGCACGAAAATCCTTGATTTTCAAAAAATTCCGTTACTAATTATTTTACAGGCTGGATATTTGCTGGATGGTTACAAATGAGGTTGTGGTCGACAATTAGCCACGTGGATCATAAATTGGAAATAGCCGTTTAAAAAGGGATAAGACAAAAGTTTCTGACTCGGCGGGAGTTAAATGGATAGAAATTCAAACGACGGTACAAAGGAGGGCGCGTGAATTTGAAACGGCCGCGCTTTTTCTGACACTTGAGGACGCGTGTGCAATATCGAAGCGTCATATCTCTGAAGTTACAGGCGCGTGTGGACATGGAAACGATTTCTTTCTCTGAACTGACGCTTATTGGGCGGCGTGATCCTAGGAATCTGACACTCTCTCTCCTACGTGATCATCGCACGTCCCAACTGTCACCAATCAGTCACTCCATAAACCCGTTTCGTATTTCCATAAGAGATTTGAAACGATTTTTCTCTCTCCTATCACCTACTATAAAAACCCATCAACACCACCTTTTACCTCTTTACTGCCCCCATAATTTCCAAAGCAAAAATACTTCCAAACTCTCTCCCGGTTATCTTCTTCTCCAAACCTGCAACAATGGCTGAATCCTCTTCCGTCCATGCTACTTCTCAGATTCTTCCAATCCGTCCTCAGCAATGCCTCGTGATTGATCTCAACCCACTGGCCTATGATCCCTACATGTCGCCGATTATCGAATGCCTCAAGTACTCCCCGCTTGCTCCGGCATTGTCCAGAATTGAAACGGTGCCACTGGTGGCTCTATCTCAGGTCTATGCGACGGCCTACTACGACAAGGGCATCGACCGGGTATTCTTTGAAGTGGGAGATCACAAGACTTCCATTTCTCACCCCCGTTTCTGCACGTTGTTAGGGTTTGCCACTGACTCATCGCGAGTTCACCCGGAGACGATTCCGGTTGGTATGCTCTACACCATGTTCTATAACATGGGCTACACGGAAGTTCTCACCTCCGTCGCCAGGTTCAAGAAGTCATGCCTACCGCCCCAGTGGAATGGGTTATTTACAGTTCTCTTCAAGGGACTGTCAGAGAGGAGCTCAGGATCTAACGGTGCAAGTCGTCTTTTTCATTCTATCATGTACGGAGTGTCCAATGGGATAAACCTGGATTATGGGTTTGTCCTCTGGCAACAGCTGCTTCAGAGCCTCTCTTCTACTTCTCGACACTCCGAGGTGTCGCTGGCCCGGTTCTGGATCTTGATCGCGAGATGGGCTATGGACAGGTTTGATGTCCTAACTGCTGATGGTGCATCGATGTCTTCTATTGGTACGTTCCATACCAAGAAGATCATCGTCTCGGATGCATCAAAATTCTCCTTCATTGGCTCCATCCCGGAGACTATGTATGGATGTGTGCCTTTAGACAGCAGTTTGATCAAGGCGATCAAGGAGTTAGGGCCATCTGGTCCGAGGGAACTGACACCGGACATGCTGCGATCAATTCATGATGCCGACAAACCGGTGGCCAGGGGTAAGAAGGCAGACAAGGGGAAGAAACCATCCAAAGCCCCAAAACCTTCTCCCAAGAAGCGCAAACAACCGAAGGCTGCTTCATCCCCACAACCGAAAAGGAGGAAGACCCAACCGAAACGAAAGTTCCTCATACCCTCCTCTTCAAGCGAATCCGAAGGTGGGAGTTCGGACTCTGAGGGCTCACAAGGAGACGAATCTCCTCAGCGAGGTAACACACCCCCTCGCTCACCAACCCCGGAGATGGAACTTCACCAATCCCCAGTTCCTTCCCCTCCACCCACAATACCTATTTCCATTCCCACCATAAACCCTACTATACCACCAACCTCATTCCCTATACCCCCAACTGGTCATGCTTCGGGTTCGGGTGTGAAGAACAAGGGTAAAAACATAGCAGAGGGAGGAGATGACGATGAAGATGAAGATGAAGACAAGGAGACCATTGCCGACATGTTGAAACAGAAAAACAGTCGCAATGCTGAAGATGATGCCAGTCGTGTGGCACGTGAGGCTGAAGAAGCCGAACGGAAGCAAAAAGAAGCCCACGATCTCCTTGAGAGCCGAAAGCTGCTCTTCCCTGCCTGGACCAGGGATCGTTTGATAAAGGAGGCCATAGAAACTCCAAGCATACTATGGCTCGAGCCGGTGATATCGTTCTACTGCAACAACACCATCGATTCGCAGTTCGATATGCCACTAACTCGAAAGGCGTTCGTCTTCCACGCCTTCTCCAACATCTTTAAAGTCCCGCATCCGAACGATGAGCTTGACAGGGAGCTCATTGACTTCTACCTGGAGGCCGCTCGCCCTCAATATCTTACATGGAGCGCCCAGAAGATTGTCAATGTTCGGGTGATGAAGCCTTTTGCCGTGGGGAGATTCACAAACGTCAAGTTCAAGCTTATCCGAGGATCTGCAAGAACTGCTCACATGATCTCTCTGGCAGATCTGCCCAATCTGAACCCTCATGATTGGATAGTCTTGTACAATATCCTGCTGACAAATGAAGCCGAATATGGTCCCATCTTAGACCATGTCAAAAGGATGCTGGCATGCTATATCATGGAGGTGGCCCTAATGGATCAGGAGGTTGCCACAGTTTTTAAGAAGAAACCGAAAGTCAAGCCTGTGGGATCGGCCAGTGATCTAAACACAATGCAAATGGGCAAGATAGATCCAAGGCGAAACTCTGTGATGTTCACCAGAGCCGAAGGACGGAAATGTCTGTTCGCTTTAGCTGACAAGCACCTCTACACCACTACCTGCTTGGAACACGTCCTATCAATCGTCAAGCGGTGTAAGGACAATTCGGCTGATGACATCAAGTACTTCAATGATATGATCAATTGGTACATCCGGTTTAGACAGACCATCCTTTCCATAACCAAGTGTCTGTTTAGTACCGTGAAGAAGAAGGTACCAGCTTCAGCCGCCGGCCCAAGTAAGAAGTGAAGGTCTCGCTCCAAATTGACGCAAAGGGGGAGATTGTTGGGCTGAAGTTCTATTAGATGTTGCGTCTTTTGGGCTCGTTAGATTAGCCTTTTATTCTCCGGTTTGGGCCTGTCCAACCGAGAGCCTTTTATGTATAGTATTTAAGTTAATGCTTGCATGCATATTAGGTTAAGATTCTAGAGATTATCGAAATAGCGATTAATCAAGAGTACAATATTTTCCAGTAATCGTTCTTGTAATCTTCCAATCCTTTACAGTTGATGTTCTTAATCGAGCTCTTCTAAGGATTTTATTTAATCATTCGACACGATTGATTCAAGCTGTTTTGTTCTTAATATTGCGTTCTGCTTTGTTTTTAATATTGTGTTCTTGCTGTTTCATATTCATATACTTGTTCAAGATCTAATCGATCTTCATAGATTAAAAGTTGTTTTAATACCATCACTATATACTAGCATATCGACCTTAACCAGGTCTCTAACATAATACCATCCTAACTACCAAGATGCAAACATAGCAAAGCAACAACACACAACGATACTCGGATCACAATCCGATAAAGGGCCGGCCTTGGTGCCTTAGACCCTGTTGATATAGTGAGGATAACTCACCTTGCAACTACCGAAACTCTAAACTGAAGTAGCAGATTCCCGAATCACCGCCTCACCGAAAATCCCGAACTATCTGAAGTAGCAAAATAACCATTAGACCAAACACAATATCCTTCCAAGTGTAAATTGACTAATTTACCTTTAACTCAATCCGGTCCATGACTAAGGCCCACAATCAAAATATGAAAGGCCCATCACTAGATAAGCTCTCAAGCCCACTAATGGCTCAAAGACCAAAAGTCCGAAGCAAAGCCCAATATTGGCCGAATTTACTAAATTGGGCCCGCCTCACCAAATGGGCCTAGATCCAAGGTCCATAATAATTAGTGAGTCCACAATACTCCATCCATAATGTCCAGTCACGGCCCAAGATCTAATAGCCCAATAACAGCCCAATCTCTTAAGGCCCAAAATGAAAACCCAACAGAGGGAGTATGTTGGGCGTACCCTCCTTGGTACGCTGGGCATAACTCCGCTGAACTACAACTTCTCATAAGATCTTAATGTCTTAAGCTCTTAAGCCCAAACTTCAGATCCATAGACCAAATATGCCTAGGATTCATAAAGTCTCAAACTTTATTACTTGGGATGTCCATAAAGCTCTTAATCCAAGGTCTTAATCCATTAAGACCTATCTATAGCACATATGAGACAACCAAAGCCCTTGGGACCGCATTTTTCTTACTCAAGACCTCTCTTAAGGTCTAAAAGGACAGCTAATCTCAACCAACTCGAATCATGCATCAAGATGAGGTTTTTGGGACAAGAATGATGTCAAAACTTCACAACATATAGATCTACACAATATGATTGTCAAGCTAGAGACTTTTTACCTCAAAAGATCCTCAGAAGATGATGTCTTTCCAGATCTACAAGCTCCATCCACTCAACTCCTTCTTTGACAACTTCCTCTTTCTTCTTCTAGACTCTCTTTTGCCAAAACAAGCTTTCCAAGGTCAAACACACCCAACAATGGAGGTGGGACGGCTTTCTAGGGTTTCTGAGGATAAGAGAGTGCTTATGGAGGCTAGGGTAAGAACCACTATGTTCCTTATATAGTGGCTGACCCTAAATTTAGGGTTTCTGGATGATAGACGTACGCTGGGTGTGCATCCAGTACGTTGGGCGTACGTCGAGAGGCCTCTGCGTTCCTTTCCTTCACTATGCTGAGCGTACATCCAGCTTACGCTGGGCGTACCCAGCCAAACACATGCACGCATGCTTGGCATGCATGGGACCCCTTTGCTAATTCCCCCCCCCCCCCCTTAGGGACCATTGCTGCCAACATCTATAATTTACAACATCTCCTCCGTCAAGCCGTTCCCGCTGAACTCTATATCCACATCAAGGACCGAAACGCCCTTACTCTTGCTCTCGGGAACCCATACATAGATATTTCAAGAACGGGGCATTACACCTAGGGCATTAAGAGGGAAAAAGGACTAGAACCAGATACTAAAGTTATTAAACAACTGTCAAGGACGATATGTGGTTCGCTAAAGATTGATCGCTTGTAGTTGGAAGTATAGTAATGAATGGACCATATTGATATAATTCTGAATAGATAGGATTCTATTAAGAATGGATAGTTGTAAGGCAATTATGGAAAAGTTTCCATAATGGGAGTTGGATATTAAGAATCTATGAGTAAGTTAGAAACTTTGATGCAAGAAGGATGTTCAAAGGAATGTACTTTGAATTTGAGACTTCGCTTCCATGGAATTGTTTTGTGACAATCTCCAAAAGAATACCTTGTAATATCGTTGGCAAAGTCTCTGTAACTTTTGTACCTCGATGTTACAAAAGGAATCATAGCATGATAGTTTAGAATCTTACACTTATGATAAAGATTTCAAATTATGTAATGAGTTTCATTGAATATGTGTCTATTTCACAAAGAAAGGACCATAGGCAAACATAGTGTGCATGCTTGGAGTATGGGAGAACTATTGTTTTAATTCAAGTATTAAGTTGTTTAATCAAAACATTATACAATGAATAATGTATAATCAATATGGTGATTAAATAATAAGTGTTTTATTTATATTCAAAAGTTTTGAAACCATATTGGATTAAATTATTCTTGTGTTTTGCTTTGCAGTTTTGACCTCCCGAATAGTAAGATTAATCAAACATCCACAATCAATCATACTTTAGAAGTTGGTAATGAGGTAAGACTGTCATGAATCCGTCTGTAGAATGTCTAAAGTGTTTAGACATAGCAAAGTTTGCTGCAGTGTTCATGAGTACTCCTGTAATAAGATTTGGGTATTATATTAAACCCACGATCACATGAATCACTTCATGGATTTTATCACGATTGATTGTGAGACGATAATATCTTATATTCTTGAAACGGAGAGATATGGTTGCAGTTTACAAGTCGGTTGTACATTGATGATATGTAAATGAACAAGTAACTTGGTGTTATAAAACATATTATTGTGTGTGATATGATTAGTAAATAGAGGAAGCATATGAGTCAAAGTTTATCCGTTCCATTTACCCTAAGAGGGATAAAAGCGATATATGTAGGCCCCTCGATGATTTAGTAATGACACCAGAAGTGCTTGGCCAAGCCTGGACTGATTTGATATGTTTAATTAGTCAATCGTCATAAATCGGAAATCGGGAAACAACACATGTACAAAGAGAATGATTATAATCCATGTCTCATGTCCATACGATATCTAGAATGGAGGAATATTTGATCCCTTATTTAATGGACGCGTCAGAGTTCGACAACAACTTTTGATAGCCACAATTGCTAATCAGATTATAAATCGATCCGTACTTGCAATAATAGTTATTAGACCTATCCAAGTAGGAGATTGTTGGATTAGGTGTCTAGACAATAACTGTAATTGGTATGTACTTGACCCGATAGTAGTATGGTCTATTTTGGGTTGCATTCACTGAAACAATTTGATAGGATGGATATTTGTGAAAGAGCTTATTTGTGATTTATTAATATATTATAAGCATAATATATTAATTGAGAAATCATATTATTTAATTAGTATTGATCAAGAATTAATTTGGAATTAATTTAGTGATCAAAAGGCACTAATTAAATCAACGGGGACTGATTATGTAAATCAGAGATACATATGTTTTGGGCCATTGATCCATGATGGGTTAAGTTTATGTGAGAGTCCATGAAGATTTAGTCCATTTGAGTTATTGGATCACAAGCATAAGTGTGTGGATTGGGGTTTACTAGTGACCCAAGGAATTCCACACTATAAGTGTAACCCCTTAGCTCCAAAATGGCCACCCCAAGAGTTCAAAGAAGAACCTTAGTCGTTTTGTGTGCTCCTAACCCATCTCTCAAAGTCCACCATTTTTTCATGGTGTTTTGTGATCCATTTGAGGCATCACACTTGAGGTGCTAAGCTCTTGAAAGGCCAAATTCTACATGCTACAACTAAGATGTATTCTACTAACTAGTTTTTTATGTTTCAAGTATCCAAGTTGTATGCTAGTTATAGGTTTCATGATTTGGATAATTTTTGTTGCATGTATAACTAAAGAAAACTTAGATGCAAAGCATTAGGGTTGTATGTGCACCATAGGAGTGTTATAGAACATAAAACCCAACAACTTTCCCTCTACCACACATTGACTCCATGAAAGATGCAACGGCTGTATGCAAACTCTTAACCTTCTAGGATGCTTTGTTAGGATTCCAACAAATCAAGATGGAACCATCCGATCAAGAACCTATAACATTTATAACACCAAAATGTACATATTGTTACACTGCAATGCCTTTTGGTCTTAAAAATGCAGGTGCAACATATCAAATACTGGTGAACCGGATGTTTAAAGATAAGCTAGTGGACACCATGGTGGTTTACATTGGCGACATGGTGGTGAAGTCCATGAAAGTTGAATATCATCTCAGGGATATCAAAGAAGCCTTCGACATTCTAGACAAATACAACACGAAGTCGAATCCATTTAAAAGCCACTTTGGGATGAAGTTGGGCAAGTTCCTTGGGTATATGGTAGCCAAGAGAGGAATAGAAGCAAGACCAGAGCAGATCAAAGAAATCATGAAGCTGAAATCTCCATCTTCAACAAAAGACATCCAAAGGCTAACCGGAAGAGTAACGACACTCAACAGGTTCATTTCAAGATCCTCAGAAAGGTGTAAGATCTTCTATGATATGTTGTAAAAGAACAAGAAGTTTGAATGGACCGAAGAACACGAAGAAGATTTTCAAGAACTCAAAAGATACTTAGTTCCATTCCACTGCTGGTGAAGCCTATAGATGGTGAATCACTTCTCCTCTACCTCGCGGTATCCTCAAGTGCGGTAAGTGCTATCCTAGCCAAGGATCTTAATGGAGACCAACATCCCATCTATTATGTAAGTAAAAGTCCTCTGGATGCTGAGACTATGTATTCTCATCTCGAAAAATTAATTCTTGCATTAGTAGCTGCTTCCACTAAGTTAAGACATTATTTAAAGACACATACTATACATGTGAAAACTAATTATCCTATTAAGAATGTGATGAGAAGACTAAAGATGTCAGGAAGGATGGCAAAATGGTCATTGAAGTTAAGCACTTTTGACATCAAATATGAGCCAAGATCTGCCATAAAGTCACAAGCATTAGCAGACTTTGTGGCTAACTTTAGTGATGATCTACAAAACAAAGTAGACATTGAAGCTAAACAAATCTTAAAAGAGGAACACTTTGGAAAATAGACACTATTCACAGATGGAGCTCCAAACTAAAAAGGAGTCGGGATAGGGATCGTACTAAAATCACCACAGGGGCCCATCCTACCCCAGGCAATTAGTTGCGAATTCAACGCAACCGACAATGAAGCGGAATACGAAGCACTCATCATGGGACTATAATTGGCTAAGGATCTTCAAATAAAGGATCTTCAGGTATTTGTTGATTCTTTATTATTAACTAACCACTTCAATGGATCTTATGTAGTGAAAGGTGAAAAATTAGCATCATACCTTGAGATCCTCAAAAAATTAGCCTCTGATTTTGAAAACTTTAGCCTAACCCAAGTTCCCAGAGAAGAAAATACAGAAGCATATGCATTAGTCAAGTTAGGATCCTCCCTAAGGATCCCAACAGAAATGAAGAGCCATATAACCTACATAATAACTCCAGCTATAGAAGCCCTTTCCGAAAAACCTGATGATCCTGAACAACCAATAAATATAGTAGCCATCGAAGATCCTGAACCTTAGATCCCTCCTCGAAGGGGTCTCGAAGAACAGGATCCTCGAAGAAGTCTGCCATCATGGATCCAACCCATTATGGATTATCTCCAAAATGGTATGATCCCAATAGAAGAAAAAAACGAAAGAGCATTCATAACAAGAGTCTCAAGATTCATAATAATCCAAGTTACATTCTATAAAAAGTCTATGGCAAGTCTATATCTCAGATGCTTGGAAGATCGTGAAGTTGTAGAAGTCTTGAAGGACATAAATGCAGGAGACTATGGCAATCACACTGGGGTCAGATCCTTATGCTCCAAGGTATTGAGAATAGGATACTACTGGCCAACCATGAAGAAAGTTTCTTTTTTGCATACTCAAAATGTAATGCTTTCCAAAGATGTAGCAAAATCCTACATCAACCGACATAACCTCTACATCCTATTATCTCTCCATGGCCATTCATGAAATGGGGAATGTATATAGTAGGAAAATTACTGATAGCTCCAGGAGGAAAAGTCTTCATGTTGGTGATGATTGATTACTTCTCGAAGTGGATCGAAGCTGGAGGCTTCGTTCGGGTTAGAGACAAAGAGATAGTCTCATTTATTAAACGTAATATCTTAACTAGGTTCGGGATCCCCGCTGAAATCATATGCGACAATGGATCCCAATTCATAAGCAAAAGGACAAGATACTTTTGCACAAGTTGGGGGATCGAAATGATAATACCCACTCCTATTCATCCCCAAGCTAATGGTCAAGCAAAATCTAGCAATAAAATCATAGTAAACAACCTGAAGAAAAGGCTAGATAAAAAGAAAGGAAGATGGGCAGAAGAGCTTCCTTTCGTCCTATGGGCAGATAGGACTACTTCTAAAGTAGCCACGGGTCAGACCCCCTACTCCTTGGTGTTTGGAAAAGAATCAATGATCCCTACTGAAGTAGTGAACCTGATAGCAAGATACTTGCTCCAAAATCAAGGAAACAATGACATAAAAGTCAGAAGATTCAAAATAGGAGACTTGGTATTAAGGAAAATATTCCAAAACACCAAGGATCCTAGTGTAGGTAAATTAGCTCCTAAGTGGGAAGGACCGTATCTCATAGATGCTGAAGCAGGAAAAAAGAGCATATTGGCTAACAACACTCGAAGGAGACATTTTTCCAATATCCTGGAATGCTATACATCTCAAAGCATACTACATGTAAACAAGATCGATTGATCTTCAAGGTGCACATGTTATTTACGTTAAAGTTTTCATCATTACTTATTTTCTCCTCGAATACATTACTAACTTAAGCATCGAAGGGGCGTTAATTAGACTAATGCCCACCCCTAGCTAACATTTTCTCTGTAGAACAACGTATATCTAAGGATCTATGTAAGCAATGATCTTGAAACATGAGGACCCTTCAAGCTTGAAGATCCTGAAACATAAGGATATTGACACACAAAGATCTCAACATCTTAACACTTAGACAATTCCACTATATCAACTGTATGATCTTTAAACTATCATATACGCAAGCTAGAGAATGATCATCTCTCCTACACCTAAGGGTACTTAATCCCCTCAAAGGTTTAAAGAGCTAATTACTTCTTTCACACGAACTAATGTTTATACACCTCGCTTGAATGCACAATATCTAACTATGGGATATGAATACTGGGATCATTTCACGATGCAGTGGCTTGGCAAACCTCTTATCTTTGAACATAAGTTAAGATCCTTAAGGTTTGAAACATTTTCCTGTTTTCTAAACTTGGGATATTATCATAGAAATTACATAAGGTTTATAACATCTTCGTCTTATCACACATTAGGATTTCCCCCCAAAAAATACACACAAATCATAACATTTTCATGTTATCATAAGTAGGGATCTTTCCCATGAAATATGTCTCAAGTTAGGATTCTCCCCGGTACATAACATTAACATGTTGAACTTATGATGTTACCCAAGAATTTTGTCAAGGGTTATAACCTAAACTGGTTATCTTAAGAAGGGAATTCCCCCATATGATCTAATGATTAAGGATCCTCATCATCAAAGATCCTTATCATTAAGGATCCTCATCATTGAGGATCCTCATCCTTAAGGATTCTCATCCTTTAGGATCCTCATCAGTATGGATCCTCATCCGTAAGAACCTTATCATCGGAAGTCAACAATGATCCTAAGTTCTTTCCAAAATTGAGATTTATCCTTAGTAAATTATAAGATTGAAAAGCTTATGAAGCTTAAGGAAAAACTTGAAGACAATCAGGTTCCATCTATCCTTATCCTCAAGAAAATCTAAGTAAAGTTTAAGGAACCTGAACTTTCTAGGATCCTAAGATAAAATTATTTGGTTATCAGAATTCAAGTATACTAAAAAAATTCACTAAAGGAATTTTGTCTCAAGATTTTTTGTAGGAACCAAGTTTTTCGGGATCCTAATTATTTAAGGATCCTAGTATCGTAACAGTCATGTAGAGAAATCAAGAGAGAGATATAAAAAGAAAACACGACCATTACATTCAAAAGGGGTTGCACACCAACCTATTAAGGCAAAAGCCAAATGTATTACAGAAAGAAAAAACTACTTCATTTATATTCTTGCAGGCCTAGACCTTAGTTTGATCATCATTGGCCCCATCTTTCTCTCCTCCCACCAACGGTTGCGATGCAGGATCCTTAGTGCGAGGAGTAGGCATGCCAGTTAGCTGGGTTAATGCATCACACCAACCAACCACATTTTAGGATCCCAAATTTTTAAGATCTTCAGCAAGCTTGATCTTATATTCCCAAATAGCTATCGCAACACAACAATCACCTCCTCAATCTCCGCAGCATGCTCACACTCTTTTTCAACCTTCTCCTTACTCAAAAGTTCCACTCACTTTAGAAGATCCTCATTGATCGCCTTCCACATCTTTTCCTGTTCCTGAAGAGTTTGCTTAACTCTCTCGGCCTGGAGCCTCAAATCGGCAAAGATATGGTCGGATACCTGAAAAAGATCTAGTGACAATAAGAAATAGAAAATTAAAAAAGAATGAAAGAAAAACTTACGGCTTGAGTAAGAGTAGTCAACTTCCTAAGAGCATCCTCAATGCCTAGATTCTCTAAACCAAAATACACGACTTAAGAAGGCTTCTGCTTCCAGGATCTTGAAGCCTTAACTGTAGGGTCTACATGAGATCTCTTGGGAGGAAGAAGATTGAGACCTTTTTCTTTCTTAACCTTGATCAAACCATTGGTCATATCGTCTTGAAGATATGCCAAACCAAAGAGAGCCTTGGACCGAGTAGTCTTGGAACTTGCCAAAGATCCCTATCAACTTAGGGTCCTTATCAATCTAAAAGAAGTATCCAAGCTAAATAATGTTATCAGTAGCCATAGAAGCAGTAGTAGAAGAACCCTCTTAGAGATTGGAATGTTCGAACCCGAATGACCTTTCAAGTGCAGGAAGTGCAATAAATTTGGAAACCTTGTCCTCGGAATCACCAATAGCAGGAACAAGCTCCTCAAATTTGAATGCTGCATAAAAACAAACAAAATAAGGGAAATAAATTTCAAGATCCTTAAAATCTAAATTCAAATCATACCCCTTTTAATCCATCTTTTTGGAAGGAAATCCCCATCGGGAATCGAATCACGTCTCATGAAGAAGTGTTTTTCCTTCCAAGCACCATCATTTTGTTTAGATTTCAGAATGATGTTGGGTTTGTTTGTCTTAATGAGCGCCAGCTCAGGTAACCCGATGTCCATATTCTTGGATTGATTCAAGCGAGCAATTCAAAATAGGATCCTCCAAACAACAAATATAGCTTGGATATAAGAAATTTCGGTAGTCGAAAAGAAATCAAGAATGATACCAGTAAAAGGATAAGTTAAACCTAGAGTAAATGAGTATTCAAGAAAGAAAACCCACGTCGGAGAAACAAAATCCGATTGTGCAGTGGCCTTTAGAGGTCGAAAAACTACATCAGAAGGAAAATCCCCAATGTCTTTCAATGATTCCATATCCTCAAAGTTGAAGGAGCAAACCTCATCATAAGATAAGATTGCATGATCACTGAAGTCATTCTCAGGAGAAGTAACAACACTAGCTCGAGGACGACTAATTTTCTTAACCATGAAGAAGAAAACTGGAGGAACAGAAGAAAACAAGTAAGAGGAAAATTTACCTTCGCAATAAGATAATGACGACTGAAGAGAATAAAGAAGAAATTACCGGAACCCCATATTTATAGCAAAGAAAAGATAAAAAAGATGATTTGACAGCTTCTCGGTTACCTCGAGATGGATAAAACTTATCCATTAAGGGACAATTTTTAAACACTTCTTTATCTCCTCTTTTTAATTTTTAATTTAAGTTATCCCTTTAATATTCTCGAAATTAACTCCTACATTTTCAGGAATAACTTGGTGGTAATTGTTAGGGCCAGGATCCTCAAAACATCAGGATCCTTAAACCTCATCAGATATTCAGGATCCATAACTATCTCAGGATCCTGACTATTACCGTTATTATTATTTACTAACATTTATAATAGTTATATTTTGTTCTTAATTAACACATGTGTAGAAATAGTCAAGAGAAGACTTATTCTTAACAAATAGTCATCTCAACTATGTTAAAGAACCGGAATACCACGTCCAACAACGTTCACAAAGCTGGTCATAGAGGATCCTGGGAATATCGAACATCTTGTTAGCTATTTTAGACTATAAATTGACACATGTATCTCACATTTGACACACACTACTTACTCTTAGCTTACTCTACAAACTTTTTCACTTATTCTTACTGAAATACTCTCTATAATCATCATTTTATATTGATAAAACCATCAAGGCAGGTGATCATTATCACCTCCCAATGTTTTGTTCTAGAGATCCTAGCAAGGATCAAATGATTTCCTTGTAAACAATCATGTCATTCACTTTACCTTTCTCTATCGCATAATTCGAACATCACAACCTCACATTCAATTTGGTTGATTTATACTTGTGTAACTTTTTACCAAAACAGACGACATGGTGGTAAAGTCAAAGAAAGATGAAGACCATCTTAAGGATCTTGAAGAAGCCTTAGACATACTGGATGAGTATAACATGAAGCTTAACCCCGCCAAATGTCACTTTGGAATGAGGCCAGCCAAGTTCCTTGGGTGCATGGTGACCAAAAGAAGAAAGAAAGTCCTGAGAAAATCAAAGCAATCATTGATCTAGGATCCCTATCCTCAATAAAGGATATTCAAAGACTAATAGGAAGAGCAGCAACCTTAAACAGGTTCATATGAAGGTCCTCAGAAAGATGCAAACCTTCTTATGATTTCTTGTAGAAAAATAAAAGGTTCAAGTAGACTAAGGATCACGAAGATGCTTTCCAAGAACTTAAAAAATACCTATGTTCAGTACCCCTATTCGTAAAACCGTTAGATGGGGAACCAATTATTCTCTGCCTTTCAGTATCCTCAAACGCGGTGAGTGTAGTCTTAGCTAAGGATCTTAACAGGGGCCAACATCCCATGTACTATGTAAGTAAAAGTCTCTTAGATCCCGAGACCACGTACTCTCATCTTGAAAAACTTATACTTGTATTAGTACGACTTCTACTAAATTAAGACACTATTTCAAAACACACCCTATATATGTAAGAACTATTTACCATATTAGGAATTGTTAGAACCTGAAAGTGAACCTATAGCAATTTCTATCTCTTGAGTGTTCCGAAGTTGGCTTTGTTCCGATGTGAAGATGGTCCGGAATATATTTACACAATGAAGAGAAGATTGGTGTCCGGAATCGGTTTGAGGTGCGAAGTGAGGGTCAGTCCTAAATGATGATTACTTCCAAATGTGTTTAATTGTCTTTATTATTTACTTTGTCCTTTAGCTTGATGTAACGTATCATAGGACTTAGTCTCTTTTGTTATTGTTGATAATCTGAGTGTCAAGAGCAACTATATTATCCGGTCCTATGTATACTTATGGGTCAGTACTATGTATCCTATTCTCCTATTTAAGGAGCTTTCAATGACAAGATCAAGTGACAGATTGTTCTTCCAAAGATAGTATTATTTGAATTTCCTTCACATTATCTTCTTTATCAAATCACTTATATCTAATATTCTTCTTTTTCATTTATTGTCTTTTCTTTGATCATCAATTACTCACTTCATTTATAACTTGAACACTTTGTTGAATTTCTTTATTCAGTCTCAATTGGTCTTTCCATACTTGACTGGAACATTAAGTTAGTAGCAGACATTGATCTTAAGCATTAATTCAAGGTTTGAGTTTTCAAACCTTGTCCCTCCGTAATCAGATCCTTGTTCTCACAATTGGTATCAGAGCTTGATTGGTTGTGCTTTGAATCCATAAGATCAGATTATAGTTGGTTTGAAATTACCTTGGTATTTCAATCATTTCGGTGTTCAGGATAATAGTTCTTCTATATACCACTTTTGCTTGAAGATATCTTAACTTCAATGGCTGCTTCTAATACTCAAAAAATGCATTCATTGAAAATAGAAAATAGCATGGGCTGCCGTACTCGTGCCCCACTGCTAGTTGTTGAAGAATATGATCATTGGAAAGTCAGAATGGAAAGATTTTTACTGGGAAAAGAGAAAGGTGAAGCTATGTAGAGATCTGTCAAAGAAGGTCCTCATGTTCCAGTTAGAACAACTATTAGAGATGTTGCTGCTCAACTCATGGTAAAGGTTGTGGAAATGTGAAATCTTGTCTTCAGAGCAACGAATCTCTGAAGGAGCTGAAGCTTTACCAACTATTTATAAACTTCAAGGTCATGAATCCAATGTTGCTCAGACCTTAAGAGAACTTTCCGGAGATCCACTTGCTCTTGTCAGCTCTTTTGAATCTCCTATTCCGAACCCATCCACTTCGGAACCCTTCAAATCTATTGCTCCAACATCACCACCTGTTTTTACCTACTTCTAACTACCTTGTTGATTGTAATCTTGATTCCGAAGCTATGGACTCTGAACTCCGTTTTCAACAGGAGTTTGCATGTTATCTATGAAATACAAATGTCCTTTTAATCCCTCTCACAAACTGTACCATAGTCGTTTTCATGCTCCTCACCAAAATAATCCTCAACCCTTTTGCACCCCAGAATCTCAACCTACTCCAGAAAATCCACCAGCTTACAAACCAAGCATCTCTAAACCAAGTTCCATTCCTGAACCACAATAGGCTCCAAAATTGGACAAACCAAAAACCATGTGTCATAAATGTGGTCATGCAAATCACTTTACAAAAGGCTGTCTGGTTGAAGTTCCACAAAAACCCAAAATCAAGGATTCAGCTTACTATGCACGTAAAGCTCAAGAGATGGTAGAAAGTGATAAGGCTTTTGTTACACCTGAATCAAGATATGTGGAAGGATATTGGTCCTCTGGAGATGGTGATGATATGGTTACTGGAAGAAACATGTGTTTAATGGCAAGACAAATAACTGAATGTGATGAAGGCTATTGGTCATCTGGGTCAGAAGAAGAAGATGAGATTGCTGAACCAAACTACTGCTACATGGCAACAAACGATCCACCAGGACGAAGCATCGTTTAGTATGTAAAATCCATGATTACTGACAACAATTTTGATTTATCTCTTTGTGAATCTTATCTAACCCAGATCCAAACAGACATGAACACCATCTCTAGAGCATATGAATCTTCCATAGAAGCCAGTGAGAAGAAGGACAATGAATTGAGTCGTATTAGGTTACGTTTCAAGGATAAGAAGTTAAAAAATAGAGTCTTTAGAATGTAAGCTTGTAATTTCAAAAGATGAATGTATCATTCTTAAAGAAAAATGTGAAATCACTTATTCTAAAAGAAATATTTTAATTTCCAATAACAAACGTCTCAATGCCAAAAGAGATGCTTTGCATAATTCCATTTACATGGTTGAAGCAAATCAACGAACGAGTCACAAATTTGGTCATCCTTGATCAAAAGCTCCTGGTCTTAGAAGCGAGTTTCCGAAACCTATAGCTAGTCCCATGAAGGAGCTGGAAAACCTGACATTTATGGGATATGTTCCAAATCATCAACAATTGGATACCCCTGTTTCTCCCTTGTCGCCCCTTCCTGAGACTACTGAAAAATTTGCATCTCTGATTCCTGAGTTTCAACCCATTGTTTTCAAGTGTCCAGATTCTTCCACTGAGAGAACAAATAGATCTGATGCGTAGGGACAAGGTTTGAAAAACTCAAACCTTGTGTTAATACTTTAAGATTAATGTCTGCTTGCTAATGGATGTTCCAGTCAAGTCTGGATTGACCAGTCAAGTCTGAGTTAGTGCATTCAACAAATGATCAAACCATAAATGAAGAATGAGACTAAAGATCAAAGTAAAGTTAATAAATGATTAAAGAGTTTGAATAATCCGTCTGTTGATTTAACATTGAATGCTCCTATAAATAGGAGAATGAAGTACATGGTACTAACTAATTACATACATAGGACTGGATAAAAGAGTTACATCTAACACTCTGAATATCCAAGTTGACAAAAGATATAGTCCTATGACTAGTTAAATCAAACAAAAGACAAATACAATAAATGCATCAAATACAAAATATGGATTCCGGAACAACAAAATATTCCAGACACTAAGTCCATTCTGGAATGCCTTCACTCTCAATCTTTTCTTCACCATCTTGTGTTCAGGTCCGAACACCAATGAATTCCGGAGCAAACACCATTTCGGAACTATAGCTTGACTTCTGAATTGGCGAAAGGGTTTAGGATTGCTAGAGGTTCACTTTTAGGTTCCAACAATCTCCCCTAAGTGAACATAGCAATCAAGTCAGCTTAGATCACGTCTTATTTGATGAACGTGTAGGCTCGGAATAACCATTCTCAGACTTTGATATACCCGGTCAGCTGACTCACAAACTTTGCTTTTACATGTTCCAGAGCTTCAGATTTGGAAGTTCTGCTGATGAACTTTTTGAGAGCTTTTGTTGGAACTAAGTGTTTGTCAATGAATCGGAAAAAGTCCTTTTTGTTTGTCTTATTCGTTTTGTACACAAACCCTAGAACCGGATCATCAATAGGGCCTTCGGCCAACAGTTCAACTTTCAGAGGCACAAAATCGATCTTCGCAACAAAATCTTCTGTTCCGAATAGATAAGCCAACTCATAGTCGCGTTGACAAAATTCCGCGACATAATCTTTAAGGAAGCTCAAAGTAGCATGGTGAGCACCCATTCTGATATCATCATTTTGGAGTCCTCCGAAGTGAGCAGCTAAAGTGAGAATATCATTCAGATTCAGTGCCAGAAAGTCAACATCGGTGATGGTTTTGTAAGATGGTTTGTTTCTGGAAACATGGTACCGGAATAGCGGACAATTGAGTTTGAATTTGGTGAGGACCTTACTTATGTACCCAGAAATATTTGTAATCCTCTTCCTCGTCCATATTTACTTTAGGGGAAGTGCATTCTTGTCATAGAAAGCTTTTAACCTTTCTCGCCCTGTCTGGGTGGTGACCTTCGGATTGTCATTGGGATGGAGTGGAGCGAATTTGATGTAAAACTTGCTAAAGGGAGAGAGAGGAAGATCAATCTGTTTGGAATTGTCGGAAGGAATGTCATAGTAAAAATGGGTACTATATCGACATACTTACGAATACCTTCACTATAGAGAGGAGAAATACCACGCATCGGTCAGGATTGTCTTCGAGCGCTTGGATCCAGATGCTATCCTCTAAAGCCTTGTTAATTTCCTCCTGAGACCATCCAAGTTTTCGTTTTGGTGGAGGTCTAGATTCCGTGATAGGCTTCTTGCCTTTGTCTTTGATTTTGTTTAGGATAGAGATCACATGCATAATGTTCTCATCCATAGTGATCTTGGGAGGGGAGGATGGAAGAGGTTCTCCTGGAATATCATCTGGGGTCTGGAGAGGAGATCCTTCATCTATTTGAGCAATTTTTGGCTACGGAAATTGTGGCAGCATAGAAGGAGTGGCTCTGAAGCTTGAGCGGTAAGGAAGGTTTTGGCCTTGGCCATTTGGATTCCCCTTTGAAGAACGTCAGGCAAAGAAGATGGCCACAAAATAGCAGACTAAACTCTTTGCTCTTGCTCAGTCATTGGATTTGGGAAAAGCTTCCGAGGGGCTTCAAGAGCAAGTACTCCCTTTGAGACATATTGTTCTTCATCACTGCCATCATCATCATCATCATCATTGCTTCCTAGAAGTTCGGAAAGAACTTGGACTTCATCATCGGAAACAAGCTCTTCATCTCAGAGTTGAAAAATTGAGGTAGGCTTCCACGGTTGACTCGAACATTCTCCCCCTCTTGCATCGGTGGCCTTATGAACCGGTGCAATCATCAAAGAGTCCTGCAAATCATCAAATTTGTTAAACACCTTTTGAAGACTGGTGTTGAGTTGATGGGTAAGAGAATCATAAGCTTTGGAAGTGGGCGCTTGGGAGTAGAGATGATCAAATAGATGTCCAAGGATAGCAGGCATCTCATCAAACTTGCGATTCTGAATGTCAACAATGTTCCAAGTGGAGCAGAGCAATTTGATGAGGACTTGCTGGATGATTAGGTTCATTTCATCCTTTCTCTTGATTTCCTTCTCCAGCCTCTGAATCTGCTTTTCATGGCGAATGTGGGTCTGCCTGATGAGATCATTGGTAGCACTGTGGTGATGGTGTCAAGATAGTGCTTAACTGAAGCATCATATTTAGCTTCAACTTCTTCAATTGAGTGTTTGAGCCGGATGGAGATCAGTTATCCAGTTGTGGTTCTCTTTCAGCCACGGAAGGTCCGAATTGATTAGATAAGGACTGGAGAATGGCATCTAGCTTGGAATCCAGTCCGGACACCTTTGTATCAATCTTGGTGTTGAGCTCAGCCACATAAGTCTCGAGAGTGGTGACCTTCTTCATTGTTTCTAAAACATTGGATTAAATATCCAAAAGAGCAAAAGGATCAATATGATTTCCTGCTGAGGATCTGTTATTTGAGCTGGAAGGTTGAGGATTGGGTTTCAGAGATGCGAGATTGATTAGAGTGACAGAAGGATCAGGTTTGTTTATGACAGCATCATCATGCAACTTTTGTTTTGATTCTGATTCATGTTGAGTGGCGGATGAGGATCCTAAATCAAAAGTAGGCTTGGATGAAGATGGCTTTAAGTGAAGCATCTGTGGTCAGCAGCACCTCTTCGGAAATTTCATCATTCGAAGCTGAAGGATTGGAAGCATGAGGATGAGAATTTGGGGTTTCTCCGGATGTGAACTCAAGATCAACAAACTCATATGTAGGAGCAACATAAGGAAGGTTGCTATGAATAACCCAGTTCCGCATGGAGATAAGAGTGACTTCAACTTGGGATCTTGTATGTTTCGGATGCCTAGAGTGTGCCCTATTCATAAAGTCTTCCCATAAAGGATCATTAGTTCTTGGTCGTCCTGTACCCTTACCGTATATCAGACCAGTTGAGGCACCTGAGGTTGGAGGGACAACTCCAGCCTCAGAATGCTTGGGGTTCGGAACATGGGTTCCGAAGTGTGTTCATGATGGAAAAGTGGGATATCAAATTTGACACATGGGTTTGTTCTAGGGGCAAGGAACTTTGTTCAACACCGGTATCACATTTTTGAGAAGGTCAGGGTGGATTATGTGCAGACTCCCTGTGAGTGTGTGCATGTGTTTTTGAAACATCGAGGAGTACCTTAGATGAGTGGATGGGAGGGGTGTTCGGAAGGTCAGAATCAGCCTAAATGTCATGAGCACCTTCCTGTTGAGAGGAGGAGCTGACTTTGGTTTTCTTTTTAGGCTTTGGCTTTCAAGGAGAAGTCTTCCTTTTGGCAGACTTTTTTATTTTTGTTCCGGACACGGAAGGATTGGCCTCTTCCGAAATGGGCTCAACAGAGACTGGGACAGGTTGTGGTGGGTCAAACACAACCGAAGTCTCTAAATGATGTTTCAAATAAATAGAATCGTCTAACCGGGCGAAAAGAAGATTGGTCTGGAATTCTATAATGTTTGACAGTTTTAAAGGTGAGATATACCTCCTTCGGAATGGTGCCTATCAGAATGGGTTCTGATCGTTCCTTGTAAAGCTGCTAAATTGTCAGGTTCCAGAATCTAGGGCTTGAGATCTCGTTGGTCTTCCTTTTGATTGTGAATATCAGGATGTCCTGCCCTAGTACCTCCAGAAGGTCAACAACATTGTCGTGTCCGGAGTAGATACTGTAAACCAAATACAGGCAGCCCTTGCTTAAGGTGTCCGTACCACCATGCTTCCCATACAGCCCTCGAATAATGAAGTGCATCAGCACAGTCCATAGTCCGGAAACGACTGATATCTTGAAGTCCTTTTCCTTGTGGTCCTAATAGTACCAAATATGGTTCAAGAATAGTTGAAATTCATCTGAAGTGGGTTCTTGTACCTTAAAACCCTTGGGGTTTACTTTTACACCAATAGCTTTGAGAAATGTTGATTTGTGGATGGGTACGATCCTATCACCCATGATTTTGGTTTCAAGAACACCATTTTTGATTTTGATTATGGTGAAAGCGGTGTGTAAGAGACTGAGTGGTAGTGGAGGGGGGTCTGGGATTTTGGTGAAAGGGGTGGATATGGGATGATTTGGTATGAACTCGATCATTACCATAATGGGTTCATCAAAATCCAGAGGATCTGTTGAAAAAAGTTGCGTCGTATCCCTAAGAAACGGTTCAAATGATTGTGATAAGGATGAACCATTGGATGATTTATTCTTGGGTGCAATCTTCTTTGGCGATGAAGCAATGGCAGGTGGTTGTTGAGTTGAAGATTGGGATGCCATTGAAGAGATGTTATGAGAGCTTCAAGAACACGATGAACACAGAGAATTTTGAAGTTTTGGAGAGTTTGAGCGCATAAAGAAGTAAAAGAGGGTTTAGGAGAGTTTATATATGTAAGTGAAACGGGTCAGGTTAAAAAAGGTAATGATGAGGATCCGAAGCCAAACCTGGTAGCATTAAATGAATAACCGTTTTTGGTAGTGAGTTGACTTGGGAAAGGAAAGGTAGGGATGTTTTAGAGCTTATAAAGGAAAAATGAAATGACGATTTGATGGTTGCTTTCGGAGACGTGCGATCGTGGCACAAATTTCAAGGAAGATAAGGATCCTCAAAAAAGTTACTGTTACAAGGAAGACGGTTCATCATATTGACTCTTGGGTTTCCAAATGATCGATTCCGGACAGTTTGAGATCCGGAGAATAAAAGGTTGAGTTCCGGATTGTGAGAAGTTAATGAAATGGTCCAAAATGGGATCATTCCGGACTAAATTTCTGAAATTCTGGAGTCAAAAATTGTTTGAGACTTTGGAGTAAAAATTTGAAAAATCCGAAGTAAATTTTGAAATTCCAGAGCAAAATTCCAAAAGGATAAATTTTGAGTTCCGGAGTGAAAATTGAGAGACTTTCCGGAAAAAGATTTGCAAGACATTCCAGAACAAAGTTTGACAAACTTCCGAAGTGAAAACTTTGAAGTATAGAATGCAATACCTTTCCGGATTTGAATTCCGGGTTGACTTTGTGAAGTAAGCTCCAAGGAGAAAATTTGATCATTGTGACTATGTGGACTGCAAACATCAAGTGATAAAATGAAATGTACAACTAAAGATCATGTGGTGGTTAGAGATAAAGACAAGTAAAATGATCTTGTGTATTCCGAGAGACAATAGTTCCAAGATAAAAGAAGTTTTGAGTTTGGAACCAATTTTTCTAACTGATGTTACCATCAGAGAGAGCAAGTATCTTGAAAGAACTGAGGATTAGACATCATCATACCCATCTTGTTCAGAAAACCATTTAATTTGGTTTCGTCTAATGCCTTAGTAAAGACATCAGCAATTTCATCATCATATGGAACACAAATGAGTTCAATATTGCCATTTAAAACATGATTTTTTATGAAATGGTACCGAATATCGACATGCATCGTCATGGAGTGCTGAATTGCATTGTGTGAAATTGCAATGGCACTTTGAGAATCAAAGTAGATAGGAATGCTCTAAAATGGTAACCATAATCCAAAAGTTGAGACTTCATCCATAGAACTTGAGAGGTATAGCTGGCAGCAACAATGTATTCTGCTTCGGTTGTAGAGAGAGCAATACAATTCTGCTTCTTGGATGACCAACTAACCAAACGTCCTCCTAAAAATTGACAGCCACCTGATGTGATTTTTCTATCAAGTTGAAGACCACCATATTTTGAATTTTAATGTGCTTGAAGTAGGAAGCTCTCATTTGCTGGGTACCAGATTCCGAGACTCTTTGTACCTTTGAGGTATCGAAAAATTTGTTTCACAACCAAGAGATGGGACAACTTTAGATTGACTTGAAATCTGGCACACAAACATGTTTCAAAAATGATGTCCAGATGACTTTCTGTGAGATAGAGCAGAGATCCGATCATTCCTCTATACTTTTTTTCATAAACCACTACTCTTTAATGGTCGGCAAGGATTTTGTGTCCAAAGCCCATTGGTACCTTGGCTGAGGAACAGGTGGCCATTGAGTATTTTTTGAGGAGTTCTGAAGTGTACTTCTCTTGGTGAATGAAAATTCCTCTATTAGTCTGTTTGACTTGGAGACCAAGAAAAAACCTTAACTCCCGATTCATGCTCATGTGGAATCGATTGATCATTAGTTTTTCAAAGTCAGAAACCATTGATGAATCCGTAGACCCAAAAATGATGTCATCCACATAAATTTGAACCAGCATGAGGTGCTTTCCATTTGATCTTTGAAACAGGGTAGGAACTAGAATACCTCTTTGGAAACTAGAACGCTTGAGGAAGTCAGTGAGGGTCTCGTACCATGTGCGCGGAGCTTGCTTGAGGCTATAAACTACCTTCCTGAGTTTGTAGTAGTAGTTTGGAAATGAAAGATTAACATAACTAGGAGGCTGTTGAAGATATACCTCGGTATCAAGTTCACCATTAAGAAAAGCACTCTTAATGTCCATTTGGTAAACCTTGAAGCCTTTGTGAGCATCATAAGCAAGAAAGATTCTGATGGCTTCAAGATGTGCAACATGAGCAAAAGTCTCATCGTAGTCGAGGCCTTCGATCTGAGTAAATCCTTTAGCCACCAAACTTGCTTTTATTTTGAATAATAACTCCCACGTCATCTAACTTAACACCTATCTAGTACCAACATTAGGGTGATCTGTAGGAGGAGGCACGAGAGTCCATACTTCATTTCTATCGAATTCTGCCAATTCTCTTGCATGGCTGTAATCTAGTTAGCATGCTCTAATGCGTTGTTGATGGATTTGGGTTCAACAATGGAGATAAATGTCGAGAAATAAAATTCATTTTGCTTGTAGCAGATCGAGTTTGAACACCAGAATTGGGGTTTCCAATAACTTGGTTTGGAGGGTGATCCTTGGTCCAAGTATGTAACCTTCGAAGTTCTTATGTAGCAGATGATCCAATATCAACAGTAGGATTGAGTTGCTCCTCCTAAATGGTTTGAATTTGAGGGTGATGCTACCCCTGAACTTCTGAGCCGGAGAGGTTGACATCATCATCAGAAGGAAACTCAAAGAAATTTTCATTGTCATCAATGTTGATAGCATTGGAGTCATCAAAGTCAGTAACTGCATCTAGGAATCCTTGTACATATGATTCAAGTGAGGGTTGACCATTCTCCCCCTCAACCTGAAAAGGTTGAAAGGCTTCATAATAAAATGAAGAAAGAGACGGTAAAGGACCGGAAACAGGTTATGAAGTGGGAAGGGATAAGGAAGGTTGACTTGATCAAGATTCTGATTCAAGTGTTGTTTTGGAAGGTCCAAATAGAGTTTCAAAATCAACTCCATGAATTATCTAAACATATGGACATTCTGAGGTTGGAGCATCGAATTCCATAATGTGATTTATAACATGTAGGGGAGCAGAATTCTGAATGAAGTTGTCATCAATACGCCTTTGACTTTGAAGAGCACCCAAGAAATATTGTTTAATCAGCTTTGGGTTGGAACTTTGTAAGTTGATCACTATTATTTTTGATGAAACATCAACATCCGAAGACATGGAGAAACAAAATACTTGGCTTCCGATCATTCATTGCTTCATACGGTGTCATGTTGAGGCGTCAATTGATGATACTTCTATTTTGAGTAAAGCATGCAGTTGACACGGCTTCAGCCCATAGATAGAGTGGTATATTTGCGAAGTTTAGCATGGATCGAGCAGCTTCAACAAGTGTTCTATTATGTCTTTCAACTACACCATTCTGTTGTGGAGTGTACGGAGCTGAGAAGTTGTCGTCAATTCCTTTCTCGGTGAGAAATTTCTCAATGGTGGAGTTAGTGAATTCCGAGCCATTGTCACTTCGGATTCTTCTAACTGGGATTTTGATGAGAACTTCTATTCCTTTGATAAAATTGATGATCTCGGAGGTTGTTTCTGATTTCAGCCTTAGGAAGAAGACCCAAGTGAACCATGTAAAGTCATCAACAATCACAAGAATGTATTTCTTATGATGAAGACTCTCTACAATGGATGGTCCACAAAGATCAATGTGTTGGAGCTCCAATGGTTCTAAAATTGATAACAGGATGACCCTTCTTCAATTGCTTTCCATACTCACAAGAAGCACACAAATGCTCATTTTCAAATTTAAGAAGTGGTAAAACTATTACGAATTCACCGGATACAAGATCATGCATGTACCGACAGTTCATATGAGCGAGCCTTCGGTGCCATAACCAACTAACAACTGAAACAGATTTAGAGAGAAGACAGAGTTGCGGTTTGCCAATAATCATGTTGATGTCGAGTGGGTACATGTTCTTGCTGCGATTTGACTTGATTAAACACTCTTTTCGGTCTTCAATCATTACATAACTATGCTTCTTACAAAATTCAACACGTCAATTTGAATCAGTGAGATGAGCAATACTTATCAAATTATGTTTCAGATCAGCTACATAAGCCACATTTGAGATAGAGAAATTTCCATTGGTGAGAATTCCATAACCACAAATTTGGGAGTTGGAGTTGTTTCCATACGTCACGTAACCAACATTTGGAGAAAGCTTGAGATCCCATAGAAAATCTTCTGCCCCGTCATGTGCATGGAGTAAGCACTATCAATATACCATATTGTTTCTTGCTGCAAAACACAAAGTGCCTGCAAAAGTGATTGGTGGAGCTTTCATCCTCCGAGTTAGGTTTAGGGACATAGGCATGGGTTTGGACTTTGATTGTGACTTTGAAACAACTTTATGTTTCCTGGAAATACCTTTCGAGTTAATAGGAAACAAAAAAAAGTTTAGTGTCTTTTCATCTATCTAGTAGTCATATTCACTGACTTGAGGGTTTGAAATGGCACTCTTAAGACCGGGTGTATCCGAAGCAGTGGGAGTCACTTTCTTATCTGGAGTCACGGACCTTTTTATTTCGAATCAAGGTTTTGTTTTGAAGACTTTGCAAAATTTATTTTCTTGACATGTTTCTGTTTGTTTGATGACACATTCGATTGTGAAAGTTGAGGTCTAAAATTTGTGCCATCAGATTTTGCAATAAAAGCAGATGAAGAAGTCCGAGAAGAGGTATTTCAGACATATGTGGGGTTTACTTTTGACTCTTTCTGAGTGGAATTAGTTGCCTTCTTTTGTTCCACAGGATTAGAAGGATTTGAAGATCTTTTGAGTATCTTATTGAGAATGAAGGAGTTTTGACTATGGGTTGATGAGTAAGAATTTCGAGATACACTCTTTTTGGGTCTATTATATCCTTCCTATTCAACATTGGCTTTCTTTTTGCTTAAGATGAGGATTTTGAAGTTTGTCCTACTGAAGGATTGTTGAACACAGCCTTAATGGGATCAAAATTTGTTTTTGAAATTACCTGTGGTTCAGAAGCACGTGAGATTATCTCATCGACTTCACTATCTAAGGATGCCCAAACGCACATTAATGGTTCAGACGAAGTTGATTCCGGAAAGATTTCCTCAACAACATAGTTGTTGGGAGGGCTGAGGTTCGAATTTTGAGCAACAAACTTCTGAGTACTAGAGGTTCGATTCAGGTCCAAGTTTATCAGAGGCGGAAATTGCGTGGAATCAGGACTCTTAACAACTATGGGTTGAAAGTTTGGAATCAAGGATGTGAACTTGTCATTAGTCTCATGAAGGGGTAACAAGAGAGAGACAGGTACATCCGAATGTTGATGGTTCGGAACATCTCCCATAAAGGTCGGATTTTGAAACTCCTTCAAGGGACTAGCTATTGGTTTCGGAAACTCACTTTCGAGACCAGGAGCTTTTGACCACGGATGACGAAAGTTATGAGTCATTCATTGATTTAATTCAAGTATGTCCATGAAATTATGCAAGGAATCTGTTTTTGCATTGAGACATTTGTTATTAGAAATTCAAATGTTTCTTTCAGAATTGGTGATTTCAAAATTTTCTTTTAAAATGATACATTCATCTTTTGACATTACAAGCTCATGCTCTAAATGATGGGTTTTGAGCATTCTAACACTCCTATGGTGTACATGCAACCCTGGAAACCTTGGATCTATGTTTTCTCTAATATTCATACAAATAAGAATTTTCCAGGGTTTACATCCTAACTAGCATGGCATGGGGTACATTTAATATAAAACTAGTAGAATGACATACCTTTGTAGTTGCTTGGATTCCTTAGGACTATGTGAGCCTAGCACCTCAAGTGTGATGCCTCAAATGTTTCACACAACACCACAACTCTTGGAATAACTTGAGAGAAGAACACTTTGATCATAAAATCGCCTAGCCCTCATTGTCTTGCACTAGTGCCGATTTTGCTTACCATGGGGTTCATTATATAGTGTGTCACATGTAGTGTTAAACCATAATGTACATGACTTTTCATTTCCTTCATGATACATGGGTTTTAACCTCCATGGAGCATCCATGGGTCATCCAATGGGTCCTAGCCCAATCTAGTGAATCATGGACCATAAGCCCACGATATAAGAATGAATGATTTACAAATCAATCCCCATATATTTAATTAGTCTCTTTTTTATCACAAAATTAATTCCAAATTAATTCTTGATCAATAATAAATAAATAATATGATTTCATATTAATATATTAGAACTTATAATATATTAACAAATCGTAAGTGTCCTTTTCTCATTTTGTCTATCCAACATTTGAGATGAAGATGCAACCCAAATGGACTATGACAAATCGGGTCAAGTACATACTAAATATAGTTATGGACTTAGACACCGTACCCAACAGTCTCCCACTTGGATAAGTCTAATAACTATAGTTACAGGTATGACTTCAGGAACCAACCAGCAATCATAGCTCTTTCAAAGTCTCGTGGAACTGAGATAATGATGCGCCTTTTAAGATAAGTGATCATACAATCCTCGGTTCTAGATATCAGTCAGACAAATACATGGAACAATGTGATACTTATTGTCTAGCAGTTTGTTTCTAGATTTCTGATTTGTTTGACATAGTTCTAAACTGAACACATCAATTTGGTTCTGACCGGGCCCGGTACATATGTCAATACAAAATCATCGAGGGGCCCATATATCGCTTCTAATCCTCCAAGTAATAGAAGGAACATATAAACTTTAATTCATATGCTTGTTCTATTACTTCTTGAATCATACAAAAAGGCACATTTTATAATATCGAGTTAGCAATGCGTTTTCGTACAATCAATGTATAACCAACTCATAGTCAACAACTCATATCTCTAGGTTTGAAGACTTATATGATGTTACCAACTCACGATCACTCGAGACAAATTCCATGAAGTGATTCAAGTGAGCGTGGGTTGAATCCAATACTCAGAACTTATGAGCACTCATGAATGTTGTAGCAACTTTTGCTATTTATAACATCTTAGACATCTACAAGCCCAATTGTTGACAGTTTTGATTCATATCTACTTCCAACATATGACTGATTGTGGAGAGTTTTAATAACCTAGTTATTTAGGAAGTCAAAACATGCAAAGTGAAACACGAGAATAATACTAATCCTATATGGCCCAAGAACCTTTGAGAGTAAATAAAACATCCTTTTATTTAAACACCATATTGATTACACATTATTCATCATATGGTGGTTCGATTTATCAACCTAATACTTGAATTAAAACAATAGTCATTCCATGCTCCAAGCATGCACACTATGTTTGTCTAAACAATAGTTCTGCCATACTCTAAGTATTCACACTGTGTTTGTCTATGATTCTTACTTTGTAAAATAGACCACTTGAACATGAGTCGAATGATGCAGATTTCACAATCCAAATTCTTATCGTATATGTAAGAATTCCAAATTCCTACCATTTACCGAAATTTGTTAGATTCTAAACTTATATGCACTGATCCTCTTGTAATGATTATGCACAAAGTCACAAAGACTTGTCAACAGACAACACAAAGTATTCCAATGGAGATCAATTCCACGGAACCAAAGTCTCATATTCAAAGTACATTCGTTTGAACATCCTTCTTGCATTAAGTTTTCTGATCTTATACGGATTGAATAACTTCCACCTATGGAGACATTTCCACATTCCCATTTTGACTATCACTTCTAAACAATAGTTGCCTCTTTTCAGAACATTTCCACATTCCCACTTTGACAATTGCTTCTGAAAAAGAGTTGCCTCTTTTCAGAATATGTCAACATGGTCCTTTCAAAATTAACACTATACTTCTAACTATCCCCGAGTAACCAATCTTTGGTAAACCTTAGATTTTCCTCGACAATTGCGTAATTATTTTAGTCATATCCATTTCTAGTCCATTTTCCCTCTTAATGCCCTAGGCATTTGGAAAATTTAGAACGGATGAATATTATAACACATGTAATCGGTCCTATACCCGAAGTATATGGGACATGATTCATGGTGTATCACATAAAGACTTGATCCTAGACCAGCCTTTTGCTACAATATTTTTTTATTTGCCATGTTTTCATAATTCGACTGTGAAGAGGGATGTCGTAATCATAATTGAATTTTGAGAACGCAATATATATAGAATTTCCTTAAGTTGAACCATTCCAACATAAAATTCATATATATATATATATATATATATATATATATATATATATATATATATATATATATATATATATATATATATATCCTTGACTAAAGATGATTAAAATCTCAATCTATACTTTTAGAATTGAAATGAAGTATAATTTCCTCTCCCTTAATTATAACACAACAACTTTTCCCAATTGAAACTTTTGTTTTCTATAATTAATATTGCTAACTTGCAATTCTTATCATAATTAATTATGCTCCCACTAGCTTTAACATGTACTCAGAAATTAGCTGGACTTCTTGAAATCAATACCTTATTGAATTTCTTTCCAAAGTTCAGATTTCTGATACGAGTTGCTTTGATAAAACTTTATCATGTCTTCTCAAAATCATACACCTTTCCTTAGATAACTTACATGTGTGTCTAAACAATTAGGAAGAGGGATGCCATAATCATAATTTTTAGAACTTTTGCCATTTTCACAAGTCCATGTTAGTGTGCCGATTACCCACACACGCTCCACTAATGACTTTGAGAATGCAAATATCACAATTGCTATCTACTTGAAATCTACTTAGTGAAAGCGTTTCCTCACCATCATTTTCATGAATCGGAGAGAAACCTTATGACAATTAGATTTTATGGTGTATGTGTTCCTATCCATGTGAATTTGTCAAATCATAACCACAAGAATAGGTTAGTGACAAATCCAAACTTACATGGATTGAACTTGTTCAATCTCAACTTCTTGCCATCTGACAGCACAAGGGCCTACCATTTCTTCCAAGTAGTTATGTAAATAATTGAGAACTTGTAGAACTGAGATGCGTAGTTAACTTTACTTGAATGGGCACAGAAATCTGAATATGTCGATGCGATAGGTTACAAACCTCAAGTTGTGTGCTAGTGATAAACTATAGGTTTTATTCTTGATTAGTTCTAGAAACTTTTTCAGGATCTTTAAGACTCCCACTATCCTCTTGACATATAAGACTCTCATTACTTGACAAAGCAAATATTCATGAGATAGTGTGGATTCTTATCAAGACAAACACTTCACACAATTGGCCTTAGTTGGTCTTTGTTTAATCCAAAACATCACAACTTACTAATTTCAAATATACAAGAGTAGAAAAAATTTTACTCTACATTTGAAAAGTGATATAAACCTTCTTTAAGATATGTCACTCATGTTACAATCTTGGAGTATGAATCTAAGAATTGTTTTGGAATGAATTATGACTCATATTCTTGATTTAACCATTTCAAAAATTCATGATTCCTATTCTTAGGCATGCACTAAGATGTCCTTAGAGGATCAATTGTGATATGGTTTCTATATCACTAAGATGATCATAAAACATGATACTAAAGTACTCTCCCATCTTTTTAGAATGGAGAAACTTTTATCTTTCTGCCTAATTTGATTCTTCTCATTTGTCCTACCATACATTGAAACTTTTCCAATGTTTCAGAACTATACTTAAACTTGTATAACCATATTTACTAAACTTTAGTAAATCATGACGAATAGTCTTATCAATCTTTGTGGTGGACTTGAACAGTGCACAAGAATGTATAATTGACCCTTAGTCCTTCACTTAACTCACATATACATATGAACAAGGAATTAGTCTTAATTTTCCAAAGATGAAAAAAATTGCATTCATCATACAATACAACTTGCATGATTCCAAGTTTCTATCTAACTGGAACTTGGGTGATGAGAATCTTTCCTTATTTGGTAAATTATGACACTACCACAAATGAAAGCATCAAATCCATTTCCCAACGTTGCTATCAATGGAATCATATAAACATCATTTTTTCCTAAATACCATTCTAAGAATACTTAAAATAAATAAAATCAAAACTTTTCTTTTATTTTAAAACTTACGGAAAAACTTATCCTTACAATGCAAATGCATTTGAAAACAATGTTGTTATATATTCCTAAGCAATCTATCATAACGATTAAGCAACAACTCAAAATTCTGATCACCAAACCATGCGATCGAAATCCATCTTCGTGATTAGAATTAGCATATTCTTCCTTTAAGCTTCCTCTTTTCTTTGATTCTTAAAACTTCAACATGTGACCTAGTCACATCATGTAATAAGAATATCCAAACAGGGGAATGACCAAGGACCCAACAAACTATTTTATAACTTAGAAGAGGCATGCCGTAATCCAAGCTATAAAATATTTGAAGGTAGGCGAATGACGATTCACCAATTTCCACCATGAAAAATGAAATAGGAATTAGGTTTTAATTGGATTGAAACTCCTAGATCTTTTGAGATTCATTGAACTTTTCAATGGCATGTTTAAATCTCAATTTTGCCCTCTCAAGTTTGTGACTAGGATGTCGAGGATCACAAAAAAGGTGTGAATAACCATGCAAATTTACTTGGTACCCTTAATGTTTATCACCTAATCAATGTTCCGGTTACCCACACATGCTCCACCGATCTATGATAAACATTAAGTCACACTTTGCTACTCTTACTACTCCATGTTAGTGTGCCGGTTACCAAAACACGCTCCACCAATGAATTGGTAAGGTATAAAGTGTAATTTCATGGGTTAGCATCAAATTCACATTTTCCTAAGTAACTAAGATTGGGAATTTATAAGTGTTTAGTTACTTAGTATTTATCATTATACTTTTAATGAAGGGTGAATTATAGTCCTTGTCTTACCCGTTCGTCTAACGACCCTCCACCAGTCAAGGAAGCGGTGAGTGAGAGTGGACACCCATTAGGCTGCCATTTTATAGGCAACAACCTTATATCCCCTTATAGACCGGCTTCATGAATGAGGCCTACTAACGGTAAAACTGACTTACTCTTATACATATACATACACACACACACACACACACACATATATATATATATATATATATATATATATATATATATATATATATATATATATATATATATTATAAACTTATAATACTATAAAGTATAAGGGTTGAATTTTAACTTTTAAAACTCTAAGGTTTGGAATTAAAGTGTGTATGAGATTTTACAAATTCCAAAACTTGAGGGAAAGTTTTAAACAATTCAAAAAACTTTTGGATTTTCATAACTTATGAGTTTATTAAGGTTTTAAAAAAAACTTTAATGAAGAGACTCTTGAACATCCATAACTTGAGGAAAAGTTATGGAGCCCATCAAACTATTTATTAGAAACACTCTTCAATTATGTAACCTATGGTTCTTTAATGACTATTTAAAGAAATGACTTTTGGTAATCCATAACTTGAGGACAAATTATAGATTTCATCAATAACATTTAGATCAAGAATTACATCATCAAATAATTTGCACATAATTCCTATGATCTTACTAAAACTCATAAGCATGAACATTCATTTCAACAATTTCAAGAATCATATATACACATATAAAAACTTGAAAATTTCATAATAACCATTGAAAATAGATTAGTATAATCATTACCACATCAAAAACAGGTTTTATAAGTCCAAAACAGTTTAGGGTAATGATTCTAGTCTATTTCCAGCAGCAAAACTCGAAATTCTTCACACAGAGTCTCCTACTCGTCGAGTGTTAGAACCTACTCGAAAAGTAGGATGCATTTTTCCTTGGAGTCATCGAGTTCACTGTCCAGATTGCAGAATTCTCGACTTTTTCAACCAGTTTGCATCAAATAGAAAGAAAACAAGCCTAATTTCTGATACCACTGATGGGTTTTGAGCATTCTAACACTCCTAAGGTGTACATGCAACCATATAAACCTTGGATCTATGTTTTCTCTAATAATCATGCAAATAAGAATTTTCCAAGGTTTACATCCTAAATAGCATGGCATGGGGTACATTTAATATAAAACTAGTAGAAGGACATACCATTGTAGTTGTTGGGATTCCTTAAGACTTTGTGAGCCTAGCACCTGAAGTGTGATGCCTCAAATGTTTCACACAACACCACAACTCTTGGAATAACTTGAGAGAAGAACACTTTGATCACAAAATTGCCTAGCCCTCCTTGTCTTGCACTAGTATTGATTTTGCTTAGCATGGGGTTCATTATATAGTGTGTCACATGTAGGGTTAAACCCTAATGTGTATGACTTTTCATTTCCTCCATGATCCATGGGTTTTAACCTCCATGGAGCATCCATGGAGCGCCCAATGGGTCCTAGCCCTATCTAGTGAATCATGGACCATAAGCCCACGATATAAGAATGAATGATTTACAAATCAATCTCCATATATTTAATTAGTCTCTTTTTTATCACAAAATTAATTCCAAATTAATTCTTGATCAATAATAATTAAATAATATGATTTCATATTAATATATTAGATCTTATAATATATTAACAAATTGTAATTGCCCTTTTCTCATTTTGTCTATCCAATAGTTGAGATGAAGATGCAACCCAAATGAACCATGCCAAATCGGATCGAGTACATACTAAATATAGTTATGGACTTAGACACCATATCCAACACTAAATACTTGATTTTCAACTTCTTATCCTCAAAACGTAACCTAAGACGATTTAATTCACACTCCTTCTTCTCACTGGCTTCTATGGCAGACTCATAGGCTTTATGAATGGTGCTAATATTTGTTTGGATCTGCGTTAGGTAAGGTTCACAAAGAGAAACATCAAAATAATTATCAGTAATCACAGATTTTACCTACTAAACGATGCTTTAACCAGGTGGATCGTTGGTGGCCATGTAGCAGTAGTGTGCTTCAGCAACATCATCTTCATCTTCTAACCCAGAGGACTTGTATTCATCACATTCAATGGTTTGTCTTGCCATCAAGCACATGTTTCTTCCAGTCATCATGTCATTATCATCTCCGGATGACCAATATCCTTCTACATCTCTTGATATGGTTGTTACAAAATCTTTTTCAGTTTCTGCTATCTCTTGAGCTCTTCGGGCATAATATGCAGAGTCCTTGATCTTTGGTTTTTGCAGAGCTTCAGCCAAGCAGTCTTTTTCCGAAGTAGAGTTCAGATTTGAGATGTTCGGTTTGTATGAGGGAGGATTTTACGAAGTTGGTTGAGATTCCTGAGGAGAGTAGGGTTGAGGATTATTTTGGCGAGGAGCATGGAATCGGTTTTGGTATAGTTTGTAAGATGGTGGAAATGATGTTTGTATTTCATGGAGGGTAGAGAAAGTTCCTGTTGGAAACGGAGTTCAGAATCTATGGCTTCAGAATCTTCAACGGGAAAATTTTGTGTGGGTAAGATGGGTAAGGAAGATTGAACAAATGGAACAGTGAGATTGAAAGGATCCAGGGTGGAAGGCTTCAGAATGGTTGGTTCATAGGAACTGACAAGAGCTAGAGGATCTCCGGAGAGTTCCCTTATGGTCTGAGCAACATTAGATTCATTTCCTAGAAGTTCATCAAAAAATTTGATAAAGCTTTAACTTTTTCAAGGAGCCATTACTTTTGAGACAAGATTTCACATTTCCCCATCCTTTACCGAGGCTATTAATGAACTTGAGATTATATTCCAAGGGAGTTCGGACAATCCCATGCATTGTCATGTTGTTAGCTACGATTCTATATCGGTTAGAGGCTAAGGCCAATGATTCACCAGGAGTGGTAGTGAAGTTGTCAAAGTCATTGACAACCAAAATGAGACACTGGTCTTTCATGTTTTTAGAACCTTCTATCAGATCTTGAAGAGTGTCCCAAATTTCTTTTGCTGATTTACACAACTTAATGTGTTCAATAATGAAAGAGTAACACCACACACCATTTTCAAGAAGGCAACTTGGTCAGCATGCAACTTCTTAATATCATCAGCTGTCAGAGGAGCTGGACGTGTCTCATCTTGACCTATAAGCTGAGCAGCAACATCTCTTACAACTGCTCTTATAGGAACATGAGGGCCTTCTTTGATGGATCTCCAAATAGCTTCACCTTTCTCTTTAACTAGTAAAAATCTTTCCATCTTAACTTTCAAGTGATCATATTCTTCCTCAACTAGCAGTGGGGCACGAGTAGGGCCACCCACGCTATTTGCGATTTGCATTGAAATCATTTGTTGAGAATTAGAAGAAGCCATTGAAGTTAAGATATCTTCAAGCAAAAATGGTATATAAAAGAACTTTTATGCTTAACACATAAATGGTTGAAATACCAAGGTGATTTCAAACCAACTATAATCTAATCTTATGGATTCAAAGGACAACCACTCAAGCTCTAATACCAATTGAGAGAACAAATAGATCTGATGCGTAGGCACAAAGTTTGAAAAACTCAAACCCTGAGTTAATACTTTAAGATCAATGTCTGCTTGCTAACGGATGTTCCAGTCAAGTCTGGATAGACCAGTCAAGTCCGAGTCAATGCATTCAACAAATGATCAAGCCATAAATGAATAATGAAAATAAAGATCAAAGTAAAGTTAATAAATGAAGAACAAAGAGAATGTTGTAAAAAGTGGAGTAGAAGGAATAATGCTTAAAGAGTTTGAATAATCCGTCTGTTGATATAACATTGAATGCTCCTATAAATAGGAGAATGAAGTACATGGTACTAACCAATTACATAGATAGGACTGGATAAAAGAGTTATATCTAACACTCTGAATATCCGAGTTGACAAAAGATGACGACTAGTTAAATCAAACAAAAGACAAATACAATAAATGCATCAAAGACAAAATATGGATTTTGGAACAACAAAACATTCTGGACACTAAATCCATTTCGGAATGTCTTAACTCTCAATCTTCTCTTCACCATCTTGTCTTCAGGTCCGGATACCAATGAATTCCGGAGCAAACTCCATTTCGGAACTATAGCTTGACTTCTGAATTGGCGAAAGGGTTTAGGATTGCTAGAGGTTCACTTTCAGGTTCCAACATTCACCTCTGACAAACCTGAACCCGAATTAGACCACGAAATTCCACTATAGTGTTTCAAAATTTATAGATCATGTTCTAAAACACAGTCCTCCAAACATCTGTATTGTTGAGGAAATAGTTCTTGTGACAACTGAAACCGTTACTTCTTGGTTTGCATAACATCCTTAGATGATAACATTGAAACCTCAAGCAATGTCTCCTCTGATTCTTGTGAATCAAATTCTTTAGTAACATCCAAAACCACCTTGGTGCCCATCAAGCCCAAGTTTAGCAATCCTTAAAATGGTCAAACAACCAATTCAACATCTGACCAAAGAAAGAAACCCTCCTTGATAACAAAAGATGTCATTAAACCAAAACAGGAAGCAAAAAAGCCGTTAAGAAGGAAGTTAGGTCAAGACAAAATTCTAGGTTTCTTGAGAACTCCAATAGGAATACACCTAGTAGTAGTAGCAAATCTTCCTCTCAGAATCAAAACACATTTGCTCAAGTTAAGATTCTCAAAAGACAATCCAATCTTCCTAGTTAGTCAGAACCAACAAAAGGCATAAATCACACTCCTGAATTGCAAGTTTCAACTACTCAACCAATCCGAAATGACTCTTCAAGGACTATTTCATCAGTTTTTATAGCCAAAGCAGATGGTACATTTTTCAAACCTCAATCCATTTCAAAATCAAATGTACCATTGATCAAAGAAAGATTTTCGAAGAAAACTAATTTACAAAAATCTTCAAAACAGAAATTTGTCTAGAAAATAAAAATTCCATGCCTCCGGATGACATAGTGAATCACACTGCTTCGGAAGATGTACGTCCGATCAAATTCATTTCGAAACACCATGTCATAGAGTATGAATACTGGATAGATGAAAGAACCATGGCCTTTTGTTTGTTACCCAAAGAATCTAGGTATAACCATACTGTTGTTCGTGGGTCACATTCCATGTCGAAAGTTCATACTCTAGTCCAAAAACCTGACTCGGAGCCTAAAAGCTCCACCACTCACTGATTTTGTAGGCACTTTGTGCTTCGGATAGAGAAACAATATGGTATATTGAAGGTGCTTTCTCCATGCACATGATGGGGCAGAAGGACTTTCTGCGAGATCTCAAACTTTCTCCCAATGATGGTTACGTGACATATGGCAACAACTCCAACTATCAAATTCGTGGTTATGGCATCCTCACCAATGGAAAATTTTCCATTTCAAATGTAGCTTAGATAACTGACCTGAAGCATAACTTGATAAGTGTAGCTCAACTCACTGATTCAAATTGGCGAGTCGAATTTTGCAAGAAACACAGCTTGCCATGACCGAAGACTGTAAAGAATGTTTAATCAAGTCTAATCGCAACGATAACATGTACCCTCTGGACATCAATATGATTATTGGCTAACGTCATCTCTGCCTTCTCTCCAAATTCGTTCCTGACATTAGTTGGTTATGACATCGAAGGCTTGCACATCAGAATTTCAGGCATATGAATGATCTTGTTCTAGTGAAATGGTGAGAGGACTGTCATTCCTCAAGTTTGAAAATGATCATTTATTTGTTGCATGTGAGTCTGGAAATCAGTTAAAGAAGGGTCATCCCGTCATCATTGCAAAATCAATCTCGGAGCCGTTAGAAGTTCTACACATTGATCTGTGTAGACCTTCAACCGTAGAGAGTTTGCATCACAAAAAGTACATTCTTGTGATTGTGGATGACTTTACTAGGTTCACCTGGGTCTTCTTCCTAAGGCTCAAGTCAGAAACATCCTCTACACTCATCAACTTCATTAAAAGAATTGAAGTTCTCATCAAAATCGCAGTAAGAAGAATCTGAATTAACAATGGTTCAGAATTCACAAATTCCACCATAGAAAACTTCCTCACCGAGAAGGGTATCGACCATAATTTCTCTGCTCCATACACTCCTCAACAAAACGGTGTAGTCGAACAATGTAACAGAACACTTGTTGAAGCTGCTCGATCTATGCTCAACTTTTCAAATCTTCCACTCTAGTTTTTGGCTTAAGCTGTTTCTATAACATGATTTACTCAGAATAGAAGTATCATCAATCGACAACGCAACAAAACACCGTATGAAGCCATGAAAGGTCGGAAGCCAAGTATCTCATTTCTTCATGTCTTCAGATATAGATGCTTCATCAAGAATAACCGTGATCAACTTACCAAGTTCCAACCCAAAGCTGATGAAGCCATATTTCTTGGATACTCTGTTAGATCAAAGGCTTATCAACTTCTTAATCGGCGAACTCGTGTTCTGGAATAAAATTTTGATGTTACCTTTGATGACAATTTTGCTCGGAATTCATGCCCAACAATTGTTATAACTCACATCATGGAGTCTGATGCTCCAGAGCCAGGATGTCCGAACCAACAAACTATCTATTAAGTTGATTTTTAGACCTTGTTCGGACCCTCAGAAACGGCTCTTGATTTGAAATCTCGAACAAGACAAACCACATCCGAAGCTCCGATCTCCCAACGTGTTTCCGGTCCAACACCTAGTCTTCCTCCATTTGATTCCAAACCGTTTCAACCTTCTCACATTGTGGGGGAGAATGGTGAACCATCCCTTGAATCAAATGTGGATGGATTCCTTGATGCAGCTGCTGAGTTTGACTCAAATTCAATCAACAACGATGATGATGCAAATTTCTTTGACTTCCCACCTGATGATGATGTCAACCTATCCGATTCAAAAGTTCAGGGGGGAGCATCATCCACATGTTTAAACTACTGAGGGGGAGCAACCCAACCCTATTGTAAACATTGAATCTTCAGCTGCTCAAGAGCTATCAATTTTACATGTTTCGACTAAGGATCATCCTCCGAACCAAGTTATTAAAGACCTAAATGCTGGTGTTCAAACTCGTTCTACCACAAGTGTTTTAAATTAATGTTATTTTTCAGCATTTATCTCAATGGTTGAACCCAAATCCATTAAGGAAGCATTAGAAAGTGCTTATTGGATTACAAACACGTTGGAAAAATTAGCTGAGTTTGATAGAAATGAAGTATGGACTATCATCCCTCCTCCTCCGAATCACCCAATTTTTTGTACGATATGGGTGTTCCGAAACAAGCTAGACGATGCTGGAGTTATCATTCGGAACAACGCAAGACTGATTGCCAAAGGATTTACACAGATCGAAGGACTTGACTACGACGAGACCTTTGCTCCTGTTTCACGTCTTGAAGTTATTAGAATCTTCCTTGCTTATGGTGCTCAAAAAGGCTTCAAGGTTTACCAAATGTACGTTAAGAGTGCTTTTCTAATTGGTGAACTGGATACTAAAGTATATCTTCAACAGCCTCCCAGTTTTGTCAATCTCTCATTTCCGAATCACTGCTACAAGCTCTGGAAAGCTGTTTATGGCCTCAAAAAAGCCCCTCGTGCTTGGTACAAGACTCTCACAGACTTTCTCAAGCGTTTCGGTTTTCAACGAGGTGTTCTCAATCCTACCCTGATCCGAAGATCAAACGAAAAACATCTCATGCTTGTCTAAATATACGTTGATGATATCATTTTTGGGTCTACGGATTCATCAATGGTTGCTGACTTTGCCAAACTAATGATCAATCGATTTCAAATGAGCATGAATCGTGAATTAAGCTTCTTCCTTGGTCTTCAAGTCAAACAAAACAACCGAGGAATTTTTATTCAGCAAGAGAAGTACGTTTCGAAACTTCTCAAAAAGTACTTAATGGACACCTGTGCCTCAGCCAAAGTACCCATGGGTTCCAGACACAAAATATTTTTCAGACCCATCTGGTGTCGCAGTTGATGAAAAGAAATATAGAGGAATGATTGGATCCTTACTCTATCTCACGACAAGTCGTCCGGACATCATGTTTTCTACTTGTATTTGTGCCAGATTTCAAATCAATCCAAAAAAGTCTCATCTTTTGGCTTTGAAACAAATATTACGATATATTAAAGGAACTAAAAGTCTCAGAATTTGGTATCCAGCAAATGAGATTTTTCTTCTTCAAGCTTACTCAGACTCAAACTATGGCGGAATTCAATTGGATTTGAAAAGCACATCTGGTGGCTATCGATTTTTAGGAGGTCGATTAGTCAGCTGGTCATCCAAGAAGCAGAACTGCATTACTTTCTCTACAGCCGAAGCAGAAGACATTGCTGCTTGTACTTGTTCCTCTCAAGTTCTCTGGATGAAATCTCAGCTTTTGGACTATGGCTATCACTTTCAACGAATTTTGATCTACTGCAATTCTCAAAGTGCAATTGCTATTTCTTACAACCCAATTCAGCAATCCATGGAAAAACACATTGATATATGGTATCATTTCATTAAAGATCATGTTTTAAATGGTAACATTGAGCTCATTTTTGTTCCATCTGACGATGAAATTGCTGATGTCTTTACTAAGGCATTAGACGGAACCAAGTTTAATGGTTTTCTGAACAAAATGGGTATGATGATGGCCGATCCTGAATTCTTTCAAGAGGTGTGCACACTCTGATGGCAACATCAGAAAGTAAATTAGTTCCGATACAAAATTTTGTCACATCTCAAAACTATTATCTCTTGAAATAATTAGGATCATTTTATGTGTCTCTTTATCTAACCTTCTATCTCAGTGTTAAGTTGTACAACTAACTTAGTCGTTTGAAGTACAAGACCAATATAGTCACACTGGTAACAATCTCATTTCGTAACATACTTCAAAAGCTCATCCCAAAATTCAATTCAGTAACGATATTGAGCTCTTGTCTATGATACTCCAATATTTTCAAAATTTTGCTCTGGAATCTTCAAAATTCTCAATCCAGAATTTCGCTAAAAAATTTCATTCCAGAAATGTTTCTCAAAACCTTGCTCTGGATTTCTTCTAAATGTTTATTCCGGAATCCTTTAACATTTTTCTTCAGGAATCTTTTAAAATTTTGCTCTGGTACTTTTCAAAATTCTATTCCGGAATCTTTTTAAAACACTTGTCTCTGGATTTTTCAAAAATTACTTTGGACCATTTTTAAGCTCAAATGCTTCATTCCGAAATGCATCACAAAATTTAATCTCAGTCTTCTCAGATTAAAAAACAGTTCGTTTCAAAACTTTTCGAAACTCTATGGTTCCTAAATCAAACATGATGAAGTTCAAAAGTCTATTGGGTGAAACATTTTCTCTACGATTACTTTTCAAAGATACTGATCTATTCATCCTCGAAATTCGCTCCACGTTTGCACGTTTCGATAAAGCAAACATCCGATCGCCGTGTGACGGTTTCTATTTTTCACACTAATCTGTTGAAGCCTTTTGTCACCTCAGGTTAATTCTCCCTAAAAATGGTAATACATTTAATGCAACCCATTTCCAAATCCAGATCTCATCATTACTCCTTCAACTCGACCCGTTTCCATCATCTATAAAAACCCCTTTAAACTTCCTTTTCCCTCTTTACGTGCACAACCAGCCCTAAAATTCTCTAGCCTTCTTATTCTGAATTATGTTCTTGTGTTCTTCAAGCTCTCATCCTTCTGCAATAATGGTGTCCTCATCTCCCTACAAAATCTCTCAATCCACTTCCAAAATCACCAAAACCATCGCCAAAGAGAAGTCATCGAAGGGATCACCGTCTTCCCTGTCTCCTGATCCATTCCTTAGGGACACGACGCAACTCTTCTCTATCAATCCCATGGAATTTAATGAGCGCATTCGAGTGATGATTGAGTTTATTGCTCATCATCCCATCTCCATTCCACTCACCAAAATTCCAGAAGCTCCACTTCCACTTTCTCTTCTTCTCACAGCCTTTGAAAGAATCAAGATTGTTAATGATGTTCTTGAAACTAAAATCACAGGAGATCGCATTGTTCCAATCTCCAAATCCACCTTCCTCAAAGCGATTGGAGTTAAAGAAAACCCCACCGACTTCAAAGTTCAAGAACCAACCGCCGACGAATTTCAACAATTCTTGAACCACATAGGTTACGACCAAGAGTTCATGGCGAGGGAATTTAAGAAATCCTCCATTTTTGGTATTTAGACCGTTCTGATGTAGTTCATCATCAGAGGACTGTCCGGAAAGCATGGAGGTACGGACACAATCAACAAAGACTGGTTGTACGTCATCTATGTATGGTTTCAAAAAGCACTCCATGGATGATGGTAATGGGCCCCTTTGATGAATTCTAGGTTAAAAGCCCAAAACTTGTCTTTTCCCTATAAATAGTCATGTATTATTCAAAATTAGGGTTAAGAGAGAGGCAAAATGTAGCCGCCACGTTGTGAGGTTTCTTGTAGAGTTAGATTCTTATTTCTTAAGTGTAATTTGTTCCTCACAATTCAATAAATCGAGTGATCATTCGACCTAATCTTCATATTTGTGTTTGTTCTTATTTTCCGCATCTTGTTCATCAAATCTCGATTAGGGTTTTAATCCCAACAAGTGGTATCAGAGCGGGTCTTTGAAGATCTATTAATTTTTGAAGTATCGGTTCTTGGTTTGGTGATTTTCCGCACATTTATTGAAGATTATTGGTGTTTTGGCGGTATCGAATCAAAATTCTGTTCAAGTTACTGTTCATAGGGATTGTTCATCTACTGTTCATCTGGGTAATTTATTCCCATTCATATTTTGTTAGTATTTTCTAATTGGATTTGATCGATTGTTCAATCCAAGGCTATTGCTTCACAAATCTAGGTCCATTAATTAAGCCTAATTGTTTTTGACCTATTCTTATTCATTCGATGAAACACTGATCTTAAGCCCAATATATTCGACTTCTGTTTGTATGGTTTTGAGTCCGCTATTATCAATCTCTGTTCACGGATTTAGCGTTCTTTGATGTCGTATATTGTGCTCTTGCCTCACTATTATTGATTTATGTTCTTGAGTCGAAATTCCTGAACAAAACCATTCTCAAAATCGATTTTGATTCTCTTATTTGATTATATTTTCGATCTAATCTATATCATATTCCAAAATTGATTTATGTTTGGATCGCTAGTCGTTTTTGTTCTTGTTCTGGTATTTTGTTCTTCACATCGATTCTAGTTGACAACTGATAATGATTTCTCTAAATCATTTCTTGGTATAATCGGCTGTGATTTTGGATCTAGAGTTGTTCTTCAATGTTGATAATATTTTTCGAACCGCTGAGATACAGACGAAGAACATATGGCGTTTTTTTCTGATTGAATGTCATGTTTGATTTGGAAGTCGACCTGTTTAGCCCGGAGATTAAGTTGAGAAACATTGATTTTGTTCTTTGGCGTTAATTGATTTTGGTAGTCAAAGCAGGAAAGTCAAAATTGAAATTGTGGTATTCTCATCCGATCGCAACTTCATGGTTCGCAGTTCTTATTGCTCATGTATAATGGGTCTCGGAATTGGTACTCAATTGGGAAGAACAACAATCAAACGAAAAGTCAAAATTACGAACGGATTCACTACCTTTTAATTTGGATTCGCAGTCGCATGTGTGATGTTCGAAACAAACGGACTTGGAATCGAAACTATGATTGTTAAATTCGCAGTGAACCTGTGTTCGCATCGTGTTTATAATCGCTTGATTCATTGTGAGAGGTCAAAGATTTGTGGTTGATGTTGATTTGCAACGAACCCGTAAATTTGATTCGCATTTTCCTGACTCGTTGTGAACCCCCATTTGGAACTACAAATGTCTCAAACTCGCACTACTATTCTCGGATTCGCATTTTGGTGCTTGGAACGAAAGTATAAAATCAGAGTTATTGGTTAATCGGAATCAGATTTATGGTTTTTTTGGGAACATTTGTTTGAGTCACTGTATTCGTCTGTCAAAGTCTAAATGGGGAAGAAGATAACTCAAAGTTTCACACTTGGTGCCTGCAACTTCAAGAATTTGATGATCTCGTCTCTATACTTTTCATGACCTGGCAGTTTTGGACCATTCCCAGAAATTGTTACAAATAAAGGGGAATATTGATGCAGAATTACCATTCCAGCCCCTGTTTTTCAACAAGTGACAGTTTCTGCCCAATATTCAGAAAAGTTTACAAATGTGAGGGCTGGTGAACAGTTTTGAATTTTTTAACGCACAAATTTTTTGTGAACAAAAAAATAATGATTCCATCAAGTCTTGACGGTTTGGAAAGTCGTTTTTCGCAATAACGTCAAATTTTCTCGACTTTTTCAGATTTTATACTTCATCGTTTATATCATTTTGCTGCGGGGGAGCATAGTAATTTTTTATCCATTCAAGATCATTCTCATGACCATTTGAAGGCTTTATAATCATGTTATTGATTATAAATCGGTGGAGAATTTGATATGGCCATTCGAAATTGGATTTGTAACTTTTCAAATTTGAAAGATTTTTGATAAAGCTTGTGGTAGAATTATGAAGGTAGCTTTTACAGTGGAAGTTCTTCATCGAGCTCTGCTAAAGCTTTTACAGAGAAGTATCCTTTACTGTAGAAGTTCTTCATCGAGCTCGGCTAAGGACTTGTTATATCTCCGACTTCTAGTATTTTCTCGATCAAGTGGCAATATGAATCTTAAAGTTTGGGTTGTTACATGATATTTTTTGATGGCTTATATCATTAGCTTATTTGAAGATTATTGTGACTTGGAGGGGGAGCTCTTCAAAGACAAGAAGTGATTCGGTTTCTTTGTTCTGAAATGTGTTTTTATGGCGGGTTTGGTTTTCATGAAGATTCTTTGGGATTACATTCGAAAATGAAGTTTAAAGATATTACTTTAGTGCTTGATTTATATATCCTAGAGCCCGTGTTTGAAGACTATTGAAGAATCATGATTCGTGGATTGCTTCATATATTCCTCATTACAAGATCTTTTTTATTCGCTAGATGCTTCTTTTGGAAGTTAAAGCATTGTCATCCATTCCATACTTTGAGGGGGAGATTGTAGGGTTTCAAAGCACTCCATGGATGATGGCAATGGGCCGCTTTGATGAATTCTAGGTTAAAAGCCCAAGACTTGTCTTTTCCCTATAACTAGTCATGTATTATTCACAATTAGGGTTAAGAGAGAGGCAAAATGTAGCCTCCACATTGTGAGGTTTCTTGTAGAGTTAGATTCTTATTTCTTAAGTGTAATTTGTTCCTCAAAATTCAATAAATCGAGTGATCATTCGACCTAATCTTCATATTTGTGTTTGTTCTTATTTTCCGCATCTTGTTCATCAAATATCGGTTAGGGTTTTAATCCCAAAAATCTACAACATCTTCTCCGGAAAGAGCAACGTCGTTGATCTTCCTTAAGTTCTATGGCAAGATTTCCAGAAATTTGCTATTTTGGGCCCTAACAATTCAACAGATCTACCGTGAATGGTCCGAACCAATTCCAGTCGCTATGATTCTGAAAGTGGTATATGTTTCTTTCAAAACTGTTAAGCATTATCAAGGTTCTAAATAGCGTGAGGCGTGGCGTGGCGGCAAGGCCAAGCCTCAAGCTTAATGAGCCATGGCGAGCCACGGTGTTTTTCGAGGCGTGATGTAAGGCGGCGATTTTGTATTAATTTAAAATTATATTACCACATAAATATAAATTTATATTAAATATAACTACTTATTAGAAGTGTTAGATCAATAACTAATAACAAAAAGTTAACAAAAACCACAATACTTGTATCTCCGATTTGAAAAGACATAATGAAGCAAAAAAAATGTGTCTCAAACGAAAAAACACGCGCCATAACGCACAATGGCGTGCCATATCACGCCTTGTCGCGCATTACGCCTAACAGCAACGTTATGAAGCTTTTCGTAACGACGAAGCCACGCCTCACGCCATGGCGCACCTTTTAGAACACTGAGCATTATCGTATTCCGGATCAATCATCCCTTATACCTTCCAGATCTATTGATTTAAAACATCACTTGGAGACTTCGGTTGTGTATAACCCAACACAATCTACCCCAGTCCCCATTGATCCCACTTCGGAAGTGGCCAAACCTGTTTCCTCTAGTGTTAAGAAGATAAAGAAATCAACAAAACGAAAATCATTCCTTTTAAAGCCAAAAACCGAAAAAAGAACCAAAGTTGGCTCTTTCGGCTGACTCTGGTCGTCTGGTCACCCCACTAACCCACTTTTCTGAGGTACCCCTCGAAGTTTCAAAATCACAGACACACACATACGGGGAGTTTGGTCATAATCCTACCTCACATTCCCAAAAAGGTGTTTCCGGTGTTGAACAAAGTTCCTTTCCCCTTGGAACAAACCCACGTGTCACATTTGATATCCCAATTTCTTCTACACAAGCATTGTCTGAAACCTCTGTTTTGGACCCTAATCACTCTAGGGCTAGAGCAGTCCCTCCAACCTCAGGTGCCTCAATTAGACTGGTACTCGGAAAGGGTATAGGGCAAGCAGGTCCCAGGTTCAAGATACTCTCATTTTGATGAGAAATACAACTGTTCAAAGCAACTTACCATTTGTTTCTCATGTTGATGATATAACCGAGTTGGAGTTTGCTTCCGGAGAAATTCCAAAGACTCCACAACATGACTTTATGCATTCATATCTGGATGAAGAACTTTCCAGAGATGTCATGTTTAATGATGATAGTGCCAATGTTGTCGGCATCCCTGTCTTGCATTCATTTCGATTTCAGTCCAAGCCATCCTCATCTAAATCAGCTTTCGATTTTGGATCCTCCTCCTTTACTCCTGATGCTGAAATAGATTCAACTCCCAAACATCGTGATGATACTGGTACAAACAAGTCATGTCCTTCCAAACCTCCAGCGAATCCGAAACCAAACAAAGCCAAGCCTCAAGATTACACGCTGGACACCGGATCTTCTACAGGAAACTACATTGATCCATTTTCTCTCCTTGAAATTCAGGAAAATGTTTTTAACACAATGAAGAAGGTTGATACCATCGAAACTTCAGTGGCCGGACACAACACGAAGCTTGATGAAAAAGTTTTCGGATTGGATTCCAAACTTGAAGCAATTCTCTAAACTTTCCGAAACTAACTAGTCGAGACCCACTGTTTCTAAACGTGAGTCTCAGCTTGATTAGCTCATTTCGCTACGACTCAAGCACACTATCGAAGAGGTTGAGCAAAAATATGATGCCTCAGTTGATCACTATCTTGACACCATCACCAAGATGTTGAGCGTTCATGATGATATGCTCAATGCTTCAAACGAACTCATCAAGTTCATCATGAAAAGCAAATCCAACGTTTAGAAAAGGAAATTCGGAAGAAGGATGAGATGAATCTGATCATGCAACAAGTCCTAATTAATCTCCTTTGAAAAAGTTGGAACATTGTAGATGTTCCAAACCATAAGTTCGATGAAATGCTCTCCATTCTCTCCTACCTGTTCGATCATCTCAAAGCTCAAGCTCCCACTGTTGAAGCCTATGATTCCCTCACCCTCCAGCTCAACATCAGTTTCTAAAAGGTGTTTGATAAGTTCTCGAACCTCAAGGAGTCAGATATACTTGCATTGGTTGTCGGGCCCTCCGTTGCAAAAGGGGGAGAAGGACCAGACTCAAGATCTCACCCATGGAAACCCGTCTCGAAGTTTAGACTCCGAGATGAATCTGATGACTCACTGTAAATTCTTTCAGGTTCTCATGATGATGATGATGATAGTGAAGATGATGAGGTTTTTGTATAGAATTGAGTGTTAGGCTTGCAAGCTCCAAGAAAGTTTCATGCGAAGGTGCTTACGGATGAAGAACAAATAATATGGTCAACAATATCATGGCCATGCACTGTGGCTAAAGTTCTTCACAAGAGTATAGAAATGGCTAAGGTCAAAAGTAAACTAACTACTGATGCCTTCGAAGCCATTACTTTGATGCTGCCACCAATTCCGGCTCAAAAAATTGTTGCCATCGATGAAGGCTCTCCTCTCCGAAATCCAGATGATATTCCAGAAGAGCCTCTGCCAACCTCTCCTCCGAAATTTGTCATCGATGAGAACATGCAACAAGTTCTTTCCATCCTCAACAAAAAACAGGACAACGGGTAAGAAGCCCATTTCGGAAGGTTATAAAGCTCACAACTCCAGACTTCCACCAAAGCCAAAATCAGGTTGATCCCAAGAAGAGATCAATCAAGCTTTAGAGGAAAGCATTTGGATTCAAGCTCTGAAAGACAATCCCAATCTGATGTTGGGGCTCTCTCCTCTATTTCGTGAAGTACTCATGCATGATTTGGACATAGTACCATTCATGTACTATGACAATCCAAAAAATGATTCCGACCAACTCTATCTTCCACTCTATCCTTACAGCAAATATTACATCAAGTTTGCTCCTCTACACCCTGATGATGATCCTCAAATGATCATCTGAACTGAACGAGAAAGATTGAAGACCTTTTACACTAAGAATGCACTTCCTCAAAAAGAAGTGTTGTCTAGGAAAAGGATAACTAAAATCTCAGGGTTTGGAAGGAAGATTCTGACCAAGTACGATCTCAACTGTGTTCTATTCCGATTCCACATCATCCGGAAAAAACCAACTCAAGGCACCATCTCTGATGCTGATTTCCCTGCAATTAACCCCAACGACATTCAGACTATTGCTGCAAATCTCCACAACCATAAAGATAACAATCTCAACATGGGAGCTTACCAAGCTACCTTAAGCTTCCTTAAAGATTATGTAGCTGAATTTTGCAGATGCGACTATGAATTGGCATATCTATTCGAAACAGAAAATTTCCTGGCCAAGATTGATTATGTGTTACCAGAAGTTGAGTTACTAGATGAAGGGCCCATCGATGAGCCAGTACTACGGTTTGTCTACAAGCAAAGAAATAAAAAAAATAAGGACTTCTTCCGAGTCCTTGACAAACACCTAGTTCCTACTAAAGCTCTTAATAAATTCATAAGTCAAGCATCAAAATCCGAAGACCCTGAGCATTTCAAAGCAAATTTTATGAGTCATTTGCAGTGGTACATTGAGGTTAAAGAATGGTTATTCAGGGCCTATGCCTTAATGAAGGAAGAAGCAAACTGAGATTGCTAAAGTTCACTTAGGGGAGATTGTTAGAACTTGAAAGTGAACCTATAGCAAATTCTATCTCTTGAGGGTTGCAAAGTTGGCTTTGTTCCGATGTGAAGATGGTCCGGAATATGTTTACAGTTTGAAGAGAAGATTAGTGTCCGAAATCGGTTTTTGGTGCGAAGTGAGGATCAGTCCTAGATGAAGATTACTTCTGAATGTGTTTATCCATCTTTATTATTTACTTTGTCATTTAGCTTGATATAACGTATCATACGAATTAGTCTCTTCCAAGGATAATATTATTTGAATTTACTTCACATTATCTTCTCTATCAAATCACTTATATCTAATATTCTTCTTGTTCATTTATTATCTTTGCTTTGATCGTCAATTACTCACTTCATTTATAACTTGAAAACTTTGTTGAATTTCTTTATTCAGTCTCGACTGGTCTTTCCAGACTTGCTTGGAACATTAAGTTAGTAGTAGACATTGATCTTAAGCATTAAGTCAAGGTTTCAGCTTTCAAACCTTGTCCTTGTGCAATCAGATCCTTGTTCGCACATATGACATAAAGTATGATCTAAGATCTGCTATAAAGTCCCAATTATTGGAAGACTTTATGGCTGACTTTAGCAATGATCTATAAGCCGGAGTAGAGATAGAAGCTAAAGAACTCCTAGACGAAGAAAACATGGGAAATGGACACTATTCACAGATGGAGAATCAAACCAAAGAGGAACTAGAATATGGATCATACTAAAGTCGCCATAGAGGGGACATCCTACCCCAGGCAGTCAATTGTGAGTTCGATGCAACCAACAAAGGTGCTAAATACCAGGCAGTCACATCGAGGATCTCTAGGTATATATTGACTCACTATTAATAACTAACCATTTTAATGGATCCTATGTACTAAAAGGAGAAAGACTAGCATTATACATCCAGTTCCTCAAAATTTTAGCATCTGAATTCGAAGCATTCACCCTAAACCAAGTTCCTGAGAAGACAATGCCGAAGAGGATGCTTTAGCTAATCTAGGATCTTCTCTTAGGATCCAACCAGAAATGAGGATCACATAATCAACGTGATGATCCCAACAATTGAGTATCCTACCAAAATACTAAAGGATCTCGACAATGATGAGGTGACAACCAGCATCGCTACAATCAAAGATCCTTATCCTCAACTTTGTCATCAGGATCCTAGTATCAAGGATCCTTCCCCAACCTCAAAATCCTGGATTCAACCTATTGTGGAATGTCTAAAAAATGGTACCATCCCGAAGGAAGGAAAAAGTGACAAGTCATTCAAGATGAGGGTCTCACGTTTTATGATGATCCAAGGTTAGTTATACAGGAAATCCATGGCAAGTCCATATCTAAGATTCTTAGAAGATCACGAGGCTGCATAAGCCCTAAAAGACATACATGAAGGAGATTGTGGCAACCACATTGGGGGCAGATCCTTGTACTCTAAGGTGTTGAGAACAGGATAGTACTAGCCAACCATGTAGAAATATTGATTTTTATATGCTGAAAAATATGATGCTTGTCAAAGACATAGCAACATCCTACACCGACCAACAGAACCGCTAAATCCTATCATCTCCCCTTGGCCATTCATGAAATGGGGGATGGATATAGTGCGAAAAGTACCTAAGGCACCATGAGGAAAAGTCTTCATGCTGGTAATGATAGACTATTTCTCGAAGTCGATCGAGGTTGAGGCTTTTTTTCAGGTGAGTGATAAGGAGGTGGTGTTGTTTATCAAATGTAATATCCTAACTAGGTTCGGGATCCCTGCCAAAATTATATGTGACAATGGATCCCAATTTATAAGCAAGAAGACTAGGAACTTTTGCACAAGTGGAGGAATCAAAATGATAATGTCGACCCCTGTTCATCCTTAAGCGAACGGTCAAGCAGAATCTAGCAAGAAAATCATAGTCAATAAGTTGAAGAAAAGGCTAGATGAAAAGAAAGGAAGATGGGTAGAATAGGTTACTTTCTTCCTATGGGCAGATCGGACCACTTCCAAAGTGGCCACATGCCAAACTCCATACTCTTTTGTGTTCGGAGTAGAACTGATGATCCCCACTGAAGTGGTGATCCTAACGGCCATATATCTATTTCAAGAGCAAGAGAACAACGATAGGTGCCTAGCCCAGGATCTTGATAGTATTGATGAACTCAGGGATGGTGCCAAAATCCGCATCACTGCCCATCAACAAAGGATCATCAAAGCATAAATTAAGAATATTAAAGCCAGAAGACTCCAGATAGAGACTTGGTTTTAAGGAAATCTTTCCAAAATACTAAGGATCCCAGTGCAGGTAAATTGGCACCTAAATGAGAAGGATTGTATCTCATAGATGTTAAAGCTGGAAAGGGGCATATTAGCTAGCTACCCCCGATGGAAATGTCTTGCCAAGATCCTGGAATGCTATACAGCTTAAAGCCTATTTTAAGTAAGTGAGATAACTCAACAAAGTCAAGGTACACATATTCTTTAACTTTAACCCTTTATTTTCATTATTTACTACCCTGAAAACCATTACTAACTTACGCATCGAAAAGGGCATTAGCCAAGCTAATTCCCACACCATGCTAACGTTTGCTATACGCGGGAATTCAAGGATCCTAACACATAAGGATCCTGATATGCATAAGAATTCTGATAAACGAGGATCCTAACACACGAGGATCCCGACATTCGAAGATACAAGGATCATGGCACCCAAGGGTGCTAACATTCAAGGATCCAATTTGGTACAACATTCTAAGATCCACATGATTATAATTCACAAATGTCATAGTTACTATAAATAGAAACCAATCATCTCTCCTTCGAATAAGGGTACTTAATCCACTCTAAGGTTTAAAGAGTTAATTACTCTTTCATACGATTTATGGTTTCTACACCTCCCTTGGACGCACAATATCTAACTATGAGATGTGAATGAGGGGATCATTTCAAGCTGCATTAACATGGAAACCCTCTTATTTTTTAAAATAAGTTAAGATCCTAAAATTTAAATCTAAGGTTAATAGCATTGACATGTTATCTTTGATGGGTTTTGAGCATTCTAACACTTCCTAAGTGTACATGCAACCCTAATAACCTTGGATCTATGTTTGTCTAATTATCATGCAAAGTTGTATTTCCAAGGTTATATTCCTATCTAGCATACATGGGGAACAATTTTAACTTGAACGAAAGATAGAATAACTTACCTTGTTGTTGCTTATGTTCCTTGAAACCTTGTGAGCCTAGCACCCCAAGTGCGATGCCTCAAATGCTTCACACAACACCAAATGCTCTTGGAAAGACTCTTAAGAGAATACACACTTCTTGAAATCGGCCAAGCCCTCTAGTTTCTTATATGTAGCCGATTTTGGTGGAGAATGGGACTCTTATATAGTGTTGACACATCTAGGGTTACACCATCTAAACCCTAATGTGTCATCACTCTTCATTTCCATGACCCATGGGTTTGTAACTCCCATGGAGCATCCATGGAGCATCCTATGGGTAGAACACAACTTGATAATCCATGGAGCCTCTTAGCCCACTATACAAGATATGAATGATTTACATAATCAACCCATATATTTAATTAGTTATCCTTTGATCACTTAATTAATTTCAAATTAATTCTTTGATCAAACTAATCAAATAATATTATTAATATATTAGAACTTATAATATATTAATAATCTCCAAGTGTTATTTCTCTCAATTAGTCTATCCAATTGCATGGTGCCATGCAACCCAAATGGACCATGTCGGGTCGGGTCAAGTACACACCCGAAATAGTTATGGGCTTAGACACCTTATCCAACAGTCTCCCACTTGGATAAGTCTAATAAGTATTACTCCAGTACTTCAGGAACCGACCGGAAATCATAGCTCTTTCAAGGTCTCTCGGAACTGAGAAGATGATGGTACGCCATTTAAGATAAGGGATCATATAATCCTCTGTTCTAGATATCAGCCGGACAAATACATGGAACAATGTCTTACTTATTGTCCAGCAGTTTGTTTCTCGATTTCCGATTTGTTTGACAAAGAACATAATTGAACACATCAACTTAGTTCTGACCGGGCCCGGTACATAGGTCAAAACAAAATCATCGAGGGGCCCAGATATCAGCTTCTAATCCAAGAAGGAACAGATAAACTTCGACTCATATGTTTGTTCTACCACTCATTGAATTACACACAAAAGCACGTTTTATAACATCGAGTTACCAATGCATTTTCGTACAATCATTGCATAACCAACTTGTAAGTAACAAATCATATCTCTAGGTTTGAAGACTTATATGATATTACCGTCTCACGATCACTCGAGATAGAATTCCATGAAGTAATTCCAGTGAGCGTGGGTTAAGTCCAATGCTCAGACCTTATGAGCACTCATGATTGTTGTAGCCTTGTCCAACAACTTAGATCTCTGCAACCAATCATGACAGTCTTGATTCATACCTACTTCCGACATATGACCGACTGTGGAGGTTTGAATAATGTGTTATACCAAACAAAATTATTCTGGAAGTCAAAACATGCAAAAGAAATATAGTAAACGATCGACAAGGGATAGCAACACTTTACTCATAAATAAAACACCTTTTATTCATCATCTAATGTCAATTACACTTTACAAATTTCTGGGTTATCTAACTACTAAATCTAATATCATCCTTCAGCCCTATGCTCCGAGCATGCTGGAGATGCTTAACCCGAGTTAGTCCCTTCGTGAGGGGATCTGTTGGATTCTCATCTGATGATACCCTCTTTGCAACGAGGAGTCCTTCTATTCGATGTCTGATAAAATAGTATTTTATGTCGATGTGCCTGGATCTCCCGTGATCCCTTGGTTCCTTGGCTAAAGCAACAGCACTTTCACTATCACAGAAAATCTCCATTGGCTCTTTAATAGCTGGTACAACTCCAAGGTCTCCAATGAAGTTCTTCAGCCATATCGCCTCCTTTTCCGCCTTGCTAGCTGCAATATACTCTGATTCACAAGTTGAATCAGCCACTGTCTCTTGCTTGGAACTCTTCCAAGAAGTTGCTCCTCCATTTAGGGTAAAGACCCAGCCCGACTAAGAGCGGAAATTATCCCTATCAGTCTGGAAGCTAGCATCAATACATCCTACAACTCTCAAGTCATCACTCCCACCGAGGGTAAGGACCCAGTCCTTAGTCCTCCGTAGGTACTTGAGGATGTTCTTTACCGCAGTCCAGTGTGCCTTGCCAGGGTTCGCCTGATACCTGCTAACCATGCTCAGGGCAAAGGCTACATCAGGTCGAGTACACGTCATAGCATACATGATCGATTCTACAGCCGAAGCATAAGGTATTCGACTCATTTCTGCTATCTCAGCCTCAGTGCAAGGGCTTTGTGTCTTACTCAATCTGGTGTTACTCTGGATGGGTAACTCTCCTTTCTTGGAATCCTGCATGCTGAATCTCTTCAGCACCTTATCCAAGTAGGTACTCTGACTAAGTCCAATTAGTCTTTTACTCCGATCTCTCAAGATCCTTATCCCTAGAATATAGGTAGCTTCTCCTAGGTCCTTCATAGAGAAACACTTCCCAAGCCAGGATTTAACTTCCTGCAGAGTTGGGATGTCATTTCCTATGAGTAGTATGTCATCCACATACAACACCAAAAAGCTAACTATACTCCCACTAGCCTTGACATACACGCAAGACTCATCTTCACTCCTAGAAAAGCCAAATTCCTTGACCTTTTCATCAAAGCAAAGATTCCATCTGTGAGGTGCTTGCTTCAATCCATAAATGGATTTCTCAAACTTACACACTCTATTAGGGTACTTGTTGCTGACAAAACCCTCTGGCTGACTCATGTAAACATCTTCAGCCAACTTTCCATTAAGGAAAGCGGTTTTGACATCCATTTGCCATATTTCATAGTCATGAAATGCAGCTATGGCCAACAGAACCCGAATAGACTTAATCTTGGCTACTGGAGAAAAGGTCTCATCATAGTCCACTCCAGGAATTTGAGAGAAACCCTTTGTAACCAGTCTAGCCTTATATGTGTGTACATTACCATCCATGTCGCTCTTCTTCTTGAAGACCCATTTGCACCCTACTGTCTTACGACATGGTACATTCTCAACCAAGTTCCAAAGTTGATTGTCATACATGGACTGTATTTCGCTGTCCATCGCCTCTTTCTACTTGGCTGACTCAGGGCCTGCCATGGCTTCCGCGTAACTGTTAGGTTCATCCAGACCTATCAGCGTCTCATCACTGATAAGTGTATCTCCTTCTGCAGTAATATGGAATCCATAGTAATGCTCAGGAGGATTCCTAACCCTTATGGAACGCCTCAGAGGTACAGACTTGTCAATTGGCTCAACAGGAGTTTCCTCCTCAAGTTGAGTGCTAGGGCTTGAAGTTCCTTCACCGGTTGACTCTAGAATTTCTTCAAGATCAAGTTGCCTCCCACTGTTTCTTTGGCTTATGAACTCTCTCTCTAAAGAAAGCCCTCCTAGCTACAAAGTCCACATTTTCACTAGGTCTGTAGAAGAGGTAACCAAAGGATTGTTGTGGGTAGCCGATGAAAATACACCTCTCGCTTCGAGGTTCGAGCTTATCATGAGTCTCGCGTCTCACGAAAGCCTCACAACCCCAAATCTTGATGTGGTCTAGTTTGGGTACTTTACCAGTCCACATCTCGTGAGGAGTTTTGGCTACTTTCTTTGTAGGAACTAGATTAAGGATATGGGCGGCAGTCTCTAAGGCATACCCCCAGAATGAGATTGGTAGAGAAGTTCGACTCATCATGGAACGAACCATATCTAACAAGGTTCGATTACGCCTCTCAGCCACACCATTCAACTGTGGTGTCCTGGGAGGTGTCAATTGTGAGACTATCCCACATTCCCTTAGATAGTCAAGGAACTCTGAACTAAGATACTCACCACCACGATCGGATCGAAGCATCTTAATGTTCCTGCCCAATTGATTCTCGACTTCCTGTTTAAATTCCTTACACCTCTCGAAAGTCTCTGACTTATGCTTAATTAAGTAGACATATCCATATCTACTGTAATCATCAGTAAAAGTCAAATAATAACGATTAGCATCCCTTGTGGCATGTTTGAATGGTCTACACACATCCGTGTGTACAAGGTCCAACAAACCTTCACCTCTCTCACAAGAACCTGTGAAGGGTGACTTTGTCATTTTTCCAAGTAAGCATGATTCGCAACTATCATCTGACTTTAGGTCAAATGACTCCAAGACTCCATCCTTTTGGAGTTGGCCTATGCGTTTCTTGCTTATATGTCCAAGACGACAATGCCATAGTGATGCTTTATCCAAGTTATTATTATTAATAGAATCAATACACAAAACGTTATTTCCTAAGTTATATATAACAGATACAGCTTCATACACACCATCACAAGGTAATGCTTTAAAATAAAGAACATTATTAAAGAAATCATCAATCGAACCAACTTCATTATTAAACGAAAAGGTAAACCCTTGTTTGTACAAAGCATGAAAGGAAATAATATTTCTTGCCATTCCTGGCGAATATCAACATTTATTCAAATCTAAATTAAACCCACTACTTAGCGATAAAGTATAAACTCCAATCTTGGTAACAGGTAAAGCTTTTCTATTCCCCATGACTAAGTTTATTCTTCCTTGCTCCACATTCTCACTTCTTCTTAGTCCCTGCAAGTCACAACAAATATGAATACCACAACCGGTATCAAGGACCCAAGATTTAGAATGGGGTGAGTTATTAGAAATGATAGTGTAAATACCTGCATGGTTAGGTTTAACTTTCCCATCCTTCACATCTTGCTGATATTTTGGGCAGTTCCGCTTCCAATGTGATTTTTCAAGGCAATAGAAGCATTCAACCTCTTTTGGGTTAGAAGAAGGAGTGATGAAACCTTTCTTGGTTCCACTTGAAGAAGAGCCATCAAGGGTCCGAGCCTTGGTACCCTTAAAAGAGCTCTTTCTCTTCTTCCCTCGACTTTTTCCGATTGCCAAAACTGGATTAGAGTTTGGAGTAGGAGTGTTAACAACCGACTTCCCCTTAAGACCTGTTTCTGCGGTCTTGAGAAGTCCCTAAAGTTTGCTGAGCGTGACCTCTTCCTTATTCATGTGATATGTCATGCGGAATTGATCATAGCACGATGGTAAGGAGTGCAAAATGATATCTATTGCAAGCTCCTCAGGGAAGTACACATTAAGCTTCAGCAAACGATCCACATAGCTTTTCATTTTCTGCAAGTGGCTCGCGACGGATTCCCCGTCCTTCATCATGGCTGTTATCATGGAGCAGATGATTTCATACCTCTCTTGTCGTGCACTTTGATGGTATCTTTCCATCAAATCTTGGTGCATTTCATAAGGGTAGAAATCCTCATAAGACTTTTGGAGTTCCGCTGTCATCGTGGCGATCATGATGCATGCCACTTTCGTGGCATCCCTTTCATGTGCCTGAAAGTCAGCGATCTCCTGGGGAGTTGCAGTGGTCTTATCAATCTCCTTAAGCTCCTTGTCAAGGACATATTCTTTGTCCTCGTAGCGGGTAATCATCCTGATGTTTCTGATCCACTCATTGAAGTTGGACCCATCAAAAGTGACTTTCCCACACAAGTTCATAAGGGTAAAGGAGCTATTAGGGTTAGAGCCAGAAGCAGCATTGTTTGAAGACATCTGAAAGAAGAGGACAAGATTAGTTTATATATTAAGAGAGTCCTTAATAAAACACCCAAATGTAATATTAAGGATAGGATCCAATCACAATATATTATAACTTGGAAGAGGTATGTCGTAATCCAAGCTATAACATATTTGAAAGGTAGGTGAATGACGATTCACCAATTTCGACCACGAAAAACGAAATATTAAATATTAGGTTTTTGATTGGTTCTTAGAAATTCCTAGATTCTTTGAGATTAATTGAACTTTTCAAAGGCATGTTTCAATCTCGAGCATGCCCTCCAAGTTTTGTGACTGGGATACTAAGGATCACAAAACGAGGTGTGAAGTAACCATGCAAATCACTTGGTACCCTTAAAGTTTATCACTCAATCGATGTGACGGTAAACCACACACGCTCCATCGATACTATAATAAACCTTAAGTCACCCTTTACCTACCTTGTTAAGTTCAAGTTAGTGTGCCGGTTAACCACACACGCTCCACCAACGACTTAAACAAAGTGTAAAGTGTAATTTCATGGATTAGCACCTTATTCACATTTTTCCTAAGGTAACTAAGATTGGGAATTTAATAAAACATTTAGTTACTTTATAATATTCATCATACTTTTAATGAGAATTTATAAGTCCTTTTCTTACCCGTTCGGCTAACGACCCTCCACCGATCAAGCAAGCGGTGGGTGAGAGTGGACACCCATTAAGTTGCCATTTTATAGGCAACAACCTTATACCCACCTTATAGACCGGTTTCGTGAATGAGGCATACTATCGTTAAGACGACTTTGTTCTTATACATATATATATATATATATATATATATATATATATAATTATTAAATCATAATAATATAAGTACAAGGGTTGAATTTTAACTTTTAAAATTCTAAGGGTTGGAACTAAAGTTTTAACTTGACTTTACTTGTTCCAAAACTTGAGGGCAAGTTTTGTAAACTTTCAAAACTTTTCATTTCTTGTAACTTATGAGTTTAATAGAGTATTAAAATGAAGACTCTTCATTTTTCTAACTCTTGTGTTCTTTTAATGGTTTTTAACTCAAGTGACTTTTGGTTTTCCATAACTTGAGGACAAGTTATGGATACCATTAAAACACATTATGATCAAGAATTAAACTACCACATAGGTTACAAATAATTCCTATGATCATCTAAACATCATAAGATCAAGAACATGAACATAAGCACTTTCATGAATCAAACTACACTTAAAACTTTGTAATTTTGATAACTAGTTGTTGTAAATGGATTAGCAATGACATTACACCATCTAAAACAAGTTTTCAAGTACCAAAACAGTTTAGGGTAATGTTTCTAGCCCATTTCCAGCAACTAAAGTCGAAAATCTGCACTCTGTGGCTCCTACTCGCCGAGTGCATGAACCTACTCGGCGAGTAGGTTGAAGATACAAGTGAACTCGGCGAGTCTCCCCATGGACTCGGCGAGTTCATCAGGCAGACAGCAAGTTTTTCGACTTTTTTCAACTTTTAAGCACAAATAACAAACAAACAAGCCTAGGCTCTGATACCACTCATGGGTTTTGAGCATTCTAACACTTCCTAAGTGTACATACAACCCTAATAACCTTGGATCTATGTTTGTCTAATTATCATGCAAAGTTGTATTTCCAAGGTTATATTCCTATCTAGTATACATGAGGAACAATTTTAACTTGAACGAAAGATAGAATAACTTACCTTGTTGTTTCTTATGTTCCTTGAAACCTTGTGAGCCTAGCACCCCAAGTGTGATGCCTCAAATGCTTCACACAACACCAAATGCTCTTGGAAAGACTCTTGAGAGAATACACACTTCTTGAAATCAGCCAAGCCCTCTAGTTTCTTATATGTAGCCGATTTTGGTGGAGAATGGGACTCTTATATAGTGTTGACACATATAGGGTTACACCATGTAAACCCTAATGTGTCATGACTCTTCATTTCCATGACCCATGGGTTTTTAACTCCTATGGAGCATCCTATGGGTAGAACCCAACTTGATAATCCATGGAGCCTCTTAGCCCACTATACAAGATATGAATGATTTACATAATCAACCCATATATTTAATTAGTTATCCTTTGATCACTTAATTAATTTCAAATTAATTCTTTGATCAAACTAATCAAATAATATTATTAATATATTAGAACTTATAATATATTAATAATCTCCAAGTGTTATTTCTCTCAATTAGTCTATCCAATTGCATGGTGCCATGCAACCCAAATGGACCATGCCGGGTCGGGTCAAGTACACACCCGAAATAGTTATGGACTTAGACACCTTATCCAACAATCTTAAGTTGGGATCTTCCCAAGAAAACACATAAGGTTTATAACATTGACATGTTATCTCAAGTTGGAATCTTTCCGCAGAAAACAAATAAGGTTTATAACATTGACATGTTATCTCAACTTGGGATCTTCCCAAAAAAATTCTAAGGTTTACAACATTGACATACGAATTGGGATTTTCCCTAGTATTTTACCAAGCTTTATAACATTAATGTGTTACCTTGAATTAGGGTTTCCCAAGTGATTTACTAAACGTTGTGACATTGATGTGCTTTCTTAGATTGGTATTTTCCCAAAGATTTTCTAAGAGTTATGACACCAACATGTTGTCTAAATATGGGATGATCTTGTAAAAATATGCAAGATTTACAGCATTATCACATTGCAAAACGAGAGTTTTTTCTTCGTGAAGGTTTGTATGGATCGGATACATTTCAAGTATAATAAGAAAATTGAAACTAATCTAAGCAAAATAATCAACAGAAATTAAATAACACAAAAGTTCTCCAAAGTTTTCTTTTCACCAAGAAAGATGTTTTCTCTTCACAAAGAAAACGGGTTTGTCAGAAAGACAGTCACCAAGACGTTTAACGACACCAAGCCGTTATACTGTAGGGTTTCACCCTAATGTAGTATATATACTAAACTAATCTAGTGAATCCCTTAATTAAAGGGATTGTATTTAACCTACATATAAAGAAATCCTTATCACCAAGCTATCAGATTTGTTATCTATCATATATTTATAGAGATAACTACCTACTATACAAAGATACCTTCCATATATATATATATATATATATATATATATATATATATATATATATATATATATATATATGATACCTTCCTAAATGATATCTTCATAATATACAAAGATCACTAAGATCATGGAATCATGCTGATGCGGATAGAACTGGGACTAGCGTTGCCGCTGGTGCTGATGTTGGAGCTGAACGTCAACGTATAATGTGTTTGACTCATTAGATCATAATGTATAGCCTTACAGTCTCCCCTATCTGATGATGTCAAAACTGTTCTTCAAAGTATTTTTCATCTTTAATGAATGCCCCCCCCCCCTATGAAAGAGTATGACTTCCTAATTTTGGTTATCAGCAGTAGAAGCAGTAAGAACATCGGAAACAATTCACATATTATGAGTCGCCGCAGAATGATAGATTATATGGAGATGATAGAATGTTAATATCAACTCCCGATTAGATTTAGCTCCCCCTCAGATAAGCGACATTTGAGTTTTTCTCCTCCTTAGATGTGTAATATTCAAAAGTGTCTGCTATGAGTGATCAAGTAAGAATGTAGTAGAACAAGATATCCCCCCCCCCTTTGACAACATCAATAAACATTGCCTTCCTTTTTTTAAGGATACAACAAGTAACCTAAAATAAAAATAAAACATAGAACAAAGTAAGAGGATAAATTAGGTGTATCACACAATTGTCTTGTTTCTATAGTAGATCATTTACATAGAATTGCGAAGTCTCATCAGCGTATGGTTTTAAAAGTTGAATCATTATCTTCTTATATTAGAAGAATAAAAGGTGAGAGTGGGTAGGTGCATGTAATACATCATGGTACATGATATACCCATCGGCACAGAGTTTTCAAGTTCTCATCAGTGTATGGCATTTGAAACTGAATCATAAAACTCTTAAGAAGAATGATAGGGCAAGAATGGATTGGCGCATGTGATAGCCTACGATATGTAGACTAACCAACGACACAAAATTTCGAACTTTTATCAGTGTGTGGTATTGCGTAATAAATCATTAAGTTATATAAATAAGAAATGTGGAAGAGAAGTAGGATATCTCAATCACACTAAGGTGAAATCAACGTTAATCATTGATAGTGGTAACCCATCAGCAAGAAGTGGTTTAATCCTTGCATCATAAAGTTAGTTGCAGTATAAAATCGAAGATTCACCATCAATTTGTAATGGTACCATGTCATACCTCAGTCTAGGAGGTCAGGGACATGAGTAACCTTTTATCATTTAAAGACCTAACAAGTATCTATTATGCTGAAAACTATGCAATCAAGGTAAGCCATTGGGTTTTTCCTCAATGTTTCAGCAGAACATGAGACTTGATGCATACAACAAGCATGCTTCTAGGGACAGAGTCAGGTAAGAAATGACTAATAAGGAGAATAAACACCTAAGCCTTTCTATAATTTTCTGATGACTCAATTTCGTCTTAGCAGATGGTATCGTTGATGATATACTTAGAGAGATTTAAGAACATACAACAACATGTTTCTAGGGACAATGAATTGCCAACAGTTACATACTTGGCTTATGAAATGCCACAGTCAAATCTTGAACCAAATATGTATTGACACATTAGGTAGACCATCATCAAGACCCATTTAAAACTGTCTAAAAACATCACTAGATCAAACATGCATGCTATCTCTCATTTAACTTCAAATCAGTGCCTGAGAGTTGGAGCTGCACAAATTAATATCAAGATAATAGTATTAGTCTTTGTTGTTCCCCCTTTGTTGATTATTCGTATCTGTGCATTCTCCCCCTTATATTTCTATCATCCAGATAGAGAATATACACTTGAAACACTTCACTTAGAACACCTGCACATACTTGTTTTTCGATTTTTAGATAAAAAGAATAATTTGAAGAGAAACAAAATAAATATAAAAGACAAAATGTAAATAAACTAAATAAAATTAACAAGAAAATAGAAACTAACAAAATTAATAACTAAAAATTGTTTAACTTCAAGAAAAACTAACTAGTGGATTTGAAAAATAAGATTATATATATATATATATATATATATATATATATATATATATATATATATATATATATATATATATATATATATATATATATAACCACAAAATTAAATATACGAGATAAAAGTTAAACAAATAAAATAAATTAAAAAACATATACAAAAGAAAATTTTACTTAGAGAAAATTAATTAAACTCTTTAGAAAATACAACTAAATTTTATTTTATTTTTCTTTTGGAAAATCGTACTTAAAAATGATTTTATTTTTATTTAATTTAATTAATTTATTTATTTCGATTATAAAACTTAATTAAAATTTTTGGAAAATTATATTTTTTAGACAAGAAGTCAATACATGCTTTTCATGAGGACCATCCATAGACAGAAACAAGAGTCTAGTTACAACTGTGAGTGTGACACAAAGCATAAGGCAGACAACATGTATGAGAATGTATACTAGTGATCTCTTTATATGCTAAAGAACAACCACTATAAAAAGCTTCAGTATATTGAAAGGTTGTGCTATTGAGTTCTTGTTTATGCAAAACACACAGTCCTGTGATTGGCATCTAGAAAGACTGAGAAGACAACAGGATTTACGAACGAAACTGAAGTTCTTTTGCCCTCACATGTATTCAAATGGAGTATGATAAGAATAGTAACAACACGAAAGCAGGTATGTGTTGTTGTTACGGGAAGAGGAATCTTGGAAGCTATGAAATTCGATGCATTCAATAGAGTGAACCGTCTTTCTATGGCTATGATTTGTGCTCGTTGTTGCTTGACATCATTGTTGATCATGTTGACTGCTTGTATGGTGACAACATATTGACAAACTAATGTAAAAATCAGCCTAGGTGGTGCCTAGGCACTACCGGCCTCATACTACCTACGATTAATTGAAGTCGACTAAGTTAGGCAGAGTCAGTCCTGGGTGGCTATAGGCGGTCCTAGGCAGTCTCAACCAGTCAAAAAGTCAGATAATTAAAACTTTCAAAAACAATCCATGTTTAGTCAAATTTATGATATTAGGTGATTAAATTATGATGATTGATGACTAAAACTTTTAAAAAGATTCCCAGTTAGTCTAAAAATTAATATATATGATGATTTAAATATTTAGACACCGGATATGCCAAATTTTATGGTTATTTACATATTTTCTTACCATATATGTAATATTTAATTTTTAGAAAAAAATTCTATTACAATTAAGGGTATCCGCATAAGTGTCGATTAATCCCCGCCTAGACTAATTAGTCCATTAACCCCAGTCGACCGCCCGACCACCGTATAACGACTTTTACAACCTTGATTTCAAACTTGCACTAACATCCGGGCAAGCCCAAGAACTTGGTATAATCAATATCTTGGACTATCATCGTGTTTCTTGTGAACTCTTATGTATAAACTTAAAGCTTTAGTGGAAAGGAATAAACCATGTCAAACCACACGTGGTCAATGCCTCATGAACATTGAAGACTCTCATAAAATCCATGTCAAGCAAAGATCAAAGAGAATCCCGAGAATATTAGAATTATGGTTATTATTGTTATGTATATAAATACTAGTTGATCAACTTTCACACACAATCATACACATACAAACACACTTCCACTATGACTTATTCTCTGATTCTCTCGACACTTGAGTACATTCACTTCATTTCTAATATCCGATAGCACTTGTAACTTAATTTTAATTTAATATAAATTCTAAAATTGGTGATTCCAGCACTTCTTGAGATTTTATGCCATAGATCCAAATGGTTAATGGATTTCCTCTTCACCTACTGTGTTCTTGCATTTATTTTATTTAGTTGTTGTTGTTCAATAGAAAACAATCTATTCCTTTATTTATTAGTTAGTTCATCTTTTTACATTTCTAAAATCGCAAAGGTATCTCTTGGTATATTTATATAATTTTTGAGTAACTTAAACTTTATTATACAAACTTATTGATTAATTCTCTTTTACGCTATTGTGTCTTGAAGTACCCTTATTCATATTATGAGATATTACATTTCAATCAAACACTTTTCTGAACATTATAGTTTTCTACCTACGATCTTGGGCACAACCAAGATCTTCAACACATTTCAAAGTTCTTAAGCGTTTTATTTTTATTTACCTTATTTCAAACATCACACCACACTTACTAATTTTTTTACAAAATTAGTTTGTTAATTTTTTTACCAAAACAACAATGTCATAGAAAAGTTTGTTTCAAATCATATTTTAGTGAAAATAGTTTTCTTATAGAACTTATTATTTAGAAAACATCGATATTATTCTGTTAACAGATCTAGTTCTCAAAACATAATCTTAATCATTTCAGAATATGAAGGTGATCATTTTTATAACGATTAAGTAAATAATTAATTAGCTAATCAATTAACTAAGACATATATTTAGACAAGCTAAATTCAGAACATAAATTGTTACAAAACAAACATTGATTTTCAATACAAGTATTATATGTTTTAAGCATATATAATAAAACTTAACTCTAAGAGTGAAGTTCCAACTTGATATTATTAGCTGCGTAATCTTCTTGAATATCCATAAACATCTAAAAATATTAGATTAACATTGAGTATCAAGGATGTGAGTGTCGAATGAAAAATATATTTTCTACATAGTATATACATGAACGACTAGTTTTGCCTGTCCTACTATGATAAGTGGGATGGTTCCTCTTCTGTTTTCTTGTTTATCTACAGTAGAAACAACATCCATCTCTATGGGCCTTCATGGATTTATTGGGCCTAAAGGTATCCTTTCCATGAACTAATGGCATATTATAGCATATAGGGTGACCCTTTTCAGTCTTGCATTCTTCACGTGTTTGAACTGTATTAAACCAAATAGAAATGCATCTTAGGAATATCTACTTCACCTGACGAAACATATGAAATGCTTCTATGTTTACTAATTCCTTCCAAAGATCGAAAATAATTATTCCAAGTATGATGCCAGATGCATCTTTAACATCACAACGATGCTTCCACCAGGTATCTTGTTTAGGTCTTCTGTTTAAATCAGGTTGTTCATGAACACATCCTTCAAGAATGTATAATTTCTTATCTCTCTTGAGATTTTCCTTCAAGGTACGAAGCTATTCATAGAAATTCTACCCATCGAATTTATTATTTCATGTAGATCAACAAGTGAAATATGATGCATGGTCATGAGATTGTATTTTGTTTTCATCAACAAAATTCATTTAGTAGTTTCAATATTTAATCTTCAATAACTACTACCTGTTTAGTTTCCAAAAACATTATTTATCAAAGTCTAGGATCCAGGTTACAAAACAAATAAATGTGTAGTTGTCCTTTATCCTCTTCATTGAATCTTACATGGTAGATATCGAGTATCAATCATATTCTAATATATAATTTCTAGCATTATGGGATTGCTAATAAGTTATGTTAATGTACATGTTTAATCCCATCTATGCCTCAGATATCTATTGCTTAGGTGACCTTTATCACAAAATATTTCTGAACAAATCATCCAGTTTAAGGAACTTGTATAATCAATCTATAACTAGGTTATAGAAATCATGAATCCACCTCAACCATCAAAAGATAACACTAGTGGTTAGGCGACCTTATACCACTAGTTTATATAGGTGATGTGTGAGAGTTTTCAAATTGGATTGCATGTGTTTTAGTTTAATAGCGGGTCTTTTAACACTTTTATAATTTTAGTTAAAAAAAACATTTGATATCAAGGTTATTTGATGCATCCAATAATCCATGGTATACTTTTATTTAATATCACATTTTAATAATGTTTTTTTTATAAAATCCAAATTTTGTATAATCGACACGATCAAATTTTGTAAGGTCAAGCCCTATGATCCAATGAGTCAAAATACTCTCACATGTTAATCATGAGCACCAGCGCCAACAACAACATCGACTCAAGGCTTAAAGTACATGTGCTAACATGTAACTATTTGTATAGTTGTATTTCAGTTGTATATATTTATAATATTATATTGTATTTGAGATAACTGATCCAATATCTTCATGATAAGGATCAGATTCCATATTTTGAATAGATTAGAATCAATCCCTTGATTGAAGGGATTCTCTAGAATAGTTTAATATGTAATCATGTATTAGGATAAAACCCTAAAAAGGTCTTTGTGACGGCTTTGTGCCAATTGTTTTGTGCACCCGTTCTCTTGGTGAGAAATCTTCATATTGAAAAACCTTCTTTGTGATAATCTTTTCGTTCTCTTGTTCTTCATTATATCTTGATTTTATCCGATCAAACGAACCTTCATGTAGTATCAGAGCATGTTTTTCAATACATTCAAGTAATCAAGTCTTCTGTTCTCAAGGATGAAAAAGAAAAGCTGCTTAATTGCTTGCTTTGATGATCTTCATACTAAAGAATCTGAAAGTAACTCTAGCTCTCTCGATACTACTATCTCTCAAGCCACAAAAGATGCCTCTTCCATGTATCAAGTGTAGAATTTCATTAGTGTTTCTTTCTTTTAAAAAACATCAAATATGGAACATGTGGTTCCAAAAACAAAGAAAGAGTTTTAAAATTAAATAAGTCGGATTCTAATCCTTATAAGCTATTTTTTAAAAGAAAACACATTTCTGGAATCATACGATGTTATTAATGTTCAAACTCCTCTCTTAATATTTGTAGGTACATTATTGATAAGAACACAAATCATAATGATAATATCATCGATCATATAATGAATGCAATAGTTTCTACACTTTTAAAAGACCCATTGAAAAATTGGTCAGTAAGTATTAATTATGTTCTAAAGCACTGAAGGTTCAGGAGCACATCTGGTTCTTAGATAGTAGATGCTCAAGGCATATGAAAGGATTTAAGTGTCTCCCAAATGATTATGTTAAAAAGGATGGCCCTTCTGTTTCTTATGGAGACAACAACTAGGGAGCTACAAAAGGCTATGGTACAATCAAGTGTAGATCAGTCGTCTTCAAGAATATGTATTTTGTCAAAGGTCTTCGACACAACCTCATCTCAACAAGTCAACTATGTGATGTTGATTATAAGTTCACTTTAACAAGAAGGAAGGAAATGTGTTTGATCAAAAGAATGTTACTGTTTTTATAGGAAACCGTCAAAATGACATCTATGTCCTGGACATACTCTCTGTTGATATTTCCCTTAGAAGTTGCTTCTTCTCTCGTTCACCATCTCATCTAAATTGATTGTGGTGCAACAGACTCACTCATTTAATCATCAAGAATATCCCCGAGATCTCCAATGATCAACTTGTGAGAGGTATCCATAAGATGAAGTTCGAAAAGTATATGTTATGCTCAGCTTGTGAAAAAGGGAAACAGACAAAATCATTTTTTAAGCCAAAATATTGCTCTTCCATCTCTAAACCTTTTTACCTTATGCATATGGATCTGTTTGGACATGTCCCGATCAAGTCTAGAACTGGGAAGAAATTCACTCTTATTATTGTAGATGAATTCTCTATATTCAACTGGTTAACCTTTTTGAGAAAGAAAAGTCATGTTGCTACTGATATCTTCTTTTTTTAAGCATAGTGAAGATCTGTATTATCTTAAAGTTAGAGAACTTCGAAGTGATCATGGCACTAAGTTTTGAAACTTCACCCTTGAAGAATTCTTTGATGCTGCAGGGATTACTAAGAATTTTTCTACTTTCTAGACTCCTCAACCAACTGGTGTCACTGAGAGATGAAATTGGACGCTCATAGAAGTTAGACGAACAATGGTAGTAGACGCTTGTCTTCTTCTTTCCTTCTAGACTGAAGTTGTCAATACATCCCATCACACACAAAATTGGTCCATTATTGTGAAACGCCATGGTAAAACTGAAGGGTTATGAGCATCGTAACAACCTTAAGAAGCACATACTGATGGGTTTTGAGCATTCTAACACTTCCTAAGTGTACATGCAACCCTAATAACCTTGGATCTATGTTTGTCTAATTATCATGCAAAGTTGATATCCAAGGTTATGTTCCTATCTAGCATACATGGGGAACAATTTTTCTTTGAATGAAAGATAGAACTACATACCTTGTTGTTGAAACTGTTCCTTAAAACCTTGTGAGCCTAGCACCTAAAGTGTGATGCCTCAAATGCTTCACACAACACCAAATGCAATGAACAAACTTGAGAGAAAACTCTAACACTTGCAAAATCGGCCAAGCCCTCTTCTTCTAGTGTGTGTAACCGATTTTAGGGACATACACACTACTTATATAGTGTGTTGCATTAGGTAAACCCTAATGTAACATGACTCTTCATTTCTTGATCCATGGGTTAACTCCATAGAGCATGCATGGAGCATCCTATCGGTGGAACCCAACTTGACAATCCATGGAGCCTCTTAGCCCACTATATAAGATATGGAAGATTTACATAATTTACCCATATATCTAATTAGTTATTTTTTGATCACTTAATTAATCCTAAATTAATTCTTGAACAAAACTAATTAAATAATATTATTAATATATTAGAAATTATAATATATTAATAAACCATAAGTGTTATTTCTCTGATTTAGTTTATTCAATTGCATGATGCCATGCAACCCAAATGGACCATGCCTGGTCGGGTCAAGTGCATACCAGAAATAATTATGGACATAGACACCTTATCCAACAGTCTCCCACTTGGATAAGTGTAATAACTATAACTGTAATACTTCAGGAACCGATCAGCAATCGTAGCTCTTTCAAGGTTTCTTAGAACTGAGAAAATATTGATATGCCATTTAAGATAAGTGATCTTATAATCGTCTGTTCTAGATATCAGTCGGACAAATACATGGAACCATGTCATACTTATTGTCCAGCAGTTTGTTTCTCGATTTCTGATTTGTTTGACAAAGAACTTAATTGAACACATCAAATTAGTTCTGACCGGGCCCGGTACATAGGTGAAAACAAAATCATCAAGGGGCCTAGATGTCAGCTTCTAATCCAAGAAGGAACAGATAAACTTTGACTCATATGTTTGTTCTACTACTCATTGAATTATAAACAAACGCACGTTTTATAACATCGAGTTACCAATGCGTTTACGTACAATCAATGCATAACCAACTCATAAGTAACAAATCATATCTCTAGGTTTGAAGACTTATGTGATATTACCGTCTCACGATCACTCTAGATAAAATCCATGAAGTGATTCCAGTGAGCGTGGGTTGATTCTAGTACTCATAACTTATGAGTACTCATGAAGTGTTGTCCTTAACCTTGACACCTACAACCAACTTCATGACAGTCTTACTTCATATCTACTTCCAACATATGACTGACTGTGGAGATTTGAATAATATGTAGAAACACAACATAATATTCTGGAAGTCAAAACATGCAAAAGAAATTATAGTAAATTATTGACAAAAGATAGTAACACTTTACTCATAAATAAACAACCAACTATTATTTATCATCAAATGTCAATTACACTTTACAAATTTCATAATTTATTCAACTACTAAAACTTATATCATCCTTTAGCCCTATGCTCCGAGCATGTTGAAGATGCTTAGCCCTACTCAGTCCCGTTCATTAGGGGATCTGCTGGGTTCTCATCTGATGATAGCCTCTTTGCAACGAGATACCTTCTTCTATGTGATGTCTGATAAAAAGGATATTTTCTGTCGATGTGTCTGGATCTCCCGTGATCCCTTGATTCCTTAGCTAAGTCAACAGCACTTTCACTATCACAGAAAATTTCTATAGGCTCCTTTATAGCTGGTACAACTCCAAGTTCTCCAATGAAGTTATTCATCCATATTACCTCATTTGCTGCTTCGCTCGCTGCTATATACTCTGATTCGCCACTGTCTCCTGCTTGGAACTCTTCCAAGTGATTTCTCCTCCATTTAGGGTAAAGACCCAGCCCGACTGAGAGCGGAAATTATCCCTATCAGTCTGGAAGCCCGCATCACTATACCCTACAACTCTCAAGTCATCACTCCCGCCGAGGGTAAGGACCCAGTCCTTAGTCCTCCGTAGGTACGTGAGGATATTCTTTACCACAGTCCAGTGTGCCTTGCCAGGCTTGCCCTGATACTTGCTAACCATGCTCAAGGCAAAGGCTACATCAGGTCGAGTACACGTCATAGCATACATGATCGATCCTACAGCCGAAGCATAAGGTACCTGACTAATTTCTGCTATCTCAGCCTCGGTACTTGGGCTCTGAGCTTTACTCAATCTGGCATTACTCTGGATAGGTAACTCTCATTTCTTGGAATTTTGCATGCTGAATCTCTTCAGCACCTTGTCCAAGTGGGTACTTTGACTAAGTACAATTAGTCTTTTACTCCGGTTTCTCAAAATCCTTATCCCTAGAATATAGGCAGCTTCTCCTAGGTCCTTCATAGAGAAACACTTCCCAAGCCAAGACTTGACTTCCTGCAGAGTTGGGATGTCATTTTCTATGAGTAGTATGTCATCCACATGCAATACCAAAAAGCTAACTATACTCCCACTAGCCTTGACATACACACAAGATTCATCTTCACTCCTAGAAAAGCCAAATTCCTTGACTTTCTCATCAAAGCAAAGATTCCATCTACGAGGTGCTTGCTTTAATCCATAAATGGATTTCTCAAGCTTACACACTCTATTAGGGTACTCGTTGTTGACAAAACCTTCTGACTGACTCATGTAAACATCTTCAGTCAACTTTCCATTAAGGAAAGCGGTTTTGACATCCAATTGCCATATTTCATAGTCATGAAATGCAACTATGACTAACATAACCCTAATAGACTTAATTTTGGCTACTGGAGAAAAGGTCTCATCATAATCCAATCCTGGAGTTTGAGAGAAGCTCATTGCAACCAGTCGTGCATTATAAGAGTGTACAATACCATCCATGTCGGTCTTCTTCTTGAAGATCCATTTGCACCCTACAGTCTTACAACCTGGTACATTCTCAACCAAGTTCCAAACTTGATTATCATACATGGATTGTATCTCGTTGTCCATTGCCTCTTTCCATTTAGAATACTCGGGGCCTGCCATGGCTTCCGCGTAACTGTTAGGTTCATCCAGACCTACTAGTGTCTCATCACTAATAAGTGTATCACCTTCCGCAGTAATATGGAACCCATAGTAATGCTCAGGTGCATTCCTAACTCTCATGGATCGCCTCAGAGGTACAGACTCGTCAATTAGTTCAACAGGAGTTTCCTCCTCAAGTTGAGGGCTAGGGTTTGAAGTTCCTTCACCACTTGACACTTGAAGTTCTTCAAGATCAATTTGCCTCCCACTATCTCCTTGGTTTATAATTCTCTCTCACGAAAGACTCCTCTTCTTGCTACAAAGACCACATTATCACTGGGTCTGTAGAAGACGTAACCAAAGGATTTCTATGGGTAGCCGATGAAAATACACCTCTCGCTTCGGGGTTCAAGCTTATCATGAGTCTCACATCTCACGAAAGCCTCACAACCCCAAATCTTGATGTGGTATAGTTTAGGTACTTTACCAGTCCACATCTCGTGAGGTGTTTTGGCAAATTTCTTTGTAGGGACTAGATTAAGGATATGGGCGGCAGTCTCTAAGGCATACCCCCATAATGAGATTGGTAGCGAAGCTCGACTCATCATGGAACGGACCATATCCAGCAAGGTTCGATTGCGCCTCTCAGCCACACCATTCAACTACGGTGTCCTGGCAGGTGTCAATTGTGAGACAATCCCACATTCCCTCAGATAATCGAGGATCTCTAAACTAAGATACTCACCTCCTCGATCGGATCAAAGCATCTTAATGTTCCTGCCCAATTGATTCTCAACTTCCTGTTTAAATTTCTTAAACCTTTCGAAAGTCTCAGACTTATGATTGATTAATTAGACATATCCATATCTACTGTAATCATCAGTAAAAGTCAAACAATAATGATTAGCATCCCTTGTGGCATCTTTGAAGGGCCCTCACACATCCATGTGTATAAGATCCAACAAACTGTCACCCCTCTCACAAGAACCTGTGAAGGGTGACTTTGTCATTTTTCCAAGTAAGCATGATTCGCAACTATCATCTGACTTTAGGTCAAATGACTCCAAGACTCCATCCTTTTGGAGTTGGCCTATGCGTTTCTTGCTTATATGTCCAAGACAACAATGCCATAATGATGTTTTATCCAAGTTATTATTATTAACAGAATCAATACACAATACATTATTTCCTAAGTTATCAACCACAAATAGAGTTTCATACACGCCATCACAAGGTACTGCTTTAAAATAAAGAACATTATTAAAGAAAGCATTAATCCAACCAACTTCATTATCAAATGAAAAGGTGAAACCTTGTTTATACAATGCATGAAAGGAAATAATGTTTCTTTCCATTTCTGACGAATAACAACATTTATTCAAATCTAAACTAAACCCACTACTTAGCGATAAAGTATAAACTCCAATCTTGGTGACAGGTGAAGCTTTCCTGTTACCCATGATTAAGTTTATTCTTCCTTGCTCCACATTCTCACTTCTTCTTAGTCCCTGCAAATCAGAACATATATGAATACCACAAGCGGTATCAAGGACCCATGAGTTAGAATGGGGTGAGTTATTAGATAGGATAGTATAAATACCTGCATGGTTGGGTTTAACTTTCCCATCCTTCACATCTTGTTGGTACTTTGGGCAGTTCCGCTTCCAATGTGCCTTTTCATGGCAATAGAAGCATTCAGCCTATTTTGGGTCAGAAGAAGGAGTGACGAAACCTTTCTTGCTTCCACTTGAAGAAGAGCCATCAAGGGTCCTAGCCTTAGTACCCTTCGAAGAACTCTTTCTCTTCTTCCCTCGTCCTTTCCCGATTGCCAAGACAGGGGCGGAGTTGGTAGAAGTAGGAGTAGTAACAACCACCTTACCCTTAAGACCACTTTCCGTGGTATTTAAGAGTCCTTGAAGTTTGCTGAGAGTGACCTCTTCCTTGTTAATGTGATATGTCATGCGGAATTGATCATAGCACGATGGTAAGGAGTGCAAAATGATATCTATTGCAAGCTCCTCGGGGAAGTTCACATTGAGCTTCAACAACCGGTCCACAAATCTTTGCATTTTCTGCATGTGGCCCGTGATGGGTTCACCATCCTTCATTCAGGTTGTTATCATGGAGGAGATGACTTCATACCTCTCTTGTCTTGCACTTTGATGGTATCTTTCCATCAAATCTTGGTGCATTTCAAAAGGGTAGAAGTCCTCGTAGGAATTTTGGAGATCGGGTGTCTTAGTAGCCATCATGATGCATGCCACCTTGGTGGCATCCCTTTCATGTGCCCTAAAGTCAGCGATCTCTTGAGGAATAACAATTGTCTCATCAATCTCCTTAAGCTCCTTATCGAGAACATATTCTTTGTCCTCGTAGCGGGTAATCATTCGGATGTTTCTAATCCATTCATTAAAATTAGACCCATCAAAAGTGACTTTCCCACACAAGTTCATTAGAGAAAAGGAGTCATTAGGATTAGAGCCAGAAGCAGCAGTGTTTGCAGACATTTGAAAAGAAGAAAAGTTTAGTTTAGATATTGAGATAGTCCTTAATAAAACACCAAAATGTAATATTAAGGCTAGGACCCAATCACAATACATTATACTTAGAAGAGGTATGCCGTAATCTAAGTAATAACATATTTGAAAGGTAGGTGAATGACGATTCACCAATTTCCACCATAAAAACGAAATATTGATATTAGGTTTTTTAATTGGTTCTTAGAAATTCATAGATTCTATGAGATTCATTGAACTTTTCAACGGCATGTTTAAATCTCGAGTGTGCCCTCCAAGTTTTGTGATTGGGATGCCGAGGATCACAAAACGAGGTGTGAAGTGACATGCATATCACTTGGTACCCTTAAAGTATTACCCCTCAATCGATGTGTTGGTTAACCACACACGCTCCATCGATACTATGATAAACATTAAGTCACCCTTTACCTACCTTGTTAAGTTCAAGTTAGTGTGTCGGTTAACCACACACGCTCCACTAACGACTTAAACAAAGTGTAAAGTGCAATTTCATGGATTAGCACCTTATTCACATTTTTCCTAAAGTAACTAAGATTGGGAATTTAATAAAAGCATTTAGTTACTTTAATATATTCATTATACTTTTAATGAGAATTTATAAGTCCTTGTCCTACCCGTTCGGCTAACGACCCTCCACCAATCAAGGAAGCGGTGGGTGAGAGTGGACACCCATTAAATTGCCATTTTATAGGCAACAATCTTATACCCCCCTTATATACCGGCTTCGTGAATGAGTTATACTAGCGGTAAGACAACTTGATCTTATACATACATATATTACTAACTTATAATATTATAAAGTATAAGGGTTGAATTTTAACTTTTAAAATTCTAAGGGTTGGAACTAAAGTTTTAATCAAGACTTTACTTGTTCCAAAACTTGAGGGCAAGTTTTGTAAACTTTCAAAACTTTCCATTTCTTGTAACTTATGAGTTAATATAGTATTAAAATGAAGACTCTTCACTTTTTTCTAACTCATGTGTTCTTTTAATGGCTTTTAACAAAGTGACTTTTCGTTTTCCATAACTTGAGGACAAGTTATGGACTCCATTAAAACACATAATGATCATGAATTAATCTACCACATAGGTTACAAACAATTCCTATGATCATCTAAACATCATAAGAACAAGAGCATGAATATGAACACTTTCAAGAATCAAAAATTACACTAAAAAATAGTTATGGACTTAGACAACTTATCCAACACATACAACCCTAAATGCTTTTGATCTATGTTTACTCTAATTATACATGTAAAATGATTTTCCAAAGCATTTCCGTAACTATCATACAAACATTGGTACTAGTATAACAAAAACTAGTTAGAACACATACCTTTTCTTTTAGCTTGATTCCTTGGACATTTAAGAGCCTAGCACCGCAAATGTGATGCCTCAAAGGCATCACACAACACCACCAACAATCAAGGAGTTGAGAGAGAATACTTGTACTATAAAATCGGCTATGGCTCTTCCAAGAAAACTAGGGTGCCGATTTTAGGAGCTCATGGGTTTCTTATATAGTGTGGTAAAACTAGGGTTACACCATGTAAACCCTAATGTGCATGACCTTCCATATTCCTCATACTCCATGGGTTTAAACCTCCATGGATCATCCATGGTTTCTCACATGGGTTTAGCCCAACATAAGGAAATTTGTATCATCGGCCCACACCATAAGAATGAATGATTTACCAAATCAACCCCTTATATTTAATTAGTCTCTTTTGATCACAAAATTAATTCTTGATAATACTAATTAAATAATATGATTTCATATTAATATGTTAGAACTTATAATATATTAATAAATCATGAATATCCTCTTCTTAAAAGTCCATCCTTACAAATTGTTTTGGTGCCAGGCAAACCAAATGGACCATGCTACTCTCGGTTCAAGTACATACCAATTATAGTTATGGGCATAGACACTAAATCCAACAGTCTCCCACTTGGATAAGTCTAATAACTATAACTGCAAGTACGACTTAAAACACCGACTAGCAATCGTAGCTCTTAAAATCCTCTGTTGAACTGAAATGTTCCATTTTAGATAAGTGATCATATAATCCTTTGTTCTCTAGATATCAGCCAAAAAAATACATGGAACACCGTCATACTTATTATCCAGCAGTTTGTTTCTCGATCTCCGATTTGTTTGATTGTAAGTCGCAAATTTGCATGAGTGTCAATCAGATCCAATTGATGGTGCAGAATCCCAATCAATTGGATGATGCCAGATCAGAATAGAGAAGAAGGAATCTTCAATGCGTTGATGATATGGAATGATGCTCCTTACATAAGATTCACTTTCTCTCTCTAAAACACCTAGGATTTCACACACTAAAGCTCCGCTCTTCTCTCAGCCGTACAATCCTCATGCACTCCTCACCCTATATATATGAGACATTTGGCCATACACACAACCGTAAACACATATACAGCCGTAAACACCAAGCTATTTACATTCCTAGACATATAAATACATTTTCCTAGAAAAGTAAAATATAAACCATATTTTTTACCAAACAATCTCCCCCTTGGTTTATAGCTTTCTTTTCTAATTGACAAAACAAACTCCCCCTAAAAAGTAGTTGGTTTTTCTTGTTAATCTTCACTTGGTGCTTGGCTTCAGCTTAATCTTCAATTTCTTCACAGCATCAAGATGAACATATGAATCTTCAATAAACTACTTCATCTTGAGCAGTTGGGATTTCTTGTAGAATTTGACATTGAATGCACATTGGGTGAGGAGGCTTCTTGTAGAGATTCTTGAAAATTGGCGCTTTCAGCTTGAGAATCTTCAGAGAGAACATCAGAGAGAACGAATCTTCTGGATCACTTCAGCGGGTACATAGATAGCAGCAAACTGATTGAGGAGGCTTCAATGCAAAATGTCACATAATCTTCAAATCAACTTGACCTTGCTTCTGGGGTAGCAAATTTGAATGTTGAAAGAATAGTCTCATTTCTTGCTCCTTCGAATGAGAACTCTTCGATGATCACAGATGAAGCCTTGGCTCAGAAAACTTCGATTCAGTCTCCTTGAGTCTCATCTACATCTGAATTCACTATTGAAGAAAAAAAATTGATATAAACACACAACTAAAAACAAAGTTAGCACACAATATTTTTGGATTTTTCATATTTTCTAAAAAAAACAGAAACAAAAATATTTTTGGATATTAGATTTTTCTGAACAAGAAATAAAAGAAAAATATCACTATTTTTGGATATTTAATTTTCTGATTTTTGTTTGTTTTTTTGAATTTTTTTTAATTCTCCCCCTAAATTTATGCGTAGAGGAAAACTATGAACAAATTTAACAAAAACAAAAAAAAATATTTGGGATCAAAGTTGTGAGACAGTCTTAATTTGTTTATCAGTACCTTCAACTTCATGAATAGATCTGGTCAATTGCCGGTATTGTGGTCCACTTAAACACGAAGGATATTGACAAACTTTTCCAAATATACCATTTAGCTGACGACGACCACGGGTATTGTTGTCCACTTAAATTAAACAGCGAGATCTACAGACAACCTATAAATGGTTCAATTTTAGTTGCACTATAACGTGTTCCCCACTTCCCGATATACCCTGATTATCAAGAACTTCCAAAGAACTCCTTACTTTAGGTGAATAGACAATTATTAACGAGGAATTCTGATTTAGAAATAGGTGCATATGTTTTGTCCCAGGTCGGATCTCTTTCAATCACGCAGAGGGGACAACATATGGCTAACTAGGATAGAGGGATTGAGAGGTTGAAAATTGCATATGCTATGTTCCAGGTCGGATCATTTCAATCACATAGAGGAGACAACATATGACTAATAGATAGAAATAATTTCATAGATAAGGAGGTGCATAGAAATAGAGTTGCATATGTTGCATTCTAGGTCAGATCTCTTCCAATCACGTAGAGGAAGCAACATATGACTGACAGATAGAAAGCAAGAAAATAATTTCCTACATACCAACTTTATCAAAACACCCTAGTCGCCCTATCAGAAACAAAATTAAGTACATAAGTCTGTACATCAAGGAAAAGTTAAGCCACAGTTCTAGATTCGTATTAATTTAGTGTATCTCGTGGGTTCCCATGTTTATCTCACTGCTCAATCTACCCGAGCATCGTATGGTCAGTCCAAACAATTCTATGTAAATCCATGCTGTCAAATCCTTCGTGCCTACCAACATATTGAACACAGAGTCTAGACAATTCAGATTCATCCCCTTACATATGTTTTAGACTACCCGTTATCACTTTATCTTTATATCACTTCCCAAAACAACCTACTAAAGAAAGACATCTAAGGAAATAAAAAATTGTCTTCAAAATGAATCAGTTTAAGATAAGCTTAGGATTGTAGAGAAGAAAACTCAAACCGTCACCGATTAAATTTGCATCTAGAAGGTCTGAGAACAGCATGCATAATCTCATAATAGATCCGAAAATTCTTCACATCGTTAAGCACAAACCCGAATGTGTGATCCCCTCCTTTCTTCCTTTCACGCAAAGGACACATACTCTCAAACAAAGTTCTGAGTGTTGTACAGTTGCTAGATGCATCATATCATGTGCCTGGAACAACCACTACCAACAGATCGAAGTCTGATGATATGCCTCCATAGGTGCTCCAGCACAGAGCAGGATCAGTTGGTCTATGGAACCCAATCCATTTTGAAACTGGTTTGACCTTTGTCATCAACATAAGGAACTCTCTCCCACGACATATCTTGCTTATCACAAACAAAAGATGTAGAAATATTAGAAGCATTAGGAGATTTGGGAGAGTGAACCTTCGGAACCCATTTGTAGTTGGGTTTAACCCATTTCTTTTTCGATCTGATGGGTGCCCCGGCACTTGTTTTAGAACTTGAAGTCGATCGTCGATATGACTTTGACCTAACTGGTCTTGGCTTCATAGGAGCATCTCTTGAACTTGACTTCTGGGTTGGCATTCCCTTCTTCACCTTGGGATTTTGATTCTTGGCCTTTTGCGCATTCCAGTCGCCATTGTCTGAACGTGACCTTGATGGGTTTCTTTTGAAAAATCTCCCTCTTGGCGCATTCTGCCACCCTTGTGCATAGTAGGGAACGTATGCGTGATTTAGACAGTTTCGGACAATGTGTCCAGGTGTTCCACAGTGAAAACATGTCTTTTTCTTCTGTGGGAAGTTTTTTCTTCCTGCTCCTGGTGGCGTATCCTTGCCTTGTTCCTGGTTGTTCCCACACGCACACTTGCAACAAGCCGTCAGTTTTGCTTGTTTTGGTGGCCTGTATTTCTCAACAGCGGGTTGATTAGTAGCAACTAAGTTAGAAGCAACAAATTGAGTTCAAGGAGTTATTTCTTTGATAATCATAAGAATTTGCAGAACTAGAATTAGTTCTGTTCTCCTTGTCCTCATCCTCTATTACTTTACCTGCACAAGAAGTAGAAACATTAGAATCGTTCAGCTCAACACTTTCTGGCACAACCACGGCAGAATTATCATAGATATTATCAAATATATCGAAAAAATTTGAGTTATCAGACTTTGATACAATTTTATTATCAGACACACTCTCTTCGCCTGTGTGCTTGCAATGACTTAGTGGTTGATCTGCAGAAGAAGTAGAAACATTAGTACTTGTAACCTGAGGACCACATCTCGACATAAATACAGCAGGTTTGCCATATTTGAGATGTGCCTTTTTGTCTATTTCCTCTTTTGTCAAAGGGTTATACTGATAGGTGTGATCAAAAGGATGAGGCACTTTATCATACCCTAAACCCTTTTGCTGGTTATTTTTAAATCTCAAACTATTTTCCATCATAGATGCAACTACTTCACTTGACGCACCAAAATTTCTAAAATTAAAATTTGCATTTTCAAACTTATTTTTCAATGTGTCAA